>NC_090172.1:6495232-7695232 GCF_024679245.1 Pseudorasbora parva | reverse complement strand
ATCTATAGTAACCAAGCAGCAACCTCCCCCAGTTTCTGTTGAAGCCAATACAGAAGTGACTTAAAGTGCAGTTCATCGACTGGGCACTAGGGACAGGCTCCAGAAGGGAGCAGCATCTCATTGAGCCCCATGTTAAAATTCCCAACTTTACAGCAGAAAAAAAAACATGTTTACAGCCTTGGAAAAAATGGTGGATTTAGTCTATACGACTAATTTTGCACTTTATGACAACTGTGAGGGGGGTGAATTTTTTGTATAACTCATTAGTTTAAATTATATAAAGCCTTAAAGTTTTGCATAATTAGGGGCGTGGCCAATTTGAGTGACAGGTGTATAGCCGTTTGTCTGCTGTCTGTTAGTCATCGCGTCACCTCAGCTCCACCCACGTCCCGCCTCTTTGCCCATCTTCTCTTATCGGAAGTGACATGCCCGGACTGCCATCTTTATGCTTCAAAACTGCTCTTCAAAATCCCATGGGCGATGTCACATACACTATGTCCATTTTTTTTTTTACGGTCTATGATAGTAACGAGAACAATCCTGATCTGCCATGCAAAGTTTCCTGACTTTTCACCATTTAGTCACACCTGTTAATTTTAAGGATATAAAATTCAAAATATAAAAATATAAAATCCTCTTCATGCTCTTAAGCCCTTCCTGCCTCAGCACTCCAAATGAATTCTGTATCCATCAAGATGATTTATATGTATGATACAATGATGCCTGACATGCTAAACATTCACACATCCGTGATCGCGAGGCAAGCTGTTCCGACAACTGTGACTTCTTCCCTCATTGCCAGCTAAAAAAAAAAATAGTGCCTTCTCAGCTTCCCAAAAGCATTCAGCTTACTCATAGGCCTCTGAAACTGGGTCAAAAGGGGTGCATCCATATTATTCAGTCATATTACAACTTGCATCCTTTAAACAATAGATTTGCCAAATCAAATCATTGCACAGGTTGATGGTTATAGTGTCTTTCATGTCAATTTGAGAACATCCATCATGTCATCCACAGAGGCACATATCTGAACAATTATGAAAGCAAGAGCTTTCCTTGCTCTCTCCCTCTCAAGTCAGTGCACTAAGAGAAAATGGTCTTTTCTTATTTTCCTCAACACTTTTTTTCATGGCTCCCCTGAGAGATCACATCAGCACATCTCCAGCAGAATCTGATGAGGGCAGTCAGACTGCCACCGCCGTCCAGTGTCTCAAATGAGAAGCAGGGACAAACTTCTGTAAAAGGCCTAATCCTGCTTTAATAAAAGCCCAAAGGACAGCCAGCAGGGAGCTATACCGCAGCAACAAAGTGAAATTAGTCATGACGCTCTGACAAAGCATATGAACAACCGCATTAATACATGCACCGGTAATTAGCTTCGTGTTGAGCCATGTTCATTGTTTTGCGACCTGTGAGTGAGTCGTGCTACCAAAGTCTTTCCACAATTATTGGCTTGAAAAGAATTTCAGATACAAACACAGTATTTGAATTATAAAATCTTAATTAGTACATGATTAGGTCTCAGAGGTCACCTTTGTTTTAGATATTATCTGACACAGCTGTACCACATGTGAAAGGCTGTGTATTTCGGGAAACAGCCATTTTGTAAATTCTCTCTCTGCCATTTTCTCTGCCCACCAACACGATGCATTAAGCAGGCACAATGAATCAATATCATCTTATTTGCTCTACCATTATCAGGAAAAAGCAGTGGGATGAATATCCACCCAAAGCAATGTGTATCTGTCAATGCAGCTGCGGTCACAGCAATGTGAAGAGAAAAAGATTTCCACAAGCATTTCTATAAGAGCTACAGAGAGTCTTTATCCAACTAAATGCACACTTCAACCCAGCAATGCTTGTTATTCCAAAGAAAAAACAACTCACCTTGAAACTTTCCTTTTCAACTGAAGTCATTGGCAGTGTTTTAGCAAACTCACATGAGGTCAAGCGGTTTTCCAGTATGTATTTGTACATCAGTACAAATGTGTAAATAATTTACATTTTAATACTTTACTACTACTGTAATACTGTACATTTTGGTGTCTATAAACGTAAGTAAATGTATGTATGGTTGAACCAAACTTCATGTAAAATATGGACAAATACACATGTGATTCATGGATTAACTGTTTAATCATTATAGAGTGATGATTTTACCAGTTTACACATTCAAATGATTTTAAACATGGAACAAGAGGTGAAAATCGGGACTCGTGCTTTGTTATCTGTGCGCACATGCAACACACACATGTCTGGTTCACTATCTTTGTGGGGACGCTCTGTAGACATAATGGTTTTTATACCATAAAAAATGTACATTCTATCCCCCTACACTGCCCCTGCCCCTAAACCTACCCATCACAGGAAACATTCTGCATTTTTACTTTCTCAAAAAAACTCATCCTGTATGATTTACAAGCTTGGTCCCCACAATGTAATATAAACAAGGGCACACACACACACAAAGAGAGAGAGAGAGAGAGAGAGAGAGAGAGAGAGAGAGAGAGAGAGAGAGAGAGAGAGAGAGAGAGAGAGAGAGAGAGAGAGAGAGAGAGAGAGAGAGAGAGAGAGAGAGAGGGGTGTTGCACGTCAAACTACCCGTCTCTGCAAGCATTCTCTCTGTTATGTCATAAGTGAACAGAACGAAACCGGATGTGTGTCAGTATATTCGCCCATGCCTTCGTTCTTAAAGTGTCATAAAATAAAAATACAGCTCTAACAAAGATAAACCTTTTTTTTTTTACAGTGAACAAATAATGTTATTTTACATTTAGGCATAACTATTCATTCCTGCACATAAATACTACTGTTAGACTGTTAGGTTGTATAGTATTCATCTCTGCTTTTAATTTGTGTATTTGTTCTTATTTTATTACTGATGGTTTGCTTGTCTTTAATACTGTTTGAAAATTTTTAGTTAGGCTAGTAGTTTTTTCCTGTGGTATCGAAATACTTGAAGTGAGCTTTAAGTAATGGTTAAGTGTGCCGTAAAGTGAGTATCAAGCAGCATCTCCAGGCGCTCTCTTAAGAACCAGACCAAAAAAGTTATGCACCCTTAAGATATGACTATAAAGCAGCACTCCAATATGTTCATGTTTTCACTCGTGGGTCACTCCTGATTGAAACAGATCTGTAAGAAGAAAATAACTGGAAAAGATTTCCATGTGAAAGAATGGAATATGGTAATCGCCATGGACCAATAGTAGTACAAAGGGGTTTACCAGCCGGAGCAAACTTTTTCAGAAAGTTAACTTTGGCAAGCTGCTTTGAAGGGTTTTTTTTGGCCTGATTTTGTTCAAAATGACGTCACATCAGTTCATTCTTCGATTAAGCTTGAAGTATATCAGGACTTTTACTGTATGTCCTTGTATTGAATTGCAAATACACTATAAAGATCAGTTAAAGTCACATGTTAAAAATTCAATAGATCGACATCCTCTTCTAACATGTTTACTGGCATGAGGCTGGACAACCTGTCACTCACATCAGATTGACCATAGCAAATCACAACCATCCAACTATCCAAAGAATTCCCCATGGACAAAATCAAGTCCGGTCCTACATATTTTTCTTGTTCGAGAAGCCATTTCACTCTGATATACATCACAATAGGGATGAAAAGCCTATTGCAGCCTCCGTTTCATGCCGACTTTAAGATAGTAGGCAGCTCATGAGGGCCAAATTCGACTTGCTATGGGGGACAAAGCCCACAACATCCCACTAGCATGATCACATCCATCCTGTTTTTAACTTCAAGTGGACAACTGATGTGTGATGATGAGTAACACACCCTTTCAGCCTGATCAGTGAAACCCACACAGCGTAGGTGTACAACCCAGGAGAACTTTAAGCATCCTTCAGCAAATATAAAAATGAAATTTCCATCATCATTTACTAACTCTCATGTCATTCCAAACCCATAAACCTTTTGTTCATCTTCGGAGCACAAATGAAGATACGTTTAACATTCTCTCATCATTTTTGTCCATCCATTGAAAGTCCACGCAACAAAAACTCACACATTAAAAAGAACATTGTAAAAGTAATCCGTGTGATTCGAGAAGCTTAATCCAGATCTTATCAAATACCAATTTATAAGGTTGCTTTTATTCACATGTAAACATATATAAACATTGATCAGAACAGCAAATTTAGTGAACGGAAGCTTAAAAATGCTTGCTTGACACGAGAACCCATTAGGTTTGTTTTTGTGTGTCACACAAGCATGATTTATCTTATGCAAGGTTTGTTCTCATTCGTCAAGCAACTTCTATAAACCATATTTAGTGAGCTCTATGTGTGTGTAACGGTTATGTTCTGCTTGCATTATTTAGTGTGGTTTGCATGTATATTCTCCTGAGATTCTACTGTGTATTTCTGTTCATGGATTAAAGACTATTTATATGGAATTCCTGAGTCATTGATGTTGGATTACAACTACAACGCATGACAGAATAACCAACCCTCAAAACAAGTAATACAAAGAAAGGACTAGCGGTGCAACTTCTGCTTCAAGAACAAGAGGAGCATTCCCTCGAGGACAACATAAAGAGCTTTTTAGTGTGTGTCTTATGCACCCAGTGCTAGAGCCCACTTCTGCACAGAACCAGAGCCATCCACCACTTCTGTCCCAAAGCCAGACCTGACTAGCATGTCTGTCCCAGAGCTAAAGCTTTCTACCAAGGCCATCTTGGATCTCACACATTCCATCCCAGAGCCAGAAATGGAACATTGCCTAATAGATCTGTGGTCCGCGGAGGTGTCATCCTAGTCCCCACCTGGCTTAGTCTAGTCCCCTGGATCCACCGTCTGCTCTGGTGTCGTCCAACTCCTCGGATACGCCTCCTCCGCTAGCTCCATGCAACTCTCCAGCTCCGCCTCGGCCTCCCAATCCCCAGATGGGCATGGTGCTGCAGAGTCCCTGGCTTCACCTCAGGCCTCCAAGCCCATGAATCCACCTTGAGCTGCCAGCTTCATCAACTCCACCCAGGCACTGCGCTCCATTGGCTCAAACCTGATCCATCAGCTCTCTGACTCCAGCGGGATCCCTCATACCCCCAGCAGCACCTTGGTCCATCGTTGCTCTGGTTCCACCATGGACTTCCAGGCTTCTGGCTGGGTCTCAGCCCTCCACCCCTTTGGCTTCACCAGGCTCCTTCGTAGTCCTCCTTCTGACATCGCCCCGGTCTACCAAGCCCCCTTCTCCACATCCGTTCTGTGAGTCAGCGGGTCCACCTGGGTCTCCATCAGCTAATCATTTCCTTCAGGCTTGTATTAATACTACAGGTATGGAGCAGGGTTTGAACAGCTGAGTTTAACAATCCAGATATAGAACATACGTTTTTTAATGAATGCAAACTAATAGTCAAAGAGTATGCCTTTTGGACACAGCCATTCTCTTAACCCTTGTGTGTCCTTATGGATATTTTAGTGTTGTTCGTTTTGTTTGCAAAGTTTGTTAGTTTCGTTTTTTGACAACTTTGCTTGTGGTAATGATAACTGCATAAAATTTGCCACAGGTGTGTATTTTTATTAGAAATTTAATATTTAACCACCATTTCCTTTTTTAAAAAAAACTATTTTGAACTAGATACACACAATACTCAGACTGAGGCCCTTTTGGACAAAAATGTCCACATTGAAACCCATTAAAACTGGTATTTTTAATCTTGTTGCCATTTAACTATAAAATTATGCAGTCTTTGTTAATAGGCTTTATTCTGTTGGCAAGTTTTCAAACTATACATTTTTACTATTTTTTACCAGATGGTGCTATTTTTAGGTTTAATGTATAAAAGAAAAACACACTTTATTCCAGTTTTTTGTTTATGCATATTATAAAGCCAATTTGATAAATTATGCAGCTATAACTGTGTGGGTGTGTTGGCATGGATGTTAGTGTGGTGTGTATGTATGTAATAAAAAAATTGTGTTTAGGTGTGTGTGCTTGTAATATTTGAGAGAGAAAAAACTAAACTTTAAATCAAAAATCCAGAAACCGTGTGCGCCAGTGGAGTTTTGCAGGCATCTAATGAGAAAAAGTTGGCACTGTGCCCAAACTAAATCTTACTGAGAGCTAATTTTTTGAGATATCAACCTCAAATTTGGTACACAGCTTGTTTAGATGTATATATATATATATATATATATATATATATATATATATATATATATATATATATATATATATATATATATATATTTAGTGAATAAAATAATGTTCATAAATAATTGTAATAAATTAAACCTCTGTAACTTTTTTTTTTGGTTTCACTTTCTAACTTTTTTTTACTTCAACAATAATCTGCCAAGAGTCTTCTTTAAAATGAGACCAAATTAAGTCTGTGCTCCAAAGATAAAAAAATGTATGACAGTTTTTCGACAAGGGTTAAATGTATGTCATAGATTCTTTAACTACGGGCTTATATATATATATATATATATATATATATATATATATATATATATATATATATATATATATATATATATATATATATATATATATATATATATGTATATATGTATATATATAGTCCCTGACAAAAGTCTTGTCGCTTGTGTACAAATTGACCTAAAGTGCCGCTGAAATATATTTCTAATCAAGATATTTTTACAAGAAATGGCTCATTTTAATCCCACCAGCTTTTGTGATAATGTTTCAGTGAAAAACTAAACTTTCAAAAAGTATTTTAATATTCACAGCTTGGTAAAGCCCATTGAGTCAATTTTTGCAAAGACATGTGTTGTCACCTTGTCATATGAGCTTCCCCTGTGACTAATAATGGATCAATTAGGTCTCAAGTGTGTATAAAAAGAACCCAAGTACGCTAGACCTTCACATCAACTGCAACTAGACCTCTGCCAACATGCCTAAGATTCACCCTGAGACTAAAGTTTTGATTATAAAGAGGCTGAAGACCAGATCCACTGCTGATGTGGCAGACACCTTAAATGTGTCTCAGCGTCAAGTACAGAGGATAAAAAAAAGATTTGAAGAGACTGGAGACGTTTTTGACAAGCCCAGGTCAGACAGACCCCACAAGACAACTGCTCGAGATGACCGTTTGTTGGCTCGAAAATCCAAGGCCAGCCCATTTTCCACTGCAGCAGAGCTCCACGAGACCTGGTCACCTGAAGTCCCTGTGTCAACCAGAAGAGTTTGTAGGATTCTGCCTCAAAATGGCCTCCATGGTCGAATCAGTACCCAGAAGCAAGCACTAAACAAAAGACAATTGAAAAACCGTGTGGCATTTGCCAAGGCCCACAGCCTGCTAAAAGGATGGACGCTGGAAAAGTGGCAGAAGGTGGATTTTTCAGATGAATCTTCAGTTGAATTACACCACAGTCGCCGCAAATATTGCAGGAGACCTACTGAAGCCTGAATGGATCCGAGATTCACCCAGAAAACACTGAAGTTTGGTGGCGGAAAAATCATGGTCTGGGGTTACATCCAGTATGGGGGTGTGCGAGAGATCTGCAGGGTGGAAGGCAACATCAATAGTCTAAAATACCAAGAAATCTTAGCTACCTCTTATATTCCCAACCATAAAAGAGGCCAAATTCTGCAGCAGGACGGTGCTCCATCGCATACTTCCATCTCCACATCAAAGTTCCTCAAGGCGAAGAAGATCAAGATGCTCCAGGATTGGTCAGCCCAGTCACCAGACATGAACATCATTGAGCATATGTGGGGTAGCATGAAAGAGGACGCATGGAAGACGAAACCAAAGAATATTGATGAACTCTGGGAGGCATGCAAGACTGCTTTCTTAGCTATTCCTGATGACTTCAATAAATTGTATGCATCCTTGCCAAACCGCATGGATGCAGTCCTTTAAGCTCATGGAAATCATACAAGATATTAAATTTGGATCTCACAGCGCCACAACTTAATTTGCTGACATATTTTTGTATTTGCAGTAAATTTGTTACATTTCTGTATAGGCAACAAAACTTTTGTCTTACCAAAATTTGACCTTTCTGTCTTGATTAAATGATAAATATTTCTTCTGTGAAAATTATTTATTTCAGTGCATTAAACATTTGAGACGGTTTTAGCTATTCATATGAGCTATTTCTAACACCAATTAATTAATTAAAAGTCAGGTTAATATCAGGTATTTCTAGAA
The DNA here is from genome assembly GCF_024679245.1 of Pseudorasbora parva. Taxonomy (NCBI): domain Eukaryota; kingdom Metazoa; phylum Chordata; class Actinopteri; order Cypriniformes; family Gobionidae; genus Pseudorasbora; species Pseudorasbora parva. The sequence continues at coordinate 7,687,097 of NC_090172.1, read as the reverse complement.
AATAGATAAGCGACAAGACTTTTGTCAGGGACAAATATATGTATATTTCCAGTAGAAATTGATGAAAAATAAACACATTTTGTTGAGAATAATTTAAATATATTAAATACATTGTATTTTACTATATGATATATAAAATTATATCTATAAAATGATGCAAAAATGCTTTTAATTCTTATAGCAACACAAAGAGGTTTGCCATTTTATTCCAAATATGTTTGAAATTTTGGTCACACTTTATTCTGTTACAGGGTAATTATACATTTTAGTACTTAGTAATATTAATTAACAGCATGTACTTACTATGGGGTTAGGTTAGTATTAGGATCAGGTTATTAATTATAATTATGCACAATTTATAGCTATTACTTTAGTAAGTACATTTAACGTGTAAAAGGGACACTGTAAAATAAAGTGTTACTGAGATTTAATTTCCATCACAGTTAAATAAAATTAAAAAAAAATTAAAAATTACATTGATTTCTTCTCTTGTGATGCATATGTATATATAAACTGTTGGACATTGTTTGTAGAAAATAATCCACAGGGCTAAACGTGGCCAAAGTTGAAAAAACACGCTCATATGTTAAACTTTTTCATGAATCATAATGCCTCTTCTCTTTTGTCCATTAGGGGGATATATCTGTTGACTCATCTGGCTTTGATCTAAGGAGAGAATCTTCCCTTTGGAACAGATTTTATTATAAATGTGTAAGATGGTAATTAACCAGCTCCTATAAAGCTAATTGTAGTAAGCCCACAACAACTTAAGCAGATATTGATTTAGTCATTGTGAGTCCAGAACTACCATTTAATAAAACAGGAACAGAATCAATGATCATGGGATATGGCTGTTTAAAAGAAAAACAGGGAACGCCTTTCCGGAACTAAACACACTGAACACACTAATGCACAATTTTCTGAATCAGGCAGGAAAAGGGAAGGTGAAAATTGCAGCATTACACAATTAGCGAGAATACACTAACTATATTAACCACCCACCTACACACAATGCATTAGTTCTCAATTTAGACAAATAAAGGCCACATAATAAAGGGAAATTCTGTTTGGCTGATTAGTCTGTTCAGATATCTTCCTGTTGTCTCTCACACTAGGGTTCCACCAGCACGGTTGTTTAATAAGCCACATACTACAGACAGTGGCGAGTCCCTGGCACCAGTCGCTGGCAGGATCTGCAGTGCATGGGTTATTAGGATGTAGCTCAGAGGAAAAACTCAGCTTCAGTCATTTGACTGATTGCACTACCAGAAACTAATTAAATAGTGACCTGAGCTAACCAGAAAAGCCTCAAAGACATTGTACATTTGGGCATTGTCAACAAGGCATTTGTTATTTAAGCCATTTAACTTAGTAACAAACATCTAACTGGGTTATTCGTGCAGTTTAAGTTAGGGATATACTATTCAGCCCAAGCCTCTACCTAAATTTACTTCTGTACTGCAAATATTCTGTTTATCTCAAAAATTTGTCAATGAGAAAAAAGGTTAGAACAAACAATTGGTGGAACAAATGCTTGTGAAAAAGAAGTACACTTTAATATCAGTATAAAACAGACCTGAAAAGAATATACTTAAGTGTTAACTGAATGTAATGTTTTCAGACGCTTCATTGCACGCTAATTGCAATTAAACAAAAATGTACTATAGTTTAAATTTATATCAAATGCAATAAACTGAACTTGAATTTTTGGTCCACTTAGGGTTAGTTCACCCAAAAATGAAATTTCTTTCATTAATGACTCACCCTAATGTCGTTCCACACCCGTAAGACCGTTCATCATCAAAGTAGTCCATATCTGACATCAGTTGGTCAGTTGTGACCAAAAAGAATCAAACGGTTCATGAATCAGTGAATCAATCAATTATTCGGGTCGCCGATGTCACGTGATTTCAGTAGTTTGGCGCTTCAAAAATCACGAATCACGTGAAATCACGTGACATTGGCGACCCGAATCATAGATCGATTCACTGATTCATGAACCGTTTGATTCTTTTCGGAGGCACATGGAGAAGACAATGCTGAATAAAATCATAGTTTTTGATATTTTTGGACCAAAATGTATTTTCGATGCTTCAAGAGACTCTAATCAACCCACTGATGTCACATATGGACTACTTTGATGATGTTTTTATTCCCTTTCTGGACATGGACAGTATAGTGGGCATTGACTGCATATGCTCTAGGACTAAAATATAAAATATCTTAAACTGTGTTCTGAAGATGAACAGAGGTCTTACGGGTGAGGAACGACATTAGGGCGAGTCATTAATGACTAACTAACTAACTAACTAACTAACTAACTAACTAACTAACTAACTAACTCTTTAAGCACATATTTATTTAAGTAATTTCATAATTACTTCATTTGTCTTTTAAATATGGTTATAAATATGAATGTACTGACAAGCATGTATGGTAAACTAAAATATAATGTAAATCTAATGTATATATTTGTATTTACCCAGTCACAATTTAGTAAATTTAAAATAATTTAAACAAAAATATATTACACATTGAATAACAATAAATTATCATCTAGGGGTGACCCTGAATAGTCGAAGATTCGATGCATCGATATGCGGAGCCGGATTCAACCACAGATCTCACGGTCGAATCTTCGAGGGTTTTATGAAACGAGGATCATACCATTTTGGCAATATGGGGGTGCTCAATTTTTTAAGACGTGTCGCAGCGCTGAGCTGAGCGTCCAGTGTGCAAAACCTTTAGGGGCGCCACGCCTCGCCTTTAAAATTTGAACACATTCAATGAGTGTACACACACACACACCGGCGGCAGCATTCGGCGCCTGTCCGTGGCCACTTAGGAAGTTGTTTAAAATCCTGCCGCACCACAGCGCTTTTTAAATCTAAATATGAAAGCCATTGTCAATTCGTCTGTCAGTTGGCAGACAGTTTTGATCACTTTATTAAAAGTTGTTGCTGTGTGCAGTGTGTAAAGGAAAATAAAAATAGTTTTACCTTCCAGCTGACTAGTGTGGTGCCCCTCCCAAACCATTTACATACACACAGATGATTTGACTATCGGTCGACCATAGAGAGATTCGACAATTCTGATTCGAATGTCTAAATCCTTAGTCGAGGACAGCCCTATTATAATCAATTACTTTATTGGTTGGTTTCACAGACGAGGCTTAAGCTAGTCCCAGACTAAAAAGCATGTTTGATCTGTTTTAACTGAAAGTAACTTGCTCTGACATCCTAAATTGTACTTTTTGTCTTTTAATACTTGATTTGAAGATTTGAAGTAGAAATGTCTCCAGATCTCCAGATTCAGTCATATGAGGCATCATGGCACCACTCTTATCGGAAGAATAATTTAATGTGCATATTGCAAGAGACAATAGCATACCACAAGAGTATAGAACATCACAGCTGCGATAAGTTGTTCAAAAGACTCTATTAGTGCTGTCAAGGTGCCAGGAAAAGATGATTTTTAAAACCAGTCCGTGGCACACATTCAAGCTCTGTTCTGTGTTTTTATGTTAATGTTACACCAGTAGTGGCTTGCTGTTGTTGGTGTTTGACGCTCATTGACCTGGTATATAATCCATCCTTGTTTTTTATCTGCTGGGATGCCTGGGTCATGAACACTGTGCATTCCAGACCTGAATGTGAGTCGGCTGAGGAGCAGTACACTGAAACACTGCCGGTACCCACATCTGAAGGGGCGTTTTGAACAGGAAGAGGAGGCTGAAGGTCCAGTTCACCCTCCAGAGCATCCTGGTGTGTGGAATTGTAACACTTCCTTTTGTTATTCAATTTTGGCTGCTACTACTGCTGTTCTTCATTATGTTAAAGTGCCCATATAATAATCAAGTTCATTATTTTATTTTGGGGTCTACTAGAAAAAATCTTCAAATTCATGATTAAACAAATCATAATTCTCATACTGTACATTGAAACAGTCTGCTTTAGTTTAGCCTGCCTTCCAAAAAGCTTAATCTGATCTGATTGGTCAGCTGGCGCAGTCTTGTTATTGGTCAACAGCTTAGAGTGTGAGTCAGAAATGTACCATAATCAGGTTTCATCTCCTGAGGCTTCAAGAGCCGATGTAAACAGTATCATATCTATATGGTAACAATAGCATCAGCATTGGTCCATACATTGGTTTTTGACCCTCACAGCAAAAAACAAAACAGCGTCTCATCCCCATTGCAAAAGCCCTTACTGACAGTGGGCCAAAGCAGCCAGTATGTGAGCATTATGTATACGTGAAACATGGTGATCTAGCTAATCACGGAAATAATGGCAAGACAAACGAGGAATTTCAGTAAGGGGTTCTTGCAGACTCCATGCACAAACAGTTATATTACACACTAGAGGACAGGCAAAATAAAGTATAAAATGTGCCCTTTAAAATACATTTGATTAATATATCAAATATCGGCATGGTTTTTAGAACCACTACAATAGTAACCTAAAACAATGCCTAAATAGCCATTTGAATATTGGTTAAAATGACAAATGGCCTGCGCAGTTGTCAGAATTAATGGCAAGATAAAGATAAATCTGCATTGTTTTTCCTTTTGAAAGTGTGTGTGTGTGTTTGTGTGTGTGTGTGGGGGGGGGGGGGGGGGGGTGTCACACAAATGAATGATCTTCTCCAAAACAGCCACAATTATTATTATTGTAATAATATTATTATTATTATATTATTGCCACCCCTAGATTTTTTTAGGAGTAAAATATCTGTGAAGTATATTCCCATTAATATATTAAAAACAATTGCACACCAGGGTGACTAGGAACATGAAATTGTTATTCATCATTTATCACAATGAGTAAAACCATAAGACCAAAGACTATAGCAGCATACAGTATGTGCAGCAAAATAGCTAAAATATAAAAACCATCAGGCAATAATTAAGAAGCTCCAATCAACTAAAGATGTTATAAATCTGCCTGGAAGAGGACATGTGTCTATCGACCTAATGCACGTTGAGGGGGAGAGTTTGAGTGGACAAAGACTCTCTAAGGATCACAAACAGAGAATCACAGTGATTCGTTTTTTTAGGGGTCAAAAAGCCAAAAAAATACAAACACTCCAGAACTCCAGCTTGTTTAATTGTCAGATGAAACTGGAGATTCAAAAGGGACCTGGTTCTATCAGATTAACTTATAAAAAGAGCTTTTTTGGCAGCAAACCCACCAGCTCACAGGGATAGAAAGTACCCCATTCCATGGTTAAATATACAGCTGGATCTTTAATCTTGTGGGCCTATTTTTTTGCTGGAGGTCCTGGACATCTTGTTCAGACACATGGTATCATGGATTCTAGCAAATACCATCAGATAACAAATCTAAACCTGACGGCCTCTGCTAGGAATCTTATAATGGGCCGTGGTTGGATCTTCCATCGGGACAACGATCCAAAACAAACATCAAAATCAACACACAAATGTGTCACTGAGCACAAAATGAAGCTTCTACCATGACCGTCCCATCTCCTGACCTGAACCCTTTATAGAGAACGAGTGATGAACTGAAGAGAAGAAGCACTAACATGGATCTGTGAATCTGAAGGATCTGGAGAGATTCAGTATGGAGGAATGATCTCTGGTCAGATGTTCTCCAAACTCATCAGGCATTATAGAAGAAGACTCAGAGCTATTATCTTGGCGAAAGGAGGTTGCAAAAAGTATTTCATAAAACGCTGCCAATAAAAGTTTTTGGGAAAAGAGCATTTATTTCATAATGTGATTTACTCCCCAGTTTCAATTATTTTACTACAATGAAAGGCAAATTCTTTGAATGAAATTTCAAAAGGATAAATAATGTGGATTTTTTTAAAAGCCATCTTTAATCCTCTTTACCAGGGGTGCCAATAATTCTGACCACAACTATATGACATTACCCAAAAAGGATAGTGAGAGTAAATCAGCAAATCATTTAGTCGAAAAGTCATAAAGTCACAAAGTCAAAAAAGTTGTTCACTCTACATCTGACCCTTAATCACTATCTGTGTGCAGTAAATTCCAAAAATGAGAAAAATTGCACACCTACATGATTGTGCCCACCTCCATCAGCACTAACCTGTCGTAATCCTGGCAGATCTCCCCCACGGCTATCAAAGCTTTCAGATACTCGTTCGGCTGATATGGGTTGATGTAGTGCAGGGAACAGCTATTGCGAGGGTCCCCATTGGACGCCGTGAAGTCAATGGCAACCTAGAGAGATAATAGCATGTCACACTCTTGATGAAACTGCAAAGTCCAGGACAAAAATGTAATGGGTTACATAATCTGATCGATCGTCAAATATGTTTAATCATTTTAGTTTTACGCCTGGAACAATAGGTGTCACCATTGAAAGGAAATGTCTGTCTACAAAAAGCCAAGAGCCGTCTTTCCAAGGAAGCTACACAAAACCAGAATAGAACAGTTCTGCAATCAGATACCCATCTGTATAAATAATTAAAGTGCTTAAAATGGACAATATGCAATATATTGTCATTCATCAAGCAGATGACGGCTACCATATGCTCTGTAATATAGAAATACAGCTCATAAACATTCAATATGTTAAACCAGTGCATTACACATAAATGAAGATCCTATTTGAATCCTGCACCAAAACATTCATTGATTCCGACCAGCCTTTCACCCCTTGATACTGATTATCGTTCATTTTAACAGGCAACAGGAGAATTCAGATATTTGAATAATGAATATTCAATTTGATTCATTAATAATCCGCTCTAAAAGGGGGCATGAGGTGTGGGACTTAAAACAGTTTGGATGAGGTATTAATTCTGTTGCCTCCAGCCGTGCCGTGAAACAATCAAATTCTTACTCAGAATAAAACTCAAGAGAAGCTGGTCAATAAATGTAACAAAAAATGACAAACACGAATGGGGATGGAATAGCATATTCTGATCTTATTTTAAGAATTATTACCTTTTCGTACTGGCAAACGAGAAAAAAATAATCAAGAACTTCATGTTTTACAGTCTATAAATGAGCTGCATTTACTCCGAGGAGGCAGTTATCAGTCCAGCACGTCTGGCTTCAGTTTCTACACGCTTGGTAGAGAACATAGGCAGTAAATCTGTGAAGGGTCTGGATCGCACTGCGGAGCTAAATGTGGAGCGCACTGCTGTTCCCACTTACTGTGAAGTGTATTTGGCAGCCTCCCATGATGTAGTCCAGGAAGGAATAGACTCTGTGAAGCTGCAAAAAGAAGAATGGAGGGTGAGCAGAAACTCTGCCACATTTATCTACAGGACTACATGCAAAATTTCAGCCTCTGGAATTTTACTCAGACACACATCAAACAGACACATAACAGTACATGACATATGAAGCAACTCGCAAAAAGAGTACAAAGAATATATGGTGTCCAATACAATGTTTTTCTTAGGGATAACATTACACCAAATGGTATTATTCCTTTACTGTACCATCATGTAACCACCACAGATACAATAGTTTTTGAATGTTCATACACAGTGTTGTACAAGTAATGTAATCAGATTACTTTAAGTAACTAGTAAAGTAATTAATTACATTTAAATCTACAAATAAATATCTGAGTTAATTAAGTAGCATTTAAATAAGTAACATTAAAAAGTTACTTTGTTTTTTCAATTATAGACACCCTTCTCCTGTCCCCATGTTGAGAGAAATGGGGAGAAGGAGTTAGAGGAGTTGTGTGCGCTGTGTAAACATGATGCTTATTGTAGTTGTTGTTGAACTTTCTTCTCCTGTGTCCTATATTCTTCTGAACAATCTAGAATGGCAGCACAGCTGAAAAGTTTGTTTGGGCTGCTATACAGGTGTGAATTAGCATTTCCTTCAGCCTGTGGCTTTCTCATTTCACTTTTGGTGTGAAAGGGCTTTTGCATTTGCCAAAATATTCCTTTTGTTTTATTAAAAACAAACAAACAAACAAGCCCAGGTACCAAAAGGTAACTCAAATGTAACATATGAATTAGTTACTTTGTAAGGAGTAACACAATGTTGTAAGTCATTGCGTCTTTTAAAAAATAAATGACACTTTTAACACATTAACACTTTTTGATAGTCCACTTTAGACATTCTACTAACTATAAGTAGCGTTGCAACTACATCTCAACTAACTCTCATTGGAGTATTTGTAGACTGTCTGATTAATATTTACTAAAACTTTATTTTGTTGGCCCCCCAACAGACATTTTTCTGGCTATAAGTAACTTGGCAAATACAATTCAACTTATTCTACTAACCTGAACCCTAACACCTAACCATTACCTACTAGTCTACTGACAGTCTACTAATACTCTAATGAGAGTTAGTTGACATGTAGTTGCAAAGTTACTTTATAGTTAGTAGAATGTTTAAAGTGGACTAGCAAAATAAAGTTTATAATTAAATCAAAATAAATTTCCCCAAAACCAGTTATACAGCATAAATTTCAACTGTAGTCTATACTAGTTTATACTGGTTTGGTGCTGGTGAAGCTGGTCGATCAAGAAGGATTAAACTAGATGCCTGGAGGGGAATCTGTATAAAAACTATTGCCATTTCTATTTCCAATGACATATTGTCATTATTATTATTATTATTATTATTACTTAAATTATATTTATTTATTTTCATTATTGAATCTGCATAAATATTTTGGGGTGCTATTCGATTAGCTAGTCATGACTGTTTCTTGGAGCAGTATTGTCGCAAATTTGTCATTTAACCACGTTGGTTAATGATGTCATGCAGGGGCTGGAGTAATAACTTCTTTTGATGAATCTGTTTGAGATTGAAAACAAAAACTATGCTTCTAACCACAGGTCGAGAGATGTCGTTCAGACCACACAACTTTGCGATGCTGTTTGAGAATATTTGTTGAGACTATGGTTCTGAGACACACGGAAGCGGATATATAAACATATAAACTGTTACTGATACTACTACTACTACTACTACTACTACTACTCAAGGCATGGCCTCCATTAGATCCTTGAAGGTGTGCTGTGGTATCTGGCACCAAGATGTTAGCAGCAGATCCCTAAAGTCCTGTAAGATGCAAGGTAGGGCCTCCATGGATCAGACATGTTTGATCAGTACATCCCACAGATGCTCGACTGGATTGAGAATTGGGGAATTTGGAGGCCAAGCCACCAGGGAATACCGTTTCCATGAGAGGGTGTACATAGTCTGCAACAATGCTTAGGTAGGTGGTACGTGTCAAAGTAACATCCACATGGATGGCAGGACCCAAGGTTTCCTAGCAGAACATTGCCCAAAGCATCACACTGCCTCAACCAGCATGCCTTCTTCCCATAATGTATCCTGGTGCCATGTGTTCCCCAGGTTAGCGACGCACACACACCCGTCCATCCACATGTAGTAAAAGGAATTCATCAGACCAGGCTACAGATGCTCATGTGCCCACTGTTGCCACTTTATTCCCCACGTGCATCAATGAGCCTTGACCACCCTTGACCCTGTCGTCGGTTCCTCACCGTTCCTTACTTGGATTACTTTTGATAGATACTGACCACTGCAGACCGGGAACACTCCACAAGAGCTGCAGTTTTGGAGATACTCTGAACCCGTCGTCTAGCCATCACAATTTGGCCCTTGTCAAACTCGCTCAAATCCTTATGCTTGCCCATTTTTCTGCTTCTAGCACATCAACTTTGAGGACAAAATGTTCATTTTGTGCCTAATATATCCCACCCACTAACAGATACCATGATCAAGACATTAATATATTAATAAATTCCTAGCCCTCAAACACAAACACAAAAAAACACAAATCTCAATCTGAATTGATAAATGTGAAAAGGATAAAAAACAGACTTAAACAGCTCTATAAATAAAAATTGTGCACATGTAAATGTGCACAAACAACATGAATGCATTATCCTCTTCCCACTCCGCTAATGTCTTTAGGCTAAGCTTGATTGTCACACCCACCCACAACAATAATAACTACACCTATTCAATGACAGCTAGTTGGCCAGTATTGTGCAGTACTAGAATTCCTTAAACAGGGATGGCATGTCTATAAAGCTCTCTCTGCATGCAAACAAACTGTCAGACTCTTACCTTGAGATCACTGAGAATAACCAACCCAGAGTTCTTGTAGTTCTTCTTCTTCAGTTTGTATTTTGGATTGATGCACTCCCATGTGACCTTCAGGAGCACAGGAAGAGATCAAAGAGGTGAGATGAAAATTGAAGATGGCACTGCAGCAAAGTCACTTTTACCACACATGCAGAAGGGCTGTGACATTTCTTTAATCCATTCTAGACCTCGGCAGGAAATAGCTATGACCGATATCAAACACCAATGTATGGCTCACACTGACCTTGTTTCCTGAGGAAATCTTCTGCATTTCTTTGAAATTAGTGTAGAATTCACCAATGAAGTCATGCTTTCCTCTCGAGTCATAGTCCCAGACTAAGCACTGCAGGTCACAGACAATTACAGCTCATTAACTCATGTGTCTCTGTTTCCATGTTTCATTTTGGTGTTATTCTTGTCATTATTTCTCCTAAAGGAATAGTTCAGCCAAAATGTTTCCTTTTGTCAAATCTGTACAAATTTCTTAACACCAAAGTAGCAGAATGCACAAGATTCTTTCATACAACAGATGCAGATTGGCCAATCAAGCATAATGATGAAAAAGCACTATAAATTCACCCCAAAGGTAGTCCATGCATTTCCCAAGACATTTCAAAAGTACATACTTTTGAGTGTGTAGCAGAAGCGTAGGCAAGTTTGGGACATACTACTTCCTCATAATTGCGTGTTTAAAAGACAGCTCTGCTTAGGTATGTGTTTCCTGTCGCAGTTTAAACTGCCCTGTCAATCATCTGGTCATCTTCAGTTTGCATAATGATGCATTTGGATAACATTGAATAAATATTGTTTATATAAATATGCTATATACTTATTATTAATCACTCAAACTCCTTTAGATAAACCTCTCCACTAAACCGTTGGACTCACGTAGTTTTTAACACTTTTTATTCATGTTTGTATTTCTAATCAAATCCTCATCCAATACACAATGGGTTGTGGCAATATCAGTCGTTAGAGTGTGCACGAATCTGCACTTTGGATTCTAATCTGAAAAAGTAGACCATCCGGGAATCCTCATTTCAACATATGAAGTTTGGAACACACTAATTCTCATTGCGAATACTAATTAGGATTGATAGTATGTGAATTGGGTTGCAGCATATTGAATGTCTTCATAATATTTAGAAATGAGTGCAGGAGTTGTTAGGACCACATTGATTGTGGTTTTATTTTTGTCTTTTTTGGAACTTGACAGCCACTGATCACATTATGCTTTTATCGTAAGTAAAAGAGTCATAAAGGTTTGGAACATTATGGGTAATAAAATGCCCATTCTGAAGTGACCTATTTAATTAATATTCACCTTTAACTTTCTTTCGTCATCACAGCTGCACAGAGAAATGAGAGACACCTTAAAAGGTTCCCACACAGGGTTCAGGTTGTTTTTAATCACCTGCGGATAAAATCAATATTACTTTATAAACCAAAGAGGAATAATGAACTGCAAAGACAGATTATTATCCCATGGGATGGAACTACTTACTTCAGTTCTGTGTACAAGCTGTTCTGTTCCATCATCATTGATCCGGTAAATCTCTAAGAATGGATCTGACTTGCTGAAGAGATCCTATAGAGTCACAAGATAATTCCAATACAGTCAAAAGGAGAACATCATGCAATGGACATTTTCTAAAAGACCCCATGAATGCAATTTTTTCTGAATAAATGTATTTTGTGTTGGGCGAGCACAAAAAAAGACCTTTTAAACATGGCTATAGATTGGTGCATGGATGACGTCAAAACCCGGAAAACTGATGCCCCACTGGTTCATTTGAGATTTTCTCCTACGGGTTTTATAATGGAGGTTTTCAATTTACAAGTAAAATAAAGCCTGAGGTAAACATAACTTGACAACACGCTGATGTTTTGTTCTACCATGTAAACTGCACACACACACGCCCCAGACATTCTTCTTCTCTAGTTATTTAATAAAAACATATGTTTTCAAAAATGAACATAACTGCTTTAAAATTCACGTTTTCGGTATGGGTGTGAACAAAATGTCAAAGTTCATTAAGTTATATTTACCAAAGGATTCTTAGCTCATGGGCACTTTTATTTTTCTGAGGAATAAATATAATGTAACTAATCAATTTGGAACGTGACATCATGACAAAAATATGATGTCCATGGGCCCTATTTTAACAATCTGAGTGCATGGTCTGAAGCACAAGGCGCAGTTGCACTTAGGGCGTGTCCGAATCCACTTTAGCTAGTTTAACAGCGGAAAACACCAGGCAGCATGCCAGGCGCATGGTGCAAAAGGGTTTTCCCTAGTCTCTTAATGAGTCATGGTTGTGTTTTAGGCATAATGTGCAATAAACCAATCAGAGTCTCATCTTCCATTCCCTTTAAAAGCCAGTTGCGCAATTTGCAAGCGGAAAGACTGAATGCTTTTATTTTTAATATTTTAAAATATTAAATATGTGTATGTAATAAGCAGAGTGTACGCGTGTTGTGCACCCACCTATAGGCACACATAACTAACACGCCCTTTAAATAACACAAAAAACACTGCTCTATTGACTTTATACCAGGTGTTTGTTCCTCAAAATAGCAACGCACCTGAACACACCTCGTTTTATGACCAGATGGGCGCGAGTGCATTTGCTATTTAAACAACGTGGCGCTGGACGTGAAAATGATAACTGTGTCAGGCTGAAACTAGCAAAAAAAATTCTTGTTATGTATAGTAGGGCCCTAAGTCATGCTTTTAGGAGTATCCCAGACTAAGGATTTACTTATTCGAATCAGAATTGTCAAATCTTTCTATGGTCTACTGATAGTCGAATCATCTGTGTGTATGTAAATGGTTTGGGAGGGGCACCACACTAGTCAGCTGGAAGGTAAAACTATATTTATTTTCCTTTACACACTGCACACAGCAACAACTTTTAATAAAGTGATCAAAACTGTCTGCCAACTGACAGAAGAACTGACAATGGCTTTCTTATTTAGGTTTAAATAAAAGGTAATGTGGTGGATAAACATTCGTAAAACGTTTTCTCATAACATTTTAAAGCCGCGATCGAAATACAGAACATCACAAATATATCAAAGAATATTTTGATAAATAAACCTAAAAAAATACCTGCCTAGAGAGGAAAATAACACTTTGAGTGCGTTTATAATTACGTTCTTAAGCCGATTGTGCCTAAAGGGGGTCTCACACCGGACGCAAAGCTCAGTGTCACGTCTCCGGTATCTCACACCGGACGCACACATTATAAACGCTCAAACTCAATTTTAAATCGACTTCTGACAGAAGAGCTTCATGATGAGTGTATCTTGTAGCACAGGGTGAAATCTGTTTGTACATTGACGATTTGAGGGAAATAAGATAAATTTAACATAAAACCTTGAAAAAGGAAAAAATATGCTTTTTGCCCCCTTGGCGTAGTTATGGCACCTACCAGCAAGGACTAACTGCTCTAACCATGCTGACCAGCCAAAACGTATAACACCTAGATACTCGCTGTACTGTATTTGCTTGGCGATGAAAGATAAATTCATAGTTTGGCTATGAAAGATCCTGTGAACAAGGGCTATTAGTAATTCTGGTCCATTTCCCAGGAAGATTGAAAATTTAACTGTAAAGGTGTGGTCACCTTTACCATCTGGAATTTCGCGCAAGGGCGAAAGATTTCTCAAAACAGATTTTACTACAAGTTAATGTTAGTCACACCAATTCAACAGAAATCAGCTTGGTTTAAAAGTACCTCCTTTCTTCATGCTTCATACAGTACAATTTTGCCCACAATATTTGGCTAACACACCTTAAGAGAATATTTTGTTACGTTTTTTGAATATATTCAGCACATTCTCACTCCCAACTTGTCACATATTGACGCTTGGTCAGGACCCCTGCATCACTTTTTAATGCACAGGGTACCTTTTTAGTGTAATTTTTCGACACACAGGTTATTCCATTGCTTTCAATGAAAAGCCTTTTGCTTCATACACAGACGCGTTGGATAAGGGAATGTTATCGTCATGATGAAATTATATATTGGGTTATCATTTTGCCATTATGACATGTTGGGGTGTAATTCTCAATTTAATCATCCAGCATAATTTTATTTACATTTATTTTTTTACATCATTTGGACACGTAACCCACCCCACCTCTAAACCTACCCATTTGCGTATTATATGCTATAAAACACAGGATATAACAGTCAAAATCTATTCAAAAAGTACAAATATTCCAAGTGTTCCGAGGCCAAACAATTGATTTGTGTGAAGACAAGACTCAAAAGAGATCAGCGTCTCCAGCTGCCATACATCTTATCTATGCACACATTCAAAAATCGCTGCCCGAAGAAGCATTGCATCTAGCCTAGAAATCTAGACGCACCCTAGCGGCAGCAAATCTAATCTGCCGCCTAGCAACTCTCAATTCACTTCTGAGCTGTAAACGGCAAACTCTGGACGCGCCAATCACATCTCGTAGAGTCGGTGGGCGGGGCTTAATATAATGACGGCCGAGTTGCGCGTGCGTGCTTCTAGTAAACACAGAAACTGGTGAACGGCGGTCTTTCGAATCAGCTTTGACCGCGACTCTGGAAGACCTCTTGTACACCACAGGAAACACGTACGCGCGCCCTCGGATCAGTCGGACGTAGTGGTGTACAAGAGGTAAAAACGATATAAATACTGTTCGTTTTCTCACACAAACCGCTCATTTGTGTCTTAGGCCATCAATGTGTACTTACGATGGGGGATTGTTTAATTTGGACTTCTCTGTGTATGCTCTTTGAGGTGGTGACCATAGACCTGCATTATGTAAGGCACAGACAAGAACGGTTTGACCTAAAATGATCAAAATTGAAACTACTGGGGAAACAGATACTCCTACATCTCAGATGCCCATGAGGTGAGCTAAAACATATCAAAATTTAATTTCAAAGTGAACTATCCCTTTAAGCTTTTCTCTGAGAAAAGAACAAAGAACGGCACTGAAGTCATTGTTCAGAAGGGAAGATGTGTTCGGAGTTTTGCCAACCGGATACGTCGAAAGTTTAATCTGTCAACGAGCTCTGCTTCATCTTCGTTGCTCTGGTTGGTTGTAGCGCTATCCTATCGCGTGCAGAGGGAGTTTGAAAGACAACCGTTTATCCCGGCCATCAGATTAAGCTGTCAATGGTGAGTTTCCAGACCAAACATCTTGATGTGGGTCTGGATTGTCAGGCTACATTGCATCAGCTTTGATCGTGAAATGGCATCGATTCACGTGTGTGTCATAAACGACTGCATCATGCTAAAGAGTCGGGTGTATCATTTGAACGAGATAGAGGTAGAATGGGATTATTTATTTACATTTTATTATTTCATTAAAACATTAAGATCTACTCTGTTCTTCACATAAAGATATCGTGTGGCTACAGAAGGCTTGCAATGCAACATAACAGTTATTTGTAATACCTTTTAACTGTTTGGTTACACTTTATTGTAGTTGTCTGTGCTACAGTGTGATTATATATTAAGTACTGAGTAATATTAATTAAAATTAGTTTCATGTAATTATTCAATATTTATTGTTATTACTATAGTAAGTACTTTTATTACTGGACAATACATTTGTTATTCTGTTACATGTTTTATAACATTGAGAAGTGGGTGGGTTTAGGGTAGGAGAGGGGTTAGTTGCTCCAAAATATACTGTAAAAGCATGATTATTTATAAAAATACAACTACTACAACGAATTATGCGTCTTGATCTGACGCATAAGGCAAACAATTGAAAGCAATGGAAAACTGCATAACGAAAAATGACGCTAAAGGGGTGTGTCAATATGTGATGAGGAGTGAGAGTGTGTTGGTATATTTCCATATTGATATGGATAAAAGCAACAAAAAGAAATTCTGATTTCAAAGGGTCTTTCAAGATACAGATCTGCAATAACACTTTCGGGGTGGAATAATTGGTCAAGAAAAAAATGCATATTTCATGATTGTTTGTGTACACGCTGATGTGTGCTGCTGCCAATTGTGCTCATAGCTATGGCAAATCAAATCAACAATATTGTCTGAAACAATCATTCAACATAAGGTTTCTGAATTGCAGCTCTCCGGAGAAGCCACTGAGGACTTTGTTTCTAAGTGTGTGCAGATCTATGAGAGAGAACGAGGCACAGAGAGATAAAGGAAGAGAGAGAGAGAGAGAAAGAGAGAAATGGGTAGAGCAAAGAACGAGCCATTTAATATCCCCATTTCTCGCTGCATTAGTGTGCGACATCTCCACGGGGACGCTGAAAGAGGAGGTGCCCCCACTATCTGGTTGTCAAGGTAACATCTTGCCAGTGGTTTGAGTGAAGACTGATTTAGACGAGTGATTTGTCTGTTGTTCGCATTCATCACATGCATCGCACCTCTGAAAACTGTCAATGCATTTATGAAGTTCACTATGGACCGATGATGATTCCTGGCTGTTTATTCCCACAAGACATGGGCTGCCAGACTCCAATGAGACAAGAGCATTTTCCGGATGGCTTAATGCAAGATTAAAGGTTTATTCCGTGCTTGTCTTTATGATCTGATGAAAAACAGAGCTATCAATGTCCCCTGAAAAAGACAAAATATGTGCTAATATCTGCAAAGAACCCCATGTGAAGAAAAAGCGCCAAATTAAGCTTTAAAATTCACAGAGAAATAGCTAAGTGACGAGTCTTTGATAAATGTCACATAACCCAGAGCGACTTTTCGATTCAAAATGCATTAGCGACTTCTTCAAAAAGAGAAACGGCAGTTACATCAAAGGCACGATCACATGCAGAAGCTGTCATGAAGTCCAATATAGTATGATGTGCTAATGTGTCCATTTTGGTTAAATCATATCAGTCTGTACTCAGAGAAAGCCAACGTTATTTGAACGGACAGATCCTGTCCAAAGATAGCAGCACAGCCATTATTCTGCCTAGCCGTTTATTAGACTCCATCCATCCTCTCGCTATGATATCCGGGCCAGGATGGAGCCAACTCTGGGTTCTGAGGATGAGTGTGAAGAAGAAATGCTAATCAGCTCATGTACTACAGCTACTCCCATATTAATGGTTGTAATTCCTAACAAGTACATGCAATCCAGTGACCAATAATTAACAGACCTGAGGGTAAAAATGTGAAGACGCAAGCTGCAATATAAACAGCAATTACAAGAGGGGGGACAATAAAAAAAAGCATTAAAATGGTGAGCAGATGAATATGTCGGGGATGATTGCAGAGATGGCTTGAAATGAAAGTGAGAATACAATTTTATTGCCTTCTGGAATTCGCCATCATTAGCCTTTCAGAATTAGTCTGGTTCTGATGGGCAGGTGGACGAGCCCGTCACTAGGACAGAAATAAATCAGTGATGTGACCACGTATCCTCTGCTTTCATGCATATAAAATGTGCAAAGAATGTGGTTCCGTATTCTGCATACAGCAAAACTAAACACCATTTACTGCATCAGCATATGTGTTAAGAAACCCTGCATTAACAGACTTGAGATGACATGCAGGATTAGTTTCCTGCATTTTTTAGTTCGAGAGATGGAGCATTATCTACAAGCACGGGACACCCCCTCTATGCGAGGATCCTACATGGTATGATATTATGGATACATTTGTATAGAGCTGTTTTCACACTGCATAGAATTCTGCAGATATAAAAGCATAGAGATGGCATAAATGTATTTTTATGATTGCAACTCTCTGAGGATTTTAAGCATGGTAATGGATATGACAATGTTAATGTACTTGGTCTTGGCGGAATAGATTTGTTACACTGCTGCTGCTGCTGATTATTGCAGTTGCAGAGCAAGTACAAGAACTCGCTATAGCAAATACATGTGCAGATACGCTGCTGTGGGAATGTAAGACAAATGCTGTTGTACAAATAGCATATTTAAATTACCCATGTCAGATCCATGCAGGTGGAGCTGGGGAAGGAGGAGGTTTCAGAGGAACTCCTTAGGAAAGTGTTTGTGCAAACTGCGATAGTGAATATAACCAGACATTTAAATGTTGATCAGCTTGCTCCAAGAAGTTAACGCTGTGAATATCATCAGACCTATCAGCCTGTGCCATCTACAGTTTCATGACGGAACTTGTCATTTACATTTATTTACAACTGACCAATTGATCACGTGCATTGGTTGTTGTTGTGTGTGCGCAGCAGATGCTTTAGGTGCAGAAATTACTAATTTACTTTGCATCAATCCAACCCAGGGCCGGCCCGTGGCATAGGCGGAATAGGCAAATGCTAGGGGCGCCACTCGTCCATAGGGGTGCCAAAATGAGGGATTTTTCCGGTTTTATTACTCCTTTTTATTAATATTAATTCGAAATATTACCCAAAAAAGCCTTAAACAAATCCCTTAGACTCTTCCCAGACCACCGCATCAATCTCCTCCTGCCCATCGAGTGCTTTAGTGTGTCCAATATTGAACGCGCGATCAGTTTAACGTTGGGAATTTGTTGTTGCGTCGCCTCTCGCGCATCTAACAGACAGGAATGTGCTTGTTTGCTCGCGCCGGTGAAAGTTGCCTAGTTATTTATGACGGATGGCCAATGTGTCAAAAAGACCGAAGCCCTCTGATACAGGAATATAAAGGAATAAGGGGATAAAGACAGAGGTAAAGTGATGAAATGAATGAACAGTTTATCTAAATGCATTATCAGGCCGGCCCTGAGCCAACCTAGTTGTATATGACTTTCTTCTTTCAGATGAATAGAATCAGAGTTATATATAAAAATGTCCTGGCTCTTCCCAGCTTTATAATGGTAGCCAACAGAGGAGGATATTTTGTAGCTCTAAAAAGTGCATCCATCTATCATAAAAGATATCCACATGGCTCCGGGGGGTTAATAAAGGCCTTCTGAAGCGAAGCCATGTGTTTGTGTAAGAAAAATATCGGAAACACTTTACAATACGGTTGCACAAATATGCATTAATTCATGCTTAACTATTGCACAGATAATCATGAGTTAATGTGTTACTAATGGTGAACTAACCCTTATGAATGATTACTGCATCAGCAACTAATGAAGATTCTACATGATAGAATCTTCTGCTCAATAGATTAAGTAATCATTACATTGTTATTAGTTAAATATGTCATAATGTATTAATTCCTTAATAGCATATTATATTAAGTAATAATGTAAATTAAGGTGTTAATTACCACAACCAGTCAAAGCCATGCATTTTAACTTCCATTAGCTAATGATTTATAAAGGTATCATTATGTTATGACTTTACTTGTTGGGGCACATGACTGTTAACTAATTGATTAAGTAATATGTAATTGTGGTTATGGGTTTTGAATTAGTTAATAGTCATGTGCCCCAACAAGTAAAGTCATAACATAATGATACTTTAAATTAATCATGAGTAAACTTCATTAGTTGCTGATGCAGTAATCATTAATAAATGGGTTTGTTCACCATTAGTAACACATTAACTCATGATTATCTGTGCATTTGTTAGGCATGAACTAATGCATATTAGTGCACCTGTATTGTAAAGTGTTACCAAAATATCCATCTTTAAAAACTAAAAAAGTCAATTTACGACAAAAGAGTAACCCTTGACGCGATGTAGGAGAAGCATAATTTCTGATGCCTCTCAAATTAACAAATAGGGCTGGGCAATAAACGCAAGCTCCTTGTCTCTTACATCGAATTCCTCTCTTTAAAAATTCTCATTTTAGACTTCTAATTTAATATCTGTGTTTTGTTTTGCTCTATCGTCTGCTTCCACGTTCATCGATAAGTCATGCGTCAGGTCAGAGGTCAATCTTTCGCCATAAATCGATACATACGGGCGACTGTCGGAAGCTAGTTATTTTAGTTTATAAAGTTTTAAATATGGATTTTTTTTGTGTTTTTTTTACACAAAACACATGGCTTCACTTCAGAAGGCCTTTATTAAACCCCCGGAGCCGTGTGGATGCACTTTTATGGTCTTTAAAATCAAATCCTCTATTCACTGCCATTATAAAGCTAGGAAGAGCCAGGATATTATTTAATATAACTCTTATTGTATTTGCCTGAAAGAAGAATGTAATATACACCTAGGAGGGCTTGAGGGTGAGTCAGTCTTTTCTTTTAACCCTTTAATGAACAACTTTGTACCGTATATCCCTAAAATGTGCATTTTAGTAGGTCTACTTTAGAGTAGGAATATGTACCCTTAAATGAAGGGATGAATATCTGAATGCTACCGACTGAGGTTGCTTTCTCCAGAGGATTTTTTACTCCATTCTGTCACCTGATGGAGTTTGGGTTCTTTGCCTCTGTCTCCTCTGGCTTGCTTAGTTGAGGACACTTAATATTCAGCAATATTATTGATCTGACTGTACTGACACTGTTATATGAGAACTGAACTGAGCTGGGCGATGACATAGATTTTTGCAGAACTTCTTTATGGATTAAATTATCTAATTTAATAATTGATGATCTTTACAACGGAGCTGAATGAACACGTAACTGACTTCAGCTGAACAACAGCCGAAATGCATCATTTTCCGGTTATCACAAAGCTGCTGTATTGTATAAAGCACTATATAGATAAAGCTGACTCGACTTGACTTTGTGGGCCTCGAGAAAAACAAGCTCCTGGATTTGCTACATTTCTATCAACCAAATCAGATTTTAGGAATAGGGAAAGTGGAATTGTTAGGGCTTAGGGCTTTCCATTCAGATCAACCAATCATTTGCATCTGATTTAAGGGGAAGAGCAATGTTGTTCCACCACCGGCAAAAGATGTTGATCCAGGAACACGTCCTAGTTGGCAAAATTACAGTCAGCCAT
The DNA here is from genome assembly GCF_024679245.1 of Pseudorasbora parva. Taxonomy (NCBI): domain Eukaryota; kingdom Metazoa; phylum Chordata; class Actinopteri; order Cypriniformes; family Gobionidae; genus Pseudorasbora; species Pseudorasbora parva. The sequence continues at coordinate 7,666,194 of NC_090172.1, read as the reverse complement.
TGGTTTGCGTGGGTGCTTTGGCTTACTAAGCATCTCCAATCCGAATCACAGCCTGTGCTTTCTGTCACGGCACAGATGCCAAATAGCATTTCTGTCTCACTGTAAAAAGATGAATAGACAATATATCGATTGTACCACCTAATGTGGGGTTGAGAGGATGTGAAGCTTGAGTGAGCAAGTCATTGCTATCGATTTGCTGTTTCCCTTCATTACTTGAGATGTATGAATTCATGAAAGGCAGATTCTAAAAGGGTTGAGGAATGAACAAAAAAGCTGCGTTTTAAAGATAACCGCTGAGCACAAATGTCGCCCCAGGCTAAGAGGAAAAGAAGAGCAGTATAGAAAAGAGGAAGAGAGAGAGAAACAAGAGGAAAGAGTAGGAGAACCAGATGAGATGAGCGCTGAGAGTAGGACGAGGGGTGCAGAGGCGTTTGTGTACTGTGCGGCAGCGCAGCGGGAAGTGCAGACACCTGCAGAAGCACAGGGCACGGAGAGAGCTGCGCCGTGGGCCGCGCTGTGTGGGAGAGGCTGTGTGCACACTGAGAGTCAGCCAGCCACCCTCTGCTCCCTCAGCGCTTCAGCTCCGCTAGCCCTCGCTGCTCAGAGAGCTTCCATTCTCATTAGGAAACCTCAGCTGAATGAATCGGGTTTCAAGCATTGTACCAAAGCCAAAAAAAGAGAATGGGATTTTATGAAGCCATAATAGCCCTAATGGCTCTTAACAGGGCTAAAATGGAGAACCAAAAACATTCAAAGTGAGTCGAAAGGTTCTTTGGCCGCTGCGATTATTGATTTCAAAGGGTCAAAAATCCCTCCTTTACAAACAAAGAATCTCATTTACTGTCACTAGTCAAAAGCACACTGAGTGGAAACTCTGGTGAGTTTGACAGCTTGTATTCTGATGGAAAAAGAAAAACGTCACTCCTTACCTTATCATCTAACTTCTTGGCACAGAAGGCAAGCTCCAAGTAACCATTGTTCCCGGAAATCTCTTCTGCGTGAATCTTGGGAAATAAGAAAGGGATTAGCTGAGACTAAGCCAACCTACTGTTATTGTTTGTACTCTATATGTGGACGACCAGACTCCACATCCATATGTGCTTTAATCAGAACCATGGGAATCTATCTATCTATCTATCTATCTATCTATCTATCTATCTATCTATCTATCTATCTATCTATCTATCTATCTATCTATCTATCTATCTATCTATCTATCTATCTATCTATCTATCTATCCACCCACACCCATCCGTCCATTCATCCATCCATCCATCCATCCACCTACCAACCTGCACCCATCCATCCATCCATCCGTCCATTCATCCATCCATCCATCCATCTATCTACCTTTCCATCCATCCACCATCCATCCACCTACCCAACCACCCACCCACCCATCCATCCATCCATTTATCTATCCACCTATTCATCCATCCACCATCCATTCGCCCATCCACCTACCCAACCACACCCATCCATCCATTCATCCATCCATCCATCCACCTACCAACCTGCCCCCATCCATCCATCCATCCAACTATCCACCTTTCCATCATCCACCATCCATCCACCTACCCAACCACCCACCCACCCATCCATCCATCCATCCATCCATCCACCCACCAATCCACACCCATCCATCCATCCATTCATCTATCCACCTATTCATCCATCCACCATCCATTCACCCATCCACCTACCCACCCACACCCATCCGTCCATTCATCCATCCATCCACCTACCAACCTACACCCATCTATCCATCCATCTATCCACCTTTCCATCCATCCATCCATCCACCCACCAATCCAAACCCATCCATCCATCCATTCATCTATCCACCTATCCATCCATCCACCATCCATTCACCCATCCACCTACTCACCCACACCCATCCGTCCATCCATCCATCCATCCATCCATCCATCCATCCACCTACCAACCTGCACCCATCCATCCATCTATCCACCTTTCCATCCACCTTTCCATCCATCCACCTACCCAACCACCCACCCACCCACCCATCCATCCATCCACCCACCAATCCATACCCATCCATCCATCCATCCATTCATCTATGCACCTATCCATCCATCCACCATCCATTCAACCATCCACCTACCCAACCACACCCACCCGTCTATTCACCCATCCACCTATCCAACCACACCCATCCATCCACCTACCCAAACACACATCAATTCATCTATCTATCCACCAACCAACCCACATCCATTCATCCACCATCCACCTAACCACTCACCCATCCATCCATCCATCCATCCATCCATCCATCCATCCATCCATCCATCCATCCATCCATCCATCATCTATCTATCTATCTATCTATCTATCTATCTATCTATCTATCTATCTATCTATCTATCTATCTATCTATCTATCTATCTATCTATCTATCTATCTATCTATCTATCTATCTATCTATCTATCTATCTATCTATTTATGTTTGCCCAAACGATTTGTCTATCCTTCCACCCAGCTGATCTATAAATCTGTCTTTCAATTCAACCATCTGCCCTTCCCATCCCTCTGCACAGCTCAGCTGATCCATTCATCCAATCATCCATCCATCTGCCCATCCCATCTATCCTTCTTTCTGTCCGTCCTTTTGTCCAGCTTATCTGTCTGTCTGTCTGTCCGCCCAGCCCAGATCTTTCTATCTAAACATCTAAAAACTTGTACAGTATAGACTTGATCAAAAGACTTGAGTGTAAATGTTCTAAACTTGCTTTTTACTTTATAATTTCATGTGAACAGTACTGATTAAGGAAGACATTTATTGAGATGTCTCTAACTTCTGTTATGTTGTTTGATAAGAAAATATAGGTGAAATGCTGAAATCATCCCATTTTGTCTCACCTAAGATCAAAATGTGATTTCATCAGCATAAAAAAAAATCTACAACCAGAGTGTAATCCAATGAGGAGGTCAAAAGGAAAGAGGAGGTCATTTCTGTCCGTGTTTCAACATGAAAAGACCATTAGTCTGCAGTGTGGTTAAAAGAAACTGCATTAAAACTGATGAGACAGCAGAGAATCAACACCTATGATAAGGATTTGGTTTTAAGTTTTGTCTTACGAATGAACCTTGTCTGCCTGCAATAGAAACATGCCAAAAAAGCTTGAGGCATCACTTTTTAATTTTTGTATGTGTGGCTTGTTTGAATAGAGTTGAGCACTAGCTGTGATACTCTAATTGAAATACTATTTTGAAATACACATTGAAATTGATAGTCAACATTATTTTACTTCATGTTAGCAGATATTGTAAAAATATCCAGGGCCCGTTTACTTCCAGGACAATAAAGTAACTGTGTTATATGATATGAGCCCAGCAAACAGCAGAATTTAAATTGGAGGTCAAACCGCCCGTACTGCAACCCAAACTACACAGAGTCATATTCAATGTCCTTACGCAGGCTAGACCATATTCCTGAAACCTGATGACTTTTTAATGCACCAGTGTTATAGAGATTCCCCATTATCTGTCTCTCAGCCATCACATGTACTAGCGGTTTCACTCAACTGTATCAAGAAATATTTTAAACTGACATTTCATTCTAGAAGTAATAGGAATAAAATCACTCATTTTGTAATGTGCAGTCATCCTATGAGTATAGTGATGAGCACAGTGAGCAGAATTTGGCATTTAGTTGGCACTTCAGAAAAAAAGGATGGTCCTATACAGTGATGAAGATCACTTCTAAATGATAACTCAATGCAATTGTATAGGGATGAGTGTGGGTGCCAACAACCCACCTATAGTTAAGGCCTGTTCACAGCAAGGCCAATGATAATTACAATGATAACTACACACAGTAAAGTTTGAATAATCATTCTAGTTAAGAATAGGGAATTACTTTCAGATTGATTTTTTCAGATAATATGCGATTATCATGTGTTGGTGGTGTGTACTACTAATACAGTTATCGTTATACAGTAGGTATCATTGGTGTGAACGAACCTTTACAGAGACAGTGATTGATTTTGTCTAATTAAACACATTGATTTTGACCTCTCTGCCAATCTGTGGTTATCGTCTAATAGTGAATTGGTCTGTCAAACAACGTCTGCTATCTGACTGTCTTGTGTCTCTGGTAAGGTAACTCAAATTGTCCTGTTGTTATTCTGTAAACAAAATCAAAATGCCTTTGCGGATGCTCAAATTAAGTAAAGCTAGATGAAACCATGAGTGGTCTTTCAGTCAATGTGTAAATGTGAACAGCAGCAATTAAGTAGGAATTGTGTGTGTGGATTGTTTCAACTCACTGTGATAGTGGATTTTCCAGCATATTTCCCATATTTCAGCAGCAGAGGTTTCACCATCTTTTTTTGGGCCACTATCTATGGAACAGATTCAAATATTTTAAAGTCACCTTTAAAATAAAAATGGTCAATTAGGGCCAGATTTGCTAAACAGGGCGAATTAGCGTGAGAGCACAATTCCAAAAAAGCGCCAGAAAGGGAGTGGCGGGATCTACTGACGACGCACAAATGAAAGAACACAGACACAGGCGGATCATTTCCATAATGTCCAGCACAATCTACCAAGAGCAGAGCAAATTAGCGTCTGGTTTAAGACATGCTTTTTGGGGATGGTGAATAAACCAGTAAATTGAATACTCTCCTCTCATTAAAGGGTTACTTCACCCAAAAATGAAAATTCTCTCATTAATTACTTACCCAAATGTCGTTCAATACCATAAGACCTCTGTTCATCTTCAGAACACAAATGAAGATATTTTTGTTGAAATCCGATGGCTCAGAAAGGCCTTCATTGACACCAATGTCATTTCCTCTCTCAAGACCCATAAAGGCACTAAAGACGTCGTTACAAAGCCCATCTCACTACAGTGACTCTACAATCATTTTATGAAGACACGACTAAATAAACGACAAAATAAAAAAACAACTAAATAACGACTTATATAGTGATAGGCCGATTTCAAAACAAATTTTCGAACGTTATGAATAAGTGTATCGATTCATGATTCGGATCGCCAGTGTCATGTGATTTCAGCAGTTTGGCGGTTTGACACGCGATCCGAATCATGAATCGATACGCTGATTCATAACGGTTCGAATCTTTGTTTTGAAATCGGCCCATCACTATATAAGTCGTTATTTAGTTTTAAGTCGCACAAAAACTATTCTTGTCGCTTCATAATATGATTGTAGAGTCACTGTAGTGAGATGGGCTTTGTAACGACGTCTTTAGTGCCTTTATGGGTCTTGAGACAGGAAATGACATTGGTGTCAATGAAGGCCTTTCTGAGATCAGATTTCAACACTAATATCTTCATTTGTGTTCCGAAGATGAACGGAGATCTTACGAGTGTCGAACGACATTAGGGTAAGTAATTAATGAGAGAATTTACATTTTTGGGTGAACTAACCTGTTAATGTTGCATCTGTAAGGGAAACGCCTACAAATGCATATTCAATAAGGTCAGCCACTGACCTTTTTTACACTGTAATTTTACACTGTGTGTCTTTAGCAAATCCTGACAGTAGTTTTTTAATGCTAGAAGAGGGTTTGCACTGCCACAAGCTGTTAGTAAATCTGGCCCTTGTTGTTATTAACGGAATATTTCAGTATTTATTATAAATGATTTATCCATGCATACCAATATATAGATATTTTTTTAATTCATGTTCCCTCGTAATGTTTAATGAAAATATCTTCCCCTCCTTCTTGCAGCGACATCTCTTCTCATCTCTTTTCTAATAATGTGTTTATTGATTGGAGGGCGGGACAACCTGTCACTCACATGAGAATGACCAATAGCAAATCACAATCATACAATGAGTCAATCAAATCCCCATGGACAAATCAAGTCGTTCGAGAAGACGTTTCACTCGGATTTATGTCACAATAAGGAACATGTCATGCTGACTTTAAGGAAATCAGTGAGTTATAAAATAAAAATGAGTTGAGAATGGCATATTACACAATGTAAAAAAATGCTGTTAAAAAAACAAGTGACACTATTTTCCATTAAAACAGTTATGTATTGTAGAAAACAATATTTTTTCATGGTAAGGAATTGCTGTTAATTTACGGGCCATTTCCAACAGTAATCTACTGTATTTATGTATTACGGTTTTGTACTGTAGTACGCAAGCATTGTGGGCTGGTCCATTTGATGAAAAAGTACAATGGCACTGAACGAGTGTTTAACGGAGAGGAGAGGAGAGGAGAGGAGAGGAGAGGAGAGGAGAGGAGAGGAGAGGAGAGGAGAGGAGAGGAGAGGAGAGGAGAGGAGAGGAGAGGAGAGGAGAGGAGAGGAGAGGAGAGGAGAGGAGAGGAGAGGAGAGGAGAGGAGAGGAGAGGAGAGGAGAGGAGAGGAGAGGAGAGGAGAGGAGAGGAGAGGAGAGGAGAGGAGAGGAGAGGAGAGGAGAGGATTCTTTTAAAACTTTAGGATTTTGTGGGAGGTTTCTTACATCTAAATCACTCAAACAGTGAGCGACTGATGACAGGAAACCAAACATGCCGCAATGGCGCTTGAGTGTGATTATAAACGCATTAAACAGAGAGGGTAAAATCCTGTTGATTCACTGTAATACGTGATTTATTCCCAAATTTCTGTGTTTATTGGCCTTCAATCTGTTTGTTTCCTGGTGGCACTCCGCCGGATGGTTTTGATCAAGTGCTCGATGGCTGGAGAAAACAATTGCTGGTCAAATATGTTTTGAAACGTTAATAAATAATAAACTTTGAAACACAATTCTGTTTAATATGAGCTGTATAACTGTTTCATTGTTTTCTGCACTTTTTTCTCACTTTGTTTGTACTCTTGTCTATATTTTGTCCATTTTTGGGTGTTCTTGCTTATAAATAAATGTTGACCTTTTTATTGGCCTATTAGTATTGCCTGTATTTTATGGCAGTGGCTATTTTATTTATAATCATTGTGAAATACTCCTTGTACTTTTGCATCAAATGGACCATCCCACAATGCATTGCATACCACAGTACAAAACCGTGATACATACATACAGTAGATCACAGTTAAAAATGGGGAAAATGGGAGAAATATTGCCCAGAATGCATTAAATGTTAATAGAAACTAGATGATATTTACACTAAGATCAAATAGCAAAATTTCTTAGCGAATTGCTATTTACACTAGTTACAGTAGAAGATAGGATATATTCACATCAGTGTTGTTATACGTTAAATAGTATGCAATAATTACAGAGTGTAAATATTTGTTAAAATTCTTAAATGAATGCCGCCTTATTGGGACAATAAAGCCCTCCCTGAACCTACCCTAACCGATAAACACGCGTTAGACTTTATTTACACTTGTTAAATATTTTCTTCATTGATATTGAAAATAAATGCCTTTGCGATCTTTTATGAGATGGGAAAAGGGATTAGATAGAGTTCGGCAAAAGGCGGATTTGAACCTCAAGACCTTTGAAGGTCAATTTGCGTAAACTTTCTGCTGCACACTTTAGCCCTATATCTATACTACTGTTGGTGCACACAAACCAGTGTCTTCTTTTGGCCGGGCCAACCAGACGTCAGTGGGCGGAGTTAATGCCAATAGAATTTGCCATCAAATACCACTTGGTGTAAATAGAGCCTGTGTTTTTGTTGTTTTTTCACCCAGAGCTGAGTTGTCAAAATGACCAATAGACATCACCTGTCCAAGTGTGCATTCCACACCACCCAGAAAGTCGTCATCGCGCGTTCCAATACTGTGGGCTCCGTGGATGTCGTAGACTTCAAAACGCATTTTCTGCACTTCCTCGAAGTAGTAGTCCAGCATCAAGACTTTAGCAAAGACCGGATTCAGGTTACTCTTGATCACCTCAGTGCGGTCCAGCTGAAAGGCAGAACAACAAATCAGTCAACAGGAACTGAAAATTGTCTCTCTGGAAGCATCTGGCTTCTCCACATTATCAACAGTCAGATCGCAGGCTGCAGTGTTTATTCGTCTGTTTGTGTCGCTGTCCCTGGATAAAGTCAAAGAAACGGCGGGAACGGGGATGAAGGCCTCATGAGTCTGATTGCTGAGAGCTTCCACACATGCAGCTGCGATGATCATGGCCTTGCTCTCGCACAAAACCCATTTGTTCTCGTTTCTCATTCATCAGCTGTCTCTCTTTCTCTCCTCACCTCCCCCCGCTTTGCTATTGTTCACTGGTGCACGTCAAAAACAAACTGAGCAAATACAATCATTTCTGAATTAAACCTCGCTGAGGCAATTAGCAGTAGGAGTTAATGCATCATTCTCAGAGATATTAAGGAAATTGTTTAGAGATGCAATCTGAAAATAACAGTACAATAAGCACTGAACAAGACATCCATTTGGGCTTTACTTTACAATATACCAAAGAATGAACTCAATAAACAAAGAATAGAAGTTTCAATCCTCAATTTGGGAAATTTGAGTAGAAGAGTGACAAGTGAGCAGATTTGGGGTGTAACTAAGCATTCCTACTAAACTACATTTTTTTGAATGTGACAATAGTTCAGCTGTTTTGATAATAGTCTGTCTATTACAACAACAAAAAATTGCGACGAACATCTGTTTAGCATGGAAAAATGTTTGCTTTGCTGATTGAAATAATAAAATTGACCAATTCAGTAGAGCCCCTGCAGAGAAGTGCTGAAGTTCATCACTGTTTTTGACACATTTTTTATGGTTTTACTAACGGTTTTACCAAGATAAGACTACTGCTCTGTTTGCAAAAAATGAAGCTGGGATTTTTCCTCCGTAAACAGCATCAAAGTAGTTTTTTAGTGCAGCTGACTACTTTTTTAAAAGGGAAGGTCCGTAGATCCAGTTTTTTCCCATCCTTGATTCTGTCAATAGCCGTGTTTTATTCACAATAAAACATAGCTATGACTGCTTAAACGAAGGAGCCATTCACACAAAATGCTTTTTTCCATTCCAGTGCAATACTTTTACATTGTTTTTCTATGCAAACATGCGCTAGATGGACGTGTATAACTGTTGCGCTTACGTCTTGAGCATGTTTTTCTCTATTCCAGTGCCCGCACATCCTGTGTGCACTACACAACACCCTTAGCAGCCACTCTTATTAACGTAAACATATATACAGTATTTGTTTTCGTTGATATTGTTCATTAAAGCTTACTGTGTTCTGCAGAGTAGAGTATTGAGAGAGAGAGAGAGAGAGAGAGAGAGAGAGAGAGAGAGAGAGAGACGTGCATTTAGAACTAGCCTTTTCCTTCAGATCAGTCCTATGTTCATAATAAAAAATGCTGCGATATCTTGTGCTTTTAACAGTTAACGGGTTTTCTCATGCACTGACACTGACAGCACTAGTCAAAGCATTTGTCAGGTGCGTCTTGCTCTGTGTTCACAACAGCTTCCACTCCTTTCAATATAAAGGTCTTCGCTACTGACTGACTCACTCATAAAATGCCATCGAATGGCGTAGTAATGTGACTTCTGTTACTGTTCATGGTCAGGGACTATTTTTTTCCAGTGGAAGGAAAGAGATTTTAGGGATTTGCATTGCAAAAAGTAGCATTGATACACGTTTTTTGTGTCATTTGTGACTTATTCACAATACAGCACAGCCTCAAGTACCTTATTGCTTACTTGTGGGAAATTATACAATTGCCAAGTAGCATTCAAACACTGCGGGTGTCATTCTCTGGGGTATTTCTAAAATGGTCATTTGTTATTGTCACACAAATACGGAAAACAACTATTTAAAATCAAATTGTGAGGTAATCAATCATACTCTCAGACTCTCACTAAATCAGATTAACAGTGTCAAACCTCTAATGTGTCTGTACAACATATATCAAGCAGGGAACGACCCTCCTCCATCAGCCCATGTTTGACAGAGTCTTTCTCAGCAATTACATACAGCCTCACATATAAAATATTCAGCCCTTCAATTTGCATGTGTCCTTGAACCGAGGCGTACTCTCACATAGCGCAAGCGGTAGTAAATCAAACTAAAGGAGCTGTTATGGGATGAATCTTAAAAAACCATTATGTCCAGGTCATAATTCAGCCCAAAATCAGAAGGAAATAAGACATTATATTCCACATTAAGAAAGGGACCATTACACTGTAAAAAAAATTGGTTGGTTTTTGTTGGTTTAACTTAAAAAAGTAAGTAACCTGGTTGCCTTAAAATTTTGAGTTTATTGAAATTAAGAATTTGAGTTGATACAATGAAGGAAATTTGTTTAATAAATTGAAACTCAAAATATTATTGTATCTGAACCACATACAAAATTTGATAAATCATGAAAATAGCACTATTGTGTATGTTTCTCTGCGTCATCAGAAATAAAACATAAACAATTACTCCAATATGCTTACAAAATCTTTTAATAATCTTTTAATAAAGGTTGTCGAATCTCAAAAAAATGTTAATTGTATTAACTCAAAATTTTAATTTCAATGAACTCAAAATTTTAAGGCAACCAGGTAACTTTTTTTCTAAATAATTTTTTACAGTGTGTTTGTGATATTGTGATACTGTTTTCATGAGAATTTAGTGCATTTGGAGCAATTCTGTACACTGTATTATTCATACAGAAAAATAGTTGTAGTTGTAGTAGTAGTTTAATGTATGCTCATTTAAATAAAACTAAAAAGATTTGCATTTAAAGATATTTGATAGCACTAGACTGTTTTTAGATTTAAAATAGATAGCTTCTACCTGGGAGGTCAAAAATGTGCAGTTCTGGTGTAATATTGCTAATATTACTTTTTTGAGGAGCATCTTGGATATAGAGCATGGCATTGAGAAACTATTATGTCCAATAACCTCTCGACTAGATTACTGCAAGACTGTGCTGGCCGAATGGTTTCTCAGTCCCTGTATAGGCTACAGCTAGCTCATACTTCATACTGCTGCAACTAGAGTCTCTGCTATCGCTCCAAACACCCAACTGCCTCCCGCGGCTCTTCCAATCACAGAAAAGCAGGCCTCTTATCAATTCCAAGTACATCTGCTGCTGGAAAACCATTTTGATACAGAAGTCCCCAGTTACAGAATGGCCAACATACAGAATTCAGACACATTCCCAATACTGAAGTCTAGATTAAAAACTCTGGTTGGGTCAACTCACGTACACACAAAGCCTGAATGTGTGCCTGTGCCACGTAGAGTCTGGAATGAAATTATGATATTGTCAACCTTCCAACAGACCTTCCAATGAGGAGACAGACTGCATAGCTTTGAGTAGATTTTTTGTTAGAGCTTTTATCACTTACTTTTGCTCACTGCGAGTTTAGATTTATCACCGTATTAAGATTGTTAGTCAATAATTGTATCGCCTAAAACTCATCTTTGATCACCAAAATGACATTAAAAGTTTTTTCCCGCATTCACGGCATTTTGCATGACTGTACATTTTAGCGGCATCTAGTGGTGAGGTTGTGAATTGCATTCACCCACAGCTCACCTCAGAAATACATAGAGAAACTACGGTGGCCGACTAAGGACAAAGATGTCATTGTCAGAGAGAGCAGAGAGTAGCTAGCACTCTGGGAAACTACTAAAACTACTGAAGCCAACTTCTGTGGAAACATGGCGGTGCAAAATGGATTTTTTTTTACTGTAAGGGGACTCGCAGTGTATGTAGATAGAAACGGCTCATTCTAAGGTCATAAAAACATAAAGGTACAGTATGTAAGGTCTTTATACATCACTTACATATATTATATTGTATTTCGGTCAATTAATCCTCATAAATACTAGACACTTCACCTTTAAAATAGCTTGAATGTAACACCCTTGCTTCATTTAGTATACACAGAACCATGATAATGCAAATTATCCCCACCTTCATTCACTCACACCAGCTCAGAACTTTTACTCAAGTTACTGTGGTAAAAGCTGCACAAAGATACCGCTCTTTTTCATTGGACACAAAACAGTAATTAATATGATTAGCCTTTTGCTTGACTACGTTATCAAACAGCTAATAATGTGTTGCTAATGTTACACAAACCATGTTCCCGTTCACTATCTCAGTCCGCCTTCTAAAAATCAGCATTGAAAAAAAATGCTAAAAACGCTTTGAACATCATAAAACGTCAGTGGAGAAAGGCATAGGCAGAGCATCATACCATCAGGCATATTATATACATAATTATTATTTTGCCAGTGGTACCCAATTTTTGGTTGACGTGATTGGTTTCAAGGTAGTTTATAATACCAGTGATTTCAAACCGCGTTTTTGAGACTGTCTTTGGTTCAATTTTTGGAGAAAATACTTATGGATTTGCACATGGTTTGTCTGAAAGCATATTTAAAACACCACATAGACTTATAAACAGCATTAAAAACTTGATTTTCATTATTGATTTTCTTTAATTAATGAATAATCAAATAGGTGCCTAACTTCTGTTTAGTTTAATTACAGAGAGTAAAGAAACCAAGAGGAAGAGACTTTTGAGATCTTGTCAACATGAAAAATATCAAAGTGCGTTATACAGCAGTAAAGGGGCTGTTAAATGAGCCAGTGTTTGTCACTTTACCCCTTACGGTGGCAGATTTATGATGTTTGAGCAGTATAAGAAAAGCAGTGACAGAAAGGAAGTGATGTATGTAGCCTACGAAGAAGAGATTACACGCCAGGTTCTTGGGGGTCTCAGTGCAACAGAATATTATGCTAAATTTACACATACTATCTAACGTTCACCTTGAGCGAGAGAGAGCTAGAGAGAGCGAGAGAGAGAGAGAGAGAGAGAGAGAGAGAGAGAGAGAGAGAGAGAGAGAGAGAGAGAGAGAGAGAGAGAGAGAGAGAGAGAGAGAGAGAGTAAGTGAAAGAGAGCGCAAAGAGAGATATGAGTAGGCTTAGCTCCCACTCAATTTTAGCTCTTCATTTGCATAACAATGGCACTTCCCATTGATAGGTGCTGCATGAGCAGCTAGTGGAACACCTAATGGCTCAAGAGTATTAGAGAAGCACTTAGTACAACATAGAAGCAAAAATCAACATGTTCAGAATCATTTATGAATAGTTACAATATAGCAATACGAATATGCCAACCCAGGCTTATTGGTAAAATTCAGTTTCTGCATAATGATATTATGTTGCTTCTTGCACGTTTCAAAACACTTTCAATGAGAAAAGTCTAGTGAGTGTCCCTTAAAAGCATGTTCAGTTTTAACCAAAACTGATTAACATGAATCCGGCAAATTTTATTAAAGGGTTAGTTCACCCAAAAATGAAAATTAGATGTTTATCTGCTGACCCCCATTGCATCCAACATGTCAGTGTGTCTGTTTCTTGTGAACTAACCCTTTAATGCTGCGCAGTTCGGAAATGAAATGTCCGGTGAGTGGCGCTAAAAGGATAATGCTCATACATTTAAAAACAGCTTACCATCTACACTTAGCTTAACCGATGGTGTTAAACGCAAACATATGACCAAAACACATTTTTGTAACGGACATAGGCCAGGAAAAGCTGTATGCATAAACCTTACGCTAGCGCACCACATGGGAGACCTTGGTTCGAATCCCGCTCGGAGCGGGTCAAGTAGGGCCGATTACATTTGGTGCTGTGACCCTGATGGGAGTGAGGTTTAGGGGGTGAGTTTAAAGGATGTAGGCCAGTAAGAGCTGTGCATGTAAAACTCACTCCCCTGGCCTTAAGAGGCATGCTAGCACACCCGCCTCCAATGCCGGAGACCCCAGTTCGAATCCTGTTCGGGCGGGTCAAGTAGGACCGGTTACATTTGATGCCATGACCCGGATGGAAGTAAGATTTCGGGGGGATATAACGTAGTCCAGTAATAGTAAAACTCACTCCCCTGGCCTCAAGAGGTGTGCTAATGGCTGTGGTCTTTAGCATCCATGATAGCTTGCCTGCCTCCCTCACTGTAGACCCTGGTTCAAATCCCACTTGGAGCAGGTCGAGTAAGACCGGTTACATATGGAGCTGATTATGTGATGCAAACATCATAATGTGTAACTTTACAAATGACAATGGTTCTTTGCATTATGATAAATGTTTTAACATAGTATTGTGCAAGGAATCGCTTGAAAATCATTATTAATAGATAATTCACCCTGTAATCATAATCGTGAAAAGGAACACAAGTCGGTGGTGTTGTTGGTGTCTCTGTAGTTAATTTCAGCTGGAAACTGCAGTGAATGGTGTGTATAGGTTTGTGTTTTTTACGCATACAATAGACTAGCGTATGCGAGTAGTGCAGAGAGTCCACTTGGAGGGAACACTGGCCCAGGGCCGTTTCATATTTGAAAAAAAAACTGAATTGACAGAACTACAACAAACTACTGAAGATCGTGATGTGGAGCGCTGAGTTGTGGAGTCACCACGATAAAAGATATATTTTACTTATATCACATATTTTACTTTATAACTGTTAAGAACAGAATGACTATGGTGGTTCACCAGCTTGACCAGCACTATACAAGATCTAACCAGCATAAACCGGCCTTGACCAATATGGAATTCATACAGAAATATACACATAGATGCCTCATTAGCAGATGTTTCTATAGGCCACTATAAAAAATCTGTTTGCCATATTGGAACAGTTAAACCACTGGTCCATGAACACTCTGCAGTTGACTGCATATGTGTATGAATATCTAGCCTGACGTGGTCATACTCAATTCTAGTCAGAATATGAGTCTGACACTGCTCCATTGGGTTGTGATTATGGGGTGTGTTTCAACCAAACCAGGAAAGACATCAATTGGATAAACCTACAACCAATCAGAGCAACGGAGTGACGCATAACGTTAGTTGTCAAATGTCAACAGAACTCAAGTGCACTGTGTTGCCAAGTCCGCGTTTTTTCTGTGGGTTGTTTTCCATGTCCGCGGGGTGAAGCGACCATTATGTGATCTATAGACCTAGGACTGAGAATTTTAGCAGGCAACCGTGTCAAAATAACACACATTTTACCCGCCAAACGGCATTTTTTTTCCAGAGAATCTCCCGAGAAGCTATTGTTTTGGGCTAGTAGTTGGCGTGTTTTGTTGTAAAATCTTGGCAACTCTGTATGCATGCGCACTGGAATAAACGATCTTTGCCAGTTTTGTAACAAAAAAGAATTTAAGGATACACAGCTACTTACCAACATGATCATCATTTCAGAGAGAAATAGTGAAGGTGAATGAATATACAAACAAGCTCTCCGTTTAGGATTTGAACAACTTCAAACAAGCGCCTTTGATGACGTGCATGATTACGTTATGGTTTCTCATCTGTTCATCATCGTCTAAAGCCCGCCCTGACAATTTCATTGGTCCAAACAGTTTCTGTTCGGGCATAATTACTCCTCTATGGATCAAGTCCAGATCGAACTGTCTGAGCTCAAATGTTGTAGGCGGGGATGAGTTCAGCTGGCATCCAAGCTAATGAATATCTATATCTGAAATAAACTTAAGCAGATGATTTTGTTAAAATAACACCAAACCAAAGGCGTAAGTTTACACAACATTAAAAAAGTTGCCATTGTTTAAATACCTGTAAACATACAAAAGCACAAACCAACACATTCTCACTTGTGAAAGGATATGCCATTTCTTGGAGCAGGGGTCTCAAACTCGCGGCCCGCGGGATGATATTTTGTGGCCCCCCTACTTGACAACAAAGTTTAGTGTTAGTGCGGCCCGCGCGTTGTTTGAAAACCATTATTGGCGGAGTCATTGCGGAGTCGTTATGCCTCACTTTGCGTGTGTGTGTGTGTGTGTGTGTGTGTGTGTGTGTGTGTGTGTGTGTGTGTGTGTGTGTGTGTGTGTGTGTGTGTGTGTGTGTGTGTGTGTGTGTGTGTGGCTGCGTCCGAAAACCTAGGCTGCTGACTCGTTGCCTCACTGCCTCATCAGACAATGACTTGTAAGGCAGCGTTTTGTGCATGAGGCAGTGTAACAATTTAATGATCTACAGCAAAATAGAGAGAGCTTTGAAAACTAAACACATATTTAATTACTACAGTAGTGATTTCTCGCTAGAAATGACATCAGAAGTGTAATAAGTTGGTAAAAATCGTACATTTACACACAAACTGACCCGCAAACGCAACTTCTGGACGCCATCTTTTTTCCTCAGTTCAACTGTCACTAAATGGAAAGCACAGGATTGTGGGATATCAAAGGCAGCGAAGGACACATGTACGCTGCCTTCAAAAATCGATCAGATGAAGGTATCTCAGGAAACAGGAAGTGAAGCAAACATTAGATTCGGACGCAGCTTGATGCCTTCCTGCCTTCAAATGTGTCCTACGAAGGCCGCATTTTCCAGGTTTCGGACGCAGCCTGGGTGTGTGTGTATGAGACTTAGCTCGTCCCTCTCTCATGCAGTATAATTGGTTGACACCGCGTGATTGACATGAACAGAGGCTGATCAGACAGTCGAAATGAATGTGGTTTAACGACGCTTAAATGGCCAATCAAATCAAAGTAGGCGGGATTTACCTTCTCTTTTGGCTCGCGCAGTCTTCACACACACACAGACGAGCGCGTCAATCTATTGCGTAATGCCATTGTGTAGAGAGACTTTCCGGTGAAAACACAAACCTAAATTGCACACACAGAAATGCACACGAAATGCAACGTGTCCATGCTCTTAATATAGAATCATTGATAAACATAAGGAAAACTATATGAGCGGATTAGAACTCTGAACATTTGAGACGATTTACTAAAAGGCTACTATTAGACCACTGAGGAACTCAAATATAAGCAGCGGATGTACGTATTTATTCAGTCATGCGAATAATCTCGGGACTAATAATATATTTGACGACAATTAATGGAAATATTGTTTGCAAATAGTCCCAAATAGATTATTTCTCAACTAGAATTAGACCTAGAATTTTATTCACTGTTCTGTTTGACCTGGTTATGGCCTTGCTTTGAATAAGTCTATTATTTTAAATAAAAATAAAAACATTTATTATTTCATTCACTAATTTCTATTGGCTATACTTATCAGTACACAATTACCATCACACATCTATTGGTAATAGAAAGATGCGAAGGACGAAGGATAACCAGATCCAAAAATCTCAAAAATGTATTGGCAATATAAATAAAATAAAAAAATGAGTAGGCAAGAGAAGCCTATATGAACCATTTATGTTCAGAAAGGAATGTTCAAGTTCAAAAAGAACAGTTCATGTTCAGAAGAAACATTCATGTTGAAGAACTGTTAATAATAAAGATTGAGAAGATTGGATCAGTTGTGCTCTTTTTTTTTTTTTGGAAAACTTGATGCGGCCCAGCCTGACCCAGAGTCTACCTCCAGCGGCCTCCGGGTAATTTGAGTTTGAGACCCCTGTCTTAGAGCATTTCTATATCTGTGATTTTAAATCCAAAGAGCTGTGCATATTATGGTGTGTTCTGAAAAACTCTTGGAAGATTTTTACTGTAAGTGACAATGTTGTCTGTTCCATGATGGCGGACACATCGTCGTGTCTGGATTGGTCGAATGCAACATGCCGACTAGGGATGTTCCCAAAGCACGGATAATGGCTCCAAAGTGAATAACGGATTCTACTAAATAATAGGGAAAAAATATTGGGCAGGCCCATTTACTCCTCGTGTTTGCTGGATGTTAGAGAGGGCCACGCTGCCATCTCTACATCTCTCAGAAATCACGGCTTTGACAAGAGTGGTCTCGAAAAATACTATGGTACATCATACACATTTCTACTATTTGATATTTTAATGTTTTAAACCTTGCACGATGCAGCCTGGTCTCACCCTTAATACGTAGGTATTAATACGTTACTTTCAAAGAGACTAAACGTACGTCTTAGTACGTTTGGAGAAGTGCTAAAATGTAAAATATAGACGTATTTGCAACATTTAAACGTAGTATTATTACATTTTTACAGCTAAAAAACGTAAAATATTTACGAATCCATCATGAAATCTTTTTTTTTGAGAATACAAAACTTTATTCTGGTAAAATCATTTTTTTTTTTTAAATATCATAAAGATATCTATATAATTTCCCTTTGACCATTTTATTGATTAATCTACGATCCCTTAACACTACCCCAAACCTAAACCTACCAATTTAATACAGAATATAAAGAAAATAAAAGGTAAAACGTTGGAAAATGACGATTTTGGTAACAATATAGCATTAAAAAATATATTTTGAACGGCTAATCCTACACTTACCCCTAAACCTACCCATTAGCATTTATTAAAACAACGTACTGTTATAAAAGCATAACAGACAGACCAGTGTACTCACAATAATTTATTTATTGCAAAAATGTCAAAAGCGGTACCAAAAGTAGTTCAAATGAAGATGTGTTGCAGTCGCAGTCCTCTCTGGTGGTATAACGTTAATAGTTTTGTATGAGGTACAGAGCAGAATGTTAGCTATTAATCAATGAAAATATTAATCCGGCTTCTCTCCGTGAAGTTGCGCGCTTCCCATTTCAAATAAAAATCGACTGAAACACGACATGTCAAAATCTGTGACGAAGCAGGCGAGAGCCAATGAGCGTTCGATGCCACTGCCGTAAATCATGTTGTAACGCTTCATGAGAGCGCGTTTTTTAAATATGAATTTACGAGCGCGAGATTTGATGTTTGCCGTCGCGCTACTGAGAGGAGATGAAGACTAATGGAGATGAAGATCACCGGGCTCAATTTTAGATTTGTTTCTCGCAAACATATCGATTCTAACTATTTGGATTACAGCAAACGAATAAAGTGTTGCGTTTTGTGAATTGATGTTGTGTTTTGGTGTTGTGATCGCCAGTTGCTGAATAGGAGAAAATGCCTTTTTATGTCTCACAGCAAACAACAAGTTAAATACTACAAAATGGTTGGCAAGAATGTTATTCATCTGACGGTTTTAAAATTCAGTCTTCTTTTAACATCACCCGAAATGAGTTTGTAGTGATGTCACGAGAGCAAAATGTTATTGTATATTTCTGTTATTTTATATTAGGTTTATTAACTTAGTAAAATGCATTTAATAAATGTGACTGAAAACATGTATTGATGTGACTATTGGATATAAAATAAACAATATTAATGCCACGATTTATGGGAGCCGATGGCTGGCTGCTTACACGTTAACGTCGATAATTTACATTTTAGTGCTGTCAATACGTCAATATTGTACATTTTAGTGCTGTTAATAAGTCAGTATTGTACGTTTTATTGTGTGTGAAAACGTTAGTAAATGTACGTGTAGTAGAATCACACTTTACGTAAAAATACTCACGTATTTTCATGAGATCGTGTGTGAAAATGTTAGTAAATGTACGTGTAGTAGAATCACACTTTACGTAAAAATACTCACGTATTTTCATGAGATCACGTTGCACGATGTGATACACAAACAAATAAATGTTATAATTATAATTACAATTATTTAGTTATTTTTAGTTATAATATTACAGTTATAGAAGGCATGTTTGTTCAATGATAACTATGAAGATAACTTCACAAACTTCCAGTTAAACGGCCGCTCACTTCCAGGTTTATCCAAATACAAAAAGATTTCAGATTGTTACAGACACAGATACAGATATTGGCTCTGCTGCACACCCCTAATGCTAACAAACACTTTTATTTAACCTTTAGGCAAGTTACTTACACTTGCAACTCCTTGGCAACTGCCCAGAACACCCTAACACCGAGGCAGTTTTGCAGATTTTTTTAACAAACATTTTCAGGCAGAATATCTGAGAATCTATTTTTGTTATACACTGGAGAATTTCTTGAGTCAATTTTGAACTCAAGTTTTTCTGCGGTGCAGTGCATGAACAATGAATTCATATTTTGGACCCTAAGTAATGTTAAAAACAGAGTCTTTCTAAATACAGTAACATTCTGTCTTTAGCTGCAAAGTGACTGCAATTGGAAGATATATATATATAAAACAAAAACTGACAGCAGTCAGAGATTTGGTAAGTTTTTTACAAACCTCTTGACATCTTAACAAAACTGCCTAATGTGTTTATGATTTAAAAGGATAAGTTTGGAAAACAGGACAATGGCGAACATATCTGTTGCTTTGACCATTGGATTGTAGAGCAGAATCCGCTTAGTGTCTCATGCTGTGTCGATTCATACGCTCAGTGCTCGCCTGAGAACATTAAAGCCTAATGTTTAACTTATCATACTCTGGCCATTCTGATAATACGAACATGGTTCAATGTAACACGTTCCAGTTCATTAAGAAGTCATGAGATCTAATGGGAATAACATGAGAATATGGATGGGATTGAGAGCGTGGAATATGTGATGTCAGGTCTCCTGTAGCAAAATGAGACTATATTGACACATCCTAGACATGCGTGCCAAGATCCCTGAAAACGGCTGGCAGACATTCAAGACAGAAAATGTAGACTAATGACGATGGAAGAAAGAACAGCATCACATATATGTTTTGCACTGACTGGCAAAATGCCTGTCTAATATTAGTTTTTTCTGCTACAACCAATCTGGAAGGTGTAAAAGCTAATGTCACGGAAAATATCAAAGTCATTAATTATAAAAATACTGCCGCTCTATGACTGAAATGACAAGTGTAAAACCATGCAAATGATATTTAAAGTGAGTCTATAATTTCTCTATGCGTATTATAGTGATGCCGTAAACGCCTCTATACGGCAGGGTTACCGTGATTTTGCCAAATAAGACATATTCCAGACAATTGTCTGAAAATGAAATACTAACACTATTCCTACACATAACTTATCCATAAAATCAGAGGGAAATGATAGGTGAATATCACTGATGTAGAAGCTCCTAACTGTGGCTGTAAGCTTAAACTTGACATAAACTGTACACTTGTCCTTCTGATCTGATAGGCTGATTTGAACGTTGATCCAGGGACAAGAAAATTGTTAATCCAGGAACATGATGTATTTGGTGAAATCTGTAAATATTCTGAAAGCATTTTAAAAATGGTTATTCATTTGAGAGCCTGTATTTAGTCATTTTTTGAACAAAACCAAGAAAGATTGTTGAATATGGATTTTCTATGCTCACAGAAGATTACCGTACAAAATGTTGATTCTCTAAAACCAAAACTCATTATTTCACATTCATTCAGTTTTCACACATAATTTACACATCACATTTTGATCACTGTTGCTATTATGACAAACCCATTAAGACAAACCCATAATATTCGGGCAAGAATAAAAAAAATCATAGTCAATTCTTTATTAGTATTCAATTCAAGCTAAACGGTCATTAATCAGCGTATTGATTCACGATTTGGATCGCGTGTCAAACTGCCAAACTGCTGAAATCACGTGACATTGGCAATCTGAATAATGAATCAATCCACTGATTCATAACCATTTGAAACTTAATTTGAGGTTTGAAAACAAACGTGGAAGAGAAGACAATGCTGAATAAAGTCGTAGTTTTTGCTATTTTTGGACCAAAATGCATTTTCAATGCTTCAAGAGATTCTTATTAACTAACTGATGTCTCATATGGACTACTGTGATGATGTTTTTATTCCCTTTCTGGACATGGACAGTATAGTGGGCATACACTTGCATACGCTCTCGGACTAAATATAAAATATCTTAAACTGTGTTCTGAAGATGAACAGAGGTCTTACGGGTGAGGAACGACATTAGGGTGAGGAGTTAATGACATCAATTTCATTTTTGGGGGCCTAACCCTTTAACTTAGTTAAGTAGAGATAACTTAATTCCATATGTGAAATTTACTTTAGAAAAATATGCATGCAAAAAAAAAAAAAAAAAAAATGCCAGTGTAATTGCAAAGTTACTTATAGTTAGTAGAATGTCTAAAGTACAATACAATACAGTGAGTCAATGGGGTCCACTGTCCAGTGTGGTTTATGACTGTATGAACAGCTAAAATAAAGATATGTTATGTGTTCCACCGAACAAAGACTGTCATACAGATTTGGTGAATAAAAGATGTTTTCATTTATGGGTGAACTATCCCTTTAAGAGGCTGTTCATCCAGTGACTCACCAGCACTATCATCAGCATAACCACTACAAACACTTTACAATGAAAACTAATCATGTTCACAATAATGCATCTCAAACCCAAATCAAACTTGCTGCTGCAGTCAGACTTAATCATTGGCACACAGTGTGAAGATAATGCATTTAGTGATATGATTGCCTTATTCACACTGACGAAAAGGCATTTTTTCCCTCGCTAAACAGCTCATCTTTGTGTCCCGCAGTTCTCAATGTGTGACTGTAAAAGATGTTATACAGAAAACAACATTTTTTAGATGAAAAAAATTAAATCCAGTGCATAGAGTCAATTAGTTTCAAGTGGACAAAGATAAGTCACAGTTTTCATTGTCAGCGGTTCTTCATCGTTCAATCTAAACCCGTGCTTTGCCAGCACATGGAGATATGCAAGAAAATCTGAAGAGCAAAGATGTCAGATCAGGGCAATCAGTTATTTTCAAGATATTCAACTCATGGAAAACGAAGCCATTGATGATTCATGCAATGTCCGCAACAACATCTCTTGCTTTTGCATTTCCAGCTTCCTGATTTTTGTGTCTTTTCTTTAAAATGGAATCTTTTAAAATGCAACGAATGCTGCAGCTGAGACAGGATGGCATCTATCGCTTTGTTCTCTGTGATGTTGAACGTGACACAGTTGTTGGAATAATGGGACCAGGATTAAGATTTCATCCTTCAGCCTGACACGTCGCTGCAGACGGCTTTGCCGAGCTGTCTTCGAAACCACTGCTGTGGCTCCAGATAATTTTTTTTTTTTTTTACAGTGACTGCTTTGATATGGAAAAAAAACACCAGAGTGGTCTCTCTCCTTGCTTCAAGCGCCCTTTCCTGCTGTGCGACAATTCCCTGCCTAGATTCATTCCAAAAAGTGCCCACTCCCCCCACTCAACAGCCCAGTCAACCTTCACACTCAAGACCTACTATCAGAATGTCAACTGAAGGCATTGTGTGAAATTATACCCATCCAACAGTTCTTAACCCAAAGCCTCAGAATTTAACACACAGGCCTGTTTTCAATTTGAATAATTAAAGAATAAAAAGAGTCTGACAGCAGATCCTGCAGAGCTACAAGTGTACAACTTAAAAATACAATACAAATTCATTTACTTCATACTATCATGATGAAATTTGGGAAAAAACAAAAGTATTCAAAGTATCAACCTTGTCAATAAATAGCGCTCATTTCCAATATTTTTTTTTAATTGTGAGTATATTTATTTTAAAATAAAAGGCTTCTAATTCAACATTTTTTTGTATCAACGGGGCTAAAGGCACACCTTAAAGGTGGGGTAAGTGATATCTGGTAACCGTTGTTGATATTTCAAATCCCCAAAACAAACACGCCCCTACCCCCAAAAGGGTCTCAGCCCTATTTTGATAGCGCCGCCCCACACATACGTAAACCCAGAAAAACGACTATGGCAGAATCTGTGTGTTACTAATCCAGATCGAATATTCAATGAAAAAGTCATCCCTTCTATTACAAAAGCACAAACCGTTCTCATGAACAACTAGATTGAACACGAGCCGACAGTCCAGCTAATGAACATATTACAATTATGACAAGATTAGAGTCATAGCGATCAAAAAACACAAACAGTTCTCATGAACAACTCGATAGAACACGAGCCGACAGTCCAGCTAATGAACATATTACAATTATGACAAGATTAGAGTTATAGCGATCACAAAAACACAAACAGTTCTCATGAACAACTCGATAGTACACAAACACAGTCCACTTAACGACAATTATGACAAGATTAGAGTTATAGCGATCACAAAATGGACTAACAAGCGAACATGACACACGAGCATAGTCGAGCAAAAGCAGCTGGTTCTTGGTCCGTCATGTGTGACTTGTGTGTTTTGAATAATGACGTGCACAGAGAGAGAGAGAGAGAGAGAGAGAGAGAGAGCGCTCTTCTGACCATGAATAGTAGACACGCCCCTTACCTGCTGATTGGCTACAAGTTTGTTATTCCACTCTGCCCGTGTCCTTTTTTTAAAACGGTTTTGAAACAACACTTACCCCACCTTTAAGAAAAAAATAGCTTTTCATTATTCCCATAGTGTTTGATTGCAGATTTTGTGTGAAAATAAATAATTAAAAGTGTTTTATTTTGTTTAAAGGGGTGATGAATTGAGAAATCAACTTTCCCTTGAGCTTTTGATATATAAAAGGTAATGATAATATATAAGGAATATGCTATATGTTTCAGAGCTGAAAACTTCCTTGTTAGTCAAAGAAAAGCTTTTCTTGACAGCTGGCTTCTCAAACGATCGATCTGCGAATGCGTGTCCCTGTGACATCAAGAGTGTGTAGAAACACCGCCTCAACAGAAGAAGATGAACGCTTGATTCTGTAACCCCGCCCACCAATTCGTGCATGACATGCAGCGACTGCCGGTGAAAAATAGCCTTTTGGCTAACTCTGGGAGGCTGACAGAGGCTTCATTAATATCTCTGAAATAAATAAAATAAAAAAATAAAAACATGTAACATAAATAACATAGGCCGGCCTACGTGAAGCTTAACCGGATCGAACTTCCAAGCAATAAAGTTTATGGTTTGTTTCAAACAGCCATAAGCTCCCTTCGGATTCCATATCGCATGGTTGAACTTTATTTGTAATGAAGATCCAGCTCACGTGGGGAAGACATTGCATCTGTTCGCTTCATTTCACTGTGGATTCATTTGTAAACCAGAGACTGGACTTGCAGACAGAATGAGATTACAAAACAATACTGTGGCTTCTGGATCTGATAGGAATGACGCAAAAAAATTATGTGAGTAAATTATTTTTTTATATGTGATAGGATTCCATTGTTGCATTTGATATGATTATGTACGTGTCTAACTAAACATACCTTACCAGGCTATCACAGTCTTTATATTTGAGGTGCTGTCGGTTTATTGCCCTGAGATTTGTGATCAGACTCGAACACTTAAATAGTGAAATACACGCACACACGAGTGTGTGTGTGTGTGTGTGTGTGTGTGTGTGTGTGTGTGTGTGTGTGTATGTGTGTGTGTATGTTATGCATCCGGGCCAAGTAATACAAAATAACATTCCAATCAATTGTGGGTATATGAGAGATACATCATTGTGTTTGTTTTGCGACATTTTGCGAGCCTTGTGGGTGAATCATTCCGGTTGCCGTTTCTCCACATTGGAAGTTTTCAAAACAATTTCTCACGTGTAAGGGAGCTGAAGCTCATTATAATATGCAAAACTGTTATCCAATCATAGCAGTAAACGTTTATTTCCAAGTCTTCAATGTGGCACGCCCATAAAAACAGAGCATTCCAGGAAAGAGGCACAAAACCAGGCTAGAAAATAGCTATTACTTATTCATTATGATGTTTTTGAATGTGAAAAACATGCAAACATTATAAGTTTGTGACCCCTTTAAAATCTTTTAAATGTATGAGGTGGCGAGGGGGGCCTTTTACCCCACACACGGATAGTGCCGAAACAAAATTATTTTAAGTCTGAAAGCATTAAAGAAGATCCCATATAATTTAACATTGATTTACAGTAGTAACAATAAATTACATTTAATTATATAATATGATTAATATCATATAACACCCAACTTAATATATGATCTTTACCCTCTGAATCTAACCATGTCATGTCAACAAATGGAAAAGTCAGTCAGCTGTGTTTTATCATGTTAATTATTGTCTTTCGCCCCAACAGCATGCAGGTGCATATTTTAAAAATTAAAAGAATACCATACTTTTACATATTCTTCCGTTATTGAAAAACGGTTGCTTCAATTACCTTTAACAAAACTGAAAATCAATAAGACGACTTTTGTCTCAAAATATATTCATTCATTTTAGCAATTGTCATTTGCTACTAAAATCGACAACATCAAATATTAGATCAAATTAGCGCAGAATCAACTTTCCACTGCTGTCTGTGCTAATATCCTAGCCTGACAAGCCAGACCCACATCAAGATGTTTGGTCTGGAAACTCACCATTGACAGGGCTCAATCCGAGGGGCGGGATAAACGGTTGTCTTTCAAACTCCCTCTGCACGCGATAGGATAGCGCTACAACCAACCAGAGCAACGAAGGTGAAACAGAGCTCGCTGACAAATTAAACATTCACCGTATACGGTCGGCTAAACTCCGAACACATCTTCCCTTTTTAAGAATGACTTCAGTGCCGTTCTTTGTTCTTTTCTCAGAGAAAAGCTTAACTCCAAGTCTTCCAGAGTCGCGGTCAAAGCTGATTCGAAAGACCGCCGCCGTTCGCCAGTTTCTGTGTTTACTAGAAGCACGCAAACGCAACTCGGCCGTCGTCATTATGGCCCTGCCCGCCGACTCTATACACGACGTGATTGGCCCGTCCAGATTGTGAGGAATACAGCTCAGAAGGGTATTGAGAGTTCCTAGACGACACTTGCGGGCAAATTAAATTTGCTGCCGCTAGGGTGCGTCTAGATTTCTAGGCTACTAATATCCACTTGCATCTTGAAAAAAATGTTTTGGAAAGTGCTGCAGCAAGTTTTTGTGCCATCTAGTGGTTTGGAGGAGAATAAAATCAAAGGCGCCTTTTACCCTGTGAATCCTTAAGTCCCTATGTACCCTATATATTATTTCCTATTTCCTTATTTATTTCTTACTTTTTAGCCTGAGCTCTGGTGGTGTGAGGACCCTATTGGAATTGCTTGGCCTATCATACTTCTTCTCTGAAATGAATCGCATTTTAAACATGACTTCACCAAGTTCAACATGCCCCTGGATTAACATTCCAGTCTCTTGAATCGGCTTTGACAGCGACTCTGGAAGACTTGGAGTTAAGCTTTTCTCTGAGAAAAGAACAAAGAGCCGCACTGAAGTCATTCTTAGAAAAGGAAGATGTTTTCGGAGTTTTGCCGACCGGATACGGCGAAAGTATAATCTTCACATGTTTACTAGCTTCAACAAGCTCCACTTCACGTTGCTCTGGTTGGTTGTAGCGCTATCCTATCGCGTGCAGAGCGAGTTTGAAAGACAACCGTTTATCCCGCCCCTCAGATTGAGCCCTGTCAATGGTGAGTTTCCAGACCAAACATCTTGATGTGGGTCTGGCTTGTCAGGCTAGGAGAGATTGCTCTGAAAGCGGCAATCGGAATGATTCTCTCACAGGGCTCATAAATGTCTTTATCTAGAAAACACAATGATTGATTTATTTCTCATCCACCCACGATTGTTTGGTATATTATTTCTGTATTACATGGCCCGCACAATCTGTGGATATAAGCGTGAACACATACACACACACACACACACACACACACACGTGCACGTGCATGCCCAGATTTAAAATTATTTCTACCGATGGCCGTACATTTTGATAGCCTGGAAAACTTACAGACCCGGGAATACTATTAGGCCTACATATAAAAAAGACGTTTTACTCACATAAGTTTGTTGCATCATTCCTGTCGGATCCAATATAGAAAGCACAACATTGTGTCTGCAAATCCACCTGAGACTTGTTTTTCTGCAGTGAAATGAAGCGAGCACACAAACCTTGCTATTGGTATCTTGCTATCTTCTTCAGCATGTTTATTGCTGCTGGCTAGCGTGATCCCTTGAGTTCGCCACTAGATGACGTCAAGATGCGAACACGATCGTTTTCTGGGCCTGCTGTCTATAAAAGCTTTTCTTTGACTAACAAGGAAGTTTTCAGCTGTAAAACTTACAGGATATTTTTATATTACCATGACCTTTTACATAACAACGCTCAAGGGAAAGTTGATTTCTCAATTCATCACCCCTTTAAAATGGTTTGCAATATATTTGTGTTTTATCAATTGGTGGCCACACTGCTCCCTAGATATCAGCCACAGCCATAAAAAAAGGTGAGGAAAAAAACATTGGTTGACCAGTATTTAAAACTGAACTGCATTAAAACAAAACCGATATTGTACAATAAATATTCCAATAGTGTAAAGACCTAATCAAGCTGCAATAAGGAGGAAAAAAGGAAAACTCACTTCAGTCCATTGACCTTGGTTCTGTACCATGAGGATGACGCAGGGGTCGGACTTATTGAGCGTGTCCCGGTCCAACAGGGACTTGCAGGAAACACGCAGCTCCACCTTGGAAACACAAGCGACAGGCCCTCCTATGCCTGCCACCGGGGACGTCGCTTCCTGTGAGTCACTCATCCTGACAGAAAGTTGAGTGCGGAGGGTCAGCGGGAGACGGGAGATGGCAGTATCAACAGGGCGATCTTTAAAAGCCTCAGTTTGATTGAAGCGGGGCTCTCCCATTCAGGGAGTCTACCTTTAAATGTGACCGCGTGTTGTTTCTTTGTAACGCAAAAGATGTGGAATGTCTCAAAAAAGAACCTGTCAGTTTGACTTAAAGTTCTTTACAAAGAGACATCTCTATCTCTGATTCGCATTAGAGGAGAATGGGCTTCTGGGAATGGTTCAGATTTAAAGGGATCAAATGGGATGTTGTAAATCAGAGATGTCCATTAGTGTTACAACAGGAAAATCCCAGATGAGACCTTCAGTTGACAGCCTCTTCACAACAGACTCCTAAGCAAGAAATAAGAGGGTAAGACATTTAAGGTTGTATGATTTCATTTTAACATCCAATGAATGGACAAAAGCACTGAAGCCAGACTATCAGCTTACAATGAATATAGGGAATACAAGGTACCTAAGTGAAAATATAAGCTGAGGAAAAGTGAGCGCTGGGAATACCATTGCCATATGAAGGGGTTGTGTGTACCGTGTATATTCTGTTATTTATATATACACCATTTTTAAGTTAAAATGAAATATTTTTATCTGTTCTGGCCGTTCATTTACACGACAAACCTTGCAAAATGCAATTATGAAAAGTTATGAAAGTTATGAAAACAATACCTTTACCGTCTCTATGTATGCAACAAAAATGTCAATTTGTGAAAACTGTTATGTCACGTTTCTATTTACAAAATGACATCGCCAACTATTGGCCTGGCATGCATAATACAGAGTTCTTAATCGTATTTACAGATCCGTGTGAACCAAGAGTGCCAAACAAGTCCAGGGGTCCGTTCTTCGTACGTCGCTAACTCAGTTAGCTGGATTTGTTTATTGACTATTTGGCATGATCTCGGATTCTTTGGTTCCTTGACGCTCATCCTGGACTTGTTGTCATAGCAACAGGACCGTAAAGTTATTTCAGGATTAGATTGCATCTTGAAGTGATATTTAAAATCTGTCCCAGCCACTGCTACTTTATCACAAGAGTTCATTACTGAACCAGGGGCAATAATCATTTTCAATAATAATAATATAAAAGTTTATTTGAAAATATTGTTGTGTAAAAGGTGTATACTATAGACAGTCACTTGATTGAGAGATTTATTTGTGATGGAATAATTATTTTTGGAATAGTATTATCTTCGGATAATTTGATTGGAGTCTTACACATATGCAGTAACGTTACTCTGAGCTGTGCATTAATTTGAGTGATGACGGATATTATGGGATGGCTTGATGAAGCACAGGAGATGCAGAGAAGTTGATCTTGACCCTTAACAAACTATTAATGCTGTCATGTAACAAATCTGCAATTTTTTTTACAAATTGCTAATTACAACATTGAAATAAAAATGGGTGTACAAATACTATAAAATCGTGAATATAAATAATTGGGAATTATGTTAAAAATATTTATCTATTATAACATGTATGTTGGTTTTGGTTGTTTGGATGTTTCCTTATAAAGGTCCAGAAATTTGTGGGGTTTTTTGTTTTTTGTTTTGTCAAGTTTTTTGTCAGGTAGCTTTTTTAATTATATGATGTCATTACGTTGTCTTGACGCCAGCCAATCGCTGCATTGCTGATCATGGTTTTAGGTAGCGATGCATCTGCCCCTAGAAATCTAGACGCACCCTAGCGGCAGAAAATCTAATCTGCCCGCGAGTGTCGTCTGGCAACTCTCAATACCCTTCTGAGCTGTAAACGCCAAACTCTGGTCGGGCCAATTCGAGCGGTCTCTCGAATCAGCTCTGACCGCGACTCTGGAAGACTTGGAGTTAAGCTTTTCTCTGAGAAAAGAACAAAGAACGGCACTGAAGTCATTCTTAAAAAGGGAAGATGTGTTCGGAGTTTAGCCGACCGGATACAGCGAAAGTTTAATCTGTCAACAAGCTCTGCTTCACCTTCGTTGCTCTGGTTGGTTGTAGCGCTATCCTGTCGCGTGCAGAGTGAGTTTGAAAGACAACCGTTTATCCCGCCCCTCGGATTGAGCTGTCAATGGTGAGTTTCCAGACCAAATATCTTGATGTGGGTCTGGCTTGTCAGGCCATCTGCCCTCTTCAGTGAACACAAGAACGCACAGTAATCTTAGATAATTTAATCCAGATATTTGAATCCAATCCGCAAATTTGTTTGAAGGACCAAATTATCCAGAGATCAGTTAACACGATTAGAAGATCTGAGATCTGTTAAATCATCTCACATGTATTAAGCGAGGTATGAAGAACGGACCCCTGAATAGTGAAGATCGCCCCCAGGTGGCTGGATGAAGTATTGCTCATAAAACAAGCCCTCAACATGTAATCTAATAGCCTGATAAACCAGACCCACATCAAGATGTTTGGTCTGGAAACTCACAATAGACAGGGCTCAATCCGAGGGGCGGGATAAACGGTTGTCTTTCAAACTCCCTCTGCACGCGATACGATAGTGCTACAACCAACCAGAGCAACGAAAAGGAGCTTGTTCATAGATTAAACATTCGCCGTATCCGGTCGGCAAAACTCAGAACACATCTTCCCTTTTTAAGAATGACTTCAGTGCCGCTCTTTGTTCTTTTCTCAGAGAAAAGCTTAACTCCAAATCTTCCAGAGTCGCGGTCGAAACTGATTCGAAAGACCGCCGCCGTTCGCCAGTTTCTGTGTTTACTAGAAGCACGCAAACGCAACTCGGCCGTCGTCATTATGGCCCCGCCCACCGACTCTATACACGTTGTGATTGGCCCGACAAGAGTTTGGCGATTACAGCTCAGAAGGGTATTGAGAGTTGCTAGACGACACACGCAGGCAGATTAGATTTGCTGCCGCTAGGGTGCGTCTAGATTTTTAGGCTAGTAATCTAACGGAATATGAGACAAACTAAATAAATACAAATAATAGTTTATTTCCTTCAGCTGAGACACATGATGGTTTTGAATTGTTTGAAATATTGGAATCATTACAAAAAAGTAAAATACATCAAATTAAAATGAGAACATTATAATGTGTGCTTGGGTCATGGCTTTTAATGGTGAGACTTCTGATTTTGTAATCAGGCTCTCAAAACTCGAAAATTTAGATTCATCAGCCAATATATCTGTTATCGGCTTTCAAATATAAAGAATTAAGCCCAGATCAGACAGAACATGTTTTTCATGTTTGAAGGCTCACCACCCTTCCTTTTTGTTGAAGTTTTTTTAATTTCGAAAAGAAAAGTGCGCTGATAGGCAACCCTCGAATCAGCGAATCAAGTCAAATCAAGGTAAACCGTCACCACAACAGAAGGCCCGATCTCCGGAAATGTGGAAAACCGTGATGACGTCGGGCGCATTCCTGGTGATTTTTAGCAACTCATATGGCTAAAATGCGAGGCACCCGAGGTGCATAAACAGCACGCAAAACGAAAGCTGCCAATAGAAAGCTATTTTTAAAAAGGCGCATCCTACTGCAAAAATGCTTTCTGTATTGGTTTATCATATCAGACAAAATGTGCATAGCCTACCAACAAAATACACTGCTGAGATACTCTTCTGAGCGAAATAGCCTACTATCACAGAGGCGCCAACTGACTTTTTCAGGTTTGCAGGAGGAGTTTGAAGATATAACTAATTTTCTACATGCATCGTTCTGCAGTAAACTGTAGGCTACTAACTGATCCTGTGGGTGGGACCTTGATACATGGCTCCACTTAACACTCAGCGCAAGATGTCCGCTCCATATTGGGGTATTGGCGGCTTTTTTCTTTTCTTTTTTTTTTTACAACGGAAGAGAGTAAAGGTGCATCATCCACCTTGTTTTGCAGTCTATGGTGTGAACAGTGATGGCTTTGACAACGCTTTCATCTGTTTAAGTACATCGTAGTCGTGTAAACACACCCTTGTCTTGTTTGCTATGTTTCTGTTAAACCGCTTGCCTGAGTTCTCATTAGTCTCCTTGATTAGTCATTCTGTTCAGCTGGTAATTAGTTCCCTTTGTTTGTTCTATACATTTATGCCCTGAGTACTTTGTCAGTTCTCGTGTGTGATAGTTTGGTGTACCGCTTTATGTTCTGTTAAGTTTTTTTCATTAAAGTAGGCGAGGCTATTTGATTCTCTTCATAGTGGGATTCATCAGTGCTTCTCAAACCTGCCGGGGACCCCCACCATTGCACATTTCCCTCGTGAAACACCAAATTCAAGTCTTGGACAGTCAGATGTGATTAGGGAGACAAATGTGCAGAGGTGGAGGGGTCCCAAGACCGGTTTGAGAACCACCGATACACTTTTAGAAAAAAAGGTAGTGCTGTCACTGAGGTGGTACCCTAAAGTACAAAAGCGAAAAGGTGCATCTTTGTACCTCACTCGCCCCTAAATTGTACATATTAGTACCTTAAAATGTACATATCAGTACTTTACGAGTGCATATTAGTTCCTTTCTGGTTTTGTCCCTCAAAGTACCGCCCCAGTGACAGCAACCAAATCGTGCACACAGAACGCGGCGTTTTTGCACTCCTCTGAGCTGCTTTTCTAATGTTGTTTTGTTTTGTTTTTCGTAAACATAGATTCGTTTGCATCATCTTGCGCATGACGTGGCGTTCTAAAAGTTTAAAAAGTTCAAATTAGAAAAACCCCGCGTCTCCAGACCTCGCGGTGTTTGAAATTCCACTGGCGATTTGTGCCAAAGCGCGTTATGTGTGGATGTCTCCCAGGCGAATGCGATTTCTCCTCGCCTTGATCTTTTTAAGCGCTCTGACTAACTTGTCATGTAACTTTGTAATAAAACTCAGCAAGACTGTGCAGTTTTAAGACCCTCGCCAATCTTCTGTTTTGACTTCCTTTGCTGCGTTCAAGCCAACCCGCCCCCTATAATTCGTACCCCGCGGTCATATTTCATCATCACATTACCACTTAACATTAATGGTGTGTTTTATGCATTAGCTACTCACCCTTTAAATGATCAACTAAACAAAGGAGACGAGTAAATATAGCCGGCAAAGTGCTCCAGTGCTCTTGGTTCAGCACCGCAGCCCGCGGACAGCTCGTCTCGCATCTATCCACTTTACTAGAAGAGCCAATCGAGCCGTTCTAGCGAGCAAATTACAGCACGGTTAGAGCTCTTTCGTGCGTTATAGGCTACAAGAAAAGACACTTGCTATCCCTTGAGCATGAAATAATATTGGAACCACAAGTTAAACGAGCAAATCTGATCTTCACGTAACTGGCTCTTTCACATTATTTTAGTATGCAAAAAGAATACTTTTCCCGTTTAACGCAAATAATGCAGTTTAAATGGCGTGAATAAAAGTATAACCTTCCATGAAGGGAGCGTTAATAGATTAGGCTACACTTTAGTAGTCCAACTTCTCTCGTGCGCGCGCGTCAGCAACGCATCTGGCACACAACCCTCTTTATATCCTCTATTATTTGTCAAACTCGCATGCATGTGTCGATTAATGAATGCAGTTTATTGTCTATTTAAGTTACTGTCTCCTTTATCTTTTCGCTAAGACTTGCAATCACTGGCAAGTTAATTGTCACACCCTATGGCCCTAATCATCATTAACATCGCATATGCAAAAGGATAATAATAACAAAACACATGACTATAAATAAGAGAGATGTGTTCTTACCCGGTGTTGCTGCTGCTTCTTTTCTCACTGTGTGTTTGTGTGTGTGTGTGAGGGAGAGAGAGAGTGTGTGTGTGTGTTTGTGTGTGTGAGACACATGCCCACCGCGCGCTAGCTCGGCTTTGCCGTCATGTTACGTTGAAGAGCCACATTGGAGTGAATTAAAGCGCTTCTTGATCAGACACCCTCAGCGGGAGAAAGGCTTTGACGTCAGTTTGGACCACACTCTACCAAGCTTGAATGAATGTGCAGAAATCATTTTTATGTCTCATAATGTCTTTTGTTGATTTACAAAAATAAAAAAATAATAAAAAAAAATCTATAAAAGATTTCAGTCACACGTATTAGATGTCATATTATTTACTTAAATAAGTTATAGGTGCTTACTGTGTTCATCTTGCATAACACAGTTGCTGCTATTGCATTGATACTGGTAAGGTCAGTGACATGTTTGGTGGCTAGGTTTAAAGAGATAGTTCACCCAAAAATGAAAATGATTTTCTCAGCTTCAAGTGTGTGTGACATTGTTCTTTAAGACGAATACAATCAGAGTTATATTTAAAAATGTCCTGGATAATCCAAGCTTTATAATGGCAATGGCAGCCCAAAATTTGAAGCCCAAAAAAGTGCGTCCATCCATTATAAACGTACTCCACACAGCTCCGGGGAGTTAATAAAGGCCTTCTGAAGTGAAAAGATGTGTTTTTGTAAGAAAAATATCCATATGTAACATGTTATAAAGTCAAATATATTACTTTAATATATTTATAATACACTTAATTATAATATAAATAAGCTATAAACGTATGGATATAATGGGTTAATAAAATCCCTGATGCGAGTTTGAGGTAAGAGAGTTGACACCGATACAAACAATATCATACAAAATTATAGAACTGGACATTTAATATACTTCCTTACTCAACAGAGCAAACTTTTCCTTCCAGTTTAATGCACTTCCTGAAAGGAATTATGATGAGATTTTGACAGATTTGATTATTTTATTTTTTAAACTTATTTTAAGACTTATTTGATTTCCTTTCAAATAAATTCCACTCGGCTAGAAATGTTGCTATATAATTCAAAACCATTGAAGTACTGACATTTACAGTGCCCTCCACTAATATTGGCACCCTTAGTAAATATGAGAAAAGGCGGCTGTGAAAATTAATCTGTATTGTTTATCCTTTTGAATTTAAATTTAAAAAAATATCAAAATTTACGTCTTATTGAAGTTAAACAGTTGGAAGTGTGTTTGTATATGTATCCTCATTATGAAATAATTTTTTTCTCCAATGCATGTTGGCCACGATATTTTTTTTGTTGTTGTCGGAGGACATCCTGGACATCTTGTTCAGACACATGATCTCATGGAGTCTAGCAAATACAAACAGATAACAAATCTAAACCTGACAGCCTCTGCTAGAAATGATATCTTATAATCTTCCATCGGGACAACGATCCAAAACAAACATCAAAATCAACACACAAATGTGTCACTGAGCACAAAATGAAGCTTCTACCATGACCGTCCCATCTCCTGACCTGAACCCTTTAGAGAACGAGTGATGAACTGAAGAGAAGAAGCACTAACATGGATCTTTGAATCTGAAGGATCTGGAGAGATTCTGTATGGAGGAATGATCTCTGGTCAGATGTTCTCCAAACTCATCAGGTGTTACAGAAAAAGATTTAGAGCTATTATCTTGGGAAAAGGAGTTGCAATATTTGGGTGCCAATAATTGTGGCCAACATGCATTGGAGAAAAACATTTATTTCGTAATGAGATGTTCCCTCCAGATTTAATTGTTTTACTTCAATGAAAGGTTAGAATTGTGTGCAGTTTTTGAATTAAAGATCAAAAGGATAAACAATGCAGATTTATTTTCACAGCCGCCTTTGCTCATATTTACCAAGGGTGCCAATATTAGTGGAGAGCACTGTGTGTGTGTGTGTGTGTGCGTGCGTGCGTGCGTGCGTGCGTGCGTGCGTGCGTGCGTGGCCTGGTAATCCCTACGTTATTGGGGCAAAATGTCCCCACAAAGATGGCAATATCCGAAATCCTTGTCAAGGGTGCCAATATTAGTGGAGAGCACTGTGTGTGTGTGTGTGTGTGTGTGTGTGTGTGTGTGTGTGTGTGTGTGTGTGTGTGTGTGTGTGTGTGTGTGTGTGTGTGTGTGTGTGTGTGTGTGTGTGTGTGTGTGTGTGTGTGTGTGTGTGTGTGTGCGTGTGTGCGTGTGTGGGTGCGTGCGTGTGTGGGTGCGTGCGTGTGTGCGTGTGTGGCCTGGTAATCCCTACGTTATGGGGACAACATGTCCCCACAAAGATGGCAATATCCAAAATCCTTGTCCTTGTGGGGGCATTTTTAGGTCCCCATGAGGAAAACATCTTATAAATCACACAGAAGGAGTTTTTTTGGAGAAAGTAAAAATGCATAATGTTTCCTGTGATGGGTAGGTTTAGGTTTAGGGGCTGTGTAAGGGGATAGAAAATACGGTTTGTACAGTATGAAATCCATTACGCCTGTGGAAAGTCCCCATAAAACATGGAAACACGACGTGTGTGTGTGTGTGTGTGTGTGTGTGTGTGTGTGTGTGTGTGTGTGTGTGTGTGTGTGTGTGTGTGTGTGTGTGTGTGTGTGTGTGTGTGTGTGTGTGTGTGTGTGTGTGTGTGTGTGTGTGTGTGTGTGTGTGTGTGTGTGTGTGTGTGTGTGTGTGTGTGTGTGTGTGTGTGTGTGTGTGTGTGTGTGTGTGTGTGATGATTTTCATTGTCATTATATACACGTGTTACTGAAAGACACAAAGGCTCCTGTTTTTGTTGAACTGGTTAATGTCATGTAGATGTTATCAGGGTCTCGGAGTCTAATGCCAGTGTGTGTCATATCAGCCTGGCCACATGAGCAAGATGTTGAAGGCTCAAGAGTTATTGAAATGCTTTTATGCTGTTAGCTGATGCATTCTTTTTCTTTTTGGTTGGGGGGGGGGGGGGCATAATGGCTTAGCGGCATAATGGCAAAAGCGATGAAAATAGCATTGTTAGACCATTCTTACATAATATTATTTTAAGATACCATCTGACTATGATTAGTTTGTGTGATTTTCAAAAAGCACAAAAGTCCTAGCAAATTTGTCTTTATCACAAATATAAGAGTGCCATTAGATCTTGTAGCTTTTGAGATGAATTAGAAACGATAGTCTCGTTAAATTGGAGGGAGTTTCCTGTCATTTGTTTATTGAGCATTATGGATGCATCTAAACACCAGACAGGATATAACATAACTTCATAATCAGTTAAGTCTCATTTCTAGCAGAGCAATTGATAATTATTGACAATTACTGCATAGAGGTAAAACCTTTTTTTGTCCACCCACAATTTTGTCCTTAATAATTATTACTTTTTAGATAGGACAGTTGCACTCATTAAAAAATAAAAGCTTTTTTATTGATCACTCTGGCTCCATGAAGAACCATAAACACCCATGGAACTTTCTATCGCACAAAAGGATCTTTATAGTGAACAAAAGGTCCTTTAGATTAATAATAAGAAATAAACATAAAAAATAAAGTTGTGACAAATGTGACATTTCCCAAACAAGCTTGAAGTGTTTGAGCAATCACAACACACTGGCCCAGCCGACCAATCAGAGCTCAGTGTGCTTTTCATAAATCTGCCTTGTAACAGATGCTATTTACACTAACTCCGCCAACCAATAGTCTGATTTAGCCAGACAAAATCCAACTGATAACAGGGTCAGGAAGACGGGTGGCGTTAGCTTTTGCTGCAACCGACCCGATATCGAATAAGCCCTATTTCTGAACTCATTCTTCTCCCTTTTCTCATCACAGCTAAGAGAGCAGTTCATTAAAAATAAAAATTAAGAAAATATTTGAAAAGAGGAAATAAAGTCCTCCAAAGTGCCTAATGGGTATAGAATAGCGGGATTAGAGTGTGTATCGGCCGGGTAGGGGAGGGCTTTAGAGACAAGAAAAACAAAATAAGGTGGCATGATTTTAATAAATATAATAACATAGACTTATTACGTTGTTATTATTGCATTGTTTTATAATATAGCCTACACTGAGGTGCAAACACTTTGCACTAAGTATAGCTTCTTCTTAAACTTAGCCACTGCTGAATAACATGTTGTTTTTGTTTTTTGATTAGGCCAAAAGGGCATAATAATTACATCATAATTTGGGGAAATTAAAATGCATAGCTTTTTAATGGCATCAGTGTGAGAGAGAATTTTTTTTGGAGCCATTATTTTATATTGGTTGGGAAGTGAAGTGGGAGAGATAATGGAATGGGCTTATCAGAGGTAAAGTGCTATTTAGTTTCTGCAAAATAAGAAGTTCACCGTGGTCTTGCGGCCAATGTGCTGATCATCTTAACCCGGCTCTGCTAATTCAGCGTCTGCGATTCAGAAGAAAATAAGAGAACATCAAGAGCCACTCCATGAAGAATCCTGATGAGAAGGGCAAGCGGGATGACATCAATCGGAGGGGGGACATCTACTGAAATAATCAAATATTAATTTTTTAATCTGTAACCATTTCTTCATTGATTTGGCCTTCATGTGCTTAATTGTTTTACTTAAATAGAACAGAGATTGTGTAACTCTAAACTCGTGTTTATTTCTACACGGACGGATAGCCTACTGTTACACCCATAGACCGTAAAAAAAATACTGTTACACCCGACAACCTAATCATCTGCAAACTGCCATTACACTAAAATACACACATAAAGCATCATAGAGGATTGTGCATGTTTTTTAGTTTTTTTGTGTGTGTGTGTTCAGTGCCAATTGTCATTCATGCAGCTTACTTCAATTCCCAATTTCAATAAAAATAGAAATTTTCTATTGAAAACTTATCAGCTAGGCCTATGTAAAACCCTAAAAAAAAACCAATATTTATAAATAATACTAAAAACTAAAATAAATAAAAATAACCTATAAAAAAAAAGGTTCTGTATAACACCATTAAATTAGCCTAGTTATTCCTAAAATAAAAAAGAAGTAATTTACTCGCCCTATGTTTAGGCCTAAGCCTTGTTGTAAGACCAATTGGTGTTGTTTCTTTTTTGTACCACAAAACAAGATTTTTTTAAAATTGTTTTATGTCTCGCTCACGCTCGTCCATAAAATATATAAACACGACATGAAAGCTACAATCCAGGCACCTTCTTTTCTGAGGTGAATATATCCAATTGTGTTCCTCGTAAGAAGCATCGCCATCATTCAAATTAGTTCCGGTCTGGAGATATTTACCTACATGGATACTTTTTTTTTTTTTTTTTAGGATTTCTAGCTGTTTTATTTCATGTTGCATATTTATTCATCTCACAACTTGTGTGATTTTTCTGGGAGTGAACTGCGGCGCTTGTTTTTGTAGCCGTGCAGAGAAAACTAACAAGCGAGGTCAGGATTTTCGTTAAAATAGTATACAATTTTTAACAAATTTTATTTTGTCCAAAAAATAAATAAGCACATATAGAATCAAAACAGCTAGAGTAAGTAAATTATGACTTTTTTATTTTAGGGTGAACTACGCTTTTAAGGTTCTATGTAGCACTTTATTGTTCTTTTAAAACCTTATAAATAGGGGTTTTACCAATCAATACCAATTTATAGGAAGATGGTGCATTCTGATGAATGGGAGAAAGTACAACGCCCAATATGGTGACTAGGCCCCGCCTTCTTTGATTAGTAAAGTCATGGCGTCACTGTAGCTGTCATCAGATGCTCTTGTTGCGATAGAAACAGACAGTAGCCTACCCTACTGCACAAGCACATTAGTTTTTTTTTTTTTTTTTTCATGAATCGAGTTCAGAGACAGTTTTTGTCTTTCAATGGTGATTTCAAATATGAAATGTAATCGTATGTTTTGATGTTGTTGTTGTTGTTTTATAGTGTTGGAAGAATTTGATGTTTCCCTATTTAAAGAGATAGGAGGTGGACTTGCATGACCGAGAGAGGTGTTTCCAAGATGGCCGCCGCGTCAAACGACTTGTCTTATTAAAGGGACTTTAAGGGTTTTACCCATAGACAGTAAAAAAAAAAAGAATAAAAAAAAAGGTTTTACCCAGACAGGGAGCGTTTTCAGAACTTTAGCTAACATTCCAGTTACAGTTTAACTAGTTATCGTTTTAAGTAGTTATCTTATGGCAGATGTAAATGATCGGTAAAACTGGCAAGGTTCTCTCAAAGTTATGAACAGCGTTCTTCTCATAAATGTTTCTTGAAAGTTATTAGGTCTTTAATATTCTCAAAGCATTAGCAAAACAACAACATCATGGATTATCTTTTTCTGAAATGTTATAGCTGGACGTTCATCAAACATTTTATATTTTATATTTTCAATGTTTCATTTCCATGATGTTTAAAGAATAATAAGATTGAATGTTTTCTAAATGTTCACCATTTAAAATGTTCAGAGAATATTCAGAAATAATGTTTTCATAATTAAATGGGAATGTTAGAAAATGTTCTTATAGATCATATTTTTGTTCTGAGAGCTCTGTTATTGTTAGCTGAAAAACCATAGTGGTAGTTTTCTCCAGTATTTGAATGAGTGGTCTTTCCAGCACTGAATCAAAAACAAGGGTAACTACAGGACACATTCTCCATTTCTTATGTAACCTCATACGTGATCATCTCCCCACTCATCTCTCCTGGGTCAAGATATTTTTGGTTTATTGATCCATCTGTAGGTTTTCATGGAAAAATCCCAATGGTTCATTGATTGCGGATGGACAGCCCCAATTATAGCGGTCCCTTTACTTCACTTATAATTGATTTAGGCCACTTCAGCTTTAGTTTCAGAGACACTGCAGCACTACTGGGACATGAACCATAACCCAATTCGTATCCAGTTAAAAAGCCTCAGAGAAACAAGGTGAGAAAACAGAGCTTGCGCTATACAAATAAAGATAGTAAAGATATAGATTATCCAGCTCAAAATCACACATATAGATATGATGTGGGAATTCAATGTTTGCATAATACACCCACAGCCCAATTCATCCACCAAAAACCACCACTGGACATTATGACATCACTTCAGGACAGAGTATGCTGGCATTTCTAAGCATTAGCTGATTTGTGTTTCCATCATTAAGACAAATTCCACACTTAAACTGTGCTGACAGATGTTAATCAAGGTTTCACCTCAGGTTACAAGCACAATATGCAAATTCAGTAGCTATGACAAATCATTAAAGGGGTAGTTCACCCAAAATGTAAATTCTGTCATTTTCTCACCCGCACATCATTCTAAACCTGTAAGACTTAAATTGTGTTCTGTGAACACTATACAAGAAATGTCTTTCTATCCATACAGTGAAAATTAGGGTCTCAAATGTTGCTTGGTTCCCAACATCGTGCAAAACATTTGTTGTGCAGAAGACGTGAAAACAGATTTGAAATGTCACATGGATGATTAAAGGGTGGGTGACTAGTCTGGCTAGTACAGGCATGTGAAAATAACAGTCCTGACCCTGATCTGGAAGAAGGTAAGCTCTGATACGTATGTATACTATATCATTTACAGCAGCACAACAACAAACCCATCAGATTTCTTTAGATTAAGTTAGTGCAGAACTGTGCCATTAACAAACTACAAATCAAAACCTTGCAAGCAAGAAAACATCCGTGAAGATAAACACTGCCATCTCCTGGAGAATGAGTAACAGTCTCACTCAGTTTATACAACGGGCCAAGTGTCGTTCAGCCTGGGAACATTGGCATCTTCCCCTTTAAATATTAAAAACGCATTAAACATTTAATCTCATTACATGGTTGTACTTTCCATTATGTAGTTGTGGTGCAAAGAAACATGACAAACTGCATGGTCAAAATAAGTTTAGTAGTTTATGCATATTCTTATGAGCCGTTTTTGATCAGTAAAATAAAGCCTGCAGCATGCATTTTTTGCTGCCAAATTGTTGTCATATATGAACCATTACAAAGTTATTTTCCCCCCCTCATATTTAAAAAAAAAAAAAAACATGTTTCTCATATGGTGATGGTTTAATCAAACTTCTAAGGTCATAAAATATATATATTTTAAAGTCATCCTGTATTGGGAGGATACTTATAATTTAAGTTTTATCTCTGTCTGTTCAATCAAAACTGAATGACTTGAGCAATGCTGGGATACTTTCCAAAAAACAACAAAAAGTCACTTTGATAGAGATTCAATTATGCACAAGTGCCACTTCACCAAACATCACACTTCCATTTGAGCATCCTTTACAAAGCAGTCTACATGATATAAAGGTTTTCCAAGAAATTACTCCAGAGACGGCAGATTTTTTGGACATTTATTTTTTGACAGTTCCATACAAATAAACGTTTATTTCTTCTTTTCAACGTCCTGCTCAGCGGCCTCCTTTGCCCTCTTGGCACGGATGCCGAACAGACGGGCATTGGCACGGGCCATACGCAGGCCGACAAATGCCTTGAAGTTCTTTTCATCCTCCGAGATCACACGGGCCTTCTCCTTCTTGTACGTCTGCAGAAAATATGAAAACATCCTCAGTTGTGGCTTAACACTACATTATATATTAAGAACAGAGTCTATAACATACATAAAGTCAAAGGAAAGGACATCGAGTTTCCACACATCACACAATAAAGTCTGACATTAAACAGTAAAAAAGAAAAAAAATTGTTTTCCTTTTTTTAAATGGGACGCAGTTTTGGTCAAGTATCATGCGTGATGCACAAGGGTTTTATGGATCATATAGTATGATGTAGTAGGATAATCGCATATATAGCATATGCAGAGGAAAAATGTCTTAGTACAGTGTCTAAACTCTCCCCTGAAGAGTCATTGTCCTGAAGGGGTCAGCTTCAACCCTCTATTAAACACACCTGAACTTTCAGAGAAACACTAGAAACTTCAAGGCAAATGTGTTGGAGCTGGGTGGAACTAAAATCTGCAGGATTGGACACCGCTGTCCGTCTTCGATGATATTGCTTCTCTCTATTTGTAATTTGCCATCATTTTAATACTGAATTTTAACTGGTCTTTTTTTAGAGAATTCATCAAAATTTTAAATCAAGCTTCCTTATGCTGTATGTAAGCCATTGCAACAAAAAAATACACTGAGTGAGCAAACCTTTAGGTGAGGTCATTTAAATGGTAATTGGTCAATGTTTGTGTAAATAAATGGCTAACTTAAATGTTCATAATAGTGATTGTGGATCTTCAGAAGACTGATTAAACCACTGGATTGATATGGGTTACTGTTATGTGTCATGTACTTATTGAAGATTGAAAATGTTTTGAAAATTTTTAATCTCAAATGGATAAAAAAAAAAAGGATCAAATATCTATGGCAGTTTTCCCTGTGATATTGAGAGAAAAAAAACTATTGAAAATTAATTTCTATTACAAGGTATCAAAGTTAGAAACCCCAGTATCGTGACAACACTAAATGGATCATATTTCATACTTTCACAAATATAGTTGCTTAAGTCAATTAAGTGTTCATCTTGAAATGTTAAAACCAAAAAGTTAATGTTTAGATTTAAGAAAAAAGTTTTGCAACAAAAAAAAAAATATCCCCCAGGACTACAGAGAGCACATTGATTGGGTAAAAAAAAAAAGTTCAGCAAAGTTTCAATAGTTGACGATTTAAAAGTCTAATACGTGAATTTTGCTTATCAAGAATCATACAGTAGGCTTCAATGAGGTCAGAATACATACATTTCTGATGGG
The DNA here is from genome assembly GCF_024679245.1 of Pseudorasbora parva. Taxonomy (NCBI): domain Eukaryota; kingdom Metazoa; phylum Chordata; class Actinopteri; order Cypriniformes; family Gobionidae; genus Pseudorasbora; species Pseudorasbora parva. The sequence goes on along the minus strand of NC_090172.1, from coordinate 7,622,644 downwards.
CATGACGGGTCCAGTGAGCTGTGTAGCCATCTTGAGCTCCTCCTCCTACACACAAAGGCAGAAACAAATCAAACAACAACAACAACAAAAAACCTAGAGAATTATGACTTAGTTTGCAGTCATCAGCTAAAAAGGGTTCAAAAGTCATCAAGGATGTACAGAGATTCCGGAGAAATTGTCATCACTTGACTGCAAACACTGAAGCGGCTCTTTGTTATAATAAACTCAAATGTTCTGAACTGCCATATTATAGCAAAATTTATTATGCTTTTCTGATACGATTTGATGAATTATAAAGCTCAGATTCATGAACTGCAGTAAGCCACTTACAGTGCTGTCTCCCTTCTTGGGTGCAGTAGACTTCTTGGGGAAGAGGATGAGTTTGGAGCGGTACTCCTTCAGCCTCTGAACATTGGTCTGCAGAGACTCTGTGGAGCGGTTACGCCGACGAGGGTCAACGGCAATGCCAATGGTGCGGGCCACCTTTTTGTTGATTCCTGCCGCCTGTATGGGCAGATTACGGTGACAGATTAAGGGCAGATTACAGACATGATTATGCTGGAACAGCCCTGACACTAGTGCAGAATCAAGAACAGTCATCAGCAAAAAGGGTTCAAAAGGGGATCATCAAGGAAGTACAGAGATTCCGGAGAATTGTCATCATTTGACTGTCATCTGAAATGACTGCATGTGCATTGTATGAATAAGCAGACCAAACAAACAACATAGGAAGGAGTTAAAGAGATAGTTCACCCAAAAATACCAAACATGTTTACCATACATGTGATCGGTGTGTGGATTAGGATGTCGTAATTAAATTATGAGTACTCAATTTTAACAAATTGTGTTGAGTAAGCTGGCTAAATCCTGGAAGTGCCACATACGACAATACGGACGATATGCCCTGTAGATTTAGTATGAGTTTTATTTAAATGAGCGTAGGTTACAGAGTAAATGCGCATGGAGCGTCTCAAACTCCATCTATGCATATGCTGAGAGTCTGGGTTTCTTATAACAGTCATCGGTGAACACAACATGCGCAATTTCAGATTTATAACAGAAATCATTTAGAAATATTACACCAACACAGGAGAATTCATCAATATTTTTCTATTGTTCACTACGATTTCAGAATAAGATAAAACGGCTCGCTCTGAGTTTGCATGTTTTGATGTCTACATGTTCTTGTTCAAGAAACTACAGTGCCTGTAGTATTTCTATCATAAGTGGTCAAATAGTAAAGATTAAGAGAATATTTTAATTAAATGCTGTTTGGTCAATATTAAAGAAGGATTTGATCTGCTTTAAAGTGTAACACCGGCCTGTTGGCATTCTCTGCAGGAATGTGTTAATACATAACATACATAAGGTGATTTTTACATAATGTACACTAAAAGCCATGTGACCCAAGCTGGCAAGAGTCAGAATTGCTCACGGGATAATTTCGAACTACAGGGAAAACGAGAAAAAGTGTCTATTTTGAGGATCTCACAAAATTAAGCCCTTGTCTAACGATCCCAATGCTTCAAATACCAAATAAACAAAAAATTATCTATGTTTTCTAAGAGGAGTGACTTTCGTGATTCAACACGTGCACAATCCCGATATACGCATGCACAGAATTTTAGCATTTCAAAGAATCCGTCATGGCGAGTATTCCCGTGAACATCAATTGTCTTCAGTAAACATTTGGTCAACTTGTTGAAAATCATCTGATGTGTAACATTATAAAAACATCCATGTGGTCCAGTAGATGTTAATATATAGGTTGCCTGTCTCAATGTTAAATCAAACAATCGTGGTATTGGGGAGGGGGGTGTTTGGATATTTGGTTGACTTTTACTAAAACCTTCAAAAAAAACCGAGATAACGTTGACTTTGCAGACTCGACTTCAAACAGGTGTAGCTCAGTCATGTCCAATTCAAACTAATGCATCATAAAGAAGGTTTTTTTTTAATAGAAAATTTGAAAACCATTATGAAAAATTGCTCCCTGGACTCATTTTGCCAGCACGGCACACGATTACTTGTTTTAATACTGTATTTTACATAAATTCAAAGGCTATTGTTAGCTTGGGTCCATTTCTATTACCACAAAGAAAATATCGGATTACTCGGTTAATAGGCAAGATAATTGCTCGATTACCAAATTAACCGTTAGTGAAAGCTATTGTGGATCAATGTTTAGATGTAAACAAAAGCCTAAACTTGTCCATCATCTCTCATCACAAGAATTGCATTTAAACGGTCAAATCCTGATTTGTTTTATGACGTCTTTATGACCCTTTTAAGATTTGGTTAACTGGACTTTTCAAAGGAGACCAACACCTCTCAGGTTTCAATAAAAATATTTGTGTTTTGAAGAAGTCTTATGGGTTTGGAACGGTATACGGACGAGTAAACGACACATTTTTGGGTGACCTAAGCCTTTAAGACCTAGCACAACTTGGCACCAAAATACCTTCAACTCCTCCAGGGTGAAACCACGTCCGGCACGGACTTTGTTGTGATACCGGATGGTTGGACACCTGACTGCTGGTCGAAGAGGTCCAGAAACTGGCCTTGGAGCAATACGGCGAGCCTTTGCCTGACGGGCCTTGCGCCTGAAGAAAAAAATAACAGCAAGCAGGATTTTTATAAACTGCCACTTTCAATGAACTATTATCCCGTTGGTCAGCAAAACTTGTTACCTGCGGAGCTTTCTGGCAGGCTGGTTGAACCAGGTGCGCACTCTCTTCTGCCAGTCTTTATGGAAGTGAGGGTTCAAAATCATGCCATTCCGGCTGGGAGCCATGGTTGTTCACTCCTAATGCAAAACAAGTAATTGCAATAAGCATAATCACATTTACCTCAACGAGCATTCATTTAAGCGGAGTAATGTGGTTTGGCTCATGAAAGCCATTAGAACATCTTTGCAAATATTGTTAAGTCAGAAGACTATACGAGACTCTATATGAGCGCATGCGTGTGAAATACGGCGCTCAGACAACGGCTCTATTGAAAACAGTAAACATTCTAAGGTCTGCAAGCCTTTTACTGAACCTTTTATTTCGCGTTAATCATTTAAACACTTGACTAGTTAATGAGCGGCGGTTTAACAACCCAAACAGCCGTTGAAACGTGAGTGTGGAGTTACGGTAGGGTACCGTGCTCTAAAATGATCTGTTTACTCACTCAAAACAAGAAAACATCAATAATACAGACAGCTACGCACGTAAAACAAAGTACTGTTTAAGCTTGAACTATTGTAATTATCATACAGTAAAGAGATACTGAGGATTAAAGCGGATAAATTTGATGTTTAGCCAGAATAAAAGCACATACCGTCCTTAGCGGAAAATGGCTGAAAGGGAAAAGGAAATGACAACGCAGGGTTTTATGGGAAGTGAAGAAACGGGCCAATAGCAAAGACCGACGCGCCGGTCAACCGGAAGTGTGAATCCGGATTTTGTTGCGAAAAATTAGCACGTGGATGGCACGTAGATTAAGAGTTCCACAACTTATATATTTTTTATTATTATTAAATGTTTAGACAACTCGACAACTAAAAGTTGCTATCAGGCAACCGTAGGCTCTGACGCATGAGTGTCAACGTAAAGGAAAATATCTTTAGTTTTATGTGTAACCGCAAAAACAAAAATCATACTTATACATAAACATGTCCACACACGCGCGCGCACTAATATTGTCAAAATTACAAGAATAAAATAACAAGAATGGAAAATATAGGCTAGCTGAAGGAATTAAACTATCATACTACATAATACTAAAGAGAATGCTATTGTAAATTATGAAACCACATTAATGCACTTTGAATATTGATATTGCTTTGTTATTGCAGTAATGCTTTTGCCAACACTGCACAAATTTTCACAAACATGTGGGTTCCCACACTGAAAACGACCAATAGCTTTAATATTTCCATATTTTTTACCACGACTTTTGCATTTGATAAGGATTTTTTTTTAATGAATTCTAAATATAACTGAACTAGATTATAGTATTATATTACTTATAGCCTTACAAACATGAGTAGGCTATACATCAAGTTCATTTCATTAAGTATACTTCAGTAATGTTCAAGTATATTTTGAAGTAGCTATACTTTTTGTATTCAGTACATAAATATCAATGTACTAGAAGTAATTGTAAGTGTACTGTTTCAATATTACTTGAGACAAAATCAGCCCACTTTTTAGTGTATAAGTATACTTTTATGCTTTAAGTATAACAGTAGTAAACTCTGAGTACACATCTAGTTTACAACTTTAGTTTTTCCCCCGATTGTACTGCATCTGTACTAAAAGTGAACTGATAGTTTAATCTACTAGTCAAATGTACATTTTACTTTATGAAGTATTCTCAGTAGTTTTATACTGCAAGTATAGTTTTTAAAGTACTTTGCAATTACTACTATGTTCATATTTTTTTTAAGTATTATTATTTGTATACTTAACAATGTAAATTCTAGCTTCAGCATCCTTTTTGGTTTGGTCAAGTACCATCGCATCAATGGTTTCAAGTTTCATTGAAAGAAGCAAACATTTTAAACAATAAGCTGATAAAATCACATTTTTGTCAAAGACTTTGTCTGGCTCAAAGTATGTGCATCAATATTTTAGTTTAGAAGACCATATGTGAAAAAGTATTACATAGGGCGGGCTACTCAATGAAAAGAGTAAATGCATACAGGCCAAGTAAACTTAAAGTATTGAATTATTATTTTAAGTATATCTCTATCAAAAGTTTAAGGTATAAGTATAGGCCAAATACACTTCAACTTTTCTGTCAGTCTACAGTCAAATACTTAAATGCAATTTTAAGCATATTTCTGAGAAGACATAAAAGTAGACGAAAAGTATTTTTAGTTTACTAATAGCACACTTTTTTCATAAGGGTTGACATGCATGATCAATAACGGTTTAATTTTTAAATGATCTGATATTTCTGTGGGATTTCATGTAATTTACAGTTTTCTGTAGTTTAATGAAAGAATCAAAATGGATTATAAGGGGGCGTTGTAAATCCTATAGAAATGAGGAAATATGGTATGATATGGTAGGCTATAAATGAGTCCGTAGAAATGAGGAAATAATGGTGTGCAGTATATCTGACAGTAAACATTGTTTGTTGGAGCCACACATGTTCTTTCTTAATTGAACAGGTTTATTGTTGATTCAAACTCTTCAAATGTCTTGTTCGTTTTAAAACAAAAAACGGTGGTAGAGGTATGGCAAACCAAAGGCTTAAATAATTATATATCCATTTGCTTTTGACACTTATGTTATCAATCTCCAGTTGCATTAAATACGCTTAACAATTTGATTTGCTACCTGAGATGGGTTGCACTTCCTTAGGTTACATGGAGTTCCAAGAATAGGTCAAAGTTATATGTGAAAGACATCTTATGTGAATTCTTTTATCACAGGTTTCAGATTTTCTTCAGACAGGAAAAGATACTATGATCACCCATTCATTAATCATTGATCATTGGAACACTGAAACTCATCAGTGTTTTAATCTAAGGGCAAAGGTCAAGGTTCCCTTCTTTCTCTGCACTTCTCTCAGCATCAAGCTCTTAAAACAAACAGCGCATACTGTACAGTACAAAAACGAAACGCTGAAAATTTCAGAAACAAACAATGGTGCATTTCTCGTGATAATGAACACTACTGTTCAAATGTTTGTTTTTAAAGTAATTAAACAGCAAACACTCACCCAAAGTTGTGTTGGGGAAAAAAATCTATTTCAAATAAATTCTGCTCTTTTGCAATTTCTATTCATCAAAGAATCCAGAAAAAAATGAATCCTGGTTTATACAAAATCATCAAGCACCACAACAATTTTCAATATTTGTAGAAACATTTAAGAAATGTTTCAATGTTTCAGCAATAAATGTTTCAACATTTTTAAGAAATGTTTCAATGTTTCAGCAAATCAGCATATTAAAATGATTTCTGAAGGTTCGTGTGACACTGAAGACTGCTTAAAATTCAGCTTTGAATCACAGGCTTAAATATATCTAAATAGAAAAGTTATTTTAAATTGTAATAAATTGTTACAATATTAGTTTTACTGCATTTTAATCAAATAAATATAGCCTTGGTGAGCATAAGAGACTTCTTTCAAAAACATAGAAAACTAGCCTGACGTCGTCATACTCAGATTCTAGTCAGAATAGGAGTCTGCTGCTGCTCCATTGGGCTGTGATTATGGGGTGTGTTTTAGCCGAACCATTAATTGGATAGACCTACAACCAATCAGAGCAACGGAATAAGTGAATTGAGTAGTACAAAGTATAAAGAGTGAGTAGTAATGTTGACTTGAGAAACGCATAGTTGTCAACAGAACTCAACTCCACTCATGCTGGAAGAAGTGAGTGGACACTATCAAAACCAGGGGCCTATTGCACAAAACTAGGATAAGGGATTAAACCGGGATATCTTAGTGATCCTGGCTCAAATTATCCGCTAATATAGTTATCTTGTGTTATTGTTATCATTCTTGGTATGAGTGTGCCTTCAGGGTACGTTTACACAACAGCGGTGCACTAAATTTTGCATTCAGATGACAAGATCACCAAGATATCCCAGCTTAATCCCTTATCCTAGTTTTGTGCAATAGGCCCCAGTAGTTAAAGTTTATGTCTGTCTGTTGAGCTAAACTTAGTTAAACCCACAATTTCCAAAGGCAAAAGTCAGCCCATACAGCAAAGAGGTGGGGGGAGTCGGGGGACCCAGCCTTCAACCGGACCTTAATATACGAAAACGCTAGTACATCTGATTTTTGCCCGGTGTTGTAAAAAGAATTTCAGGAAAAACAGACTTACCAACAATCATCATTTTTGAGAGAAATAGTAAAGGTGAATGCATATAAGAATAAGTTCTCCGTTTAGGATTAGAACGAATTCAACCCAAGCACCTTTGATGATGCAAATGCGTAGGTTACTGTTGATCAGCTGTCCATCATCGTATAAAGCCCGCCCTGACAAGTTGATTGGTCCAAACAGCTCTGGTTCGAGCATAGTTGCTCCCCAACGGATCAAGTCCTGACCATAGTCTGTAAAAAAATGTCTTCTGAATTGACTGAATTGAAAACATTACCCTCCTCAAACTTTTAAACAGTAGTGTGTGTGTAGATATTTAAAGGGGAATTCTGAAATCCACTGCCGCTTCAATATACTGTATATACAATTTAAATTAATGACAAAGCCATAATCAATATTTATCCTCCTTTATTATGATGATGATTTTTAATGATTCTTTCCAGTTATGATTTTGCTTAAGAACCATTGATTGTTTCTTGTTTTCTAAAGTGTGTATTTGGACACACTTTAGACTGACTGAGGGTCTTGCCTAGCCTGACAAGCCAGACCCACATCAAGATGTTTGGTCTGGAAACTCACCATTGACAGGGCTCAATCCGAGGGGCGGGATAAACGGTTGTCTTTTAAACTCCCTCTGCACGCGATAGGATAGCGCTACAACCAACCAGAGCCACGAAGGTGAAACAGAGCTAGTTGATAGATTAAACATTCGCCGTATCCGGTCAGCAAAACTCCGAACACATCTTCCCTTTTTAAGAATGACTTCAGTGCCGTTCTTTGTTCTTTTCTCAGAGAAAAGCTTAACTCCAAGTCTTCCAGAGTCGCGGTCAAAGCTGATTCGAAAGACCGCCGTTCGCCAGTTTCTGTTTACTAGAAGCACGCAAACGCAATTCGGCTGTCGTCATTAAGGCCCCGCCCACCGACTCTATACACGATGTGATTGTCCCGGCAAGAGTTAGGGGAATACAGCTCAGAAGGGTATCGAGAGTTGCTAGACGACACTCGCGGGCAGATTAGATTTGCTGCCGCTAGGGTGCGTCTAGATTTCTAGGCTAGGTCTTGCCTAGATGTGTTGCTAAACACTTGATAGCAACAAGGTGTTTTTGTGTTTGGATTTTGGAGGTATCACACACCCCTAACATGCCAGGAGTGCAAAAACAGCGCAACAGTGTTTGCTCACTTAGCCCGGCTTCCAGATATGCAATATGGATTTGTCTTTCATTTAATTTATTATATTTTATTCATTTTTTATTTATATTTACTGAAACACTAAAAAGTCAAGATGAATATATTCTGTACCTCAGAAAGCACATGATATGATTTGGTGAACATTCTAGTTGAACTGGAGCTTAATCAGCTCCAACCTGGGAGAGACTGTGTATCTGTGTATGTGCGCAATATTCTGTTACAGATCAGTGTTAAGAATGGTGTACAATGGGCATCCTAAGAGATGGGTGGACTTATTCTGGGCAAGCTGATGCCTGCTCCAGACCTGGAAGGTCACTACGGGCCTAATTCCGGGGTGAAAGTGTCAATATGTCTCACATCTATAGACACATGTGAAACTGATTAACTGACCATATGTGGAAATTTATCATGACTGTTCATTTTCTCTGAGCCAATCAGAACCATCCACATTGTAGTAATGACATGGGTAGACCTTGAAAACAGTAACTGTTGGGATAATTGTATGTATGATAGGCGGAGCGACGAGACGGGCAGAGAGGGAGTGCAGCCTACGATCTCCTTTTGAGACTTGAAGCTGGCTTCTGCTGATGAAACTGCAAACTAATCTTCAGTACATTTTTCTTTAATTAATTACACTCCTGACTCTTGGTCTTCATTTTTCACTACGGGTCTTCGGGTCATATACGGTTTACCCCTGACAATATTTTAGTAAAATATGATGAAAGCATTTGCTGTGAGTACTATCCCAGTACTTCTGAAGCAATGCTTCACATTCATGTGTTAAACTGATCATGTATTAAAGCCAAGAGAACAATAAGTTACTAGTGGCACAAGACAATTTGTATCTGAAAAGGTAAGAATTGAGCACAGAATCAGAACACAGAAGCAAACTGTGGCTCAATTTTATTGCATGCCAGGTTACTTCAACGTCACACACGTCACACGTTATACCGAACCATTTTTCAATCAGAGCAGACAATCAGCCCTGTTTCTGTTTGAGTCCGTGTAAACCACCTCAAACGGTATCCAAAAGCCCATTAAAATATTTGGCTTTTGGCTGCAAAATACACAAGTTTGTTAAACTAAAACATTACAAAAGATTATTTTGGTGGAAAAAGAAATTACAAAACCAAAATAAATAGATTAAAAAAAATTGTATTAGTACTCGTTCTACCATCAGATTTCTAAAGTAGCCATCGTGTTCCTTAAAGGCTCTGAATGATGAATTACAAAACAGTGAAGGTCTGAAAACTTTTATGAATCAAGGGATTTGATGAATTTTTCATAAGCAGCTTCATCCATGAGTTCATCAAGTTCTGCAGGTTTCTCTATGGTCATCTTAATTAGCCATCCTTCAAGAGGGAGAAAGTAATGTTTAAGCATTATATTATACATGCATGTAGAATATTTCATGATTTCAGCTGCACTTACCGCCTTCATAGCAGGCTTTATTTACTAGTCCAGGGTTATCTGACAGCTCTGTGTTGATTTCGGTCACCTCTCCAGTCAGTGGGGAATACAGCTCACTAGCAGCTTTGACACTTTCTAAAACACCGAACTCCTCTGGAAAAGAAAAACAATCAGAGTCGCCTGTGCTATAACAGGCAAATGTCATAAAATGGAGATTTCAAATGATTCTCACCTATTTGTTCAAGCTTTGTTCCCACTTCTGGAAGTCCACAGTACACCACATCACCTAACGCTTCCTATGGTGATAGAACGGCAGAATTGTGGAGGAAGACCAATAAAGGGTTAGTTCACCCAAATATTTAAATTCTGTCATTAATTACCTTATGTCGTTTCAAACCTGTAAGACTTTTGTTAATCTTCAGAACACAAATTAAGATCTTTTTGATGAAATCTGAGAGATTTCTGTCCCTCTATTGAGCTACGCAACTACCATACTGATGCTTCAAAAAGTTCATAAAGATAAACCTAATCCATATAAATTCAGTTATTTAGTGCACAATTTGATTTATCACTTTATATGATGAACATAATTGAATTTAGGCTTTTATTCACATTTAAACATTGATCAGTGCACATTAACAGAAGCTCAACTGCTTAACGAGCAAGAAAAAATCTCATTGGTTCAAACTCAAACGTGCTGTGTCACGCGAGAACGAACCTGAGTATGAATGCTTGAGCTTCTGTTTACCACAAATGATGTGTAAGTTGATGAATGCTTATATGAATAAAAGACTAACCGAAAGGTTTCATGAACTGTTTTTTTAAAAATGTTTTATACTGTTGTCTGAGGTCAACTTATGACATTCGTGTGGTTTTTACATTCAAAAACATCATAACTAAGTAATAGGCTATTTTCTACACTGGTTTTGAGGTCTTCTCCAAAACACTGGGTTTTGATGGCTGTGCCACACTGGAGATTTGGAAGTAAACGCCCACGGCTAGGATTGGATAAGATTTGCATATTTAATGAGCTTCAGCTCCCCTGTCAGTTCAGTTCACATTAGGGAGGGATTGTTTTGAAAGAAGCAACCAGAATGATTCTCTCGACCACAGGGCTCGTAAACGTCTTTATCTAACAAACATGATTTATTTCTCATCCACCCGCTATTAAAGCAGCACTAGGTAACTTTTCAACCTTCATAATATATTTTTTAAGATAAATCTTTTAAGATAAATCATAATATATTTTTTAAATAACTCTTGTGATGATAAATCGACTTACAATAGGTTGAATGACACGTCTGCAATAGCCTGATGGGGTCTGTATCGTTTTTAATCGTACTTTTAAACTTCGGGTTTCGGGTAGTAACCCTAGAACAAAAAGAACTACAAAATTCGACTGCTTTACGGCATATACGTCACTTCCACCAACACCCACACTTCCTTAAATTCGGACGTGCGAGCCCAACATTGTTCGACGGATAATATAGTCATGTCCGAAGCAGCAGAGACAAATAAGAAAGAAAAGGTTTTGTTGGAGGAAAGCAATAAGAGGAAACGAAAAAGTGATGGGATTAAAGGCAGGACGAGGATCAACATGTGGCCAGCGTTTGCTCGTCGGCGTGAGCTGAAGGAGGCGTGCCCGACCGATGCTGTCCTGCTTGTTACGGTGAGCTACCACTCAAACATTGAACTGAAGTATCATATAGATTCTGTAAAACGGTAACCAATAGACTACTATAATGACGCTGGCTTGTAAACGTGAGCATCGTGATTATTTGGCGTTTGAAAAAAATAAAACCCATGAAATTATATTCATATGACATGCTGAAACATATGCCACTGACTGTAACGTTACCTGGGATGAAGACATTTCACACGCGCCGCCAGAAGAACTCTGAACTCCTCCTGCAGTGTTCAGGGGAACTGTTAGTGCTGCACCGACCCACGGGGACGCTTTTATGAAGTTATTTGGCCCGCACCGCACCACTGTATATATTTTTACAACCCGACGCGCACCCGCGACCATTAAATAGACATACGGGGTCTGCGGGTTATGAGACGACCCGCGCATCACTAGTTCAGGGCTATCAGGGTTGTCATGTCAACAAATGCACGCGCGATGGCATCCCCTGTTGTAGGATGACAGATCTTACGACAGTAGTTGAGGACATTATTTTTTCCAAACTGTAGGGGGACCCCGAGAGCAAAAGTAGCCAAGTGCTGCTTTAATTGGAATATTATTTTTGTATTACTTGGCCCACCCGATCGGTGGATATAACCGCAAACAACACGCGCGAGCACACAGAAATGCGCATGTGCACACAGATCAAGAAAGGAACATTATTTCACTATTTGAGATTCACCGGCCTGCCAACGGGCTTACATTTTGGTATCCCGCCTGGAAAACACACAGCGCCAGGACTACTATTACATATAAAAAAAGACGTTTTACTCACATAAATTTGTTAAACCATGGGTTAGGATTAGGGTTAGAGTTGGATCCAATATAGAAGGCAAAGCATTGTATTTTAATCTCAATATGTCTGCAAATCCAGCTCGACCTGAGACTTGTTTACAAACGATTCAGCAGTGAAATGTCTTCCCAACGTGAGCTGGAACTTCATTAAAAATAAATGAAGTAGTATCACACATTCCTATTAGGATCTACAGGAAGCTAATGCAGCGACTGTGTGCTTCCACAATATCTTGCTATCTTCTTCAGCATGTTTATTGCTGCTGGCTAGCATGATCAGATGAGTCAGTGGGCGGGGCTACTGAATTGCATGTGCTTATTATTCTTTAGAGGCATGTTTCACAACAGATGACGTCATGATGAAGCTCACGATCGTTTTCTGGGCCTGGTGTCTATAAAAGCTTTTCTTTGACTAACAAGGACGTTTTCAGCTCTGAAATGTACAGGACAATCTTATATTACCATGACCTTTTATATATCAAAAGCTCAAGGGAATGTTGATTTCTAAATTCATCACCCCTTTAAATCTGTTCATCATATAAAGCGATCGAGTCTCTTCAGAAAATTTGGACTAAACCAATCAATTCATATGGATTCGTTTTACGATCTCTTTATGAACTTTTTTAAGTGTCAAATTGGTAGTTGTGTAGCTTTCAATGGAGGAACAGAAAGCTCTCAGATTTCATCAAAAAGATCTTCATTTGTGTTCCAAAGATACGAAAGTCTTTGGGGTTGGGAACAACATGAGGATGAGGAATTAATTATTCATTTTTGGGTGAACTAACCCATTAAACTAAACTTGAGAGATCCATAAAAAGAAAATATTCCAATAACATTAAATGTAAAACAACAATATAACATTCTAATATAACATTTAAAAGTTGTCCACAAAGTTATACATTGGAAAAAATGTATAGAAGTTTACGAAAATGAAAACCTATTTATTTTACAAAACATATTCAACTTTAAAACTACAAGAAAATCAAAGCCATAAATCTGGGTTGATATCTCAAGACATTAACTTTCAGTAAGGTTTTGTGTGGGGGCAGTACCAAACATTTCCACATATAAGGACAACCCCATTTCCATGTATTGTTAGTGATCGGAACCATATTTTTCACAAAATGTATGTAGACATCCTACTCAGAAGTAGTATGGGCAGTGTTTGATTTGAATTTCACCTCTTAGCCCGTTTACACCTGGTATTAGGATGCATTTTCTTCAATCGGATCACAAGTATACGAGGGAGACACACCTGTGTTTTAATCCGTCTCTTTTGTCCACTTTTCAACCATGGTCTATGGGCGGGTAAATGTATGGGCTTTTTCAGATCCTTCTAATGGGCAAAATAAGCTTGTAATTTACATAAAGTTTAAACGCCATCTGGCTAGAGCGCGGTGGAGAGTATAGTCAGTCTTTTGTGGCTGACTACCCCTGAAAGTGGTCGAAAGTGGACAAGCTCATAATGTTTTACACCCTGTTTATCAAAATAAGTGAAGGTTTAAACAAACTGGGGTTCTCCAAAAGGTTCTAAGGGGTCCCCAGAAATGTTCTGAAAATTAAAAGACAAAGCAAAAATGTCTACCGAACAATCTAATGGTTTAATTTATAAACGTTTGTCTCTTTTCTTATTTTATACACTTTCCAGTATTGTTTGCTTTGTATCTTTTTAGTGAGTTTTTCTTACTATTGTCCCCTTTATCTTGCTCACTGGGGTTCTTAACACGGTACATAAGCTGCATACGTGGACCTACATATGAAAGTTGCTTATACAAGTACATTTTCATTGAAAATGTTCTTCTTCAGGTTTATACATCCAACATTAAGTATAGCCAATTTAAGTTTGGAAACAATATGTCGTATTTATAATGTCACACTTACCATTTGTCTAACAGTTTAAATGTTTTGCTCATACAAAGATGTATTTTAGGAAGGGGGTCCCCATAATGGGTCCTCTTATTTGGGGGTCCTTGGCATCATAAAGTGAACATAAAGTTGAAAACCCCTGGACTAAGGTATTATTGTTTAAAATGTATAATGGCAAACGTCCCACTGGTGGGACAGTAAAAGTTAACAGGAAGCATACCGTTTAAGCAGTAAAGTGTAAAAACAAGTATAAAACATTTGAAACTGAACTGACACCATATTTTAACACCCATTTCTTTATAGAGGAGAACAAACCTGAGCAAAGTTGCTGATGCCGACTGTGCCCACACCTCCCTCCACTCGCACCCACTCGTGTTTGTCTGTAAACTTCAGAGCTGTAAACACACAAGAGAGTTTGATTAAAGTGGGGGTGAAATGCTGTTTCATGCATACTGAGCTTTTTACACTGTTAAAGACTTGGATTCCCATCCTAAACATAGACAAAGTTTCAAAAACTAATGTTGGACGTTTGATGGAGTATTTCTGTGTTAAAAATACTCCTTCCGGTTTCTCACAAGTTTCGGCAAGATTTTTTCGAGTATGGGTCGGCTTGACGTAAATAGAACGGAAGGTCCTTGTATGGGCCGTACGGGCTCTTCTCCCAGTAGGGTGCGCGCGCGTGACTAGAGCGAGAGAGCAAATGCACGCCGTAAACACTGCTCTCAGGTGCAGATCCAGTCGTCCGTGAACACTTATGTGGCGCGCCACGCTCCACTTTATTCCTATGGGTGACGTCGAGCGACTTCAACGCTTCAGCACAGCATTCCGGGAAGGCAGCGCTGCATTTGAACCCATTTGAACGCAGGAATGACGGGAAGCTTCACAACATCGTTTCAGTCGCGTCTCAAAGTGGATTAACACGCCACTGCTGTCACAGGACTTCACCAAATCATACCAAAGAAGTGTGTTTTTGACGGAGCGGTCCCAGCGATAAAGGTTCGGTCCTGCTTTGGAAGCAGCCGGTGAGTAAAACTGCTTCAAATGTCTCTGCTTTTGGCTACCGTCGCGTGAGTAAACATCAGTAAACGACACGATCGCGTGCTTCGCCATTAAAATGCGCTAACGGTCACTCCATTGCTGTTCTCTGTTGTATAACGTTACACTAGTCTGACGTGCAAAACCGTTTTGCTTGCTACTTCTAAGGTCTAGTCACATACAATAGTCCATAAACCGAATCATGTCCTCATAAACTGAGAGTAAACACACACAAATGTTGACAGGCCACTAAATACAGTCCATACCACAGAGACGGACGTCCTGCTGTTGCTGTTTCTCCTGTTCAATTTATTTCTGCCTCAGATTTGATTCTGGATCATTATCTGTATTAGCTGAGATCGATAGCCATGGGTTTCTCCACGCTTGAGGACGTCACCGCTTTGCGCGCTTGTCATTCTTTAGCTCCGCCCACACGATACGCCTCCAGCCGCTCGTTTTTTTCCGGAAAGACTCGGTACAGCCCATATTTCTTTTATAAATATAATAAAACTAAAGACTTTTCGGAGATATGAAGGATGCATTACTACTCTATAGGTACTCAAGATTGACATGAGATTGACTGAAACTGAGTGTCCCCCCCCCCCCCCCTTTAATAAAGAGGATTTAAAGCAGGATAAACAGAACAATTAGTTAAAGCAGAGATGGTGTTATTATTGGGAGATAGGAAGGTCCATGGCTCTACCATTGGAGACAGCGGAAGGGATAACTTAAATCACGTGTGCCCTGATAATAGCCAATCACATTACAGCCTTGATGTCATTACATTTCCTTCAGAGTTGCGTGACAGTCACTGTTTGTGGGTCCCATAGAAATTAATGAGAAATGACGTTAACTGAATCATTTGTGTTGTGCAATTGTCTGTGACTTCTTTTATAACATTTAAATTTATGCATTTGGCAGATGCTTTTATCCAAAGTGACTTACATTGCATTCAAGGTACACGGTTTACATTTTGTCAGTTCAGTTAAATAAGCTGTTTTCCATACAAAAGAACTTTATTCAACGTAGTGAAGCCTCTCGTAAATTGATAATCATAAAAAAACAGCCTCTGGTTCCCTGCGTACCACCGCATTAGTGGGCTTTTTTTCCCTAACCTTGCAGGCTTATTAAAGAGGCTTTGGTTAAAGTGACAGCTCTCCCAAAACTACAAATTGTGTCAATTATTCACTCTCACACAGTGTTATTTTAGCATTATTCATATACTATTAGAGTATTTATCAATATTTTAATTGCGCTTTTATATTTTTAGTTTTTACTTAAATTTTTATATTTTTAGTTTTTTTTCCCACTTTAATTCTTAACGACCAAGGGAACATTTAAATTGTTAAAATATTTATATTTTATTTCAACTTTAATTAAATGACCAAAAACAAATTTTAATATTGTTCATTTTAGTTCCAACATTGTTATAAACAACTTTTTTCTAATGTGAAATACAAAATGTTGGGATTTTGAATAATGTCATTCTTTTCCATGCAATGAAACCTTGTAAGCCAAAACAAGTTAGCATTTTAGCACTTCCGCTTCCAAAATCACAAAATCAATGTTTTTTTTTTTTAATGGAATTAAATTTAAGGTCTGTGGTGAACAAGTCCTGGACCCTCACGTTTTATTATACAACATAAAATACATCAGTATTACCCCACACTGATGATATTTTTTAAGCCGTTGCTAACAAGTGGCTAATGAGACTACAGAGGCTGTCAGGAAGATTAAACATCATCAGGTAAACTCATTTTGCTTTCACAGCCTCATTATGCTCATATAAACTATTTTACCTCAAACGTTCAAGAATTTTCTTTAAAAATAAAAACCTGGAAGAGTTGTTGGAAGCTTAGTGATGGTGACGTTGAAGTTGTGTGAAGTTTATAGCCTCTCTTTAGCTTTTTACTTCTGGAGACTGCATTTAGGCTTCAAAATTCATAAACGTTGTGTTCATCATTGTGCTATCTTGATGGACAAAACCAAGCGTGCCACACGAGTCCTGAAAAGTGAAACCAACGCATTTAGATCCCCCCTAAAAAACCACCCTCTACATGTAACGGGACATAGACAAAATAAATCAAATTACACTTCAAATACATTTTTCTAAAAATAGTTTCTGTCATTTTAGGCAGTTATCATCACGCTGATGTTAGTTCAAGTGTTCGTAAATAAGTTAAAGGATATTCTAAAAATATAATAAATATGTGTGTCTTAAAGGTTTGGAAAGACATGAGAACAATTATTTGTCCTTTTGTTCTATCAGCCTAGTTACTTTAAACCTGACATTTTTCTTTCAAGGACATTTATTACATAAATATTAACTTTCTGACTGATAATAGTTGACCATTTGAACTCCATAAGGCTAACAATGCATTAATTATTTCCAGATCAGTCTTTCCTTTTCACTGCACTGCATTTCTAAATGATCCTCCTAACTCTGAATCTACCTTCTCATATCATTAAACATGACGCAGTCACTTCAGGGTGGAAGCAACAGTAAAAAATAAAAGAAAGGGGAAAAATGGTTACGTTAGGGCATGCTGAATGTTTTTTATTTCTGTGCCAGGCAATTGCAAAATAACCAGTTTTCAAACAGGTTTCTTAACCACCCATACATGAATTTCTGTACAAGAAAGCCACAAAATTAGATTCACATGATACAAAAAGTGATTAACATTAACATCCACCTCCGTATGAAAGGGCACAAGACCCTTACACAAGACCTGACCCAGAAAGCAAGCATTATAGGATATAAAAACTACAAATTCCACATTAAGAACATAATTCTTAGGAAAATAGTCTGGCACACCAATGAACCACTGCTGAGCACTCCCAGAGGGGCAATTCCTCAACTGAGTCGGATTCTAGCATCAGCCCATGCAGAAACAATACAGGTTTAAACCAGATTGTGAGCAGGGCTGAATGCTGGAGCATAGCTGAACACTCCTGATGTTATTTTTGATCTTGAGGGAACATACCGTGATGAAGGTGAAGCATCTCATATAGCCTACACAGATTTATCAATGACAGATTTCAGTGAGAAATAATCAGGGGCCTCTAAACAAACTTCACAGGCACAAAATGCAAATAGCCACATTTTAAGATACCTAAATAATTAAAGCCACGTGATAAAACCGAACTGAGAATATTAGTGCATGACGACGAGTTTCATCCTTTGCAAGCGTCAGCAAAAATTACATTGAACCTCGTAAATAATTATGAGCGCTTTTAACACTTTAAATAAGAATTTTCAAACAAAATATATTATAACGAAAAAGTTCCACAAATCAAGAGACCAGTGAAACGGCAGAGTTCGAAAATTCGAATCCGCCTAACTTAACGTTAACTTACTGCGAATGGAACGTACAAACGCCTGCAGAGCTTTATGACGTAACAAACGAGCCAAAGTTCCAATAGAACCAACATTTAGTGTTAATACCAGTTCAGTTGAGAAGCACACCTTTGATTTCAGCACATTAAAACCTCGTGAAAACACCAAAACGCAAATCGGAATGGCTGCAGCCCTTACGGCAAAGCTACATATGCGATATAAAAAGGAGGAACCCTGAGTTCAGTAAAGTTTTTACCTCCCGAAAGCCGTGAACTCGTGTAAAGCGTCCTTAAGATGTTTGGTCTTAGCGAGTTTTGGCACGTCCAGATATGTGCAGGTCTCGAGAGCATAGGCAATGCTGCCGAAAAGTTTGCCGAAACGCATCGGAGCGCCGCACACATCGCCATCTTCACCGACTCTAGTCTGGGCTTCAGACATGAAATAACAGCCTGGTGCACTTGACCGCGCGAGAGAGGCAAGAAGCGCGCTCCCGATAAACCAGGGACCTCACGGTGCTGATAAGTTAGACAGAGAACAGAGATATCGATAACGATAAGAACATTGGCAGAGATTAAACGACCTATTATACAAAGTCCAAGCATTACGAAAGCAAAAGGATGTGTGTAACATACTCAAAAATCGTTCATTTACAGAACACATACATAGGCTACATACATATGGACACACACACACTATATATATATATATATATATATATATATATATATATATATATATATATATATATATATATATATCGCCCCCCAAATTATGTGGCTAGTTAAGTAATACATATCAAACCAAGTAACGTTTGCAATTACTTTAATTGGTAACCACATTATTATTCATCAAATTAAACATGTTCCACTAACCTCTGACGATTCAAAGTGTCACATTACTTAAGCATAATGTATAAATTGTTTTATAAAAACGTTAAAAAAAATCTAATATTGTACATTCCATAAGTTACACTGGACAGTCATACTTGTGGGGCCACGTGTTGAGAAATTTCCCCCATGTTTCACAGACACAGCTTAAAGGGATAATTCACCCAAAAATTAAATTTAGACCATGATTTACTCCCCCCTCAAGCCATCCCAGGTGTATATGACAGCTCTCGTCAGAACTGTTTTGTTTTGCCATCCTCTGCGCTCCCACGTTACTCCCTGGGACTTACACCTACGCCTGTGTCCCATGTCATACACACAAAAGCATCGCTTCAGAAAACCTTTATTACCCCCTGACATGTGGAGGACTTATATGATGGATAGATGCACTATTATGTCACATTAAGTCACATTCACTCACTGCCCACATTTACTGCCATTGTAAAGCTTGGATTAGTCAGGATATGTTTTAATATAACTCAGATTGTATTCATCTGAAAGAAGAAGGTCATATACACCTAAGGATGACTTGAGGGGTCATTCATTTAGGTGAACTATTCCTTAAAGCCTATAGTCCCAGACTAACATGCAAGTTTGGGCCGTTTTAACGGAAAGCAACTTGCTCTGATATATCTTAAAATATGTCAGTGCCATTGTTTTTTCTCAAGATGCAAACCAGTAATGACACGTTTATAAAAGCTACTTAAAATGTCCTAATTGAACTAAGGCCTAATCCTGGCTTTATCTAAACCTTTTGAAATCAGCCCTTAGAGTTCATCAAACTTGCAAATTATGACCATTACCATTACAAAACTGCTTATATTGGTATATTGGTATAACTGGTTATATTTTGAACAAATTCTGTAAATTGTAAACCAAAGGAGAGAAAACTAAAATTAGATTAAGTTCATCTGTGATATAGAAACAATACACACAAACCATTTGGGTTGTTCTAAGCCATTATTTAATGGGATTCAATTGAACAGCCATTGTAAGCTTGTTAAAAAATACAGTTGGACAGAAGATCATAAAACATCCAAATATGTCTGAGAAACATCACCCCAGGTCACAAAACTGCAGGAAATCGACAATGGACAACAGAGAAAAGAAAACAGGGCTCCAATTCCCCATAAAACTGTGATCCGTGTGTTAAAAGAACTGCTGAAATCCTTCCCTTCAGTATGAACAGTGCATAGGTCTTGAATATTCAGGCTATAACCCTCAACAGCAACAATAAATTGGACAGTTCAGGTTGAATCAAGAAATCTAGAGATTTCCTCAGGTGTGTGTTCTTCACTCAGATGAACTCATGGCGTTACACTGATGTGCCCTCTGCAGGTGGAGCTACTTTATTTTCTTCGGGTTTCATAGCAGGGAAGAGAAGCACCTCCTGAATAGCAGAGCACATCAAATCATATCAGATGCAGTCCACAGAATCATCTTTGACTGATTTTATTACAGGGCTACAATGTGTTAGTTCTAGTATTTCTAATGAACAGGTGTAATGGTCGATCATACCTTGATGTTGTTGGAGTCTGTGAGGAACATGGTGACCCGGTCGATGCCCATGCCCCATCCGGCCGTGGGTGGAAGGCCATATTCTAAGGCAGTGCAGAAGGTCTCATCAATAAACATCGCTTCATCGTCACCTTCTGCCTTGGCCTGTGGACACAGTATGAACATTCATTCACACGGAGGTATCTTTCTACCCAAAGCAGCTTGTTAGAAATGTGCCCCAATTCTGAATTTAAAAAAGCATGGAAAACGAATAACACATTCTACATGGAGGGACATGGTTAGGCTTGCACGATTACATTACAGTACATCAAAATTCACGCTGCTCCCTATATAGACAGAGTGTGTGAGATTGCAAAATGGAGAGTGAAGGCGAGTGTGAATTCAAAAACTATTTCCACCCCACATATTAATAGTGGCTCCCTGATGCCAGCAAATTATATACAATATAATAGTCCTTTACAAGCAAAGTACAGTTCAGGCACATCGGTACAGCTTGTTAATCTAAGGTGTGTTGTGGCCACAGCTTATTTTAATAAAGCAGCCATCTTGGTTTATCATTATCTTGAACAAAATATTTAACACTGGCCTAGTGGTTTTTGGATATTTTACTGCAAAAATACTACATAGCGCACCTTTAATGAACAAAGATTTGTAGTGTGCTTCCCATGCCATATCATGTAATCGCTCAGTCAGTTTCAACCACGAAAAGGAATTTGAATTAATGTGTCGTGTTTTTATAACAGCCACCATTTATATGCTTTAAAGGTCCCGTTCGTCGCGATTCCATCTTTCAAACTTTAGTGTGAAATGTTGCTGTTAGAGCATAAATAATACCTGTAAAATTATAACGCTCAAAGTTCAATGCCAAGCGAGATTTTATTTAACAGAAGTTCCCTTTCAAAGCCTACAGCGAACGGCCGGTTTGGACCACACCCCTGCACTTCCTTCAGGAATGACGTCACTAAAACCGTTTGTTGACCAACCCTCCGCCCACAAGAACATGCAAAAAAGGGGCCGTGGTCTTGTTGCTCTCCCAAGTGGAGAAGAGCGAGCATTGAGCTCTTGCATCTCCCCGTTATGGTAAGAGACGGGACTTTTCCGGTGTAGGAATATGTATATTCCAGCAGTGAGCCGATACAACAAAGCATTCCAGAGTAGAGTTTAGATTCTCTACCCGAGCCCGAACCTGACCCGAACCGATTTCCCTGCACTATCCTCGGGTCGGGTAGGGCCGGGCCCGTGATCAAGCGTTTGTTTTTTTAATCATTAGCCTACTTTACTAGTCTAATTGGGTGGGCAGAAAGCTATGCTATAATCTGAAATTATATGTATATTTAGCAAAGTAAGAACTAATACAACAACTAAGAAACAAATGTGTAAGCTACGAAGTTGCACTAGTCAGGATTAGTGTAAAAATGCGTGTTAAACTCACAGCTCGAGCAGTGATGGAGCGCAGCATTATAAACAGAAACGCTCTGTGTCAAGAGCTGCTCGCGTGAACACTGCACTTTGCTTAATTAAATATCTTCGAATCGTTTCGTTTAAAAGTGGACATTTCAAGCTTTCTATACGCATATTTCTCATGTCTGTGAGGCGAGTATAGCCTGCTGAGTTTCGGTTTATTTATGAGACGCGCGCTCCAGTTCATGAGATGAAATGAAAGCAATCACTCCCACGACTTCACCTCACGATTATAGTCTGCTATTTGCTTTTTATTTATTAAATCCAGGCAATTGGCCCAAGAAACCTTTTTTAAAATTAAGATACAATTTAAACAAAACGAAATAAATGCTTTCTACAAAACAAAACTTAATATTAAACTAAATATAACCACCAAAATCATTTCTGACCCACTCGCATCTTTTCACTCATCATAATCAGATGAAATATGTAAAAATAATATTATAATATTTAAACATAAATATGAAGGAAAAAAACGCATTGTTTAATGGCAACAATAAAGTAAGCTACAGATAAATGTCTGAGCTGGATTTGAGCAAACATCAGTTTACCGGTGAGCGGATCATGAGCGCGCCTGCGGATTATTGAGCAGAGTCAAGTCAACTTTATTTATAGCCTATAGCGCTTTTACAATGATGATTGTTTCAAAGCAGCTTCAAAGTGTTAAACATGAAAAAATTGCAACAAAATGTTATTCGGCTGTACAGTCGCTGTGGAGAAAACTGAAAACTAAATGTAGTTTTATCATGAGCCTCACCAGTCCGCTTTGCTCATTACAGACTCGTTCTCGTCAAAACGCCCATGTATTGAACAATGGTCGGGTTTAAATCGGACTCTGGCTCATAATTAAAGTTAATGTGTCGGGCCGGGCCGGGCTCGGACACAACGTGCACGGGCTCGGGTAGGGTCGGGCTTGATTTTTTGAGCCCGATCTAACCTCTATTCCAGAGACCCCCTCTCCGAAACCTAAACCGATCATAAAACCAATCAAGGATGCCCCAGCTGGCCCAAAGACAACATCTCTCCCCCTTTATCTGTTATCTCAAAACCAGCACAAGGACAAGATGAGTCACATGACGTGTTTCCTCTTTGTTCTACAAGCATAACAGCGAGTAGAACCTCACGAAGAAGGAACTCATTTATTACCATAAATTCAAATCATTATAGGCATAAATTCAAATCGTTATCGGGACACTTCCTTTTTGTTTTGCTTCGCGCTTTACTAACTGCCATGGTTTTACGGTGACTTCTGCTTTGATCATGCAGGCCTTTCATGTAGTGTCCTCTGAGTTACCCAGAGATCTTAATCACCACCACACTCCAAAACTCCGTCTGAACCTTGCCGTAGAAAACTTCCTGGAGTCCGCGCAGTAGCACCACAGAGATGCCCGTTGCGTAGCAGCCAGCTAACGCCATCCAGGATCCGGCTTTTCAACCCGCAAAACCAACTATTTGTCCCTCTGACCACAACAACTGACAACCAGCCAAGCAACGCCGTGCTAAGAGGAACCCATGCTCGTAGGAGCATTCAAACGCAAGTACATGACTCTTCATTCTGGCTGAACTGGTAAAAAATCATATCTAAGCGAACAAACTAAGGTTGACCTGCAAGTATATTGATTCTCAGGTGGTGGCTAAGAACTCATTGGGACTTCACTCCTTTCCATTAACAAATCTCCCTTACCCAGTAACTGTATGAATGTGTGTTTTTGTTAGTTTCTGTGTGTTTAGAATAGTCCAATAAACTTTTGTTTACCCTTTTCATATATACAAGTGTCTTTGGCTATGTGTTTATAAGTTACTGCCTCAAACTGATCGATTGTGTTACCTAAGCTCACAAACAGTGAACATAAAATTGATATTATTGCCGTTGTAACGGGTAATATCCCGATTCAAGATTGATAATGTACCGTATTTTCCGGACTATAAGTCACACTTTTTTTCATAGATTGGCTGGTCCTGCGACTTATAGTCAGGTGCGACTTATATATCAAATTTAATTCATACTGACTGACAAGAATAAACATTTAGCCGTGAGAATACGCTCTATGCTGCTCCTGTAGCCTAATATTAACTTAAAGACAACAACTTAGAAAGACTGAACATAAACAAAATGCCCCCATAAAGAAAATCTTATTCTGCAAAATACAAACAGCATGTAGTAAAATATGCAGCCGAGAACGATTCACACAGCGTTCGTCTCGCACGGCTGAGCCTCTCCCGGCAGAGAGTTCAAGCCTCTGTGGACTCGTTCCTTCAGCTCTGGTCATCTTGCTTACAGTCCGCAAGTAGCTTTCTTTTTCTTCTTCATTACAGGTAAAGTAACCTCTGCTTTTCGCCAGTCCCTTACAAGTTTCTCACTCACTTCAAACTTTCTTTCTTCTGCTCGGTTATACAGTGAAGCGGGCACGAGGGAGTGCGGCTCCAGCTCTGCCCTAATGCGACTTATAGTCCAGTGCGACTTATATTTGTTTTTTTCCGCGTCATGACGCATTTTTTGACTGATGCGACTTATACTCCGGAGCGACTTATAGCCCGGAAAATACGGTATATATGAATCGCAAGCTTGTGAATCAAAATCAAATCATGAAATTGTCCAAAGGCCAGCCCATTGAAAAGTTTGGTCTTAAGATTTTTACGTTTTTAAAAGAAGTCTCTTATATGAACAGAGGCTGCATTTATTTGATAAAAAAATAAAGTAAAAGCAGTAATATGTGGTATCTGATAGTTTTACCTTAGCCTGCTGCTCAAAAAGTTCTCGTTGTCTGATTGGATCGTTCAACTCGGTGTAGGCATTGCAGATCTCCTTCTTCATCACAAAGAGTTCGAATCGCTCGGTTAGACCTTTCTGTGATCTGTGCCTGAGGAGGAGAGACAGAAAATACATCAGCTGAATGTGTAAGATCAGGAGTGTCCAAACCTGTCCTGCAGAGTTCAGCTCCAACCCTTATTAAACACACCTGAATATCAGCTAATCAAGGTCCTCAGACTCATGCTGCGTCCCAATTCGCCTACTTATACTACGTCCTAAAAGTATGTACTTTTTTTGTGAAGAAAAAGTATATACTTTTGAGTGTGTAGCAGAAAAGTATGCACGCTTCGGGACATACTACTTCGCCATCTTTAACGGACTCTGTCGCTTAGTTACGTGCATCCCGTCACCGTTTATCTGCCCTGTCAATCATCGTCAGATTCGTCACAGTTCAAATCCTTCACATTCAGTTTAATCTCCTACCGTATCGGAGAGAAATGTAGCCGCTCGTTGATCTGCCATTTGTGTGTCTTTAATGCAGAGACTCTCCTCATGTATTTACAGTTTAAATATAATGATGCATTTAAAAGTTAATGGCCAAACGTGTGATTACAAAAGTTCTCAATGCTGCTGCGGGTGAAATATAATGTGACAACACTGAATAAATATATTTTTGTCAGGTTAAATATTGATAGTTGGTCACTCAAACCCCTTTATCTAAACTTCTCTACTTAACCGTTGAACTCGCACATCCGTCATGTTTGTAGTTTTTTAACGGTTTTTATCCGCGTTTGTAGTTCTAATCGAATCCTCGTCCAACTCGCAATGGGTTGTGGGAAATATCAGCCGTTAGAGTGCACATCAATCCATACTGTGAATTCGGACCGGAAATAGTAAACCATCCGGGAATCTTTGGAATACTCTTTTCAACATACTACGATTTGGGACATACTAATTCTATTTTCGAATACTATTTAGGATGGATAGTATGTGAATTGGGACGCAGGGTCAGACTCAGTCAGTCTCTCTCTCTCTCTCTCTCTCTCTCTCTCTCTCTCTCTCTCGGCAGTGAGTGCTGCAGCTGCTCCAGCTCGTGCATGACTAAACCACGCCCCCTCCGCACAATCTCATTTCAAATGCAAAGATGTCAGCCAATCACAACAGTGAGTGTTTTCACTGAAGACTCACAGCAGACACGCCTCTTGAAACAGAGCATTCTAAACAGAGGGCAAATAGTCCAGGCAATGTAACTCATTTTGGAGCCAAAAATAGAACTAATTGTAAAATATTTTTTTTCAGCTTAGATCATTTCTGAGGTGTCCAGAACAACATACTAAAAGTCCTAAGAAATCCTAGTTGAGGAAATATGTTAAATTCTCATCAATCTGAGATGTGTGCCAGTAAGGCCAGACAACAATAATACACCCAAATAGGCTTATTTTTTCCTTTACTCCCCCTACCACAATGAAACTTTACACAATGAAAGTCGACATGAAAAGTAAAACATTTTGTATTAGAAGTTTCTTTGAAAATGAACTTGAATATGCAAGTGAGCAATATACTAAACGAATATGCCCAAAATACTCTCTAAAGGGCTTATTTTTTATTTTACTCCTATCACAATCAAACCTCACACAGTGAAAGTATACATGCATGTAAAGTAACATTTTTGTTTTCCAAGTTTCTTGGGAAAATCTATTTTAAGTATGCAAATGAGCTCAACACTATGCCTAATTGACTTATGGCCAAGAAGCCCTAAAGGTACTAGTAGAAAAAACAGGGCCCAAATATCTAACACATTCATGTCCATTTAGTAAATTAACCTATGCATAAACATGATAAATTTAAAAAGCTTCTCATCTTCTGGATTCTTAAGATTTTTGTTGCTTGTGAAATTCACGAAGAATTGAGTGGGCTGTGTCTCGCAAAGTGACCACACATTGATTTTCCAGGCCAGTCATTATTACTCTATCTCCAAAGTGTTCCTTTATTTTAATTTTCATCCACTTTGGAGAATATGGTTCACAACCTGTGTCTTGCAAGTACTCTGTTGTCTTTACAATAAGGTCTTGAATAGTAATTTGTTCATCATCGTATTCTTCTAAAAAGTTTGCCACTTTGAGGAATGCTGTTGTTCTCTCATAATCTTCAGGTCTTCTGACTTTGAATCTTTTGGGTTTGTTGCCAGGGTTCACAGAAGATTGACTCTGAATATTCTTCATATTTCGAAAATTAGTGTTGCATATGTTGTGGTACATTGGCTGCATGAAGGTCATGGACAGATGATATTCTCCCCAAAACTGTATCAGACCATTCATCATTCCTTAAATGGCAAACCTGCACAACCATTTGCTGGAAGTCTCCTGTTCTTTCTGGGTAGCTATCAATTTTCTCTCTCTTCTTATTTAACTTATTTCATTAGAATTTGAAGTCGGATGTGTGGCCTGCCTGGTCTGAAATACTTGCTATAACTACAAAAAGAGAAGCCGTTTTGGTGTCTGGCAAAATTCTTTTAAAGAGCTGGAATGTCTGGAAAGTGTGTCTATATGGTTTTTCATCTCTTCTTTGTGAGAGTGAATCATTTAGTTGGTAAGAATGACTTCTGCCTGTAATCTGATAATTCTACCAACAATCCCAATCTTTTGTAAATCTACCAGCCCAAAATGTTCTCTCACCACATTACTAATGACTAAGATGGCTATTCTGACTTCTTCTGATGTTATCTGTGGGGGATTGTCATTAGGTAAGGCTTGTTTGCAAATAAAAAAAAGAATTTAGAAAGAAACTGGAGGCAAGATTGGGCAATCAATTCCTAAGGTCAATTTAAGTCTTTTATGGCAAGTGACTTCAAATGTATCGTGTTTATGCATAGGTTAACTTACTAAATGGACATGAATGTGTTAGATATTTGGGCCCTGTTTTTTCTACTAGTACCTTTAGGGCTTCTTGGCCATAAGTCAATTAGGCATAGTGTTGAGCTCATTTGCATTTCTAAAATAGATTTTCCCAAGAAACTTGGAAAACAAAAATGTTACTTTACATGCATGTATACTTTCACTGTGTGAGGTTTGATTGTGATAGGAGTAAAGGAAAAAATAAGCCAATTAGAGTATTTTGGGCATATTCGATTAGTATATTGCTAATTTGCATATTCAAATTCATTTTCAAAGAAACTTGTAAAACAAAAAAATTTACTTTTCATGTGTACTTTCATTGTGTAAAGTTTCATTTTGATAGGAGTAAAGGAAAAAAATAGCCCCATTGGGGTCTACTGTTGTCTGGCCTTACTGGCACACATCTCGGATTGATAAGAATTTAACATATTTCCTCAACTAGGATTTCTTAGGACCTTTAGTATGTTGTTCTGGACACCTCAGAGAAATGAGCTAAGCTGAAAAAAATTAGTTTACAGTTAGTGTGTCGTAAAACGTTACTTTGCCTGGACTATAATATCAGTATAGAAAAAAGGCCTTTTATTTCTAAATTATGGCATTTTTTGATGTAAAAACCATAATAACAATATAAGTACACCCCAGGAAACATTATAAAACAATAAAACAACCCATGCCATGGGACCTTTAAGCCAAGTGTGTTGGAGCGAAAAATCTGTAGGACGTTGGCCTTCCGTGAGTAGGATCGGACACCCCTGGGTTAGATCATGTGTGATTTAACCACACAGTGAAAAAACTGAAATCAAAATCAGGCACGTACCATTTTGCTAGAGGACTCATGATCTGTGGATGATCACAGATGAATGTTGGGTTGATGCACTTCACCTCCAGGAAGTCTCCCACCAACTAAAATATGGGAAAAAAAGGTGCTGATGAACACAGAATATTAAAAGTACAAATAATTTGTAAATACGCTAATTGTTGTTGTGAGCATTATCAAATTTCACAAGGCCAAAAGGTAACGCGTTACAATAATTTGGTGTTATGTACACCACGTGTGCACCCAGCCCGAGTGCATTATTTGTATAATTTAACGTGATCTCTTTTTTTTCCCTAGCTCCGGATTGGTTACGCTAGGATATAAAGCCGGAAATACAGATATTGCTCTCTCTCGCTGCCAGCCACCGATGCCACAAGCCATTTCTGTCACGTTGCCTTTTCTTTTGTAGTCATACTTTTGGTTTAGAGTGGGGAGACTCATTTCTGTAGTATAATCCTTATACTCGGATATTTGGCTCCCCATCTCTCTTTTTCGTGTGTGTAAAACCTTGTTAAATAAATTGTTATAAACTATTTTAGCCATTGTCCATCCTTTATGTTACATGTCCCTCTCATCCTAAACATTACAACGGGGACCGTAACATTTGGTAACACGAGTTAATGCAAGTTAGGAAATAGCAGTTAAGAATTTTACTCCTAAGAACATTTTGTGATTCCAGCCCTGAGCTCTTTTCCTTCACAGCCGCTCATTTCCATTACAGTGGCAGTTTTTGGCCAGAGCATCATACCTTATCAAGAAGACGAGCAGTCGTCCTAGGAGGAGAGCATTCAACTTCTTTCTGAACACAAAGGTCATCTAAGAACTTGCGCGTTTCTGTCCAAAAAAACAAGAATTTTTAAGAGTAAAACTCCACCGCCTGTTTGATTATGTTAAGTAATTTTCAGTTATTGAAAAGTAATTGTGCTCTTTTGTTTACTGACTGGAACCCTTACCATCACTGTCGTAGGTGTCAGGAGCTGGAAACTTCACCCCCAATTCCTTCTCCAGGTCCTGAGTCATGCTGATCCGTCTGAAAGGAGGAGTGAAGTCGATTTCATGGGCTTGTCCTTCTGGACCATCAGGATGATATGTCACCTTATAACCTCCAGTGATGTGCTTCACCATTCCTGTGAAAGCAACAAAGAAACGTCAGACACATCTTGTTATATAAATGAACAGATTTAAATTAAAGGGACAGTTCACCCAAAAATGAAAAATTCACCCATCATGCTTTAACCCATCCAAACATATAAATACAAACAAAGATTTTTAGGAAAACAACACAGCGATCGTGACAGTAACTCTTCATCACGCGTCACAACTTCTCTCTTTTATAAACGCTCATAGGACTGTACACCTTAATATTTGGGTCAATGATGAATTTAAGATTTTTTTAAAACGTGTACAAGAAATATAATGGTGATAAATAATTTTGAAACCATTTTTTAGTTTTACTAAGTGTTTACAATGAGATTATGTGGTCTTTACAATCAATTTACACTGTTTGTTTCCTTTTTTTATAAGATGGACAAAATTTGTCACCAAAATAGTTGGTATCAGTGTTAGTACGATTCCCAGTCCCACCCACTCTATTTTTTTCCTCCCCCGTTCCAATCACGTCATTAACAGTGATTTTGTGACCTGAGTGATTCCTAAAACAAATATCAGCCTCTAGACCGTTAACCTAGCCTAACAAACCTGAGAGAAGCTTCTCTGTGATTTCCATCAGGTCATGATAGTCCGCATAAGCCATGTAGAACTCGCATGTGGTGAACTCAGGGTTGTGGGTGAGATCGATGCCTTCATTACGGAACTGACGCCCAACCTCATACACGCGGTCGATTCCTCCGACTACCAACATCTGAAGCATTGATGAGGGTTAGTTATCCAATATAACTCAAGAACGTCAACATTTCACATTTGAACAGCTGCTGCAGTGACACATTTACCTTATGGTAAAGCTCAGGAGCAATTCTCATGTAGAGCTTCATATTGAGCTCGTTGTGGTGGGTGACAAAAGGTTTTGCTACAGCACCACCAGGTATCACATTCATCATTGGTGTTTCAATCTGTAAAAAACATTCATAAATGGCAACCGGTAAATCATGGGTGAACTGAATAAGCCCTCTCAGCAGAGTACCTAAATCTGCACTGATTGTTCTTTACAGAGATCTCCCTCTTGGGGTCAACATCCTTACCTCAAGAAACCCAAGCTGGTCCAGAAAGCTGCGGAGATAAGTGATAATCTTGGAACGGGTAACAAACTTCTGTCGCACAGAGTCATTAAGAATCAGGTCCAGATATCGCTGTCGGAACCTGGTTTCCTAAAGGAACATGAAAAAAGTCCATCATGCAGAAAATCACCAATAAACACAAACGGCCTCTTGCAGAGGAGTGTGCATACATTGATTAATGGAATACAAATTCCCATCAACCCTTTTCCTCTATTGTACAGATAAAATGCAGCTTTTGGTCTGAGCACTTGGGTCCAGTTGATCAGAAAAGTAATCTGATCAGTGTTCAGCTATCGAATTTGATCAAATCTTGAAATTCAGTTGCTCAAAAGAAAAAAAGGATTTTGAAATCATTTTGTAAAGTACATGATTATACTTTGAACTGTAGTGTGTTATTCAACATTAAAGTTGATCTATTTTAAATGTACTAAATTGCAACATCATTACAAATGTGTAATTACAAATACATTTAATTACATGACATGAAGTTTCAAAAGAAATTGCATAATGCTTGTCAGTATTTCAGCAGTGCACATTTAACATCTCAAAGACAAGAGAAGTAAATATAAAACTACATATAAAGTTGTTCTTAAGTCCTACAAAAAAGTATTAAAAGATAAACTAATACATTTTCATTTAAATGCAATTAAGATGCAACGACGTGTCTGAAAATATTACAATCAGTTACACGCACTGAAGTATATTCTTTTAAGAGGATATTATTTCCAAAATAAACACTTTTTAATAAGTATGACAAGTCCCTGTCAGCTGCCTGTTAGTTTCTGCTGTGCTACTGTACGGGCACTGAATTGTAACCCTAAAAACCAGAGTGAAAGGATGTGCGGACTGGGGCTTTAGTAATGCCGTTTATTGATTCAAGTAAATGTTTTGACATGTGGGTATAAAGTGTTTTAATTCTATAATATATGGTGTAAAAACGTCTTAGTGCTGCCCTCTTGAGGTTGAACGGTGGCTACTGCAGCTCACTATCCACGCCCCTGGCACGAGCTCACCACGCCCTGAGAAATGTTTTCCCTTGATCACATGATGAGAACGGCTTCAGTCCAGTATGAGCGCTCATGTTACATGAAGTAGAAACATTTTGAATGAAACTTGTCACTTGCTTTCCCAATGAAGAAAATACAGATAAATAATGGACCCTTCGCTAAGCCCCGCCCCCCGTAGTTACTGTTGCTACGCCTGTCAAGCTTTCGCGCCTGGCACGTCTATTACAGTATGTATGCGCCGGTGTCAGACATTTCCGAGGAGATAATTAGTCATTTCTGGCGAACAGGGGAAATATCTGAGAGAGTAAGAAAAAAGGGACTGCAGTATGTATTTGCGGGATATATCCGCGACATATTATGCAACCGATTACAGAATAATTTCAATAAAATTGAAGCTAAAGCCTATGGTCTCAGCGCAATCAGCAGCTGCCTCATATGTATGTTCATGCACAACAGGGTAAGTAAAATGAGAAAATAATCGAATAATTATAAATCAAACAACTTATCAATAAATCTTGTGGAATAAACACAAGACATTAGCCTGAAAACTTTGCAATGATTCTCCGGCTTAACGTTATATTTAGCGCGCCGGGCTATTGCTCACATGTCGTGTGTCTATAATCTACTCCTTGGACCTGGCACTAGCCTGAGATTCTGACCTGAGCCATTCATCAAAAAACACACATTTACTGAAACCTTATAACAGAAAGCCAGTCTCTCAAACATGATGGGTTTTATTAATATTATAAACACAGCCACTGCAACAATCCTTATGATGATTAATTTGCACACATTTTGTCTAAACAAAACTACAATACAAAACTAATAAATAAAGCTAAGACAGTTCTTTTTATAGTCTATATACTGCATCATATGTAATAACTTGCATCAGTCAAAAACCTCATGTATTTTCAGTTTGTTGAAGCAAACGTAGGTGATTTTGTTAATCCTGACAACATTTAACGTTGTGAATGAGGTCTCACACACACACACACGTTGATTCAAGGCTGGTATTTCTTACCTTCAGTTTTACGTTTTGGGGAAGAAGAAAAAAAATACACCATCTGTCCAAACTTTTAGGATAGGCATCAGATTTGCACAATCCATACGCACAGATTTGCATCGGCATGTTTCCCTCGCTCGAAAGCTTGACAGACCTTCCGTGCCTAGTTACGGTTGCTAAGCCACGATTGGCCTGTGGTGGTATTTGGGCGTGGCTTAGCGAAGGGTCAATTCAGTTGTAAGTACATGTAAAGCTTTTCTTGTGATATTTTGCCACCAGTCATGTCTACAGATAACTTTTATACTTCAGATGCTTTCAGACAAACCCTGACACGCAAATGGTTGCCGTGGTAATGAACAACAACATCGTAACGTGCTGGCGTATAACGTTATAGTCTAACTTTTATTTGAAGAAATGCTTTAATAGGTAATTAGGTTTGAACTTATTGGTCCTGCGCTTTTTTAGTGGCATTCAGTATAAGGATATGGCTGTTCAATGTTCATAGATTTGTTAGTGGTCTCATTCTCTCTTGCGCTGCTGCTTCGCTAACATGAATGAATCAATGAAAGCATCGTCGGCATCGGGAGTTAACGCAGTTTGAGCCAGCGGCTCGATTGATAAGGCTCTGTGTCTACAGACATTTCACCCTCCTCCACTTCAGGTGAAGGTGGTGGAGAAATGTCCTCTACTTTAGATGACCGCTCTGTTGCAAAGCTACTGTCCTCACTCTAGTCACAATCCATCTTTGCGAGTCTGACAGCTGTCAATCAATCCGTCACTGCCGGTCTCAGGTGCACGCCCCCCCGCTCAGCCCCACCCTCGTCTCATCCCCTCTGTCTCCGGTTGGATCTGCCCACTTTTTAAGGATTTTTCAAATATTGCCAGTGGGCGGAGTTAGGCTGTGAACAGGGGTTTAGTTACCCTTTAAAGAAACTAGTATTTACCTTGTCTTTCAGGCCAAAGTGAAGGTGGGGAAGCATATGAAGGCAAGGAGACAACAGTGTCATCTCCACTGGGATGATGCTCAGCTCGCCCTTCTTTGTCTTGCCAGGGTTCCCCCGGACACCAATGATGTCCCCACGCCTTAATTTGTTGTTGATGTGCACAAAATCTTCTTCTGATTTGTAGCTCCTAAGAACAAAAGAACGAACACGGGTTAAGTTACCATGTCAAAATGTGAAATGCCTGTGAAATGTGATGCCGTTGTGTAAATCTGACCTGGAGTTGGCCATGACCTGCAGCTTGACTCCCTCTCCTCGCAGGTCATAAAACAGCAGCTTGGCACCTGAAGCCCTCTTAGCGTGGACACGACCTGCACAAACACCAAAGCACAAAATAAGGAAAGGATCAAAATGTTTTTGTTTTTTTAAATATTTCAGATTTTAGCAGGAATAATGTCTCTTGTTAAAGGTAGCTAATTTCTAGATGGATGAAATAATAAATGCAGGGCTTAACAAATGCCTTCTTAAAGGGGGGGTGAAATGCTGTTTCATGCATACTGATCTTTTTACACTGTTAAAGACATGGAATCCCATACTAAACATAGACAAAGTTTCAAAAGTTAAGGTGGACGTTTGATGGGAGTATTTCTTTGTCAAAAATACTACTTCCGGTTAGTCATAAGTTTCGGCAAGTTTTTTGCGATCATGCGTCCCCTTTGACGTTAATGGGGGCGGAATTTCCTTGTATGGGCCGTACGGACAATTCTACCAGAAGAGCGTGAGAGAGAGAGGGAGAGAGCGAAAGTAACAGGCTACGCCCATCAAAGCGCTGGCTTGTAGGATGCGCTGCACAGGTGATGTGCACAATTACCAATGTCACCAAAAAAGTGCGTTTTTGGTTGCCAGACCAAGACAGTCCTGCACAGATTCTCCAAAAAACCCGCAGTAAGGCAACAGTGGATGGAATTTGCTTTTCCAGATCAGCAACTGAGTTGCGCGAATGTTTATATCTGTTCGCTGCATTTCGGTAACGACTGTTTCATAAACAAGGCCCAGCTCAACGCCGGATTTTCCGATCGCCTAATGCTGAATGATGGAGCAGTCCCAACGATAAAGGTCCCAACGTTAGAACCGCAGGCGGTGAGTGAGACTGCTTCAAATGTCTGTGTTTTTGCCTATGCTCATCAAGTAGCCCAAACATGATCACGTATAGTTAATTGATCAATGGAGCATGCGATGTGTACTGCGTGTACATTTGTTTAGCTGGCCACTATATGTGTAACTTTATGTTTGTGTATTGTAAAAGCACTCCAAACAACAATACACAAAGAGGGGGGAAATATGTTGAACTAAATAAGCGTGCTTCTTCATTCAAATGCGCTACTATTCCATGTCTTTCTATGTAAACACTAACTTAACCTGCCGTGCAAAACCAGTCCGCTTACTAACGTTACAATTGTCTACACAAACCACGCGTAAACACACACACACACACGTGCACAACTGCACTTCCCACATGTACACCTTCAAAGACAAAAATACGACAATATAATTCAAGTATAAATATGTATATAACACATAATATATAGTTAGTGTATAACTTGTACCACATAGAGACGTCCTGCTCTAGTCGTTTTTGCTGCTGCTCCTGTTCAACTGCAGCCTCTGGGTCTGATTCCGGATCATAGATGTATGGCTGTATCTGATTAAAAGCCATATTTTTATTTTGAATAAAGTTTTTTCCCGCTGTTAGGGATGACACAGCTTTACGACGCACTCAACACAATAGCAGCAGCGCGCACACGTCATTATTTAGCTCCGCTCACACGACACGCCCCCACCCGCTCTGCTTTTTTCGGAAAGACTCGGAACAGCGCATCTTTCTTATATAATTATAAAAAAAATAAAGACTTTTCGGAGATATGCAGGATGCAATGCTACTCTATAGGTACTCAAGATTGACATGACACTGACTGAAACTGAGTGTTTCACCCCCCCCCCCCCCCCCCCCTTAAGTAAAGCAATGCGTTTTCATGAGAAAAATATCCAAATATCCATATTTATAATTTTAGAAACTATAATTACTAGCTTCTTGTAACAAACGTTCGCTAGTCGAGTTCTGGTCGAAGAGTAGTTTCGCGTAGCCTTCTTTGGTCAAGGACCACCCAAGAGGACATTTGACTGTAACAACCAAACAGTTCCGTTTTGTTCCACGTCATGTTTAGGGGCGTGAAAATATAAAGTTGATGTTCCTGCAATAACAGCATGCATCTATCAATTAATCTTTCAAAAATGTTATGCAAGTTTACTGTGACAATGGAGCCGCGAACTTCACAAGCTTTTGAAAATCCAGCCTTTCGTTGATCCTGGTAAGCGCTCATTGTCACATTTGAAAACACAATGGTGGTGTTCTTCCACATTAGAGGATGGATACCCGACCCGGGCCGGGCAGGGTTCGGACAGATATTTAGAAATGATGTTCAGGTTCGGGTCGGGCTCAGTCACGTCAACTCGATAAGGCACTGAACCTTTTAAATTTAGAACGGCTTATTATGTAAGTAGCCAATGGGCCTGTTTAACTTGATGCAATGGTTTGTTTTTGTGATTCAAATAAATGTAATATATTACCCTAACATCCATCTTACTATGTGCGGAAATTTCCGTGCATACATATTGCCCGCCTTGTCATTCCAGCAGCACTAACGAGCGCAACTTCAGCGCTGCTGGCAGGAGGACAGCCTTGACGCCATCCACAGCTTTTTCTGCATAAAACCTTGATTACCCTAAAATTTGATGGATAGATTATGTAAATAGATCCCATGTTGCAGTTTAGGAACCATACAGCTTGAGAAAAAAATTCCATTAAGCGTTTCAATTGCGTTACGTTAATGTTTTGTTCTGTTAGCTTGGGCCATTTTTAGCAGACCTTTGTACATTTAATTTCAGTTGGCTATTTGATTGGGCTCTGTGTAACGTTTGATACCCCATGTGCGTGCTGATGCTACAGTAATGCACTGTGTTGATAAAATATATTCTTATTAAACTGTTTGTACACTTACAAAGTTCTCAGTGCTTCGGTTTGCATGTAGGGACCCTCATTATGCTACCGTGTTAGTGTGAGGCTATTTTGAGCCTTGTTAGTGGTATTAACTAGGGATTTAATTTTATTACTCTGTGCCCCCATAGACAAGCGTTATAAGCTAATCTGTTTTTAGAGATAAAACTCTTTACATTCAATCTTAATGAAAACGCATCCCAGAGAACGATCTACTCGGTAACCATCTGTTAATTACCCCTAGGTTCATTTCTCACTCGAGTTGTCCTTTAATGCCTGTCGGGTTCGGTTACTGCTCTGTCGGACGCGGGCCGGGCACGGACAGAAAAATGCGGCCCGATCCGCACTATTCCACATGGGAGTTTGGCGTCATAGCATTTGTTTCCAGTTGGACTGTTAAAGAACGCAACGCACATGTCTCGCACACATCCTGTAGAATTCAACCAAACCATCAAATGACATAAAAGTGTGCCATATGCACCAGACATTCAGCCAATGGTTAGTGTGCGTGATGTCTGAGGCGGAGACTAGCCGAAGAGTGACCTCTGACCTGATGTAGGTGTAGCATAAGTTTTGGTGAGAGTAGATGCACATGTCAATTCTCTATAAAAATTTGAATTCTCTAATTCATCTTTGTTTTGCTCTATTCTCTGTGCTCCCACGTTCGTCAATATGCCATGCCTGACACATCATGCGTCAGGTCAGAGGTCACTCTTCCGCCGGAACTCAACTGGAAGTGATTATAGTTTATAAAGTAAAAAATATGGATATTTTTTCTTAGAAAAAAGAAGAAGCATGGCTTCGCTTCATAAGGCCTTATTAACCCCAGTAGCCGTATGAACTACTTTCATGATGGATGGATGCACTTTTTTGACGGGTATTTGTGTAACAATCTCTCCAGCGGCCGTGCTCAGCTCCACAACACTCGATCCTGCTCTGCTTCATACTACAGTTAATAACCGCATGCATGAACATGATTTCTGCCCGAGTCCTATTTTCCACCGTCTGTGAGGTGAAGACCTCATGTACCAAGATGCTGCGCTCAAACTTAAGCATTTGTTTTGAATAGGCGACCTCTAGTGGACGGAAAGTTGCATTGTGCACCTTTAATACACCAGTAAAAAACATTTACCTGATAAATTGAGGACAACATCAGTCAAGTGGTCCCCTGGCTGAAGGTGGTTATATCGCTCAATGAACTCCGTAAGCGACAAGTCCACATGAAACTTGTGAGGGTACGGGTCTTCAGCGGTTCCCTTCAAGGCTTGAATGGCTTGTGAACGTATCTTAAAGTATTGCTGTATTAATAACAAGAGAATCAAGACAAATAATCAGTCACAATTGATTCTGAATGTGTGTGCCAAAAATATGACTTCCACAATCAATACTCCAACATACATTTGGGTCCAGGGTTTCCTCATCGGCCCCATATGCATTTTGCTGTGGCTTGTCATTGGTCTCCTTCTGTTCCTGCTGTTCTTTGACCTTGGCTTCCTTCTCAGCTGCCTTCTTCTCAGCTTTCATGCGCCTTTTCAGCTCACTAAAGACATGTAGGGTTAGAAGCTCAGTCGTCACGTGGAGAAACACTACTAGCACAGCATGCACATCCATGCTATAGAAGTCTCAAGCAAGCACATTTTTTTGTGACAAAAGGTTGGTCGCTTTTCACATTAAATGGAAAGACCACCAACCTTTTGCCACTTTTCCAGCGACTTCCTTGAATAAGCAAAGGCAGGCTTTGTGAACTGGGAAGAGCACACGTCTGCGCCCTGAACGCTTGCAGCCTGCATATTCTGACCAGAGTCAACATGATGCGAACGCCCTATTTGATGAATCAAAAAAAAAAAAGTGTCAGATTTATTACACCCTTACAAAAACGTACCATGGTACAGGAATGATATAATATAGTAATACCATGATATGGAATTAGTTTTCAGTATCTTAGATGCATAGTATAGCTTTTTTTATATAATGGGGACAGTAACAATTAACCGTAAGGTGCAATTAGTTTACATTAATGTAAAATGAGCATTACATTTGTCTCAGTATGATTTTGAGTTTGAATGTGAATAATATTGGTAACTAATCACTAATCTGTTGACAGCACCCAAAGGGGAAAAGGAAGAGAGGGAAAGGTCAACTGTCTGGTTACCAACATTCTTCAAATATCTTCTTTTATGTTCAACATAAGAAAAAAAACTCAGACCGGTTTGAATCAACATGAGGCAGAATAAATGACTTTTTCCAACTAAAAATTAATTTTTTCAACCATCGTTTATAACTTACATCACGGTAACGTGTTACTGTGTGGACAAATTATATTATAATAATAATAATACGATCATAACGCTGTTATGAAACCATAGACCGCACAAAAATAGTATAAAACACTTTCTAGTCCTTACAGCCTACTCTAAAATGACAGCTGACCAAGAACGAGTCGTTCTTTTAAGTCGGATCATTTTAATGGATTGTTTGAATCGGTTCGTAAGAATCTCTTTTCCAATTCGAAATGTTTGCCAACCGCCATAAAAATAAATTATATATATATATATATATATATATATATATATATATATATATATATATATATATATAGTAAAGTAATTTGCTAGCATGCTATTCAATCCGAGTTCAGCTTTTGTCCGATTCGTAATGACACGCAAACCGATAGTGAAAGCATTGAGAGTAACGTTACGTTACGTTAACAATAATGTTTGCGACGTCACGACCATAGACTGTAAAAAAAATAGGTCACGACGTTAAATAACCGACGAAACAGTTCTTTAAAACGCCGACCGAGTAACCGAAAATTCTGACCTCTCATAAACGAATACGCCATTAGCTTTCTGTAGACACGCCACAGAATTGTAGATGAAGTTGGCGGTGCCCGTTTGAAGATTTACGAGCATAAACGAGATAACACGGATGTTGGCGAGAGAGGATTATCGCCACAAATATTATAGGTGATGATTCGGAATCAAAACACGCTGTCCATCCTGTTCACGCGGATCTAACCACGTTGCCCGACGTTCGCTTTATCCCGATTCTCACAGCAGTGAAAGTCACGCTAAGCCATACAATGCACACAAGCAAACGTATATGTAGTATCTCGTACAGAATCAGTATAATCTCTGAAACGCTTTAAATACACGTACTTTTTGCTGAGTTTATCCCCATCCACGACAGCTCCGTCTGCCATCTTCTCCGCGCTCTTCCGCCAAACACACACACACACGCCAGCGCTAGAGCAGTGAAGCTAGATATACAACACAAGAGCTGTAAACTGGCTAATGTTTCACCATATTTCAGTGTAAAAGTACCGTTACTTGGTGTTGCATCAGTTCCTTTTTCTTGTAATTATTTATTTTTATATATAAAAATTGTAATTATTTATTTTTATTTTATTTTTATTTGGCATATTTACATCAACAACACCCAGAGAAATGTTCATTCATAATATAAAACGAATAACACATTGTTACACATTATCATAATGATTAAATGGTTATGAAACTGTAAAATATAAATAAATATAAACAAAAAAGAACAAATAGCCTACTACAAATAAATAAATTAAATAGTTGAAAAAAACATGCCAGATCTATAATTTTCATTTAATAATAAACAGTATTACACACACACACACACACACACACACACACACACACACACACACACACACACACACACACACACACACACACACACACACACACACACACACACACACACACACACACACACACACACACACACACACACACACACACACACACACACACACACACACACACACACACACACTTCATTATTTATATATATATATATATGAAATATATATATATAAATATATATTTATATATATATATATGAAATTTTCTGTCATGTTGCATCAGTTCTCGTAATTCTAGTACTTCACACATTTTCGAGGAACAAATAACCCTCTTATTATTGCGTTTTAAATGTGTGTAATGTATCATTATTTAACCTAATATATTATTTAACCCTGTGAATAAAATATGCCTACACATAGATCTCCCTTTAAGTAGAGTTAATTTATCATTACTAATGCTACCAAATCGATTAATCTAACACACACACACACACACGCACACGCACACACACACAGAGAGATAAGATTTGAAGCACTGAAAGGTGTGTCACACAGTGAAGTGCCAATGTCCTCTTAACATTTAGTTTTTTGTTTTTTTTAATTGTTTAACATTGTTTAAAACTATTTGACAGTAACAGCGTTGACAAACAATACTATAAAGAAATCTGTTTTTTCCCCGTTAAAAGTAAAAAATAAAAAACAAGAAAAGGGGGTTAAAGGAATTAAGTTACTTGTGCTCCACTCATATATCTACAGTATATATACAGTATAATATATATATATATATATATATATATATATATATATATATATATATATATATATATATATATATATATATATATATATATATATATATATGCACAAGGCAGCTTCCACATTGTCTAAATACTAAATATGTAATATGTATGTAATATGTAGTTATGTTTGTAATATGAAATATGTAAATGTGTAACTGATATAAAACCACAGTTATGTTTTAAACATAGGCCAACTGATCTCTCTTGTCTAGTCAGTTTTAGGTGACTGAATGCACAATGTATCCATTTGAATGAAGTTGGCAGAGAGCAGGGACCCCTATTGCTCAGAAAACCTTACTGCAGTTCTATTCATTCATTGTAAAAACAGGAAATAACTCGAACGAATAATAATAAAGTATTACTACTTTACTTATTATTACTAGTTATTAGTATTATTAATAGTTATTTAATTCTAACTTTAATTCTAACTTTAAAGGTGGGGTAAGTGTTATTTCAAAACTATTTTAGAAAAAGGACTCGGGCCGAGTGGAATAACAAACTTGTAGCCAATCAGCAGGTAAGGGGCGTGTGAGAGGCCCAGTGCACTTCATTTCCCCCAAAATACAAAATAAAAAAATCTCATTCCAACCTGAACATAAAAGTTTCCCTTTTGGGCCGATCACAGCCCCTTTCAAACACAGGTGGAAAA
The DNA here is from genome assembly GCF_024679245.1 of Pseudorasbora parva. Classification (NCBI taxonomy): domain Eukaryota; kingdom Metazoa; phylum Chordata; class Actinopteri; order Cypriniformes; family Gobionidae; genus Pseudorasbora; species Pseudorasbora parva. The sequence continues at coordinate 7,580,872 of NC_090172.1, read as the reverse complement.
AAGAAAAATTTTAGTAATTTTTGTCTAGTCTTCGCATCTGTTTGTTGAGTTTTAATGCACGATTGACAACAGGAGCACAACTCTGTAATTATTTTATTTAACCTATTTGTATTGATACATAGCAGCACATTTACAGAAAAAAATGCTGCAAGAGTAAAAATGCCCCAACAAAAGCAAAATACTTCTATATGATTTTCTTTTGTAGCCTAAATTGTCACAATTATGTCAGAAGTAATATGTTATCATTAATTTGTTATCATTGCATCAAAAAAAAAATAAAAAAAATCAGACAACACAATATAGCCAACTGACACATTAAAGTATATTGCCATAAGACTGACATAGTATTGACATTCATTATGGCACATTAGTAATTATCATACATTAAAAAGCAGCAGAACTGTAACAAAGAATAAAGAAGTCCAATTTAATATGCACTCATTTTAATTGCATATCAGTTTAAACAAAAAACAACAAAAAAACTATTTATTTAAAAAAAAGGAAAATAATGAAGAAGAAAAATAAGAACAATTGTGGGTTTTTGTGACTAAATTTGCTTATTCTTTATCTAGTCAGTTTAAAGGTGCAGTAAGCAATTTCTGAGAAATGCTGTTAAAAGTGTATCTGTAACAGCACAACACACTTGTAACCAATCAGTGGTAGGGGGCGTGTCCACTCATAATGGGGGAGGAGATAGTTAGCCAATCAGTGGTAGGGGGCGTGTCCACTCATGATGGGGGAGGATAGAGTTAGCCAATCAGCCAAACACACTTGTAGCCAATCAGCGGTAGGGGGCGTGTCCACTCATGATGGGGGAGGAGAGAGTTAGCCAGTCAGTGGTAGGGGGCGTGTCCACTCATGATGGGGGAGGAGAGAGTTAGCCAATCAGCCATAGGGGGCATGTCCACTCAGGATGGGGGAGGAGAGTGAGCCAATCAGTGATATGAGGCATGTCCACTCATGATAGGGGAGGAGACAGTGAGCCAATCAGTGGTAGGGGGCGTGTCCACGCATGATGGGGGAGGAGAGAGAGTGAGCTAATCAGTGGTAGGGGGCGTGTCCATTCATGATGGGGGAGGAGAGAGAGTTAGCCAATCAGCAGTAGGGGGTGTGTCCACTCATGATGGGGGAGGAGAGAGAATGAGCCAATCAGCAGTAGGGATCGTGTCCATTCATGATGGGAAAGGAGAGTGAGCTAATCAGTGGTAGGGGGCGTCCACTCAAAATGGGGGAGGAGAAAGCATGAGCCAATCAGAAGTAGGGGACATGTTTGCTCATGATGGGATGAGAAAGAGTGAGCCAATCAGCAGTAGGGGGTGTGTCCACTCATTAGGGGGGAGGAGAAAGCATGAGCCAATCAGAAGTAGGGAATGTGTTTACTCATGATTGGATGAAAGAGAGTGAGTCAATCAGCAGTAGGGGGCGTGTCCTCTCATGATGGGGGAGGAGAACATGTAAGCCAATCAGCAGTAAGGGGCGTGTCCACTCATGATGGGGGAGGAGAGAGAGTGAGCCAATCAGAAGTAGGCGACGTGTCCACGCATGATGGGGGAGGAGAAAGCGTGAGCCAATCAGAAGTAGGGGATGTGTCCAATCACGATGGGGAATGAGAAAGTGTGAGCTAATCAGCAGTAGGGGGCGTGTCCACTCATGATGGGGAGGAGAAAGTGTCAGCCAACCAGTAGTAGGGGACGTGTTTACTCATGATGAGGAGAAGAAAGCGTCAGCCAGTCAGTAGTAAGGGGCGTGTCCACTCATGATGGGGAGGAGAAAGCGTCAGCCAATCAGTAGTAGGGGATGTGTCTACTCGGGATGGGGAGGAGAGAGAGTGAGAAACAGGAAGATTTGAAGAGAAATGGCTGAGAGAGACAAAAAGAGAAAAGCTTAGAAGAATATCACTTGACAAAGAAGAGTTATGATCAGGCAAGAAATGTAGTACCCACGTTAATATTAGAAAGCCTTCCAGTGCTAGAAAGACATAAACGGGATGGCCTAAAATGCATGCAAGGTTATGTTGTTTCTGATCTATACGTGAGTAATATTATTTAATAGAGTGTGTGCTGCCGACTAACAACAAACTCATATACTCATCTTCGCATTACTTTTCACAAAGCTTTATTTTGCTTCGCTGCTATGATAAAGAGGCATCCACTCTGGCACTGCATGTTTGTGCATTTAGTGGGCGGAGCAATGAAAGGAGGAGCGTGTTCAACAATGATTCTCAGAAATCGCTCACTGCACCTTTAAAGTGTGACATACAACATAGCCTATGTATCCATTGTGGAACAACTTTTAATGGGGTGTCATTTCATAATCAGTCAAAATAGGCAATGGCCAGGAAATGATCTGCTTTTAAATCAGAAGGCACGACTAATTACTATATATTTACCACTCATGCAACCAGTACATTAAATGGCTGATTAATGGTTTTAGTAAATTTAGAGGCACATTGTTTGGTATACATTTAGTGACTGGGATGAGTAGGAAGAATATATGTCAGAATATAAATATATGAAACAATTGTTTTATATGCAAAGCCTCACTTGCAATATTGAACTGACTTTTATTGTATTTTAAAGAAAAACACCTACACACTATTGCATTTTTTAAATGTATTTTAATTTATAAATATTTACTTTTAACTTATTATTGCTATTGCACCAAAAACAGATGATTAGTTTGCTAAATTGAACAATATGTAATTCATAAATGGTCCCAAGAATCATACAAAATAGATTTTTTTAGGGACAATGTTTGTTTATATGGCTTATATTTCCCAAAAGATTGATGAATTCATTATAAGAAGTCCTTTATATTTTCTATTGCTATAAATCCCCTAAAGTTGAAAATCATGATCCTTTTACAATAGTGAAAGCACAGGAATGTACAACTGAATCGCTGTGCATTATAATAATGATTCTCAACAATGTCTCTATAGCCTAAACCTGATGCTACAATAGTATAGGGGACACACACACACACAAAATGTGTTAAAATGTGGACATAAAAGAAACAAAAGCTATATATGAAATATGTTATAATTGTGCATTTTAATTTAAATCTAATGAATCTTAAATATTTTATTGTAATTGTGAAAATTCTTGAGACGCAAAAATAAATATTTTCTAAAAAGAGGTATGGTTAATATTCATAAGTAAATATTCACATAAATATTGAGTATTATGGGGAAAAAAGATATAAAAAAACAATTAGTATTTTACAGAGATGAAGACTTTTTTTTCCAATTACCATTCACAGTTCTTCCCCATGCAGAGATATAAAAAAGCACCCTTCAAGCTAAACTTTTCTCAAAAAAAGAGGATCAAATCATCTCTACTAAAAAGTAGGCATAAAATCACCCAAGGTTCTGAGCAAAGAAAATGGTCAAAAAAATTGACAGTGAATACCAAACATAGCAGGCTCAAATGAGCCATTTCTGTGGCATTACAGAGAACAGCTCCCTCATAATGTATATATTTTCACCCTTATTCTAACAAAAAAATCTGCCAAATAAAGTCACATCAGCCTAATATTAAGCACACACACTAGTTTGGCAGCTTTACATCATGTCTGACACCAGAACACATACTGTGCTTGATATTACCAGACATGTATAGCTCATATAATGTTTCTCTACATTCAAAACAAACTCACTTCATAACCGAATACACAAACATTGAACCAACTGAGCCACAAAACAACCAATTTATGATTAAGTAGATACAAAATTTGACATGAACATCGGACATGCCGACGGCTAAAAATGTTAGTATTTAAGTATACGTGATTGATAAAAGCGGTTTCCGCTACAAAAGATTAAGAGTTGCTATCCCAGCATTTAGCGTTTTTATTTAATATATATATTCAGAGAACTTGTCGATAATACTATTTGGACACTCCTTTCTAATGCATAACTGCCCAAAAAAATGCAATCAGCCCTGTTCCAGCGTACCAGACACTGGTAAATAAAATAAAATATCCTACCACGATGACACAAAAAAGATTTGAGCATCAACTCTCAATATTTTAGAATCAATATGAGAATTAATTTAATACATTTAATATAACCAAACTTTTAGAGGTATTATCAGAAAGTGTCACACATACACATGTATATAGGACACACCAACATGCAAAACATAGACACCAACCTAAATAAGATGGCAAGAAATGACTCGTGTAAACCAAAATCAAAAATAAATATCAGAAGCTTTGCTTTTCAGATTACTTATAACTACTTGTCTGATTTTTAACCAGGAATGTGCATTTCTAATTGCTAGTTTTAGTCTAAAATACACAGAGATGAAAGACAGTAGAATTATGTATACAGTAAACGTGTTTTGAGATAGAAAGAGTGATGAAATGTCAATGAGTCAGGAATAACTAACCACACTGAAAACATATATAAAGTGCTAGAAGGAAAATGCCAACACATTTGTTTTCTCACTTATATTCTTAGTGAATGTACACAAATATGTATATTCTACACAATTTATTTTCCCATTTGACTAAAAAGATTTTTCAAAAAGAAAAATAGCTTATAGATACTCAAGTGTGTCCGACAAAAAAAAGGTATTAATGACTGTTTACAAAAAATAAAAATGTCACTGCAGACTGCTTCTATCAGACATTCTTGATTATTTGTTTAGTTTACAGCTAAAAACAGACATCCCATGTGTCCTGATCCTCTCAAAATGCTCTCTCTGTCACTGTAAAAATAAGGAGATACTCAAGGCCCCATTTTAGTTCCTCAGCCTGCCACACAAACAAATCTCTAGGTTTCCAGGTGCCTCAAATATCCTACTGTGTACTCAAAAAACTTCAATGACCTTTATTTATGATGGGGTTGCTGCCGAACCAATAACAGTCATTACAGCAGGAACATAATGGGCTGCATTTTGTAAGTTCCATGGAAAACTTGCCCTTCTTTAAGGATGCCTTGAAGTTCTCCAGAGGGTTCTGCCATTGTGCCTAAGAACTGCAGGTCAGAATTTGTATACCATGGATTAAGTTGTGATTCTTCAAGAGATTTAGTCAAATCCCTCAACAGGCGGCTCTATTTTCTCAGTGTCAGTGTGTAGAGTGAAATAAAAGTGAATGGTCTACTCTTGATATTTCTGTATGATAAAAGTATCTCCAATCCTATATTTTTGCAATATCCAAAATAAAGGATACCAAAATATCCAATATGTGTGCAAGAAATATATACAATCATATATGGAATGGAGCTATTGTGCAGCTAAACCTTGAAGACCCTAGTAGGAATGGGAAATGTTATTGCCTTGCTCCCGAAGGCTCACCAGTAGATCGTCAATCTTCTCCATGTTCTGAGAGGTCGTCAAGGTGTTCGGCACATTTCCAGGGTCTGGGATAGACTGCCCAAGTAAAGACTGGATTTGCCCCTCACTCTCTTGCTGGCTCTGTCCAGACTGACTGATAGCAATGATCTGGTCAGACAGTGTAGATCCTGGGCTGTTCATCAGCTGACGGCACTCTGCAGGAAAGAAATCATCAGAATGAGTTACGACTCTGAATTATGAGACAAAAGCATGTTTAAGAATATTGCCTAACCATTCTGGATCTCAAAGAGGAAGAGGTCGGGCTGCTGATTCTGGTTGGGCTGGTTAAGGCTTCCACCCATTGTGGTCTGAAAGAGTTGACCAGGCTGTTGTACTGGAGAGGAAGCACTGGTTTGAATCCCAGTTACATCACTCTGTGATGCAAAAAGGGTTTCTTGAGAAGCCATTCCCCCTTGCATGCTGGACTGGGCCATGAAGAGGTTTACAGACGATGAAGGTCCTGTGCCTGAACTTGGTGCCAACTGCATTGGTTGCTGGTCTTGGAAAACTGGCTTATTCGAGGATGGGTTGACCACCATAGTATTCTGATCCTGAAATGTCATTGGTTTAGATGACTCCGGCTGCCTGACTGTAACCATGCCGGCCTGAGAAAAGGAAAGGGAAGTGTTCTGTTGTTCTGGAGAAGCTAGGCTGCTGTTGTTCATGGATCCGATCTGAACTTGTCCACCGAATAGCAGATTTGAGGTTTGCTCTTGTGTTACTGGAGAATTTAAGGACCCAAGGAGTAGACCAGCTTGGTGCTGCTGACCAGGGGACAGTTTGCTTGGTGACTGGGAGATGCTCTGGAAAATTGAGCCAGGTTGGGCATGCTGTGGTGACTGCTGCTGCTCCATTGGCGTGCCTTGCTGAATGGGGGACAGTTGGGCTGGAGTCTGAAATACAGATGGGGCCTCAAGAGTCCCCTGCATAGAAGTGAGGAAAGCCATTTGCTGTGGCTGGCTGGCATTAACAGTAAGTTGACCTGGTACGGTATTCTGGGAAAGAAACATACTGGTTGCAGAGGGCTGAGCTTCTACAGACATGTTGGACCCACTGAGAACCGTGAGATTGCTTTGGAAAAGGGAAGCTTGGACCTGATCCTGGTTGGTTGAGGTCTTCTGTGTGCGGAATAGAGCCTCCTGTGGGCTTTGGGCTTCAGTCATGGCCGCAGGGGTGTGAAACAGGGATGGTGAGGAATGACTGGGTTGCTGCTGAAGAAAGCCAGTTGCTTGTTGAAACAAGGCTGCTTGCTGCTGTTGGTGTTGTTGTTGTGATGGGGTTTGCTGGAAGAGGGAATTTCCATTCTGCACCATTCCCTGGGAAGAGCTCTGTTGCTCTGAACTACAATGAATCTGAACCTGGGGCTGAAAAAGCTGATGTTGAAGGTTCTCCAGAGCTTGCTGCTGGTGGTGTTGCTGCTGCTGCAGCTGGATTTGCTGCTCTTGCTGCTGGATATGATGCTGCTGTTGCTGAATTTGCTGCTGTTGTTGCTGGATTTGATGCTGCTGTTGTTGGATTTGATGCTGCTGCTGTTGAAGTTGATGTTGTCTTTGCTTTGAGAGTGAATTCTCACTCTGGAGTTGGATGTTGCAGAATCCCTTCGCTTGCAGCTGCCGCACAGCCTGCTCCAGTTGTGCCACCTCATCTGGAGGTAGAAGTGAGAGCTGTTGCTGTGGGTTGTCATCTATTTGGGACAGACCCACCACTGATCTGTCACTGTTGCCTGATCTCTCCTGTCCAAGACTGTCTCTGTGTTCCAAGAGGAATGGCTGAACTCCTTGCTGGAGAAGAGATTTATTAGGCACATGGAAAGAGTCACTGGGTGCAAGATTCTGTTCCTGGATGGTGCTGAATGGTTCCTTGTTGGAAAATACAGAATTTGGAGATTGATCCTGTTCTCTTGTTTGGTGTGCCAGCGGACTGGAAAATTTGCAGTTATTGGTGGAGATCTCAGTACTCATGTCTAAGGCTCGCTGAGCTGAATTGATGACTTCAGAAGTCTGTTGGGTTTCAAACAGGATAAACATAGGCATTTATCAAATTATATGGAAAAGCTTGATGCGGTACTGATTTATTGAGGTAATTGACCTCTAATGATTTATACAAACCTTAAAGGCCGAGGGGTTACTGGAGACCTCCATTGGTGTGGCCTCTTCTCGTTTAACAAGAGGCAAAACTGGCGTCCGCAAGGCAGTATCGATTACTGTATGAAACAACAGACAGAAGGTCAGTGACACTTACATTTCAGAAAATGCCCTGGTATCATAGTGCAACATTACGTTATGCTAATAGTCACATAGATGTTTGCTCACCTTTTATTTGTTCAAAACAACAAGGTGTAACTGAAGGCAAGACTTCCTTTTTCACAGAAGAATCTACAGCTGAAAAAGTGTATGTTTCAAAATTAGTGTTTTTTTTCTAACATGTAAACCATTCTGGCACAGTGTTTCCCAACCCTGTTCCTGGAATTACACCAACGATACACATTTTCAAATTCTTCCTATTCAAATACAACTGATTCAACTCATCAGCTCATAGAGACTCCAAGACCAGAAATGGGTGGGTCAGATAAAGGGAGACACCCAAAATGTGTACTGTTGGTGTGCCTCAAGGAAAGGGATTGGGAAACGGGGGTGAGATTAAACTGACCTGGCTCTGGAGTGTATGTAAATGGTTGAACATCATGGGAACGTCCAGCATTTGTAACAACATAGATCCCAACAGATACAGGAGATGTGATAGCTGGATTCTGATATGGAGGAACTTTGACAATAAGGTGATTCTATAAGAGGAGAAAATCAAAGATTAAAAGATTACACTTTTTTTTTTAATCGCAACATAATGGTGGTGTCATATACACTTCTCAAAAAATGAAGGGAACACTTAATCATCACAGTATAATATAAAGTCGTTTAACCTTCAGGCAGTGGTGGCGTTTCACAAAAACGTACAACAATGACATTCCCAAATAATCACATCATATCTTAAAAAAAAATTGGAAAAAAATCCACTAAAAGAGCTTAACAACAACACAAAATCAATGCAAAAATACTGAAACAGCCCCAAAATCCTTCACTGTGTCCTAACCAAATGTGATGCATCAGAAAGAATATATTTTCCATGTTAATCTGAGTTTTTTGTACTAACCAGCCGCAACGACGAATCAAGATTCTGTTTTACAACAGTTTTTATTTCTGAGGTGTTGAATTTGTGAGTGGAACCACACACAAAGTGCAGATTATGTGCTTTATTTAAATGTAAAAGAAATTTAAAGTGAGTTTTAATATAATTTTTCACTTAATATCATTACTTTTATTAACAAAGCCTTGCTGAAATCACCAATGGATAACTCACCTCAGATCTTAAAATAAATTAAAGGAAATAACTATGTTCAAACTGTCAACTCAAGGTGGACAAGCAAGTGTATTCAGTGATTTAAAAAAAACTTGTTTCAGTCACTCAGTATGTATTTTTTGCTAAAATGGTGTAAAATTTAGGAATTCGATATTGTACCTATCCATTTCGTTGTGAATGCAGTCAGTGAGCTTGCAGAAAAAGCCCACCCACACACTCTTCTGATTGGCTGTGATTTTTGATTGATTGATCTCGGGTTGAGTCTGGTTTGCCACTTTAAACCTTGTTGCATCCCGTCTGGTTAGGAGTCGGACACGGCATTAGGCTGTTTAAATTAGCTTTTCAAATCTGCAAAAGAACTAATGAACAGCATCATGAGCTGTTTATTTCCCCTGTTTATTTTCCAACTGCCATACTCTGCAATACATAAACGCCACCCCTGACTTCATGGATATCAATCTTTCCAATTATGAATAATAAGTGATCATGAATGAATGAATAAGTGTGAATCAATTTCAACTTCTTTGGTGCAAATGAAAGTGACAACAGGTGCACTGGAGAGGCAACAGCAAGACAACCCTAAAAAGGGAATGATTTTGCAGGTGGTGGCCATAGACAATTGTTCTCTCCTTATTCTTCCTGACCAATTTGTCTTTAGTTTTGAGTTTTCTTAGGGTCCTTTTTGTCACTGTCTGTACCCAATCAGGTTGCTCAGTCAGTCCAGCTTTTCCAGGCACATCCATCCGTGCCGTTGTAAGGAGGTTTGGTGTGTCTCCAGGCACAGTTTCAAGAGTGTGGAGGAGATACTGGGAGACAGGCTGTTACACAAGGAGATCTGGACAGGAACATAGAGGGGCACCAACTTCTTTGTGCGAGGAGGAACAGGAGTAGCACTGCCAGAGTCCTACAAAATTACTTCAAGCAGGCTACTGGTGTGCATGTTTCTGACCAAACTGTCAAAAACGCATGATTTTTTACCCCAAACCAGTTCAGAGGAAATCCCATCCTGGAGCCAATTCTAAACATTTCATTGGCCATGTCAATCTCAATAACAATTACCTACACCAAACCCTGATCCCTAAACCTACCCGTCACTGTTACCTCAGCCAATGAAATTGTTTGCAGGGCGGGATTTCTGCTGAACTGGTTTGAAAAAAAAAAAAAAAAAACATGTCAGAAACAGACTTCAAGAGGGTGGCATGTGGGCCCGACATCCTCACGTGGGACCTGTGCTAACAGCTTAGCACTGTGCAGCTCGATTAGCATTTGCCAGAGAACACCAGAATTGGCAAGTCTCATCAATGTATAAGAGTGGGTTCACACTGAGCATGTGACAGATGTGAAAGAGTCTGGAGATGCTGTGGGGAATGTTATGCTGCGTGCAACATCACTTAGCATGGCCGGTTTGGCGGTGGGTCAGAGATGGCCTGGGGAGAAATATCCTTGGAGGGTCACACAGACATCCATGGGCTAGGCAATGGTTCCCTTACTGCTGTTAAGTACTGGGATGAATCTCCATCTTCAGACCTTATGCTGGTATGGTACTGCTTCATGTGGCTAGAGTGTGTATTTTATAGATGACAAAGGCATTGATGCCATAGACTCCTCAGACCTAAATCCGTTTGAGAATCTCTGGGACATTATGTATCAGAGCATCCAAAGCTGCCATGTAGCACTACAGACTGTCCATTGACTGTCCCCTGAGCTCATTGATGCCCTGATTTATTTTATGGGAGGAGATCCCCAGGACACCATCATCCATCTCATCAGGATTATGCCCAGACGTTGTTGTGAGTGAACACTGGCACATGGGGGCCACACACACTAATGACTTATGGTGCGTTCAAGTCCTCCTGGGTCCTTTCATATTTATGAGGTGAGAAGTCGTGTTTACGAGATCATGTGTGTCAAGTCTCTTTGGTCGGTGCAAGATGGCAGTGTACCTACTTTCAATGAATTTCACAAAAATAAAGCAAGGTTTGTTAACTCTGCTTATAGAAAAATTAAGAACAAAGAATCCGCATCAGGTGAGTTTAATCTTTTAAGTTTTTTAATAATCTATGAAGCCACTGTAAACTGTATAGTTATATATTAGGCTAATTGTTATATTACAATGCTAGCTTACTTTGTTTTAAATGACAAAGCCTGACAGTGTCACTGCTAAATACCCATTATATTTTACTACAGACTTTGCATTCATTGATTGCTCCATGTTTCTCACTGACACGCCCCCAACTTCCGCCCCCGTACAGATCAGGGCTTAACTTCCCACTGGTATTTACAACTTTGTGGTGGCGTGCATGTGCGTTCAACTCGTAAATACGATCTTTACAACAGGAATTGAACGCACCATTATATTATGAGTTGCTGTGATGAACTTCATGCATGTTAGATCAGCCTGTAACTTCAGAAAAAAGTTTTTTTACACTGATTTCTGGTATGATTTTTCACAGAATATTTCATTTATTGATATCCAATGTGAGATTTAAGTGTTCCCTTCTTTGAGCAGAATATATAATTAGCAGTATAGGATGTTTTTTTGCCATTTCAATACCAGATTTATTTACTCCTCAAAGCCATTTTTGCCTACATTTGTGTACATTATGGACCCTTTGCATTACTATAATACAGTTTGTTGTGGCAGCAAACAGTATATAAAAAATAAACATAAAACAAATAAAAAAATCACTGCTGACATTTCAGGACAAGTCACTGTAAAACAGATATATTTAAACACTTTCTCAAAAAGAACTAAAAACTTTATTGTGTACTGTTTGTGTATCTAGGTCATCAATCTGCCATTCTTTCCAAATTCAGGCAACAAATGGGGACACTGATGTCTGTAACCTGTACAAAGCTGCCTCTATTTTTGCAGCTCTTGATCATCCCACACAGTCAAATAATAGACACAGCAGATGCTATGGCTTACCTGATGGAAAAACTCCATGTCAATGTCAGCCTCTGCCTTCCAGGACTTATCATCTGCTGCAATCAAACAGGCAGAGGTTAAACAGGGCAAGCGTTGTGGGGGATAAGCTGCACAGAAAAGGGCATGACACTTTTTAACATGTAAGGTTACCTGAAGCATTCTGCTGAAATATGACCTTGGTTCCTTTGAGAAAGTTTTTTCCAATAATAAAGACTTCATGCCCTCCCTTAACCGAACAGCTGTGTAAACTCTTCTTGAGAATCTCAGGTACTCCTGCAGGTTGGGCTATAAAAACAGAACGAATCAGAAAAAGAGAGAAAAAGACCATTAGGATACGCAGTCAGGTAACAGAGTAGACCATATAAGACACATCATATAAGTGTAGGTCAACAAATCCATATAGTCAAATCAGCCTGGGACTAACAAAAAAGGAAGGGACACAGCAGAAGTGCATTTTCCTATAAAAGTAGCCAAACGTCACATTTCTGCTTTTTTACTTTGAGGTACAGTTGCTTCTCTTAGAGTTAAATTATAAGTGAATTACAACTTGACAATTAAATTAAATTAATAACATAATCAAATTAATTGCAATTAATCCTTCACATACACTATTTTGCCAAAAGGTTTGGGACGTCTGCCTTTACATGCACATGAATTTTAATGACATCCAATTCTTAATCTGTAGGGTTTAATATTGAGTTGGCCCACCCTTTCCAGCTATAACAGCTTCAACTCTTCTGGGAAGGCTTTCCACAAGGTTTAGGAGTGTGTTTATGGGAATTTTTGACCATTCTCCTAGAAACACATTTGTGAGGTCAGGCACTGATGTTGGACGAGAAGGTCTGGCTCACAGTCTCCGCTCTAATTCATCCCAAAGATGTTCAGTCCGATTGAGGTCAGGACTCTGAGCAGGCCAGTCAAGTTCCTCCACACCAAACTCACTCATCCATGTCTTTATGGACCTTGCTTTGTGCACTGGTGCGCAGTCATGTTGCATGTTCCCACAAAGTAGGGAGCATGAAAATGTCAAAAATGTTTTGGTGTGCTGAAGCATTAAGAGTTATTTTCACTGAAACTAAGGGACCAAGCCCAGCCCCTGAAAAACAACCCCACATCATAATCCCCCCTCCACCAAACTTTACACTCTGCACAATGCAGTCAGGCAAGTACCGTTCTCCTGGCAACCGCCAAACCCAGACTCGTCCATCGGATTGCCAGACAGAGAAGTGTAATCTGTCACTCCAGAGAACACGTCTCCACTGCTCTAGAGTCCAGTGGCGGCGTGCTTTACACCACTGCGTCTGACGCTTTGCATTGCACTTTGTGAAATAAGGCTTAATTGCAAATAAGGCTTAATTGCAGCTGCTCGGCCATGGAAACCCATTCCATTAAGCTCTCTACACACTGTTCTTGAGGTAATCTGAAAGCCACACAATGTTTGTAGGTCTGTAGCTATTGACTCTGCAGAAAGTTGGCAACTTCTGTGCTCTGTGCACCTCGGCATGCACTGACCAAGCGCTGTGATTTTTCATTATCCTAATTGCTTCCTCTTTATTATAATACCATTAATTATACCATTAATACAGTTGACCATAGAATATTTAGTAGTGAGGAAACTAATGGACTTATTGCACAGGTGGCAACCTATCACGGTACCACGTTTGAATTCACTGACTGAGCTCCTGAGAGTTTTTCTCTGAGCATTTTTTCACAAATGTTTGTAGAAGTGTCTGTATGTCTGGGTCCTTGATTTTATACACCTGTAGCCATGGAAGTGATTGGAACACCTGAATGCAATGATTTGGAGGGGTGTCCCATTACAGTCCCTGACAAAAGTCTTGTCGCTTATCTATTTTCTAGAAATACCTGATATTAACCTGACTTTTAATTAATTCATTGGTGTTAGAAATAGCTCATATGAAAAGCTAAAACCCTCCCAAATGATGTTTAATGCACTGAAATAAATAATTTTCACAGAAAAAATATTTATCATTTAATCAAGATGGAAAGGTCAAATTTTGGCAAGACAAAAGTTTTGTCGCCTATACAGAAATTGAACAAATTTACTGCAAATACAAAAATATGTCAGCAAATTAAGTTGTGGTGCTGTGAGATTCAAATTTAATATCTTGTATGACTTCCATGAGCTTGAAGGACTGCATCCATGCGGTTTGGCAAGGATTCATACAATTTATTGATGAAGTCATCAGGAATAGCTAAGAAAGCAGTCTTGCATGCCTCCCAGAGTTCCTCAATATTCTTTGGTTTCGTCTTCCATGCGTCCTCTTTCATCCTACCCCACATATGCTCAATGATGTTCATGTCTGGTGACTGGGCTGGCCAATCCTGGAGCATCTTGATCTTCTTCGCCTTGAGGAACTTTGATGTGGAGATGGAAGTATGCGATGGAGCACCGTCCTGCTGCAGAATTTGGCCTCTTTTATGGTTGGGAATAAGAGGTAGCTAAGATTTGTTGGTATTTTAGACTATTGATGTTGCCTTCCACCCTGCAGATCTCTCGCACACCCCCATACTGGATGTAACCCCAGACCATGATTTTTCCACCACCAAACTTCACTGTTTTCTGGGTGAATCTCGGATCCATTCTGGCTCCAGTAGGTCTCCTGCAATGTTTGCGGCGACTGTGGTGTAATTCAACAGAAGATTCATCTGAAAAATCCACCTTCTGTCACTTTTCCTGCGTCCATCCTTTTAGCAGGCTGTGGGCCTTGGCAAATGCCACACGGTTTTTCAATTGTCTTTTGTTTAGTGCTGGCTTCCGGGCACTGATTCGACCATGGAGGCCATTTCGAGACAGAATCCGACAAACTGTTCTGGTTGACACAGGGACTTCAGGTGACCAGGTCTCGTGGAGCTCTGCTGCAGTAGAAAATGGGCTGGCCTTGGATTTTCAAGCCAACAAACGGTCCTCTCGAGCAGTTTTCTTGTGGGGTCTGCCTGACCTGGGCTTGTCAAAAACGTCTCCAGTCTCTTCAAATATTTTTTTTATCCTCTGTACTTAACGCTGAGACACACTGAAGGTGTCTGCCACATCAGCAGTGGATCTGGTCTTCAGCCTCATGATAATCAAAACTTTAGTCTCAGGGTGAATCTTAGGCATGTTTGCAGAGGTCTAGTTGCAGTTGATGTGAAGGTCTAGTGTACTGGGGTTCTTTTTATACACACTTGAGACCTAATTGATCCATTATTAGTCACAGGTGAAGCTCATATGACAAGGCGACAACACTTATGTCTTTGCAAAAATTGACTCAATGGGCTTTACCAAGCTGTGAATATTAGAATACTTTTTTAAAGTTTAGTTTTTCACTGAAACATTATCACAAAAGCTGGTGGGATTAAAATGAGCCATTTCTTGTAAAAAAATCTTGATTAGAAATATATTTCAGCGGCACTTTAGGTCAATTTGTACACAAGCGACAAGACTTTTGTCAGGGACTGTACATTTGGAAATATAGTGTAGGTACTATTTACTTTCTTCAAAGTTTTTAAAGCATTTTATGCTACGAGTGCCACATTAAGTCTTTGTGTCAATGCAACAACACCTCCAGTGCTAAAAGCAGCACACAGTAAGTGTTGTAGGACATTTGTATTGCTGAATTTACACATAGGTTGGAGGGCATGAAATGTTTGGTACATTTGTATCACATTATTACAAATAAATGATTGCAAAACTATTTTCTGTGGTAATTGACATAATGCAACAGATGGTGTCAGTATAACTTAAGTTGTAATCAACCAGGACTATTCCTCTTTACTGGCGACACTGAAATTCATCACAGACCTAGAAGCTCCCTTAAGTAAGCACCTGATGTTCTGCCTCATACTCATTCTCTCTCCTTTTTTTGGCTCTATGGCTTTAATAATATAAACATTCATTATCCCCCCCCTCTAATCCCTACCTCTCCTATGTGATGAGAGCACCAGCTGGGCTTGCCAGCAGGGAGATGCTATGAATAACCCAAAGCCACTCACTGCACAGTATGGGAGACGACGAGGTCTGTAACGTGAGCACAGAACCATCCGGGCGTGGGATGTTGACTCGAAACACCAGTCTGGCACGGGTACTCTTCTTCTTAGACCCAGCCACCCCAATACGGGCCTCTACATCAGCATTCCTGAGCTTCAGGATCCCCACACAGTCTACACTGTAAAGACACCCGAGTGTCAGCTGGTCATTGTTGATATCACTACTTCCAACTACATTTGAATTCAGTTCAAAGTTTAAATCAACAATTTAAAGCTTGAAATTCTGATGCAATTCCACAAAGTTGACACATTGTTACATACGCAAGAGTCATTTTGCTGCTGGGATCCAGAGGTACTTCGATGACAGTGGTGCCTTCAATGTCCACTTCTTTACAGGCAGTTGTGTTCCGGCCTGTAACTCTGCAAGCCTGGTAGAACCCGTGGGGCTTCACTCGTCCAGCATCATTGCCCACAAAAATCTGCAGGACCACTGACTCCTTCACACCCTCGAGCTGCGAGGTTCAAGAAACTTGTAGTTAACAGAGTAATATCAATAGTGAAAAGTGACAACTATGACATAAGACTCATCTTAAAGGTACCTACATTTTTCCTCCGCATTGAAATGTTTCACATAAAGAAATTAATAGTACTTTTTTTAAATTTGTATAGTCATGAGATGAAATGAGAAGACTCCAGTCCAGTGGTGTTACTGTTAACTAAAACCAATTTAAAAAAAACATTACATTTATTGAAATAAAGCTAAAACAACATATATTTTTAATGAAAATTTAAAAAATTGTCTTCTCAACTAACTAAAAAAAAATTGTTTAAGTACTAAAACGAATATATATATATATATATATTGAAAAATAATAATGCAAATTACAAAAGCACATAAAATTACTGAAATTGGGCTAAAAATAAAATTTATCTTAAAATAAATGAAAATATAAAAATAAAAGCTTATTCTAAATATTAATAAATATTATAATAGTTCATAAATAATACTAAAATAACACTTCTCAGACATATTTAAGCCTAATAAAAACGTATAGAGCGGGTCTCCTTATGACTATTTAAATACTACACTGATAAAAGAAAAACCTTTTTTCAAGATTTACGCATTTCAGTTAATAGTAAAATTATGAATTAAGATTTTTAAATGCAATAAAAACCTAGAGCTTAATAAAACATTTTGTATAAATCTTAAACTTAAATTTAAACAATTTGCAATTGTTTTTATTTATTTATTTATGAATACGAATCACATACACTATATGGCCCATTCCCTTGTTCCATTAAGACTTATGCAGCATGTTTGGTCCCACTTTATATTAGGTGGCCTTAACTACATCAAAAAATAAGTGCAATGTACTTACTATGTTCATATTGTATTGCAAAAAAACTTTTGCTGATATTTAGGTGGGATAAGGGTAGAGTTAGGAACAGGTGTGGTGGTGTGGGTCAGTTTAAGGGTAGAGTTAGGGACAGGTGTGGTGATATGGGTCAGTTTAAGGGTAGAATTAGGGACAGGTGTGGTGGTGTTGGTCAGTTTAAGGGTAGAGTTAGGGACAGGTGTGGTGGTGTGGGTAAGTTTAAGGGTAAAAGTAGGGACAGGTGTGGTGGGATGGGAAGTTTAAGGGTAAAAGTAGGGACAGGTGTGGTGGTGTGGGAAAGTTTAAGGGTAGAGTTAGGGACAGGTGTGGTGGGATGGGTAAGTTGAAGGGTAAAGTTAGGGACAGGTGTGGTGGTGTGGGTCAGTTTAAGGGTAGAGTTAGGGACAGGTGTGGTGATATGGGTCAGTTTAAGGGTAGAATTAGGGACAGGTGTGGTGGTGTTGGTCAGTTTAAGGGTAGAGTTAGGAACAGGTGTGGTGATATGGGTGAGTTTAAGGGTAGAGTTAGGGACAGGTGTGGTGGTGTTGGTCAGTTTAAGGGTAGAGTTAGGGACAGGTGTGGTGGTATGGGTCAGTTTAAGGGTAGAGTTAGGGACAGGTGTGGTGGTGTGGGTAAGTTTAAGGGTAGAGTTAGGGACAGGTGTGGTGGTGTGGGTAAGTTTAAGGGTAAAAGTAGGGACAGGTGTGGTGGGATGGGAAGTTTAAGGGTAAAAGTAGGGACAGGTGTGGTGGTGTGGGAAAGTTTAAGGGTAGAGTTAGGGACAGGTGTGGTGGGATGGGTAAGTTGAAGGGTAAAGTTAGGGACAGGTGTGGTGGTGTGGGTCAGTTTAAGGGTAGAGTTAGGGACAGGTGTGGTGGTATGGGTCAGTTTAAGGGTAAAGTTAGTGACAGGTGTGGTGGTGTGGGTCAGTTTAAGGGTAGAGTTAGGGACAGGTGTGGTGATATGGGTCAGTTTAAGGGTAGAGTTAGGGACAGGTGTGGTGATATGGGTAAGTTTAAGGGTAGAATTAGGGACAGGTGTGGTGGTGTGGGTCAGTTTAAGGGTAGAGTTAGGGACAGGTGTGGTGGTGTTGGTCAGTTTAAGGGTAAAGTTAGGGTCAGGTGTGGTGGTGTGGGTCAGTTTAAGGGTAAAGTTAGGGACAGGTGTGGTGGTGTTGGTCAGTTTAGGGTAAAGTTAGGGACAGGTGTGGTGGTGTGGGTCAGTTTAAGGGTAAAGTTAGGGACAGGTGTGGGGGGATGAGTAAGTTTAAGGGTAGAGTTAGGGACAGGTGTGGTGGTGTGGGTCAGTTTAAGGGTAAAGTTAGGGACAGGTGTGGTGGTGTTGGTCAGTTAAAGGGTAAAGTTAGGGACAGGTGTGGTGGTGTGGGTCAGTTTAAGGGTTAAGTTAGGGACAGGTGTGGTGGGATGGGTAAGTTTAAGGGTAGAGTTAGGGACAGGTGTGGTGGTGTGGGTCAGTTTAAGGGTAGAGTTAGGGACAGGTGTGGTGGTGTGGGTCAGTTTAAGGGTAGAGTTATGGACAGGTGTGGTGGTGTGGGTCAGTTTAAGGGTAGAGTTAGGGACAGGTGTGGTGGTATGGGTCAGTTTAAGGGTAGAGTTAGGGACAGGTGTGGTGGTGTGGGTCAGTTTAAGGGTAGAGTTAGGGACAGGTGTGGTGGTATGGGTCAGTTTAAGGGTAGAGTTAGGGACAGGTGTGGTGGTGTGGGTCAGTTTAAGGGTAGAGTTAGGGACAGGTGTGGTGGTATGGGTAAGTTTAAGGGTAGGGTTAGGGACAGGTGTGGTGGTGTGGGTAAGTTTAAGGGTAGAGTTAGGGACAGGTGTGGTGGTGTGGGTAAGTTTAAGGTTAGAGTTAGGGACAGGTGTGGTGATATGGGTCAGTTTAAGGGTAGAGTTAGGGACAGGTGTGGTGATATGGGTCAGTTTAAGGGTAGAGTTAGGGACAGGTGTGGTGATATGGGTCAGTTTAAGGGTAGAGTTAGGGACAGGTGTGGTGGTGTGGGTCAGTTTAAGGGTAGGGTTAGGGACAGGTGTGGTGGTGTGGGTCAGTTTAAGGGTAGAGTTAGGGACAGGTGTGGTGGTGTGGGTAAGTTTAAGGGTAGAGTTAGGGTCAGGTGTGGTGGTGTGGGTCAGTTTAAGGGTAGAGTTAGGGACAGGTGTGGTGGGATGGGTAAGTTTAAGGGTAGAGTTAGGGTCAGGTGTGGTGGGATGGGTAAGTTTAAGGGTAAAGTTAGGGACAGGTGTGGTGGTGTGGGTCAGTTTAAGGGTAGAGTTAGGGTCAGGTGTGGTGGGATGGGTAAGTTTAAGGGTAAAGTTAGGGACAGGTGTGGTGGTGTGGGTCAGTTTAAGGGTAGAGTTAGGGACAGGTGTGGTGGTATGGGTAAGTTTAAGGGTAGAGTTAGGAACAGGTGTTGTGGTGTGGGTCAGTTTAAGGGTAGAGTTAGGAACAGGTGTGGTGGTATGGGTAAGTTTAAGGGTAGAGTTAGGGACAGGTGTGGTGGGATGGGTCAGTTTAAGGGTAAAGTTAGGGAGTTAGTTAAGGCCACCTAATATAAAATGGGTCAATGTACTTTATTTATCTCTGTAAACTGTTATGTAGGACCCTCTTGCTTTTGGAACAATTTAATTGTTAATTTATTCGACAATGGTATCAGTAACAGTAACTAAAAACTTAAACTTAGTATTTGTATGATGCAACATCCACCGGTGTCAGTATAAGTCCAATGTCCAAATAAACCAGCGCAACAGAAACCAACAAAAACAAAAAACAAATAATGTGGTCTAGAAAACTAGTAAACAAAATAAACTTTTCAAGCATTGGGAAGGTTTGATTAATATCCTTAGTCTCAGGATTCAAAACAGAAAAAGTATTGTTATCATAGATTTTGCAGGGTTAAAAAGTGTTGCAACTTTTCCTAAAGAGACAACTACTGTGAGTTATACAGGTCTGTGTTACCCACCTTGATAGTAGGGAAACCCTGCTGTGTTCGGTCTTTCACAGACCCACGGCTGCCTTCGGTCAGGTAACGCGCTCTGTGCTGAGTCTCAGGCTGCACCACAATCTTCAGTTCTTTTCCTTCACTTTTCTGAGGATACTGACAAGACAGTATCCCACCTTTGAGAGCAGATGTTTGTGGTCCATCAGAGCTATGAGACAAGGATCGCAGGTTAACATCAGTTCAAAGCTAACTGGGGTTTTTGACTCTTTCATTCAACCAAAAATGACAATTCTGTCAACACTCTCATGTCATTCCATTTTAGTTGGATGTTTATCTAACCTTTTTTAAGTGTTACTACTTACTAGTATCAGATGGTTCAGAGATAATTCAAAAGTAAGATTCCCATCATGTTTGCAAAATTATAACCTGGGGCATTGTCTCTAACAATATTGTCTCTAACATTCACATAACAAAAAAACCCCCAAAAAGATAAAAAATCTGAGATTATTCAGAAATTAAGTATTCTTAACTTACTGGGAATGGTAGCAAAGTTATGAACAAACATTCTTTTAGTAAGGTTATTAAGATTCAAAGTTATGCTGAAACAAAGCGTGCGTCTCAATCAGCTGCCTAGTTCAGTATTCAGGGCACTGACCAGGACATAAGTCAATGGGCTGACTCCCTGATTAGTGCCCTGACTACTGAACTAGGGAGCTGATTGAGATGCACCCCAAGCCTGCTGCACTCGTTTTGAAAACTGAAGCCAAAACGTCTCGATCTCCCCCTGGTGGTTGATCCGATTATAGCTCATAACCCCCACCTCTCCATGTATTCTAATGGATGCGAGAAAAACTAAACAATCAAATTACTCTTACTCTTACAAAGCTGATCTCACTTTAAGGCCGAATGCACGGATCCATTACACTGATACACATCTGATATTCTCCCAACTTTACCACTCTTTCTCCCAGACGTTTATATTTTTAATATTTTATAAGACATGCACCAAGTGTATGCCAACTAAACTAATCTTGATTTTTTTAAAAATGAAACATACTTTCAAAGTATGGCTATGGGTGCACACACTTGTGCCTAAGAACCGTCTTCTTCCATTTTGCTATGAACAGATCAGTGTTCAAAAAAAGTTGGAAAAATGTATATGACTATAAGAGTGATTCCTGATAGACTGTCAGAAACAAAAACAACAAAAAACCTTTTAAAGAAGGAAAAAATCCTCCTCCGACCTTTAGAGCTGCTACAGAAATGACTTTCGACCTAGATAGAAATGTAGTGGAGTAAAAAGTACGATATTTGTCTTCCAAATGTAGTGAAGTAAAAGTCTTAAGTTTCCAGAAAAAATAATACTCCAGTAAAGTACAGATACTCAAAAAGTGTACTTAAGTAAATGTACTTAGTTACTGTCAACCTCTGGATGTCAGTGCCATATTCCAACGTTGGCGGCTTCACTTTTAGTAGTGAAGTGACGACACATTGTCCATATATTTTTACGGCCTATAAGTGAAACGCACGGCTGAAATATTTCCAGACAGGTCTTACCTGCATTACGGTCCTTACAGCTGACAACAGCAAAATCACAAGTTCCGGGTTCCAAAAAAAGACTATGCTCGTGAGGTAATACTCATGAGGGGTGGAACTTGGGCCCTGAACATGCTGATTGGTTGATTTCATGCAGCATTTTATTTCAACCACCACTCTGTTGCGGTGCGTGCAGTAAGAGTTGTTTGCCATTTTAATCAACAGCCCCGTTTCCACCGAAATTATCCGGAATAATTTGTCCCAGTAACTTTTCTTCCCCCAGACCTGTTGCTGTCTGCGTTTCCATCGCTGTTTAAAGTACCATGAAGATTATTCAGGTTGATGTAGGACTGAATGCGACTTTCCCGTTCCCGCTGGATTTCGTCCTCTGCATATAAGCTTAATAAAGCCTGAAACTCGTCAACGTTCCTGTGGTTGTATTTTTTAAACTCCATTGTTGATTCGAATAGCAAACAACTGTTCCTGCATGCACTTGTAACAGACTTTTAAAAATGTTGGTTGAAATAAAATGCTGCATGGACTCAACCAATCAGCATTTTCAGCGGCCACCCCTGAAAGCTCCTGAACTCTGAAAAAGTACTACTGGTCTGGACCTTTCGGAGAAGGGACTTTCTTAGGTTGAATTTTTTACCCAGAACTACATTTAGACCCTGGTCCCTGCAGTTGGAACTCAACACACACGGAGTACCACCCCGAAGTCCCTAGTTCCTGGGGAAAGTGGCCATGGAAACATGGCTAACAATGGAGATTAAAAAATATGAGTGATGGACCGACAACGAGGTTCAGGCATTATTACGTTTGTATGCGGATGATGAAATCCAGAAAATTCACCCAAAACTGCTTAAAGGTGTGGTAAGTGTTATTTCAAAACTGTTTTAGAAAAAGGACTCGGGCCGAGTGGAATAACAAACTTGTAGCCAATCACCAGGTAAGGGGCGTGTGTCTATGGTGAGAAGAGAGGCCCAGTGCGCGTCATTATTCAAAACACTCGAGTCACACAGGACGGACATTAGCCAAGAAAGAACTAATATATGCTGGCTTTTGCTTAAATATGCTCGTATGTCATGTTCGCTTGTTTGTCCATCGCTCACTTCAGCGATGATAAAGACCCATTTATTTCCACACCGTATAGAGCATCTAAAACCCCTCAGTGTTTCAAGGTTTCAAGCGTCAGCTCACAAAATGTGTCTGACAGGTAAGATACTATACTCCTAATATATGTTTGTTTCCTCTTTTCATATAACCCATGCGGTCATAATTGTAATATGTTGTTAACTGGACTATCGAGCTTGTATACTAACGTTATCGAGTTAATGAGAACTGTTTGTGTTTTTGTGATCGCTATAACTCTACTCTTGTCATAACTGTAATATGATTGTTAGTTGGACTGTCGGCTCGTGTTCTTTCGTGAGTTGTTCATGAGAACGGTTTGTGTTTTGTGATCTCTATAACTCTAATCTTGTCATAATTGTAATACAGGTCCTTCTCAAAAAATTAGCATATTGTGATAAAGTTCATTATTTTCCATAATGTAATGATAAAAATTAAACTTTCATATATTTTAGAATCATTGCACACCAACTGAAATATTTCAGGTCTTTTATTGTTTTAATACTGATGATTTGGGCTCATGAAAACCCAAAATTCCTATCTCAAAAAATTAGCATATCATGAAAAGGTTCCTCACACGAGCTATTAACCTGATAATCTGAATCAACTAATTAACTCTAAACACCTGCAAAAGATTCCTGAGGCTTTTAAAAACTCCCAGCCTGGTTCATTACTCAAAACCACAATCATGGGTAAGACTGCCGACCCGACCCTGTCCAGAAGGCCATCATTGACACCCTCAAGCGAGAGGGTAAGACACAGAAAGACATTTCTGAACGAATAGGCTGTTCCCAGAGTGCTGTATCAAGGCACCTCAGTGGGAAGTCTGTGGGAAGGAAAAAGTGTGGCAAAAAACGCTGCACAACGAGAAGAGGTGACCGGACCCTGAGGAAGATTGTGGAGACGGACCGACTCCAGACCTTGGGGGACCAGCGGAAGCAGTGGACTGAGTCTGGAGTAGAAACATCCAGAGCCACCGTGCACAGGCGTGTGCAGGAAATGGGCTACAGGTGCCGCATTCCCCAGGTCAAACCACTTTTGGGCTACAGAGAAGCAGCACTGGACTGTTGCTCAGTGGTCCAAAGTACTTTTTTCGGATGAAAGATTTTTTTGCATGCCATTCGGAAATCAAGGTGCCAGAGTCTGGAGGAAGACTGGGGAGAAGGAAATGCCAAAATGCCTGAAGTCCTGTGTCAAGTACCCACAGTCAGTGATGGTCTGGGGTGCCATGTCAGCTGCTGGTGTTGGTCCACTGTGTTTTATCAAGGGCAGGGTCAATGCAGCTAGCTATCAGGAGATTTTGGAGCACTTCATGCTTCCATCTGCTGAAAAGCTTTATGGAGATGAAGATTTGGTTTTTCAGCACGACCTGGCACCTGCTCACAATGCCAAAACCACTGGTAAATGGTTTACTGACCATGATATTACTGAGCTCAATTGGCCTGCCAACTCTCCTGACCTGAACCCCATAGAGAATCTGTGGGATATTGTGAAGAGAAAGTTGAGAGACCCAAGACCCAACACTCTGGATGAGCTTAAGGCCGCTATCAAAGCATCCTGGGCCTCCAGAACACCTCAGCAGTGCCACAGGCTGATCGCCTCCATGCCACGCCGCATTGAAGCAGTCATTTCTGCAAAAGGATTCCCGACCAAGTATTGAGTGCATAACTGAACATAATTATTTGAAGGTTGACTTTTTTTGTATTAAAAAAACTTTTCTTTTATTGGTCGGATGAAATATGCAATTTTTTGAGATTTAACAAAATTGTTGGAATTTTGGGTTTTCATGAGCTGTATGCCAAAATCATCAGTATTAAAACAATAAAAGACCTGAAATATTTCAGTTGGTGTGCAATGAATCTAAAATATATGAAAGTTTATTTTTTATTATTACATTATGGAAAACAATAAACTTTATCACAATATGCTAATTTTTTTAGAAGGACCTGTATGTTCGTTAGTTGGACTGTCGGTTCGTGTTCTGTCGAGTTGTTCATGAGAACGGTTTGTGTTTTTGTGATGGAAGCGGTGGCTTTTCAGGGGCGTGTTTGTTTTGGTGATTTGAAATATCAACAACGGTTACCAGATATCACTTACCCCACCTTTAATAGTTTAAGATGGTTCAGAGAACATTCAAATGGAACAGTCCTTAATGTTGCCTCAAACATTCACATAAAAAAAAAAAATTTCAGTAAAATTTTCATAACTTAATGAGACATTTAGCTAACCTTTTGTAGAACATTTTTGCCTTTCCAACAACTTGGGTTTAACCGACATGAGGGTGAGTAAATGATGGCAAATTTTTGTGTGTGTGATCTATTCCTTTGATTAGATTAAATATTTTGGATCCTTCACACCAATCTCCAACGGCACTAAATGGCTCACCTTGCTTTGGAACAGGTCTTGCTGTCTGGGCCAAGTTGTGAGAGCACAAAGTGTGGACCTTTGGCACTATCTGCGTCAAAGACATCCATGCTGGCCTCTTCAGCAGGGACCGGCTTTGATCCCGGCTTCTGCCGCGGGGTACACTTACGGGCCTTGCGGGGAACTTCAGTGTTGTCATTGTAGGAGCTGGAGCTCACAATGCTGAAGTTGGAGACCGAGTTTTCCATCCAGATGCTGTTACTCTGCTCTGAGTCCAGTAGCAGCTCATCCTGGCAGGACATGTTGCTGTCATCGAACAGGTCCTCGGGTGGCGGCGAGATGTTGAGGACAGGCCGTTTGGAGGGTGTCATCTGGTGTTGCTGCTGGGTCTGCTGGCCACCTTTTTGCTTGTTTTCCGCAGCCAGCGCCTCGCCTTTCCTTCGACTGCTAGCATCTCCTGACGTGCTGCCGTCATGCACGGAGATCCGCTCTGAAGCTGAGGTGGAAGAGGTGGGAAAAGCACTGCGAGGACTTCCCGTGCTCATAGCAGAAGAGGCGGACGAGGCATCTGTAGTGTGTACAATTAGACAGTGAATAAAGGCATAGGTATCAACATGAGCCAACAGTCCCAGTCAAATCAAGACATTTCTTTTCGTTACAACTGTTCCTGTTTTTTGTTTTTATCTTTTACAGAGCGTTATCTATCATTCGGGCAAATGTCAAAAAGCAGTTGAAATGCTGTGGAAATAAATAAATGGACAACGGGAGCAAAATGATCATGCTGAATAACATCTGTGAAAAAAGAAAAACAAGCATTTCATGTAGTTACTGCAGAGCAGGCCATGACATCACTCTCCAAGACATTACGCACAGCCCGCTAGCCATAATACCCTCGTATGTCTTGGGTTTTATTTAAGCATACATTGGAAATCTACAGTAAATGAGCTATTGCATACTGCATGACCCTCAAAAAAAATTGCCATTTGTTTTAATATCTATTCCAGTCTATATGGGGGTCTATATCTCTCATCCAAATGATGCAAGCAAATTCTTATACAAATTTGCACAAATTTTGATGGGAGTGAGCATAGCCACAGAAACAAGATAAACCAGTGTCTGACCTATGAAGCAGAGAACTGCAGAGCATTTTGTATGCAGACACTCCCTGCTTCAGAGAGAAATTCCTGGAATGAAAACGAGACAACCAATGAGTAATAAAAGCTGACCATTAAAATATAGTAAAATGAAGAGGCTTTGTTCAATTTTATAGTTTTTTTTTTTCCTGCATCTAATGTACCAATGCCTTGAAAATCACCTTCCACACCTCATTTAAACACAGGATGAGGTGATGCATTTTCTACAAAAACAGTATAAAGCCTACCTGTGGCATAATTTATAAGACATTCTTGATATGTGTGTGTTTTGCATCAATAAACATGCATATTCGGGGAGAAAAAGAGATCGAAAAATAACAATTAACCCCCCAAAAAAAGAAAATTCCATCATCTTTTACCCTTATGTCATTCCAAACCTGCATGACTTATATCTTCAGAACACATTTTTTTATATTCTCTCATCATTTTTGTCTCCTCATTGTGCAATGTGACCAATCGCCAAGTGCGACAGTTTTTTTTTTTTTGTGCTAGTTTCAGCCTGACGCAGTTATCATTTT
Organism: Pseudorasbora parva; assembly: GCF_024679245.1. Taxonomy (NCBI): domain Eukaryota; kingdom Metazoa; phylum Chordata; class Actinopteri; order Cypriniformes; family Gobionidae; genus Pseudorasbora; species Pseudorasbora parva. The sequence continues at coordinate 7,554,231 of NC_090172.1, read as the reverse complement.
CATGTCCAGCGTCACGTTGTTTAAATAGCAAATGCAATCGCGCCCATCTGTTCGCTGGTTTTGAGGCAAATGAAAAAATGACCAACAAAAACCTGGTCTAAAGTCAAAGCGCAGTATTTTCTTGTGTTAAAGGGCACGTCAGTAATATGAGCATATATGAGGTGCACAACGTGCCTACACTCTGCTTATTACACACACAGGGACGTGCAGCAGCATGTATTACTTAAGCATTTTTAAATATTATGAATAAAAGGATTTCTTTCTGAAGAAGCGGTCAGTCTTTCCACTCGCAAATTCCACAAATGACTTTTAAAGGGAATGGGAGATGATTGGTTTATTTCACGTTATGCCCAAAGCACACCCATGACAACCAGGTTACAACCTAGGTACAACCATTTTGTACCCTGAGTCTGGCGCACAGACACATTTTTCGTCGTTAAACTAGCAAAAGTGGATTCAACTGCGCCATGCTCTTCAGATCGTTAAAATAGGGCCCATTGTAATTCATTTGAATTTATATGACTCAAGAGGTTTAATCAAAGTCTTCTGAAGAGACACAATATATCATTAACAGATTTAATTTAGACTTTTATTCACATCAAGCATGTTTCAGCTTCTGTTTGAGCTCTATGTATTTGAATAAAGGCCCAAACTGAATCGGGTCATCATATAAGTGTGTCTCTTCACTCAATTTTGCTTAAACCGCTCAACTCGTGTGGATTACTTTTACGATGTCTTTTTGTACTTGTATGCAGAAATGAGTGGACTTTCAATGGCTAGGCAAAATGATGAGAGATTCATTTGTGTTCCGAAGATGAACGAAAGTCTTCCGGGTTTGGAACAACATATAACAATACAGAGTGAGTAATTAATGACAACATTTTCATATTTGGGTGAACAAACCCTTTTACAGTGACCTTGTACAGTGACAGTATTTCTATACCTTTTTTATTTACAACATTTATCGGCTGTACTGCATGAAGAAGAACCTGGATGAAATTAATCAAAGTGCTTTGAGGTCAGGCACAAAAGGATTTGATGTGCACTGCAAAACTGGGATGTGTTGCATCATGGACGGCTCAAACTTTCAGCAATCTATGGCTGTGTCTGAAATCGCCCTCTATACCGTCATTTACTATTCCCTATATTGCTCCACTAATATAGTCCACTTGAGAGAGTCAATGAAAATGAGTTTGTTTGGACACTAAGTGCACCTAGAAGGGCTGCCGCTTTTACATAGTTTGTGCTTGCAGTTAAATAATCATCTTGAACTCATGTCATGGAAACTATGTATAAACATTAATTAATTAACTCAATTAACTCAATAACGTCCACTATGGCTTCGGACACCACTACAAAGGGCTGTGCACAAATAGTGTCCTATTTAAGGCTATAGGGGTGATTTCATACACAGCCCAGATTTTCAACCACCAAGGCTGCCTAAAGAGACATACCAAGATGAGGACATCGCACAAGCATCATAACGCTGTTTCTGCTGCTATAATAGAATACTTTTTTGTTTCGTTTTTTTCTAGGGTGCTCTTAATGTCATTGATTTTAAGTAGGACTGGAATTTAAGGATTGGAGTAGAAAAGAGAAATCACTAGATGGCACCGTCCCAAAACATCTCAGAGATCCTCCTCACAACATAATGTCGATGATGCTTACCAAGTTTCGTCCTGATGCAGCAGATTTTACAATAAAACTGATAAGGCGATCAAGTAAAACCACTTTTTTTAGTAGGTGGCGCTGTCCCCAAACTTCTCAAATACTTTTAGAACATGGTGATAAAGACTTTTTTCTGGAAAATTGTTTTAAACTTCCCTCTATAAGCAGTTCTAAGGATTAACCTAGATGAATAATAAGAAAAGTAACATACCAACCTAAGGTGCTCAGTCTCTGTTTGAATACAAACCTATGAACCTATGGCATGAATGACATAATTTGAATGAGACACAGGGAGTCCAGTGAATGATAATAACAATGAGGTGAGTTTGATGTCCCTCCTTACAAAACAAACTCAATTTCTGAATGTTGCTACGAGTGGGCTCTTTACAAGCTTATGAAATGAATTCTGCATTGTAATCCTATCTATGAATGAGAACAGAAGATCAGCTCACAATCTGGATGGAAAATGATTTGTGGGCTGTTTATAACTCCTAAAAGGTTCAGAAAGAGTTTCTAACCACAATGGCTGTGGAAGAACATTACATAAAAACATCATTATTCTGATGACAGTGTTGTTTACATTTGGAAGACTAGTCTAGGCTGATCGGGCCACATTCTAGTCCACCCACAGTCCAGTCTTCCCATTCCAAATGCTCAAATATGTGGGAATAATGCCCTGTTGCAACAAGCAGCATTATACGGATGCTGTTTCACAACTTCCTTAATTCTAAGGAGAAAGGATTGTTAATAAATAAAATATTTAACAATGTTCCTTTAATATTCAAATGGAAATGGTAAACAACATTGCATAAAACAATTGCACAAAATAAGCAAAATTGAATAAATCAATTAAAAAAAGTCACAGTCAAGCACATGACAGTCAAATATGCACAAAACAAAAACAATATGATATGTCATCATAGACATACAGTAGCTTTGTACATTTTGTTCAGCTCAAAAACAGAATTATTTATAATACAGCAAAGTATTATAAATGAAAAGACAATTGATATTTTTCATAAACAGGCAATGTTTTTCATAAACACTTATTGTTATACTTTTTGAAACTCTCTTCACATTCTTATAAATAATTATAGAAGTAGAGGTGGGTGATATACCAGTAGACACGATTAACCGGTAGAGATTTCAGACTATCGTCTCTATCGCTCTTCCGCTCATGTGACGTTGCTGTGCTGCGTGGTGACGAATGGCTATCATTTGCATGTGTTTTTAAGCCTTGCAGTTTAAAAAGTGATTTTAAACTCTTAAAATGCAATAAGTTGCTTGCACGTGCTGTCTGAGAGATGGTTTCTGAGCACACACTAAAACCACTGCTCATACAGCGTGTGAGTACTGAAGTGTTATTTTTCCTAATGGTTAAATACACATACGCAAAATGCAAGTGTGCCCATAAACACAGTCATTATGTCTTAAGTGAACGTAAGCGGTAGAGTAAAAAAACATGCACCAGTATATTGGATCTGTGCATTCAGTCTTAAAGTGACAGCGGCCTAATAAACCTGCTGCAGTTTGTCATTAAAGGGTTACTTCAGCGATTAGCATATGGCTTTGTATCAGTAGAAACCCTGGAGTATATTCGAAATGATTGTGCCCCCCCCCCCCCCCCCCCCCCATCCCCCTGAGACAAGAGATTTATGCATTTTATTTCTGGAAAAATTCCTCCCATGACGCAAATATCGTCAATTTGCGGCATCGGAGGAATTGTTGCCCAGAAGCTTAAGACTACAGCCAGCAGAGGGAGCCATTTCCACGTTTTCAACTCGCGCGTGGGGGATGGGAGATCACACTCACAGCACTCAGCTCGCAGCTGCAGCCTCAGGCATTCATGTTTAAAGGGTGCGGCCAGCAGAGCAAAGTAAGTCTTTCAACTTCTCAAACTAATTCCTATAAAAAGTTAAGCTTTCAAAGGCATGAACTGAAAACGCAGCAGACTGAACATGCGCTGTGAATCTATGCCGCGGACACATTTACCTCAGCTCTCATCACGACCTCATCCCTGACTGTCAATATATCTGACTCCTGCAGCGTTTTGGGCTGTGAGACTCCCTTAGCGGCTAAATCACATATTGAACACACACGTTCAGTTTTTAATTGTAGTGTCTGTTCTTTAACTGAACTGATTTTATGAAAATGAACGCGGTCGCGGTGGCAAAGTGATCAGTGATTCAGTAATCTAGTAGCGGTGGCTTTGGGAGTGGCCTTGTAGGGCAGTGAAGCATTCTGGGAATTGTTGTCTTTCATCCCCATGAGACAAAAAAAACAAACACTTTCTGTCTTTTCTAGAAAGCACTAAATTAAAAAATAATTTCACATTTCTACTACATTTATGACCCAGTTTAAATACAGATTCATCTTCCCAGCGCTGAAGTACCCCTTTAATTAGCCTGGTTAAAACCAGATCATTCTCAGTAGTAACTGAGTAATGGTCTGGCAAAACTTCATAGACAAATAATTTCCAAAGGGGCGTCACCATCTGAGACTCTGACAGCAATTCTCTGTTTGTGATTGAGGAAGATGTTGCAATGGCTTCTGACAACTTTTGTCGTTGTTGTAAAAGAAATATGATAATAGCTGGTGTCCACCGCCACTCCATCAACATTTTTGCAAAATTTGGAAACCCTAATAGCATCTCAGACCGACTGAAACATCTCGGATTGACGGTTGGACAGAAAACATCAAGCTCTGATCGCATTCGCCCACGTTGTAAGGCATTTCTATTGCGATTAGAACGCAATTTTCAATACTTTTCAATAAAATAATATTGAGTCTATGGAAAATTGTGTCTCAAAAACTTTATTCAAATTCAGTCATTTCAGATGTGTTAGAACATTTTCAGACTTGAGCATAGTTACACTAGTTATTTATTTACAATTATAACTAGTGATTACCAGATAGCGTGAGGAAATAAGCACAGAAAGGCCAGATCCAGAGCTGCTGTGTGTGTTAGCACATGATCACACTCCCCATCCTCCTCATCAAAGTAGTCGGTGTAATCCACATCTGGTAGCCGAGTGTTGTTTTGTGTTCGGGTTTTAATGAAAGGGAAAAGTTTTAATCGCTTAAAACAGACGCGATATCTGTTACCCGGAAATGGGTTTGAATTTGCTCTTTTTTAGATTTTGCAGAGCAAATCTAAATTTGCCGAAAGTTGTCTGGGTTTTCCCAGGCTAGTCATTAATGTTAATGTAACAACAACAAAGAGAAAATTTCTCAATGCTCTTGACTGAATATGAGTATATTCATAATCAGTTTTGTAACTTTAATAAGAATAAATATAGGCCTCTATTTGATTATGGGTGTTTCACACTAGGTCAGAAGATTTCAATATGATAAAAACCTTATTTAAAGCAAAAACAACTCTATTGAGATATACTGTATATCGTTATTGTGAAAATAAAATACTCATATCTACTCATTCCGTGATAAAAGATTTTGGTCATATCGCCCACCCCTAAATAGAAGTGGTCTAAGTATTAAAAATATATCTTCTGTGGAAGTCTCTGGACAAAAAAAAATATTTGTCCAATCATTGCATTCTGAACGCTATAATAGGATATCCTACCTGCCTGCCAACATATGTATTTCCTGCTTGCGCAGACTTCAGTGGGTTTCATGAGGCTATGCAGAGCCAGACAGACGTCAGTCACCGAGCACCACAAACAGACAGCAGATGCTTTCTACAGTTCCTCCTGAACCAAAACAACCTACTCATGCTGCTTTTACCCCATATCTAACTAACTAGATGTTAACCCGACAAGTGGTTAACGTCCTCAGATGTATGCATTTTTATGTTAACACTGTCAATGCAGAAATGAATCTGCAGCAGTCAGGTGGTACAGGTCAGTCCTCTGCAAGCTGTTTACATTCATTATTATTGTAATGTTATGTGCTTTGAGGCGAGAGGTAATTTAATGGCATCTCTCGTGCTTTGCAGACTCTGCTCTGGCTGTGTGTGACGTGCGTTTATGTGTTCTGAAGGAGGTGTGGCTTTGGAGGTGCTCTGAAGGGAGGGTGGGATCTCATGCTTTCAAAACTAGCTCGCTATTGCCATCCTTTAAGAAATTGTCCACCCTACCTTTAACTGCACTGTCAGAAGACTGATTAGGGCTATCTATCTATCTATCTATCTATCTATCTATCTATCTATCTATCTATCTATCTATCTATCTATCTATCTATCTATCTATCTATCTATCTATCTATCTATCTATCTATCTATCCATCCATCCATCCATCCATCCATCCATCCATCCATCCATCCATCCATCCATCCATCCATCCATCCATCCATCCATCCATCCATCCCAGCAGGTTGTGTATGGAGGGAGATACGATTGGCCAGTTTGACATCTGATACTGTGACATTCGAGTCATCTGCTCCTATGTTTGTGCAGAATTGTTAATGAAATTAATTGAAACCCTGTTCTGGCGGAGCACTACAAAGGCAGAGTTTTTCATTGCGCATTATGTTGCAACCTCTTGGCAGGCATGCAACAACACAGATAAGTCCAGTGAGACTGAAACACAGTGTCTGTCTCTTCTTGCTCTTTTAGATGGCTGAAAGTGGCTGCAAGCCATTTTCAATGTGCAGTGGGTTTGACAGGGAATACCAAGTTTGATAGAGATCTGAGAACATTAAGTTAGAAAAATGTAACGCATTCAAATTCAAAATTCAAAAGACCCCTTCTGATTCATTAGTCTGATTCACTCTGTACTCGCCAAATGGCCAACTTAACACAGCAACCTGAGTGTGTTGTGTTATACTGAGCCCATAGAGCTTTCACTATTGATAGAAACTGTAACACAAGCCAACGGGAGCCCTGAGGGGCCAAACTAAAATGTAATCTGAATTCACCAATGGAGGACGCACATTCCTACAGGGCAACAGTGACAAAATTACACTTTTAGGTACAATAGCAGAAATCTTGCAGCTGACATCTCAGTGGAGAAATAATTTTTTTAATTAAATTAGACTGAATGGGGGATAATCGGCAAGAATCATGATGTATGATTTGGGTCAGGTTAGTTATCCTTACTTAGCATATTCAGTATGTACATTCTAATTCATATGTACAGTATGTTATTGCCTTGCAAAAGTCTTTAAAAATTGTTTTTGATAAACAACCATCAATATTGTTCTGTTAAAGGTGCACTATGTAGAATTTTCGCCTCATTCTAAAATAATGCCAATAAATCATCACCTGTAGTCCACTAGTGTGTGGTGGTGTTTGTGTCTACAGAGACACTACCATGTGCTTGTATTTTCATATTTTCTTCATGAATTGCTATGCTTTAGCCTTTACGACACGCAGAACTTTATCGTCTGTGTCTGAAGCTCAGAAAGCTCCACTAAGATATCCTGTCTTGATACAAAACTATTTGCTAAATGAAGCTATTGCCTTGTTGACTGCTATCTGTAACTCGACAGGTTACTAGGTATTATTATAATTATAATTTTATAATGACATGTAATAATGTTTATTAGCGAGCTAGACAGAAGATGGCATAAGCATAAGCACTCAATCACAAAATGCTATTTATGCATCATAAACAATTGCTCAATAGCACATCGCTCATCTTCAAGCTAATATTCTCAAGTCGCCGTGGTTTCGGCTCTTGTTCCACCGATGAGGGGCAGAGTTTGAATGTTGTATTTATAAACAGTAATTGAAACGCATAGTACACTTTTAAAATATATAGGCAAACTGAACTTTAAAAAAAAGTGGAACTTTACATTATAGTTAAAAATTATTTATATAATTAGCACAAAAAAAGTGTTTGCTTAAATGTGTTTGTTAACAGTAAGAGCAGTTAAATGGGAGTGCAAAAAGGGATTTTTATAGTCCAATAATTTCAAGAAATATGGAGAATTTGAGTATTCTTAAAAGGTACACTATTTAACTTTTTTGTTCAAAACTGAATTTAAAAACAGCATTCTTCAAAATGTTTTTGTTGTTGTTGTTGTTGTTGAAGATCAGAACTGGAATACTATAGTGAATCTTACCCTGACTTACCATATTATAAGACTTTCAAATTTAAAACAGGAAGAATTTTGTGGGAAATTGCGTACATGTGTCATTCACCCCTATGTGTTTCATCATATCTGTAAATAGAGAAGTTTCTCGGGCTACTTTGACGTGTGTATTGTGTGGGAGTGGCAGAAGTTAAGAGCAGCTTCACAAAAGCTGAACAGAGGAGAGTCTGCTGTCAAAAAAAAGAACGCGACAGAGCTCGTAATAAAACAAGAATCAACATTAGCTTGGCTTCTCAAAAATGACTAAGAGATTTTAAATGTTGTAAAAGTGACACAGGGATTACGTTTTTTATTACTTTACAGGTGAGTAAGGTATTTTATTGAACAGATAAATTGTCATGTAGCTCTCTAACATAATTTATTGTTAAGCATTATCTATTGTGAAAGATAATTTCATTATTATGGTTGTTGTGGCTCTGCGCTTGAAGTTATTTTCAAGGAAGTATCATGCCTATTAATGGGTATAGCAACTGTAACTTCTTCAGCTAGTCAGCTTAAGATCCTTTCCATCTAAACTGGTCATATCGTTTAAGCCTAGTAGTGAATATTTATCTGCACAGTCACGCAGAGCCAAAGAAGAACCAAAACAATGTTCTTCTGCAAAACCGTTAAAGGGCCAAAAGTTACTTACTGTACCTTTAGGAAAGGGACAGTAATTTGCAATTATGTTAGACATTACTGAGGCAGTGTAAAAGAGAATAGAAGATAATAAAAGTAATAAAGGGCTAGAGTTAGAGACAAGGCGGCTACTACACAATGGCTCAAAACAGGTGAACCCAAATATCTCAGCACAGAGGGAAGAGATCATGTAAAGAAGGGACATGAATATGGCAAAAAGAGACAACCATCACAAAACAAAAGTAGTAGACAATTTTTTTAATGAAACAAAATAAACACACATAAATAAAACATTTTTTTTAAAAAGCAAACAAAAATCAAAAATGCCAAACAATAAGTCAAACAAATAGCAAATACAATGAGCACATTTGATTGCTAAGAACATATTCTTGATTCAAGAATAAAAAGATACACAAACAAAATATTAATTAAACAGGAAGAGAAAATAGCCAGAAGAAGCAAGTCCAATTTGCAGTGAAACCTAAAATCCCACAATGAAATTCATTTAAGCTGGAAAATACGTCACCTTCCTTCAGCTGCAGCCAGCATGTCCTGCCTCGTCAGAGGGATGCATTTGGCTGCAGTTAGGTACAGATGTCCAAAGGCAACAGAAACTCACCCTAAACCTGGGCACTTTGATAAAGGGGCAGAGTAAAAGAAACTAAAGTGAATTGCATTTTGAATGTACAAATAGGAACTCAAAAAAAGGTTCTGAGGATTGTTTTGTGGACAGTTTCTTTTCTCAGTGTTCAATGCAAAGTATTTTTTTCATTGCCAATCATACATGCATTTCTGAGAATACATTTTGTATATTGAATTTCGTACTTGTTGATTTTTCCCATTGGAATTTTATACTAAACAGATTTTTAATTGTTTCTTAAAGTTTTGAGTGCAAAACCAAATTAGATTGGGAATGTGGGAACTGAGCCAATTACGTTCATTCACAAACCTAGAAAAATGCTGGAGAGCCAACTGGAATTTCACACACTAAACTTTTTTTTATAAGTTTCAACTCATTTTTAAGTCAGTTTAAAGTCATTTAAGTTGAAATGACTTAAACATCCAAGTTGATTGTACTTAAAAAATTAAGAGACAGTTTTTTACAGTGAGAGTACAGTCTGTCTGTTTTAATTTTTTTATATTATTATTATTATTATTATTATTATTATTATTATTAATGTTAATAATTAATTACATTTATCACAAAAAAAAAAATATGACTGATATTTAATTACTACTTGCGAAGCATATTTGCTACTCTGATGCCCCAAAACAGTTTTTATTTACTCTGAAATATCTTCTTTTTTCACTTAAAATAACAGTTTTTGAAGGCTTTTCTTCTTTGAAGGCATTCACAACTGGAACAAAATGATCTAGATTTTGGTAAAAGACCCCCAATCCATGCTAAATGCAATTAGATTCACGGTATATGTTTAATAAAATCATAATTATTGTTTTAATGTTTATCATTAAAAAAGTTTTCTTTATATTGTTAAAAGTGAAATAAAAAAGGGCCCTATTTACGTCCTAATGCACGTTTCTGGTCTTATTGTGAACAATTCATCAGTGCATGTTCTCTGTAATCTTTTATCAAAATTCGCTCCACCTCTGAAACCACTTTCTTTTTTTCGTTTGATGTCACCAAGCCCTCCCCTCAAACCACCTGCCATATAGAGACCATTTTTCATTAACCACATTAATCAACCACAGAAAAAAACTGGACAGTTGAATATGCATCTTGATGTAGGCCTTAGTTCCAGTCCTCAGCATCTGACTCAAGTGAGAGAAAATATGGCTTAAAAGACAAAAGTCAAGCTTACCTGCGGCGAGAGCTGTTGACGGAGGAGGTCCTGCCTCTCCACCACTTTTTTGACTCATAGCGGCTGCGTTCTGCTCTCTAGAAGATGGCAGCTGCAGCTCCTTCGGGAGAAGATCATATACGGATTCTAGAAGGAATCAGAAGTGAAATCTATTAATTATGGGTATGTTTAAACAACAACAATGTACTAAAAACAGAGTTTTTCACATACAGACGACAAAGCTGTCAAAACAATCCCCATTTACACAGATAGGCGAAACACAAATAAAACGCTGAATTATGCTGCCAGGCCAGTAGATGGCGATGTCATTTTGTATGTAGAGAAACACTAAATGCCTATAAACTCTAAAGGTACGTTCACACTGAACGCAAATAGAGCGTCTGGAGCGAATGATTTCTATGTTAAGTCAATGGAAAGGCACGCTGACGCGCGTCTGGTGGTCCTGCGGCACGATAGACGCATTTCGCGCAGCACGATTCCGCTTCATTCGTGCATCCAGTTTGAGCGAATAACGCGAATTTGATGCAAATTGAGCGTCTCGCGCGAGTGGTGCTTTTTGTGCATTCACGCGTTTGAAGCGAATTCTCGTCTACGGCGGAGTTGAAAATTTGAACTTTGCCGTCAATTCGCTAACCAATGAGGAGCCTGCTGGCTGCTGTCATGTGGTAAAGTGACGTGATGAGAAACCCTGCATAATTAAAAAATACTGTTATTTTGTCACTAAATGTAGTTTTAATGCTTTTCAGTTGATAATGTAGTTGTTTAAAGCTAAAATATGTGGTTTATTTCTAAAGACAGCACCTATTTAAAAAAAATTATCTTGAGATTTTGGAGTTGTGAGATCCAGCGATCACCGGGCGCTCAGCGCTCGTTAACCCTGGCGAGAGCAGCCTTTCCTCGGCCAGTCCTTCTGGCGTTTGCCGCTGGCTCGGATGTCTCTGTAGTGGTTAAACATGAGATATAATCCATCTTGTGTACATCTAATGGGCGATCTGTGGTCTAATGAATCTAATGTTGCCTACCAAATCATTTTGACTAAGTGCAAAGTGAAGTTTCATAACTTTATATTTTTTAAGAATATAAAAATATAGGCTACATGCAGTGAAGATCCAGTTAACGTTAATGCGTTGGTTGAACCACATTTGTGTGGCAGTTAATGCTTAAGATTTTTATTTATTTTTTCATGAAAATGAAAAGAGTGGTGTTTTATGCCATATTTCTCATTGAGCGCCTTGAACGCGTGTCTATTTGCATGTCTCAAATGCTCGATTTCTATGCGCGCCCAATTCGCTGCTGACGCACAAATGGATTCAAAATATTCACGTGTCAAACTAGATGCGGTAGAAACGATTTTGACGCTCAATTAGCGTGAATGTAGAATAATATACATGCACATGAAGTCACCGCTTTCACAAATTAACATTTTTGTAGTGTACACAGAAACGATAACGGTATTGTTTTCAAAAACTTGCACTGCAATGTTTTGCATTTTCAGGCCCCCAAAATGCAGTTATTGTGTAAACGAACGACCAAAACACATAAAAGGTTTTCTGTTTTTAGCTGAATATGTCTCAGTTAAACACAGCAAGTCAAAATAGCCTTACACAGATTTCTTTGTGGTAACTGATATATGCAGTGAATTTGCAATATCTAATTTCAAGTGGATTATCGCCAGACAGGGCTTGACAATCAGCACAACATTTATTTCAGTACATTTCCATGACCATAAAAGTCATCTACATCTGTCGGTCCAGTTCCAGGTATACAGTGTCTTTCTGAACTCTCAACAGCCAGGCCATTGACCTGCCTGGCCATCAACATGGAAAAAGTTCTGACTGCTTATTTTACACTAATAGTAAGTGATAAATACCATTTTTGGCATGCCAGAGGCCTTAGTCACCACTCTTGTGATTGTAGGGGGTTATTTTAACAGAACAAGAACACAATGCCTTCAATCCTTGTTCAGGACTCTGACCAGTACTACTTTGAAAACAAGGCTGCTACAAAGGGGCGAGGAATTTGAGAAGCTGAAATGTGATTTTATACAGTACCCATCAGTTTGGCCATATCAAGCACATAAAAATATAAATAAGTCAATTAAAATAAAAAAGTTGCCCATCTGTCCACAGCCAAGCTCCTCAAATCCTCAATTCTGAATGAGATTCTAATGTTTCAGTGCAGATCATCTCTGACAGCTGTGTGGTCTCAAAGGATCAAAGCAGGATCATTAATGGTCACACCTCTCAATGGCAGGTGAATGGAGAAAATGTACCAGTCATGAACCTTAGTGAGGGGGGCTGCCTGAAGCCATATTAAACGTGAATGAAAATGAGGCTGTGAAGGATACAAATACAATATATTTGTATAGGCAGGTAGAGCTATCTCAAGTTATATGTCAGAAATTTCCTCAAAAATTTGCCAGCCCGAACCCCTTCGTATATCTATATTATTGATTGCCTAAGAAATTAAATTTTGTTATATATTGCACTGCAATTGAAGCATTCATGTAAAAAGAATTAACTATAGCCCAATTTCCACCGAAATTACCCGGAACAGTTTGTCCCTGGAACTTTTTTCGTAGGAAGTCTTCTTCCCTCAGACCTGCTGTCTGCGTTTCCATTGCCGTCTAAAGTACCATGAAGATTAATCCAGTGACGTAGGACTGTGCGTGAGTCTTTCAAGTTCCCGCTGGATTTCGTCCTCCGCAAATAAACTTAATAAAGCCTGAGCCTCGTCGTCGGCCATCGGCCGTATTTTTTAAACTCAATTGTTGATTTGAATAGCAAACGACTCTTACTGAATGCACAACAACAGACTTTTTAGGCTGAAATTAAATGCTGCGTGAGCTCAAGCAATCAGTATGTTCAACAGCCAAGTCCCACCCCGAGAGTTCCTGAACTTTTAAAAAGTATTTTAGCGACTGAGGCGGATCAAACACATAATCGCCGTAACATTTAACAAATATGTTTTAAATGCTTTGGGCTTAGTAACAGACCCTCCCCCAACACAACAGAGAAAGTTACCCTGGAAACCAACTGATAAGACATTTTACGGCCCAAAAGAATTTGGCCACATGAAAAGTCCCGATTTAAAGACACTAAGCTTGTAAAACACACTTTTGCCTCTAATTATAGACAAACCATCTATAAATGAACATGCACCCCAGGAAATGTCTGTACACATATAACTGTCTTGTACAATTTTTTTTTTTGTCTTATGAACAACTTACTAGTTCAGGTAACTTCATATATGTCATGTCTCCTATCAAATGAATGCTCACTTCACGAATTACACTTCCATGTATGTCACTTATTTAGAAAATGGAGTGTGTGTTTGTTGCATTAATTAGAGTATGAATGGGCAGAGACCCATTGATTCATGCCTGAAACAAAGAGACATACAATCTCCAGAGGAATTTCCCGCTTGGAAATCACAACAATCTCATTGGTTAAGTCTACCTCAGGAGGGTGTGACTACTCCCAGACCTTAAAAAGAGAGGCGCTCAGGTGCCCTCCCTCTCTCTTCTCTCTCTCTGGTTGAACCAACACGTCATCGTGGCTGGCCCTGAGCCAGGCCATGCAATGCAGGCCCTCCAAGCAGGGAGGGCCTCCATACACCGAGCCATGTGCTGTGTGGGACCTGAAACCCTAGGCCCACATGACCGTCGTTGGGCCAGCAGGCCCCAACACTTCATGTGGACCTTCTTCAACCATCAGAGACTCTGCAAGTTCACCGTCATTCCTTTACTTACCACGAAAGGAATCGTGTGTTGTAAAAACCATCGCAAGTATCGTAGGCAAAACAACTTGCTGGGTAGTGAGTAAAACTGTAAACCCCTTTGTTCAGACAAAGGGGCTTGTAGTCACCGATGGTTTCTCTCAAGGTTTTAGACTCTTTAGACTTCATCCATCTGTACTGACCCGGTTCTTCTAACCACTTTTACTTCACCTCTTGCTATGTATGTTTTGAGTATGCTTGTGTTTCATGTCTGTTCGATCTCATTCGTGATTTAGTTATTAAAGTTTGTGCACAATATGTTTGGTTCTGACTCTCTGCCTACAAACAAATTGTCCCTTAAATGATCAATCAGGTTATGCGCTCTAAGCTCTTATGTAAATACAGAGGAAGAATCCTTTTTCTGTAGCCATGAAAATTATCCTTTTCTTAGAATTAAGAAATAATCAATACTGAACGTTCACAAAATTAACTGATTAATTGATTGTTTGCAATATTAATGTAGCTACATCAAGTTAATCTATTTAACTGATTCAAATATTCATAATTAATCATAATAAGTTATGCATAATTATTAATATTTCCCCTCAGAGCTAATTCGCTACAGTACTACCTTGCAAGCAGGGCCGTTTAAAGGGGGAAATCTTTACCCAGAACTTTATTCAGACCCTGGTTCCTGCGGTCGAAACACACAGAGTACCACCCCAAAGTCCCTAGTTCCTGCATGGGGAAAGTTCCTGCAGTGGAAACGTGGAACATTTTCTTATGGAACATTTTCCACATTCCTGGGAAAAAAGGATCTAAAAAGAACCTTAAATGTTTCAGTCAGGTGCTTCCCATAATTTATTATTAATTAGTTAATTTTGTTTTATTAATTCTATTGCATTTCTATTTTCGATCTATTAAAAGTTTTGATTGTATTTAAGCAGCTTAAAAAATTTAAATAACCAGTTATCCATGAAATAACTATGCAATCATATAAGACATTTCTGATGTTTGGCATAAAGGGTAAAAACTCCTAGTGTTCTACATAGAACTAGTGTTGTCACGATACCAAAATTTTGACTTCGATACGATACCAGATCAAAATACCTCGATACCGATACTAAATCGATACCACGGTAAAAAACAAAAAAACAAACAAACAGATAATATGAATAATATGACAACAGAACTTATTATTCATGGTTTTATTTTTTTACTAAAATTTCACTTGGCCAGCATGTTCCTGCCCTGGTTTTTGTCCATTTCCTCCTCTTATTGCTATAATAACTGCATGCCATTGTGAACATCCTTACAGAAATCATTATTATTAATCATGTTATCATTCACTAACCTTTCACTTCTCAACAGGTTGGGATGACCAAAATCTTATTTTTATGATATGAGTAATTTTAGAGAGTAAGTGTAATTTTATAATTATAATATAGATTTTTAATTGTATTTTTGTTTTTTTTTAAAGCAAAAATGCCAATTTACAAACAATATGACAAAAACAGTGCTTTATTTTTCAGCTACATTAGGTCTATTTAACAGTAGCAAGTTAAGAAAGAAATTAAATAATCAAATAAAAAACTGCTTTCTAGTCTTCATTCTATAATTGAACAATAAACCGATTCTTAATATTTAGTTATTTAGTCAAGCATGTGGTGGTTTTCTATTTTTCATTGGTGTTTGATTAACATTAATCACACAGAATATTAGGTCTGTCTTAAGACCTGCACAGATATAATTTCCTCAGCTATACACTCACTAAAGACATATCCGACTGTGTTTACCTGAATACTCACCAGACCGTGCATTTTTACATATGTTTGACCATTCAAACCCAAACAATAACTGAATCGCGACCGCATGTTGTCTGAAAGGTGTGTGTGTGTGTGTGTGTGTGTGGGCACGCGCTTCAGTTCAAAGTCCGGCAGCGCGAGCACGTCTTTTTCTTCTCATGCGGGCATATTTCTGTTGCTTTCTTTAACAGGCGCTGCGCGTATTTAACTCTTCTACTTCCAATGTTTAGTGAAAGGTGGAAGCAGAGTTCCGCACACACGTCCTGACACCTGCTGTCACATGTCCACGCAATTTAAGAATACCGCTCATGTTAGCACTGTCCTCTTTAAAGTACCGGTACTAATAAAATTCTATATCGTACTGTTTGTAGTAGCAAGGTATCGCAATACTTTTCTAGTACCGGTATATCGTGCAACACTACAAAGAAACCCCTCTCTTTTCAACCCTTTTGTGACTTTTAGTAAAATGGTTTCTTAAACAAGAAAAAATGCGTTACACCTCGTCCGGAAGAAGAAGAAGAAGGTGCAGATATTTCCAAAATGAAGGTTTTTAATCCAAGAATAAACAAAGTGTAGAAGGAGGTAGATGCCATGAAAGATGAGACCCTGGAAAAGACCCAGAGCACAGTTGGGAAGAAAGCACTTGGTGGAGTCGATGGTGGAGGAACCACGGTGTAAACGTGACCGCTGACATCCAGATGATGACTGATGGAGATGGAGACGATGTTAGAGGATCCCAGGGTGCAGATGGAGAGCTGATGGGCCTGAGTGACACCTCTGACTCGGGAGACCAAGGAGAGGGTGCGGCTACAAATGCTTGAGGTCAAAAGAGGATCCAGGGGGAGGGCAAAGGCCGCTGGAGCCGAATAGGTGGAGAGACACA
Source organism: Pseudorasbora parva (assembly GCF_024679245.1). Taxonomy (NCBI): domain Eukaryota; kingdom Metazoa; phylum Chordata; class Actinopteri; order Cypriniformes; family Gobionidae; genus Pseudorasbora; species Pseudorasbora parva. The sequence continues at coordinate 7,537,665 of NC_090172.1, read as the reverse complement.
GCGCTGTGGATGGCTCATATGTCCCTGGCACAGGAAGGGTGACAACTGACCAAGGTGAAGCCGGAAGGTTGAGGGACTTGGTGGAGCCGAGGGTGGGAAAGTGCAAGACCTGAGGCTTGACCACATTGTAAGGTGTTACAGGGAAAGGCGAAGGGATGCAGGCATATAGCTGAGATGGGACTGGAGGACTGGCTGAGCTCTGCTGTGATGGTTAGAGGAAAGTGGCAAAGAAGACCCAGAAGATGATGAAATTGATTACCTCAGAATACAGGTCTATTAGTTCAATTCCAATTCCATGTCCAATTCCACCAGGATTCCCTCTGTCATGGTGGTTGCCGGCTCACACAAGACTTACTTTGAGGCGTCGGCTCCGGGGCGATGTTTGGCGCTGTCATCACGGTGTCCACTGTACAGTCCAATAATCAGTTCTGGGAAACAGCAGCCAATTTTGTAGCATAATTACACCATGGCAGGATGAAGATGAAGAAGGTGCAGATATTTCAAAAACGAGTGAAAACAACTAAAAGTCCATGAAAATGAAACTACCTAAACAGAACTGTGACAAAATGTAGGGTGGGACTTGATTTTGTCCATGGGGAATTGATTGGATGGTTGTGGTTTGCTATTGGTTGATCTCATGTTAGTGACAAGTTGTCCTGCCAATGTTTCAGTAAGCATATCATCAGAGACCAGAGTACCGGATCAGAGAAGTCCTTGCAAGAGGGAGGGGAATTCATTTTGACTGAAGATTGCGAGGGCACGTGAATTAAAGGTCCCGTTCTTCGCGATTCCATCTTTCAAACTTTAGTTAGTGTGAAATGTTGCTGTTAGAGCATAAATAATACCTGTACAATTATAAAGCTCAAAGTTCAATGCCAAGCAAGATATTTTATTTAACAGAAGTTCCCTTTCAAAGCCTACAGCGAACGGCCGGTTTGGACTACACCCCTGCACTTCCTTCAGGAATGACGTCACTAGAACCGTTTGTTGACAAACCCTCCGCCCACAAGAACACGCAAAATAGGGGGCGTGGTCTCGTTGCTCTCCCACCTGGAGAAGAGCGCATTCAGTGCTTACATCTCCCCGTTATGGTAAGAGCGGGACCTTTAAACAAATAATGCAGTCCGCGGATAAAAAAATTATAATAAATATGGCAATTTTACATTAAAAAAATAAGAGTTGTCTCTTTTGATTTAGACAGACTGTTTAGTTGGGATCAGGCTTATAAACACTATTCATATTTACTTGAATGTAATTTTTTGGGGATTTAATTAATCAGTAGCTTTGCATCAACTTACAAACTAGAGTTTAGATTCTCTACCCGAGCCCGAGCCCGAACCTGACCCGCGGGTCGGGTCGGGCTGAGATTTCCCTGCACTATCCTCGGGTCGGGTAGGGCCGGGCCCGTGATCAAGCGTTTGTTTTTTTAATCATTAGCCTACTTTACTAGTCTAATTGGGTGGGCAGAAAGCTATGCTATAATCAGAAATTATATATATATTTAGCAAAGTAAGAACTAATACAACAACTAAGAAACAAATGTGTAGGCTACAAAGTTGCACTAGTCAGGATTAGTGTAAAAATGCGTGTTAAACTCACAGCTCGAGCAGTGATGGAGCGCAGCATTATAAACAGAAACGCTCTGTGTCAAGAGCTGCTCACGTGAACACTGCACTTTGCTTAATTAAATATCTTCGAATCGTTTCGTTTAAAAGTGGACATTTCAAGCTTTCTATATGCATATTTGTCATGTCTGTGAGGCAAGTATAGCCTGCTGAGTTTCGGTTTATTTATGAGACGCGCGCTCCAGTTCATGAGATGAAATGAAAGCGATCACTCCCACGACTTCACCTCGCGATTATAGTCTGCCATTTGCTTTTTATTTATTAAATCCAGGCAATTGGCCCAAGAAACCTTTTTTAAAATTAAGATACAATTTAAACAAAACGAAATAAATGCTTTCTACAAAACAAAACTTAATATTAGACTAAATATAACCACCAAAATCATTTCTGACCCACTCGCATCTTTTCACTCATCGTAATCAGGTGAAATGTAAAAATAATATTATAATATTTAAACATAAATATGAAGGTAAAAACACATTGTTTAATGGCAACAACAAAGTAAGCTACAGATAAATGTCTGAGCTGGATTTGAGCAAACATCAGTTTACCGGTGAGCGGATCATGAGCGCACGCCTGCGGATTATTGAGCGGAGTCAAGTCAGCTTTATTTATAGCCTATAGCGCTTTTACAATGATGATTGTTTCAAAGCAGCTTCAAAGTGTTAAACATGAAAATATTGCAACAAAATGTTATTCGGCTGTACAGTCGCTGTGGAGAAAACTGAAAACTAAATGTAGTTTTATCATGAGCCTCACCAGTCCGCTTCGCTGCGCTTTGCTCATTACAGGCTCGGTCTCATCAAAACGTCCACGTATTGAACAATGGTCGGGTTTAAATCGGGCTCGGGCTCATAATTACATTTAATGTGTCGGGCCGGGCCGGGCCGGGCTCGGACACAACGTGCACGGGCTCGGGTAGGGTCGGGCTTGATTTTTTGAGCCCGATCTAACCTCTATTACAAACCCCATTATCTCACAAACCCACATGGGGTCCAAAACGTTTTTGTTTACTTTTTTTAAAGTCAAACATCTAAATGATTGGTAAATCTAAGTTTTTCAACATCTAAATGATTGGTATAAAGGTACCCAACAGTTGTGTCCACCAGTTGCACCAAACAGAAATTCTACACATAATGGGTTACAAACAGGCTTCCCTAATACTTACAATGGACTCCATCTCCCATTGATAGCCACACCCCTAAATCACACCATTGGTTGAACAAGGCTGACACATTAGACCGCTCCAACAAAGCAACCATGTTTGCAGAATGCCATGGAGTCATACTGTTTACACTCTTTGGGGATGGCAATCAACAAATGGTTTATTTGTAGAAGTCTCTGCATATCGGAGAAAACAATTACCATATTGTCCAGATCTGAGGATGTGTGCATATGTTCAAACTCTTTCCATTTTCGTTCACAATGTAATACCTGATGCTAAGCCGATTTCAAGAAGCCCCTCAGGAAATAAATATGAAAAGCACAGGTATGTTTAGAGGCCTCTTAAATTCTGAGAACAAATTCATCTCTTATGTGGACTGAAACAGATGCAAACATGGGGGCAGGTAAAGGCAAATTCTTGGTAAGGCCGTGAACACGGTTTAAAGAGGTGAGACGGGACCAACAGACACTCTCTGTTTCTAACTCAAACAAGCCTAGGAAAGTGGATTTTAAAGCTCTCGAGACCAAAAACATCACAGTTCTTGCATAACCACCATCACATTTTCCAAATATCATTGTCTGGACTTGATTTCTCCCTTTTATAATTCACAGTATGTCCCAAAAATAATGGTATATCAGACGATTACCACAGTACTTCAAAATGTACTTTAATATGCCTATCATTCTATTTGGTATAGGATTATTTTATTTCTGGAGCTTCCATCGATCTGCCTGGTGCCATGTTCATTGCAATACAATTAATTTGAAAGTTTTGTGATATTTCGAACAACTGTCAGGGCATGTTGCTTAAGAAAGACCAACATGCAGATCAATAAAAAAAGGGCACACTGTATGCTTGGAATCCTCACAGCTCTGAATAATAACTTGCTTTTAGCCATATAGTGAAACTGAGTCTGGTGCCAATTAACATCAGCTTGCAAAAAAGCACATTAATCACTTTTAAGACAGGATAGTACCCAAATCCTGCTCTTTCCCTGCATAACCGTTTCCAATTTTTGTCTTCTTAGGCTGGTCTGCACATGCAGGAACATGTGCTGTGTGCACAGAACCCTTCCAGTAAACAGATTGCCAACCACATAGACAGAAAATATGCGCTGTGCACTAAGACTGCGGCTGCAGAATCAGTACCTGGACTGTTTCTAAGTGTTTCCACTCATTTTAAGAGAGAAAATTCCTATTTTGCTGCACAGTTTCTTTCCACACAAACAGGACACAGTGGCTGCCGTTCATGTCCCAAAACACAGTTTTTCTTTCACTAGGGAAAAGAAAAACAAAGAGCAATATCATTACCTTGGTAAACATTATGATTTCATTGCGTCTACAAAACACTTTCTCACTTTCAAGCTCCTTTCTTCTTCAGACTAGATCTGGTGCCAAAATACTTACACTAAATTAAAGGGCAAGGAGATAATTCCATAATTCCTTGTGCTATTCTAATCTAAACCCAGAAGATTTGATTTTTCCATGTAACACAAAGGAAGAAATGTATTTGACTCTTCGATCTGTTCTTTTTTAATTCAATTTTTCCTGTGAACTATCCCTGCAATTAATTTGAAGGGTTAGTTCACCCAAAAATGAAAATGATCATATCATTTCCTCAGCCCCAAGCCTGTCTAGGTGTGTATGACTTTCTTCTTTGAGCCAAACACATTTGGAGTTAAATTAAAACATACCCTGACTAATCCAAGCTTCATAAAGGCAGTTAATGGTACCTTAGATTTTGAAGCCCCAAAAAATGCATCCATCACCCATCATTAAAGTAATCCATACGACTCCAGGGGATTAATAAAGGCCTTCTGAAGCCAAGCCATGCGTTGTTTTTTTTTTATAAGAAACTTTCCTGTCCTGTCAGCTAATCATCTTTCCAAACTTGTCATGACAAGAGCTTATAAACTGGTTGTTGTCAACAAAAGAGAAGCTTTATTTCCTCTAAAATACAAACTTAATGGTTTAAAGTTTGAAAATGAATAATTTAAATGCAATATGTATTGCAGTTTTACACTTCTGTATTTTCCCAGTTTACATTAACTACAATTTATTAACTACATGTTTAAAGAGATAGATCACCCGAAAATGAAAATGTGATGTTTATCTGCTTACCCCCAGGGCATCCAACATGTAGGTGTGTTTGTTTCTTCAGTAGAACACAAATGAAGATTTTTAAATCCAACCGTTGCCGTATAAAGCATGTCAATGGGTTTTTCTATGAGAGCCACTATGAGAGTAAAAACACATACGAATCCATATTAAACCCTGTGGTTTTTGATGATACATTGATGTCTTAAAACATGAAATCAGTTTCTGCGATAAACCAAACAGTATTTATGTTTTGGTTTTTTTACCTCATAGCAGGCGAATCTCATCTAGTATTCCCAACGCCATTACTTCATCTAGAGAAGGTCAAAACCAAGAGTGATCATAGAAATGTGTACATAGATGCCTCATTCGACCATTCCGCTCCATCCACACAGGCACTAATGAGGCATCTATATATATATATATATATATATATATATATATATATATATATATATGAGCGCTGCAGTATTTTGACCTTCTCCAGATTAAGTAATGGCGTTGGGAACACTAGATGAGATTCGCCTGCTATGAGGTAAAAAAAAATAACATAAATTTTACAAATAAAAAATAACAAACATAAATAACAGGCTGAAAAAAGAATTAGGAAAAAAATTGAATTCCAGGCATTCAATATGATGCAAAAGTAAAAAAGCCTTTATTGGTAGGGCTAAAACATTAAAACACCAACGTTGGTGACCAACACCCTGATGAAGGCCAATGGGCCGATACGCGTTGGTGTTTTAATGTTTTAGCCCTACCAATAAAGGCTTTTTTACTTTTGCATCCTATTGAGTGCCTGGACTTGGATTTTTTTCCTAATTCTTTTTCAACATTTAACCCTTCCAAGAGCACCAGAGGGTGCAAGGGATTCCAGCAGCGCTCCAGTTCTCTTTTGTCTAGTCTCATGATAAATAACAGGCTACTGTTTGGTTTCTCGCAGAATAGAATCTTCATTTGTGTTCTACTGAAGAAACAAACACACCTACATGTTGGATGCCCTGGGGGTAAGCAGATAAACATCACATTTTCATTTTCGGGTGAACTAACCCTTTAACTACTATTTACTAACATTTAAATGGATGGTTTGATTCAGTGCACTTATTGTGTACACAAGTTTTATAAGTATATATATATATATATATATATATATATATATATATATATATATATATATATATATATATATATATATATATATATATATATATAATAACTGCATGTAATTACAGAATTATAGCTGTAAATAATTTATGCAATTCCATCTATAATTACACTGCTGACCCTTCCCTTACACCTTAACCCACCCATAAGCATATCAATACTATCAAACCGGTTCCTAATTTTACCCCTATCTCACCTCAGTAGCAGCACAAGTATTTTGAAATACAACATTTTTTTAAGTACGTATATATTAGTTAAAGACACCTACTATAGAGAGCCCAATATTTTATTATTATTATGATTATTTTGATAATCACAAAATGTTTCACTATTAACTAGGTGTTTATTAGCATGCATATTACTAGGATATTGGCTGTTTATTAGTATTTATAAAGCACATATTAATGCCTTATTCTGCATGACTTTATTCTACATCCCTTAATCCTACACAATACCTAAACTCAACAACTACCCTAACTAATAATAAGCAGTAATTAGGAGTTTATTGAGGCAAAAGTTATAGTTAATAGTGAGAATTGGACCCTAGTCTAAAGTATGACCAAATCGTGCATCCCTAAGTAAAACCATGGCATGGCCTATGGTGCTAATCCTAATGACACAGAAGTTTGGCCACATGTGGAAGATTGACTGAAAAGCATGCTCTCGAACCATAAAGCTGAAAATATCTGAGCCTACTGTGCATGAAAGTACACAAGGATAGGAAGGAAAAACACATTATGCAAGTAATTCCGACCTCTCATTCACACTTTCATTCATTATTGCAGATTCCTGGCACTTGTTCTGATTAGCCCTGGATACGCTAGAGTGCCAGTGTTTTTGGCTGTTGGCCCGTCAGCTCCCCGTTAGCCCCTCATGTTTTTCCTCTTGTTAGCTTTTTGGCTTGATCCTCTTGCTTTATTTAACTAGCTAAACAGGTTTTGTGAAGTAGCTCAGAGGCTTGTCAAGAAGAAATGTGAACTGCCAAAAAAGACTGTCAAATCACAGGCAAAACAGAGGTGGGAAACAGATCACAAAGGAGTAAGTGACGTCACTGTTTAGAAAGACTGAGCTCATGAATATTAATTCGCTCATGATGACATTGCTCAAAATGCAATCATGTAACCTAAAAAATATTCAGACCTAATCTTGGTATTATTTATGAATTGATGGGCATTGTATGAACCAGATACTGTTTATTTAAATGATTTATAGACATTTTTGTGTTTTGATAGAGATTCAGTATCAGTATATTTAATGCTTTTCTCAATATACTTACAGTGCCTGTCAAAAGTTTGCAAACATACTTTTTTTTCTTTCTTTTTTTAAAGAAGTTTAAAACTTTGCTCACCAAAGACTGTCTTTATTTAATCAAAAATACAGTAATAGCAATATTGTGAAATATTATAACAAAGAACTGATTTTGTCAGTAAACGGTTGCAATAAAGGGGAGAAAATAGATCCATTCGCAGTATAGTATGAAAAATGTATTTTAAAACTCTACTAGAAACAGAAAAAAAACGCTTTTTACACGACGAGAAACTGACAATCAACTGAAAGAAATACGGAGCACAAATACAGACCAAACTAATTAACAACAAAAGGTGCAAATAAATATTAATTAAAAAATGAGAAAACATAGTAACTAATTGAAACAGGAAACTGAACTAAAGTCATAAACCCCCAGAGCTGCAGCAACAAGTGTTCGAGGTAGAGCCCGGGTGCCGGAGGACTGACGCGGACTGTGCAAGGTGAATCCGGAAAGACGAGGAAGCCCAGTGGAGCCGAGGGGGCAAGGAGCCATGGTGGAGCCATAGACAGTAAAAAAAAATGGACAGAGTGATTCTGTAGACTTCAACGAAGAAGTGAAGTAAATTAGAAGCACTATCTTCCTGATGGCTGAGCGTACTGCACAGGCTCAGACTGAGCTTAATAACATAGATGTGACGTGAGCCTCCTGTCTGAAAGCTGTAGGTCTTCTAGTAGTTGTGGAAAGTGAAATCGGAATCACAGAATCGTGCAGAGAGTAGATATGCTGCTTTTGGCTCTCTATGGGCTTCTCCCCATGCTTGACTTGACTTGACTCACTTCTACTTACTTACTGACTTACTAACTTCATTTATAAAAAGACCATGTACAATTTTTAACATAAATGTTTCCATTCCGTGTATTGTACCGGATTATAGCTAAAAGCTCATTTTCACCTGCAGTCCTCTGGCAGGTCAACATAAACATAAACAATAAACATAAACAATCGTTTCTTTATTGTAAACTTACCATACTGTCACAACCAAAAAACTATTAAACAGCAACCATGTCCATGTCATGTCAATCAAAAAAGATGTTAACTGCATTTTAAAAAAACCTAAAAAATAGATGCATGCCTCCACCACATCCCAGCGATTGCCTCATAGACAGTAAAAGAATGCCTGTGAGCTTCTCCTCCTGACTTTATGGTAATTTCTCTACTGTGGTTATTTACATTTACATTTATGCATTTAGCAGACGCTTTTATCCAAAGTGACTTACATCTCAGGAGTACAGGAAGCGATCCGTCAAGAAGAGGCAAAGAAACTACTCAGAGTAGCAAAAACCAGAAAAAGGGAAGAAGAAAAGAGAAATAGAGGAGAAAGAGTTTTTTTTATGATAAGATTAAGTGCTCATGGAAGAGATGAGTTTTTTCCTGTCTTCTGAATGAAGTGAGTGATTCTGTCGTGCGTATGGAGGTCGGAAGATCGTTCCACCAACCAGGAACAATGAAAGAAAAAGTTCTGGAGAGGGATTTCATTAGGCTGACGTGGTCATACTCAATTCTAGTCAGAATATGAGTCTGAAACTGCTCCATTGGGCTGTGATTATGGGGCGTGTTTCAACCGAACCAGGAAAGACCTCAATTGGATAGACCAACAACCAATCAGAGCAACGAAGCGACGCATTGTCAAATTTCAACAGAGCTCAACTGCACTGTGTTGCCTATGGTGTTGCCAAGTCCGCGTTTTTTTTTCCGCGGGTTGTTTTCTATGTCCGCGGGTTGAAGCGACTATTATGTGATATAGGCAACCTTGCCAAAATAACACACATTTTACCCCCCAAACGCCATTTTTACCCCGGAGAACCCCCCGAGAAGCTATTGTTTAGGGCTAGTAGTTGGCGCATTTTGATGTAAAAACTTGGCAACCCTGTCTGCACGTGCGCTGAAGGCTGTGGAATACACAATCTTTGCCGGTGTTGTAAAAAAATAACATAATTTAATGATACACAGAGTACTTACCCAACATGATCATTATTTCTGAGAGAAATTGTGATGGTGAATGCATATATGAACAAGCTCTCCATTTAGGATTCGAAAAAAAATAATCCAAGCCCCTTTGATGACGTGCATGATTACGTTACTGTTTATCATCTGTCCATCATCGTCTAAAGCCCATCCAGATGATTTCATTGGTCCGAACAGTTTCTGTTCGGGGATAATTACTCCTCTATGAAGGAAGACCAGACCGAACTGCCCGACCTAAACATTTTGTGGGCGGGGCTGAGTTTGGCTGGCATCCAGGCTAGTATTTCATGCATCAAGGGTTATGATGCAATCGTTAGCCTATTTTTACAAAAACAGCTTCTACTGGCAATAGTGTAAAATACAAGGCAATGGAGCCTTTTATACATTGTCGTGTTTCTTTAGAAATAAATAATGGACAAATGGAGTCTTTAAAAGCCTCAGATGTAAAGCTATTTTCGCTTTCAATGTGACGCCAAAATGAATGGGAGACAATGGAATGCTAACAGCGGGCGCTACATCATCCCCTCAAACTCCACCAGTATTCCCAAAGGAAATGACACTGTTGCCAACTCACACACCTGGTCAGACAATTTGTCGGACTTAAGCTCCTGGGTAATTTCATCATAGGCACTAATATTGTGCTGGGCTCCGGCTCTGCGTCTGTGGTGGGCTCTGGCTGGTCTGTCACTGAGATGGCGACTGCAGTTGGCACAAGAACTTCCTCCTCACTCTCTAGTGTTGAAGGGGGAACTGTTGTGGAACAGCACCTATTCCACAAATTCCTGTAAACCCCCAGGGGTCCATCTCCACAGAGGCTATACTCATCTTAGTAGACGAAGGGTACCAGAACTAAATACCTCTGCATTTAACCACGTTGATGGTCCATTCTTCTGCCACCATCAATTTATGAATTAATAAGCATTATATGAACCAGATAAAGTTCATTTGAATGATCATTTTAGTGTTTTGACAGATGTTCAGTATCAGAATATTTCAGTTTTATATATATTCACAGTACAACACTTTTTTTAAAAAGTGTGTTTGAATTGCTAAAGCAAGAATCATAAATGTGCTTTTAATGCAAGCGGGGTTGAGCATTGTATTTTATTATCTGCAATGGGATGTGGGCTAAAAGTGGTCTTGGCAGCCCAGATACAGACAGTAAAGGTTAACAAGGTGAAAGGCTCCATTCAAAGAACAAGAGGATTTAAGCAGGGAATCATTTATAACACTCTACAAATGTTTATTACTTATTCCACCCTGCTGCCGATGGCACCATAGCAACCAGGAGCAAAGTGCAGCCTACATCTCCAAGTATTCTGAGCATTAAGTAGGTGGTAAAGGGAAATTTAAATGGGTGTTATTATATGAGGAGAAAAAAGGCAACGGTTACTGTCCTGTCTTGTTTGTTACAACCAGGGCCTACTTGACCCAACAGTCAGAAAACAAAATGTTAATTGCTGCAGTATTTAATTGGGATGTTTTATTTTAATTAATTTAATTTATGTATTTAATTGAACCATTATTTATTCATTTTATACTTTTATCGAATAATTGTGCTGTTCTATTTTAAAGTAGAATGACAATAAATACATTTATCATATGGATGTAGTAGTATGCACAAATGAGTGCGTAAACATTTAAATCATTGAGTTGAGAATAAAACTGCTCTTATGGTGTGACTATTAAAAACATATCAGATGTTCACACTTCAGTTTAGAACATTTTAAAACGCCATTAAAAATGAAAAAATTATTATAATAAAGTATTACATAATAAAAGCCTTTAATGCATCAAAACATATTTTTTTAAATGGCACTAGTTCAAAGTATCTTGTCTATTTGTGTGCTAATGTATATTAAATGCAAATATATGCAGCTATATTTGTACCCAAAAATGAGTATAAAGTAAACCAAGTACGTTTAGCAAAATTAATAAGTGAAGCACCACCTGAGGTGATCGGGATTGTTCACTCTGGATTGTGAAACTCACCCAAACTCTGACTAAACTACCAGGATGTGGAACATAACAGTGGATCAATGGAGATATGCATGCTTTTTATGCAGTGTGTCTTTAGTCAAAATTATATTTTTAACAAATGCTAACAGTAAAGTCGTGGTCTGAGCACAAGCACATTGACAGATGTGGCATTGAGAGCTACAATAGAGATGCAAGTGAAATCTGTAGTCACACATTCAGAGAAAAGCTGAAGTATGACGACATTCTACAGTAGAAAGTTACCAAAATCAGACACAACAAAAGCCACAATGAGAGGGTGAGCGCTCTTTCATTCAGAGATAACACAACAAGCGTCCACTTCTGCTTAATGGGATGGGATCTGCCCATTTTCCCATAAGGGCAATAGATAATGAGAACATCCAAGGGCAACAGAATAAATGGCCAACATTTTACAAGCATGTCAAGAGGTCTTACTGTAACAGAAGCCAGGAGGATAGATTGGCACTCTTAGTCCAGTGTCAGTAGCTCTATGGGCTAAACAATGGCCTAACCTTGAGGCCGACGTAAAGGGGGACTTTACACACCACCCTGGGACAGGGTGGAGGAACAGAGTGTACCGTAAGGAGGATGTTTATTTCATTCTGCATGCCACCACATGCTTCCCATTACATGTAGGATAATGTATTCCATTCCATAAACTCTTAAAAATATTTTTATTTTTTCACAGCAATGTCATTAAATAACCCCTTTGGATTTCGAAAGAACCTTTCATGAAAGAGTTCTTAAAAGAAAGATTGTTCTTCTTCAACCCGTCCATGGGGGATGGGATCGCACTCACAGCACTCAGCTCGGGCAGCCACGGACATTCATGTATGCCTGGTTCAGAATACGATATTATTTGGCACAATCCATTTGACGTGAGGTGTCGTATGGATTCGTAAACGACAATGGACATCGGGACTCAAGAATTGATAATTTCATCTCATATAGTGTGTCATAGTATACGACAACCAAATCCAAGTCTGCGATAGTTCACAACATCACGAACGAAAGAATAGCATGTTTAATTTTTTTGCGGTCCTTCATGATGGGTTTCGTCACATGTGTGACGCTGACCAATCGGAGCACAGACACCTTTTGTACACAGCTTTCAAACACGGCGAAACGCAAGAGTTTGGTGCGGCCAAATTTAGGTGGAATTATAAAATGGAGGAAAGGTTCGTGGAGCTGTGGCAACGGTACTCCTGCCTGTACGATGTGTCATCGAGGGACTATCACGACCGAATAATGAAGAATGCTGGCGAACGATAATGGAAGCCCTTTAGCAACCCGGTGAGTAACGTTACTGGAATGTAAGCTTAATAGATGTTTTACAAAAATGTTGTGGTGGCAAGCTGTTACTACTAGTTATAATCAAAATATTTAATATAAAAAGCAATATTTTACCTCAAGTTCTCTTTGGAGGATTGACAGCCCATCCTGTCCTCTTCCAGCAAGCCAGGAAGGTTTCCATGGTCGGGTTTTATTTTTATTTTTGTGCTTTTCTAAACATAAAACAGCCAGTAGACTAAAAACCACACTGCTTCAGACATTGTTTGTTTACGCTCTTGTTTCTGGAAGTCGATGACATCACACGCGTTGTGACAACAAGCGATGATTGGTCGAGTAGCAACGTGTAGTCTGACACGCTTCTTGTCCAGGACACGACAAGATTTTAGGAGTCAAAATCGTGTAATCTGACACTATCGTAACAGACAAAAATATTGTGTAGTCTGAACCAGGCATAAACGGAGCGGTGCAGAGCAAAGAGAGTGTTTCAACTTTTCAAATGAATTCCTATATAAGTTAAACTTCCTAGGCATGATCTGAACACGCGCTTACCTCAGCTCTTCGCTCTTAAAGGTCGCATGCCATGGATTATTGTATTATTTTATAATGTTTCCTGGGGTGTACTTATATTGTTAGTATGGTTTTTACATCAAAAAATGTCATAATTTAGAAATAAAAGGCTTTTTTCATACTGATTTTAGCCCGCTGCCTGGAATGCTCTGTTTCAAGAGGCATGTCTGCTGTGAGTCTTCAGTAAAAACACCCACTGCTGTGATTGGCTGACATCTTTGCATTTGAAATGAGATTACGTGTGGAGGGGGCGTGGTTTAGTCAGGCACTAACTGGAGCAGCTGCAGCACTAACTGCCAGTCCAGAGAGAGAGAGAGAGAGAGAGAGAGAGAGAGAGAGAGAGCTGGGGAAAGATTGCTGTGGAAGTAATTTGTTTGTATCTGAGAGCTCTGAATAAACACAAATGCAACGTTATTTCTCTCACAAAATGCTTCCACCACAGCTAACAGCAAACACACGACACGAATACAGTAAGAGCTTCTGTTGAGCATTATTAGAGCAGCGTCATTCAAACGGCAGTTTGGGCAAGTGTGCACTGCAGATATAAGTATGATTGTACTCCTTTAATAACTGTTTCAGGCATAAATGCAGCCTTAGACCGTTGTTTTGGTTCAGGAGGAACTGTATAAGGCGGCTGCTGTTTGTTTGTGACAAACGCTCAATGACTGTATAAAACTCTGCATAGCTTTACAGAGAGCACTGATGACGCATGTGGTCTGCACGAGAACGTATGGAAATACATATGTTGACAAGCAGGTAGGACATCGTATTATTGTATTTGGACAAACAGTTTTTGGTCCTGAGACAGAAGATATATATGTATATTTTTTTGTATTTAGACCACTTCTATTATTGATTGCTATCAGGATGTGAAAAAAGTATTAAAAAATGCCTACCCTACCTTTAATGCCATATGCTTATTTTAAAAACGTAAGGGGGAAATGCATACATTGCACCATAAAATGTGGCTTCACCTGAGGTGACATTTGTGAGAAGCCTGTTCTAGCTCTCAGCTGGATCTCAGAAGTGTGTTTTTAGCACAGAAACAAGTCTGTGTCTGCTGTGTTTACCAGCAGCTTCACAGGGCGGCGGAGAAACAGCCATTGGGCTCAGATGAAAGCAGGGCCTCAGCGCAGTGAGGAATTCACGCTGTTTACACAAGCACGGCTTGCACTAACAGGCTCACAAGCACACAAACACCCTAACAGACACAAACACAAAGCCATCCATCCCTCACTGAAAGAGTTAAAATTCACATTTAAATCCCATTTAACAGTTTAACACATATGCACTTGCAAGTCAATAGTGAAACCCATCTGAGGTTCGTTTGGTTCATTTGGTACGGACCAAAAAAAAATGTTTGTCTTAGTGTTCAGATTGCCATTTTTATCACAAACCAGCAGATACCAAACTGATGACATATTGTCTATTTTACAACAGAACTTACCAAACATCTACATCAATGCTGTGTTCTGGGCTAAATGTGCTCGTTGTATGTGTGTATCCTACATATGAAGGTATTTTGACCAGCTGAAAACTTGTCAAGAGCTTATGAAATGTGTAAAGGAGTCCAACCAAAATCTGCTGCGAGGAGACGCGGTTCTGATGCCTTCAGCGAAAACTGTGATTGGCAAACTTCCGTGTTGCGTTCATGTTTCATTTGAACCGCACCAGGGTTTATTTAACTGAACCAAACATGCCAAGTGTTAACACACCCTAAGTGCCATTTCCAAGTTTACAGGATGGTTGTCAACCCTCCACATCATAGCTATTGGCAAAACTACATATTTTCACAATTGACTAATCAGAGCATATCAAATCAGCATTATAAAAGTCAAGTTATTCTAAAACAAATGAAAGAAAATGAGCGATATCTAGCACACCTGGCCTAATGAATGACTGGTGGAGAGTCATTGTGTTGAAGCTGTAGGTTTATTTGAGGTGTTTAATGATATAACGCCACAATATTCTGGTAAAATGTGACAATATGCATTATGGATGTTAAAATTATTTGCAACATTTGGTTTCACCATTGACTTGTGCATTGGGGACCAGGTCCAAGTCCACCATTGATGTGCCAACTGTTTATCATATTCACTCAATAGACACTTTTTTATGAACACCTGTTCAACTGCTCATAAACGCAAATATCTAATCAGCCAATCACATGACAGCAGCTCAGTGCATTTAGGCACGTAGACATGCTCAAGTAGCCTGACAAGCCAGACCCACATCAAGATGTTTGTTTTGGAAACTCCCCATTGGCAGGGCTCAATCCGAGGGGCAGGATAAACGGTTGTCTTTCAAACTCCCTCTGCACGGCGTGCACGCAATTGGATAGCGCTACAACCAACCAGAGCAACGATGGTGAAGCGGCAAAACTCAGAACGCCAGTTTCTGTGTTTACTAGAAGCACGCAAGCAAGCGCTACTCGTCCGTCATTATGTTAAGCCCCGCCCAACGACTGTATACACGATTTGATTGGCCCGACCAGAGTTTGGCGTTTACAGCTCAGATGTGTATTGAGAGTTGCTAGACGACACTCGCGGGCAGATTAGATTTGTTGCCGCTAGGGTGCGTCTAGATTTCTAGGCTAATGCTCAAGATGATCTGCTGAAGTATCAGAATGGAGACGAAATATGATTTAAGTGACTTTGAACGTGGCATGGTTGTTGGTGTCAGACGGTCAAATCTGGTCGATCAAGGCGGCCGCGGCACCTGGGGGTAAGGACAGAGAGGCGAGAGAAACAGAGTCGGGAGCACGAGGAGCGACAGAATGAGAGAGGGGAGAGAGAAGAAAAAAAAAAAAATTCTAGTCCGGTTCCCAGACACACTGCTGCTCGGTCCTCATCAGCCGAGAGGCTCTTCCTCGCGGTGCCATGCGATGGTGCTGGACGCCCGATGGACGGCCCGATCCTCCTCCGTCCCCTAGTGGCCGGCGGTGGCTCCTCTGCCTGAGGGAGCCGGCAGTGAGCTCCACGTTCCCTGCTCCTCCCCACTAAGGCAGACGGCAGAAGGCTCCGGCCCATGGTGAACGCCGGCAACTCCTCCGCTCCCTCCAGGACAGCCGTCACCCCACCTCGACCCAGGGGCACGGCAGTGAGCTCTCTGTCCCACCGGTCTTCGCTTGCTCCAGCACCATCACCTCGGGCAGCCACTCGCGGTCTTTCCTCATCCGTGCTGCCCGAACTCCTCAGCACTGCGATCCCCCTCAGCAGCGAGGGCTCCTCGACAGTTTGTCCCTCCTTCCTCCTGGGTTTCGGCACCAATGAACGGGGTTCGTAGATGGGAAGGAATGAGACGGGAACCGGCGAAAGTTCAACAAAGACTTTAATCAAATAAATAAACAAAACGAAAGTAACGCGGACAGCCCCTCACGGACGACACACATAAAAAAACATAAACAAAACTCAACATAAAGTCTAGGCCTGGTCCTCTCTCGTCTTCCACTATCGTCGCTCCTCCTTTTATGTTCCCGTCACTCCGCTGTGAGACGAGACCGGTGTGGCACGCAGCTGGCACCCATTAGCACTTGTCACCGGCCCGCTCTCACGGTCCCTCGCCTCGCTGCTTGCCACAATGATTTACTGGGATTTTCACACACAACCATATGGTTTACAGAGAATGGTCTGAAAAAGAGAAAATATCCATTGAGCGGCAGTTCTGTGGCTGAAAATGCCTTGTTGATGCCAGAGTAGAATGGTCAGACAGGTTTGAGCTGATAGAAAGGCAACAGTAAATCAAATAAGCTCTTGTTACAACCGAGGTCTGCAGAAGAGCATCTCTGAACACGCAACACCTCCAACCTTAAAGAAAATGGACTACAGCTGCAGAAGACACACCGGTCCGGTACCAATCCTGTCAGCTGAGAACAGGAAACAGGTTACAATTCAAACGGCCTCACCAAAACCAGACAATAAAAGATTGGAAAATGTTGCCTGGTCAGACGAGTCTCGATTTCTGCTGCAACATTCATATAATAGATTTAGAATTTGGTGTAAACAACATGAAAGCATGGCTCTATCCTGCCTTCAGCAAGATGACGTGCCATGTCACTAAGCTCAAATCATCTCAAACTGGTTTCTTGAACATGACACAGAGTTCCCTAAACTCAAACGGCCTCCACAGTCACCAGATCTCAATCAATAGAGCAGCTTCGAGATGTGCTGGATCAGGAGACTCACATCATGGATGTGCAGCAACTGTGTGATGCTATCATGTCTGTCAGTGTGGACCAAAATCTCTGAGAAATGTTACTTTGTTGAATCTATACCAAGAAGAACTAAGACAGTTCCAAAGGCAAAAGGAGGTCCAACCTGGTACTAGCAAGGGGAACTAAAATAAAGTGGCTGGTGAGTGTTCCTCTTAGAAGTAATAATTTTTTAAAATCCCAATATCTTCTTTATTTTGGCTTTGTTTAAAGTATAGTGAGAGTATCTATCATATTGTGAGAGGGGTAGACTTAGGGTTATTATAGTTAACTAAAGCTAAAATTAGGGAAAAACTGAAAAACATAATATTTGGGTTTTATATATTTAGATAACTTCTACAAATACTTAGATAACTTTTTGAATTTTTCTTGCCATTTGGTGAGATCCAAAAGCCTGCGACCACTGGTGGAAATGAGTGACCTACTGTAGAAACAGTGCAGATTTTTATACATATTTCTTCATTTTGTTCAAACTTCATTGTGTTCATTTTTAAAATAAAAGAATAGTAAATAAATATTTCAATGCAGACTCCTATTTTTAGACCCCACTGTAACTCCATGTCATCTTGTAGGAGAGAGTCCTCAGCTCTGTGTGTTTGTCCTTTAGACTCAGTCAGACTAAATCCACACCTTGAGAACATTAATAACATAAGAGGATTCGGCCAGCAATCTAATTAAGGCTGTAGAGTGTCTGCCGATCCATTAGACATGGACAAGGAGAACGCACCTATTATCACAGCACTGCACCTGGGCAAGGGTTGAGGTTAGCAGAAAAAAAAACTAATAAAATCAGTGTGGAGAAAGAAAAAAAGGGCACAATTTCAAAATGATAAACGGCACTGGTTTAATAAGGAAAAAAGCTCATGGTTTTAAATTAAAAGAACGGCTCACACAAAATTTAAAATAATTTACTCATGAAAAGACATGCGTCAGTCAACCTGACATGAATCTCTCTTGGTGTTAATAGTCCCAACCTAAAACTTAGCAGCATTTAGCATATGGTAACAAGTTATTTCTTTAGCAGATTGGAAATGAGAATAATACAATCTTGAGGAGAAAACAGCAGTACTACTACCACACCAAATTTTACGAATAGTTCAAGCTAGAGGATATTCAGTTAAGTGGAGATTTAAAAAAAAAGAGTCAAATAAAAACAGTCTGGGAACTGTCTTAACAGGGGGTGTGTGGATCCTATGAAAATGGTAGAGTTTGTGTAAAATAAAGAGGAACGTTTATTAATACAAACTGTGGGAACACAATCAAATGCAGGTAAGAAATGATGAGCAGGATAAAGCGCAGCAATAGTGATGGGAACTGGTTTTGTCTTAAATTTGTCTTACAGAAGATCCTGGCACACACACACACACAATGGAGCAGCAGATGAGATGATGAGAAGACTTAGATAACTAGGAGTTGATTTGAAGTAAACCTGGATGACAGGAACAGGATAACAATGTTGAGGACGGTCACTGAAGTTTACGGTAGGATTTACCCAGATAAGTGAGTCTGTGTTCTCACACGAGGCCAAACAACTAGTGTTGTGTGTGTGTGTGTGTGTGTGTGTGTGTCCTGGTGATCCCTGTGATCAGTTCTCTGGTGAGTGTGAAGGCTGAGTGAGTGAGGGAGAGCCTGGCATGACCGTGACAGGAATATTATGGGCAAACTGAGGGTTATTTTTAGGGTGCTTTCACACTTGGTTCGATTGCCTGGTCCAAACCCGAGTTTAATTGCTCTCCACTCCCCCTTCCCTGCTGGATTGTGTTCACATTATATAATTTGGGTCTGAACTGCGGTACGTGTGTGCCATCGAATCAGCAGCTGTTTACACCTGTTGCTTTGCTAATGACGATGCAGGACGTATTCATTTCGAAGGCTGCGTCCTCCAGAGGACACATCCTGTGAAGCAAGTGGTATACGGAGTGTCCTCAATCAGAATTGAATGAGACGCCCTTTGTAGGAAACACAGACAGGAAATATTACGTTGCTATGTCAACACATTCAGCCTCATTGTGCTCTCATGCCAGTTATATGAATAAAAAATATTTATAACTTGAAAATGACTTGAAAATGGTCTGTGTGACAATCGAAGTGGGCGGAATGTCCTTGTATGGGCTTTTCTCCCAGAAGGACGCAAGAGAGCAAATGCACGCACATAAACGTGCTTTGCTCGGCTTCAGGAAGGCCGGCTGACTTCACCAAATCAAAAATGTCACAAAAAAGTGTGTTTTTGATGGAGCGGTCCCAACGATAAAGGTTCACGGTCCTGCTTTGAGAGCAGGCGGTGAGTAAAACTGCTTCAAATGTCTGTGTATTTGCTATCATCGCGCAAGTACATATCAGTAAACGACACAATCCTGTATAGTTAATTTATCAATGGAGAATGCAATGTATGGTGTGTGTTTACATACATTTGTTTAGCTGACCCCTATAGGTGTCTGTTTATTGTAAAACCACCCCAAACATTTTAAACTAGTTCACACAAAGCGCACTTCTTCATTCAAATGCGCTACTATTCCATTGTTGTTCTATGTTAAACACTAGTCTGACGTGCAAAACCGTTCCGCTTTCTACTGCTAAGGTTTAGTCGCATACAATAATCCATAAACCAAATCATGTCCTCATAAACCACGAGTAAACACACACAAATGTTGACAAGCCGCTAAATATAGTTACATATCCCGCATAGAGACGTCCTGCTGTTGCTGCTGCTTCTGTTCAATTTCAGCCTCCGGATCAGATTCTGGATCATATATGTATTAGTTGAATCTGACTGATAGCCATGGTTTATTTAGGATAACGTTTTCTTTTCCATGTTTGAGGATGTCACAACTTTCAGACACTCTCAATGCAATAGCGGCGCACATTCGTGATTTTTTAGCTCTGCCCACACAATACTAGCCTGACAAGCCAATCAACATGTTTGGTCTGGAAACTCACCATTGACAGCTCAATCCGAGGGGCGGATAAATGGTTGTCTTTCAAACTCCCTCTGCACGCGATAGGATAGCGCTACAACCAACCAGAGCAACGAAGGTGAAGCAGAGCTTGTTGACAGATTAAACATTCGCCGTATCCGGTCGGCTAAACTCCGAACACATCTTCCCTTTTTAAGAATGACTTCAGTGCCGCTCTTTGTTCTTTTCTCAGAGAAAAGCTTAACTCCAAGTCTTCCAGAGTCGCGGTCAAAGCTGATTCGAATGACCGCCGTTCGCCAGTTTCTGTGTTTACTAAAAGCACGCACGCGCAACTCTGGTGTCATTATGTTAAGCCCCGCCCACCGACTCTATACAGGATGTGATTGGGCCGTCAAGAGTTTGGCGTTTACAGCTCAGAAGGGCATTGAGAGTTGCTAGACGACACTCACGGGCAGATTAGATTTGCTGCCGCTAGGTTTCGTCTAGATTTCTAGGCTAACACAATAGGCCTCCATCCGCTCGTTTTATTTTTCGGAAAGACTCGGTACAGTGTATCTTTCTTTTATTAATATGATAAAACTAATTCAGAGATATGAAGAATGCAATACTACTCTATAGGTACTCAAGACTGACATGAGATTGACAGAAAACCCTTTAAAAAACAAAAACAAGCTTGAAACTACTTACATTTAAACACCACATCTACGCTTGCATGTCTATCTGGCGGTGGTGCCGTTGTTTCATATAATATTTAAAAAAAAATGAAGGTTGTTAATGGCGACGCAACGATTTGTGGGTTATCTGCAGCAGCAAAAGGACACATCTTATGCATACTCTGAATTCCTGCAAAAGAAGAGCACATTTGAAGGTCACATTTGGAGTGTTTTTTCTAAAAAAAAAAAAAATATATATATATATATATATATATATATATATATATATATATATATATATATATATATGAGACTGCCTCATGACGCATGCAGCCTTCGAATGCAACCTCTGGAGGACACAGCCTTCCGAAATGAGACAGGTATAGTGTTGCTCACCTCACTTTTATATTTTGTTTTTTGAACCTTTGGTTTTGTTTTCAAAGCATCTGCACATAACAGCACTCGTGTCTATCTGCCGAGAATATACTGTGAATGTTCTACAGAACGTGGGAGTCCATTTATGGCGAGCATAAGTGAGATCCACATTTTCTCTGCTCGTCAGTCACACTTGTCAGGAAAGTAAGTAAGAACAAATAAAAACACAGTTTTATCGAATCATATGTCATCAATAGTGGTACAAATACACAATTTAGAAAGTTCATATCAGCAGCGAACTGTACCGGAGTACACATGAACAGTACTCCAGGACACCCTTTTTAAAGGTGTTTTCATATTTGACATATTTGGTTCAAATAAAACTAACCCTGGTGCGATTGCTCTGTTAGAGCGGTTTATTTGAATAAGTGTGAACGCTGCCATCTGAACCCTGGTGTGCACCAAACAAGAGGACATGAGCGCTGAAAAGATGAGTCTCTGTCCGCTTCCAAATGAACTCTGGTACGGTTCAAATGAAATATGAACACAACACAAACCAAAGACATGTAAACGAACCAATAACATGATATGATGTCACAAGATGTAACCCTAAAAAGGACAGAATGCTCAAAAAAACATGTTCCTTCTCATTATAGTCGTGATGTTGCATCACAGTTCGGTACAGGCGTCAGAACCCTGTTTCTATTTTACACATTTATTAAGCTCTTCATGAGTTCTCAGCTGGTCAAAATACCATCATATGTCATACGCACATACAACGAGTGTGTTTAGCCCAGATCACAGCATTGTGTTGGATGTTCTGTAAGTTCTGTCATGAAATATACATCATAAATGCCAAACAAACAGGTTGTGAACATATCCCTGTGCCTTTAGGTTCAGTGTTAGAATGAAAATGTGAACGCTAAGTAGACCATGACTAATTTTTTTGGGTCCGGACCAATCAAGCCAAGCGAACTGAACTAAAAATATGAACACACCTTAAACAGACTCGGGTATGGTTTGCGTGTGTACCATAGTTTGGAAAACTAACCAAACTCTGACTCCACTCGAACAAAGATGCTCACAAAAAGCGCTAGCGTGAAAGCACCTGTACACTACTAAAAACTGTAATTGTTCTGAGGTACCAGTTTACACCAGATTTTGGGTATCAGGTGGTCTACAAAAATTTGGTCCACCACCTGAAATATGCTCAAATCGTTGTCTCATGTTTTCATATTTTTTCCCTATTTTTTGGGGTAAAACATTTAATTAGCCAACTTTTACTGGTTGCACTTTTTGTGTCACAACATAAATCAGCACTGCTTTTATACATTTTAAAAGTGTGGATTCACTGATTCACAACCTCATCCCATACAACAAAACCTCATTCGCCTGTCACGTTTGTCTAGTGTCACAGAAGCGAGCAACTGGAATTTGAACAAACTCTTCTCACTCTAAGCATAGCAGTTTTGCCCCACAGGGAGATACAGGTAAGTCACTGAGCAGGAATGAAAACAGGAAATTTAAATTAAGCAACTGCTCTGGCCATCTCGCCTCCAACCCCAGGCACACTCACAAAACCACAGGAGAAAAGAGTCATGGATTATGTGTTGGTGAGAAAGCTTTTGAACTTTGACCAAGAGTTGTGTGTGTGAACGAGTGCGAGTGGCACATGATGTGGGGCCTAAATGAAAAACCTTTTAAAGCACAGCCGCCCTCACAAATCTGGATCCGGCTTTAGGCTATCAGACTGTACTGTCCGTCGGGAAACTTGGCCAAGCGGCGGACGGAAAAAATGCCTGCTCACTCAGGGACAATGTGACACTAGGAAGCGAGTTCTACGGTGTGCCTCTGTTTTTAAGAAGAAAGTCGATCTAGTAACCTGAGTGTTTCTCATCACCCAATGGAAAACTTACTCCTTGGATCTTTGATTAACTTCCTGCATATTTAACACATGGTGTGTGGCTTTAAAAAGTGTCTGGGTCAGGGTAGAATAGTCAAGAGTCTTAGGCACTTTTCATAAATGCCTGATACAAACCAGTGGTTTTAAAAGGAGACAGACTGAAGAGCCCACTTGAACTGATCCCTCCTCACTTTGAGTGGAAGGTTTGCTGTGAGAAAAGGAGGTAACACTTTAGACATTCCACTGACTTTAAAGTAATTCTATTAACCCAAACTCTAACACCTAACCCTAACCTTACAGTCTACTAATACTCTAATGGCAGTTTGTTGACATGTAGTTGCAAAGTTAATTCTAGTTCGTAAAATGTCTAAAGTGTAACCGAAAATTAATTAGAGACATACCACTTTACTTAAAGCCTTATAATGCATAATAAAAAAAATTTAAATGCATAAATGCACCTTATAATGCATTGTCTCATTAATAATTGTAACCATAATACATTATAATACTTATCTATTTATACTATTAGGTTTTAATGCATTAAAACACATGACAAACAACACATTACAGAAGTAACAAGGAATCTGGAAAAATTATAATGCATTTTAAATTATTTATGAAAAGACATAGCTGAAAGAGTTTCGTTTTATTTTGCCAATGTGTTTCAGCGCAAATTCATCAGGGCTAAAAGATTACAAGTGTGTGTAGGTTCCTTTAAATACAAAAAGAGATCAAATTTATTTAGTTTTTTAATGGAACCTACACACACCTGCAATTTTTCAACTCCATCTTTTTTTAATTCTGACCCCTTGACATCTCAAATGTTGGTGGCAGTCAAAAGATAGCATTGCTTTTATTCCATGCACCTTGATATAGGTAAGTCATAAGATATAGCTATGTCATATTTACTAACAGCTTGCCCCAGCACAAACGCTGTTTAAAAATTACAGTTAAGATTTGCTAAAGACACACAGTGATATATTAGCGCTAAAAAGGCGTAGACAGGGTTATTTTTGCAGCTGATCTGATTGCATATGCATTTGTAGGAGTTTCAAGAATTATGAATCATGCGAGGTGATTTACTATGGTTTGTGCTCGTCAATTTACTAATATTTGCATCGTCTTAAACCAGATGCTTATTTGAGCTGCTTTTGGTAGATGATCCAGCTGCGTCTTTAATTTGTGCGTCGTAAGTCGATCACACACAGAACTCCCCTCAGCGCTTTTTTGCCCTGTTTAGTCAATCTGGCCCATGCATTATGCATTATGAATACCTTTATAATACATTATACATTAAAGCTTTAAGTAAAGTGTTACCAAATAATTCTTCACCGATTAAATCTAGCCTCGAGAGAAAACAGGTCACGGTATTTCATTGAAATGTCAGAGGTAGGTGACAACTATTCAGTTATTGCCAGTAGAAATTGAGGTATTCATGTTAGCCTGAACTGGAAAAAAAATAGTGTAAAAGTATTATTGGTTTAATCACAAGCAAATCTATATTGTGTCACTGTCTTGTACTTGAGTTGAAATCATGCTGGTTTCATAAGGTTTTGAAAAAGCCCATGCTCCTATTTTTCTCATACTGAAGAAGGGACCAGAGTCATATCTATGCACCAGCACTTCAATTAGACACTGGATACTTGCAGATTTTCCTTAAAGGTGAAGATGGGAAATATACAGCCTTTCCAAAGCCCTCTTCAGCAGTTGCCAGGAGCTGCTGATATAGTTTAACCACTCGTGCATTTCTTTGTTGGCTCTAGAACAACATCCAGAGTGTGCACAGCAAATAGTGGGGGAGGTAATATTTTGACCCAAAGTCAGTAACTCTTTTATTTATTTTCTTTGCCTCTTTAAATTACAGTTTGGTTAGTGTTAACCATTAACTACCAAGGAATTTTGAGGCAGGAGTTATTAGGGCATGACAGCAGCACACTTCACTTTAGGCTGGAAGAGAAAGAAGAATAAAGAACTTGACGTCAAGAGAAGGCTGGACCATGACGATCACATTTCATTAATTTCATATCATCTGTCATTACTCAGTATAAGCAACAAACAGCTGAGCTTAACGCTAACACAGACACTCGGTGCGTCTACAGAGCACTGTGTTCCAATTTCAATCGGTTAAAATTTAAATGAAAACGCTCAGTGTAAACACCTCAATCGGAATAAACACTGCCTAAGCCGAATGAAATTTCAATCGGTTTGAGAGTGGTGGGATAAAACTTTTCTAATCCGTTTGTTAGGGCATGTAAACACTTAATTGGACTGAACTGGAAATTTTTTGATGTAGTAATGGCGTATGATGCAAGGAACAAGCTTTTGTTGTTGAATATAATAGTTGAATTCTAGAATTCTCTTTCCACTCATGTGAAGTGGTGTAGGACAACGTTGTCCCTCTGGTTTTTACAGCATGTTGAAACTATTTCTTAGCCGTTTTGTGTGTCCCTTTAAATGCAAATGAGCTGTTGCTCCCAGCCCCCTTTCAGGAAAAGAGCTCATGTAAGCAGCTCCGATTACCTCACGCAGACACACACTGAAAATGTCAGGAACTGTTCAGCCTTTTATGTTCAAACCGGAGACAGACAAGGATGCAGAGACTCAAGAAGAAGAAACAACATGTAGAATGAGACAGGACGTTTCTGAATGGTTAGTTGATGAATTTATGTAGCTGATGGAGCTGATTTAACTGGAGTTAAATCTCTTCAAGTATTTTATCAGCATATTCTGTCACGATAATCTAAATCACTTGTTGTAAGATGCACAGAGCCAGAGAATATCTATTGCATGAAGACAGAACAGGGATAGTTTAGTTTAATTGCAGTTATAACTTATGGTGTCATCTTGCTTTTATGACATGCTATTGCATTTGTATTGCAAAAAATGTGAAAAGACGGAAACGACAGCTTGAGCAGACTCACAAATGTGCTCGAATACCACAACTCTTCCTCTTCTCAACATGGCCTTTGTTGCATGTTCCTGGGGGCGGGGTTTATGTAAATTTGTGATGTCACCAACCAGTGAATAAGCTTGTTGTAGTCCCTACCAGCCGTTTGTTGTAGTCCTTAAAAAGCGATTTCTTTAAAAGAAAATATCTATTTTTGCTTTGAACTTGGAGCATTGTAAGTTTGCAGATGTCGTTTATGCTCAAACAGCAACATTGCACACTAACTAAAATTTAAAAGGTGAAATCATAATCAACCACCCCCTTAAGAGGATGGTTAATGTGCGACAACAGTGGGAAACTATTAGTGCAGTGTGTGCATGTAAAAAAACCAAATCTGGTTTGAAGCTTAAATGCGCACATCAACCCGATCACTTTATTTAATGTTTGAGTAAACACTATGTTCAGATTCATCAATCCAGATTTCATTCTGAAAAAAAAAAGTGTCTGTGTAAACATGGCTACTGGTTTAAAGGGTTACTTCAGCGATTAGCATATGGCTTTGTATCAGTAGAAACCCTGGAGTATATTCAAATGAGAACCTCCGCTAGGTTTATGTTTGGGTGGTTTTACAATAAACTGACACCTATAGTGGTCAGCTAAACAAATGTATTTAAACGCACACCATAGATTGCATGCTCCATTGATAAATTAACTAACGTTATACACGATCGTGTTGTTTACTGATGTTTACTTACGCGACGATAGCCAACAACATAGATATTTGAAGCAGTTTTACTCACCGCGCACGACCGTGAACTTTTATCGCTGGGACCGCTCCGTCAAAAACACACTTCTTTGGTAACTGTTGATTTCGTGAAGTCCTGTGACAGCAGTGACAGTGGAGATCCACTTTTGAGACGCAACTGAAGCGTGATGTGACGCTTCTCGTCATTTCTGCGTTCAAATCGGTTCAAATGCAACGCTGCCTTCCCGAAATGCTGTGCTGAAGCGTTGAAGTCGCTTGACATCACCCATAGGAATAAAGTGGAGCGCGGCGCGGACTATAACGACATAAGT
The DNA here is from genome assembly GCF_024679245.1 of Pseudorasbora parva. NCBI lineage: Eukaryota > Metazoa > Chordata > Actinopteri > Cypriniformes > Gobionidae > Pseudorasbora > Pseudorasbora parva. The sequence goes on along the minus strand of NC_090172.1, from coordinate 7,510,463 downwards.
GTTCACGGACGAGTGGATCTGCACCTGAGTGTTTATGGGCGTGCATTTCCTCTCTCGCTCTAGTCACGCGCGAGCGCACCCTTCCGGGAGTATGGCCCATACAAGGACCTTTAGCTCTGTCGACGTCAAGCCGACCCATACTCGAAAAAAACTCTCCGAAACTTGTGAGAAACCGGAAGGAGTATTTTTGACACAGAAATGCTCCATCAAACGTCCGACATTAGTTTTTGAAACTTTGTCTATGTTTAGGATGGGAATCCAAGTCTTTAACAGTTTAAAAAGCTCAGTATGTATGAAACAGCATTTCACCCCCCCTTTAAGCTTTCAAAGGCATGAACTAAAAATGCGCCAGACTGAACATGCGCTGTGAATCTATGCCACGGACACGTTTACCTCAGCTCTCATCACGACCTCATCCATGACTGTCAATATATCTAACTCCTGCAGCATTTTGGGCTGTGAGACTCCCTCAGCGGCTAAATCACATATTGAACTCACACGTTTTTAATTGTAGTGTCTGTTCTCTAACTGAACTGATTTTATGAAGATGATCACGGTCGCGATGGGAAAGTGATCAGTGATTCAGTAATCTAGTAGCGGTGGCTTTGGGAATGGCCTCGTAGGGCAGCGAAGCATTCTGGGAATTGTTGTCTTTCATCCCCATGAGACAAATAAACATTTTCTGTCTTCTCTCAGTCTAGAAAGCACCAAATTAAAAAATAATTTCGCATTTCTACTACATTAATGACCCAGTTTAAATACAGATTCATCTTCCTAGCGCTGAAGTACCCTTTTAAGATCATGTATTGCCAGGATGAATCCTAATGACCATACCAACAACACACCACAACAGAGATGAAATTACAACAGTTTTACCCCTTAAACCTTCACTATAAGTCACTTGTCTCCTCCTCAGCACATGGACCATTGGCTGAACGCCTGATGCATACGGCACACAAAACGGGAAACACTTCATGAGCTTTGAAGTTGTCATCTGATTGATTGAATTCTCCAGGACTTCAGATGTGTGTGTTGTATTCTTTAACAGTCCGCCTCAAGACAGTACTAACAATGAGCGCTTATCATGATCATCTAAACGCTGGATTTTTAAAAGTATGTGAAGTTCACAGCACCATTGATGCTGATGCATTGTTGCAGTAAACTAGCATGTCCTAGAATGAATTGCACACCGTTCTGTTCTTGTAGAGAGTAGGGACATTGACTTTTCATTTTCAGGTCCCTATAAACATGACGCTGAACAAAACTATTGGTTGCTTTACATGTCAGTCAGACTTCCTCTTGGGCGGTCTTTGCCATCAGTCTGAAGGTCATGGCTACACAAGAATACTTTAGATGTGCACATTATTCAATTAATGTTTGGTCACCTTTGTGTGGAGCTATTTTCCAACAACATCTAGCAAGAAGAAACTCACACTTAGCACACACATTGCTCAATTTAGTCTTGTGATGTTGGCACATAGTCGACTGGTACATTTCAGCCGTCTGTGAAATGGAAGCATCACCGGAGGCCAAACCACTCAGGTCTAATTTTGTTCTGCATGGGCCTTTGTGTTTTGTTTATTCAGAAAAAAACGGATTGGCACTGGACATTATTTATCAAGAAAAATAAATAACCAATAAAGACAAATATTATAAGAAAAAGAACCAGAAAACTGCCTGGCAATCTTCTGCCTAAAGAAACAGCATCCAACCAGAAATGGAGCTTTATAAGGCTGTGCTGGTAAACTTGACAACCACAACACCGCAGTGGATGAGTAGCACCGGTGGTGGTCCACTAAAACACTTCTTTTTTAATATTATATATATATATATATATATATATATATATATATATATATATATATATATATATATATATATATATATATATATATATATATATATATATATATATATGAATGCTGTTTTATGTGAATATTACCACAGGAGTGAAGTAAAAAGCTTTGTTTACAAAATAAGCAATTCAATGTAACTTTACAGCCATGGAAACGCCATATGGACTGATGCAGAATTAGAGAATATGTGAGCAGCCCAATTTAAGCTCTATCAGCTTTTTTATTTTGTTTTGCGATCTGGTCCCTCGATTTCCTGATAATTTTAACAATAGGCCTACTCCATTTAAGGACATCTAGTTTCTTTTCCCCAATCTTCACTTACAATTCACCCATTTTCACAGGGGATTATTAACGTTTCTTCCTTTCGTTTGCTAATAATTAGGTCTATTATATTCACAACATTTACAGAAAAAACACTGTAGGACAGATACCTCAAATTCTATTTAACACACTTTGTGCTTGTTATTAGACTCGGTAAGGCTCGTCGAGTTTATTTGTATTGCGCATTTCACACACTCTGGTGATTTTAGATTTGCTGTCTCTGGCAGCACAAAATCAAACATAGCCTAAATTCCTTGACCAAAAAATTGTCTCTTTTAGACCTTTTACAACAAGTTTCAGGAGAAAACATGAAGACAATAAGATATTAGAGATGGTATATTACCTGCTCGTGTCCCACATCCCTCTCAAAGCGCAGAGCATCATATGGCGCATCTTTGTAGGGAAATATGAAAAAAAAATTTAACTAATATTTAATTTTCATAAATTCTTTAGGTTACCATTATTTACTGATAATGGTTTAAATATTTTATGGGCTGTAGTGTGTTGTTTCACTGATGGAAGTGCTAAAATAAACATGCATGCTTGTTGTGAAATTGATGTTTGAGCCTTGTTTATTATTTCAAAACATTGCCATATCTACATTTCAGGCTTCAAACATAAAGATATAAAACTGTAATTTTTTTGTAAAGAATCAACAACAAGTGGGACACAATAATGAAGTGGAATGAAATTTATTGGATATTTCAAACTTTTTTAACAAATAAAAATTTAAAAATTGTGCGTGCAAAATTATTCGGCCCCTTTCCTTTCAGTGCAGTAAACTCTCTCCAGAAGTTCAGTGAGGAGGATCTCTGAATGATCCAATAATGACCTAAATGACTAATGATGATAAATAGAATCCACCTGTGTGTAATCAAGTCTCCGTATAAAGGCACCTGCACTGTGATAGTCTCAGAGGTCCGTTTAAAGCGCAGAGAGCATCATGAAGAACAAGGAACACACCAGGCAGGTCCGAGATACTGTTGTGGAGAAGTTTAAAGGCGGATTTGGATACAAAAAGATTTCCCAAGCTTTAAACATCCCAAGGACCATTGTGCAAGCGATAATATTGAACTGGAAGGAGTATCAGATCACTGCAAATCTACCAAGACCTGGCCGTCCCTCTAAACTTTCAGCTCATTCAAGGAGAAGACTGATCAGAGATGCAGCCAAGAGGCCCATGATCACTCTGGATGAACTGCAGAGATCTACAGCTGAGGTGGGAGACTCTGTCCATAAGACAACAATCAGTCGTATACTGCACAAATCTGGCCTTTATGGAAGAGTGGCAAGAAGAAAGCAATTTCTTAAAAATATCCATAAAAAGTGTCGTTTAAAGTTTGTCACAAGCCACCTGGGAGACACACCAAACATGTGGAAGAAGGTGCCCTGGTCAGATGAAACAAACTTGAACTTTTTGGCCAACAATGCAAAACGTTATGTTTGGCGTAAAAGCAACACAGCTCATCACCTTGAACACACCATCCCCACTGTCAAACATGGTGGTGACAGCATCATGGTTTGGGCCTGCTTTTCTTCAGCAGGGACAGGGAAGATGGTTAAAATTGATGGAGCCAAATACAGGACCATTCTGGAAGAAAACCTGATGGAGTCTGCAAAAGACCTGAGACTGGGACGGAGATTTGTCTTCCAACAAGACAATGATCCAAAACATAAAGCAAAATCTACAATGCAATGGTTCAAAAATAAACATATCCAGGTGTTAGAAAGGCCAAGTCAAAGTCCAGACCTGAATCCAATCGAGAATCTGAGGAAAGAACTGAAAACTGCTGTTCACAAACGCTCTCCATCCAACCTCACTGAGCTCCAGCTGTTCTGCAAGGAGGAATGGGCAAAAATGTCATTCTCTCGATGTGCAAAACTGATAGAGACATACCCCAAGAGACTTACAGCTGTAATCGCAGCAAAAGGTGCCGCTACAAAGTATTAACTTAAGGGGCCGAATAATTTTGCACGCCCAATTTTTCTGTTTTTGATTTGTTAATTTTTTTTGAAATATCCAATAAATTTCATTCCACTTCATGATTGTGTCCCACTTGTTGTTGATTCTTCACAAAAAATTACATAATAATATATCACAATTTAAAAAAAATCTGTATTTTTGATCAAATAAATTCAGGCAGAAAAAACTTCTTTCAAAAACATTACAAATCGTAATGTGTCCAAACTTGTAATATATACAGGGAGTGCAGAATGAGTATAGGCAAATGAGTATTTTGATCACATCATCCTAGTTATGCATGTTGTCTTACTCCAAGCTGTATAGGCCGGAAAGCCTACTACCAATTAAGCATATTAGGTGATGTGCATCTCTGTAATGAGAAGGGGTGTGGTCTAATGACATCAACACCCTATATCAGGTGTGCATAATTATATTGCAGAGGGATGCAGCAGTCTTAAAATAGCCAAGCTTCTGAAGCGTGATCATCGAACAATCAAGCGTTTCATTCAAAATAGTCAACAGGGTCGCAAGAAGCGTGTGGAAAAACCAAGGCGCAAAATAACTTCCCGTGAACTGAGAAAAGTCAAGCGTGCAGCTGCCAAGATGCCACTTGCCACCAGTTTGGCCATATTTCAGAGCTGCAACATCACTGGAGTGCCCAAAAGCACAAGGTGTGCAATACTCAGAGACATGGCCAAGGTAAGAAAGGCAGAAAGTCGACCACCACTGAACAAGACACACAAGCTGAAATGTCAAGACTGGGCCAAGAAATATCTCAAGACTGATTTTTCTAAGGTTTTATGGACTGATGAAATGAAAGTGAGTCTTGATGGGCCAGATGGATGGGCCCGTGGCTGGATTGGTAAAGGGCAGAGAGCTCCAGTCCGACTCAGACGCCAGCGAGGTGGAGGTGGAGTACTGGTTTGGGCTGGTATCATCAAAGATGAGCTTGTGGGGCCTTTTCGGGTTGAGGATGGAGTCAAGCTCAACTCCCAGTCCTACTGCCAGTTTCTGGAAGACACCTTCTTCAAGCAGTGGTACAAGAAGAAGTCTGCATCCTTCAAGAAAAACATGATTTTCATGCAGGACAATGCTCCATCACACGCGTCCAAGTACTCCACAGCGTGGCTGGCAAGAAAGGGTATAAAAGAAGAAAATCTAATGATATGGCCTCCTTGTTCACCTGATCTGAACCCCATTGAGAACCTGTGGTCCATCATCAAATGTGCGATTTACAAGGAGAGAAAACAGTACACCTCTCTGAACAGTGTCTGGGAGGCTGTGGTTGCTGCTGCACGCAATGTTGATGGTGAACAGATCAAAACACTGACAGAATCCATGGATGGCAGGCTTTTGAGTGTCCTTGCAAAGAAAGGTGGCTATATTGGTCACTGATATGTTTTTCTTTGGTTTTTGAATGTCAGAAATGTATATTTGTGAATTTTGAGCTGTTATATTGGTTTTATGGACTGATGAAATGAGAGTGAGTCTTGATGGGCCAGATGGATGGGCCCGTGGCTGGATTGGTAGCACAATTGGCTGGATTGGTATGCACAGTAATAGTCACCTGCACACACAGATATCCCCCTAAAATAGCTAAAACTAAAAACTAAAAAACTAAAACTTCCAAAAATATTCAGCTTTGATATTAATGAGTTTTTTGTATTCATTGAGAACATGGTTGTTGTTCAATAATAAAATTAATCCTCAAAAATACAACTTGCCTAATAATTCTGCACTCCCTGTATATATATATATATATAATCTAATCCGTCTTTCGGATGAGACGTTAAACCGAGGTCCTGACTCTCTGTGGTCATTAAAAATCCCAGGATGTCCTTCGGAAAAAGAGTAAAGGTGTAACCCCAGCATCCTGGCCAAATTTGCCCATTGGCCCCTGTCCACCATGGCCTCCTAATAATCCCCATATCCTGATTGGCTTCATCACTCGGTCTCCTCTCCACCATAAGCTGGTGTGTGGTGAGCGTTCTGGCGCAATATGGCTGCCGTCACATCATCCAGGTGGATGCTGCACATTGGTGGTGGTTGAGGAGATTCCCCCCTTCTATGTAAAGCGCTTTGAGTGCCTTGAAAAGCGCTATATAAATCGAACGCATTATTATTATTATTATTATTATTTATTAATCAAAATCTAAACTATTTTACTCAATATTTGTGTGTTATCTTTTTGTACCTGATCAAAATCACACTGTAAACTTAAAGTTGAATCAGTTGTGGATCAAAAGTTTCTCTTGTGCTTCATGTCAGTCAGAGTTGCTGTTCCGAAATGCCTCCAACCACCGCGACACCACCGGTAGTTGGTCCATTACCACTGCGGTCACCGTCGCCGCCTGATTCGGAACAGCAACTCTGACTGACATGAAGTACAAGAGAAACTTTTAGACAACTAAATAATAACTAAAACCATAAAATAAAAATACTTTTTTTTCCTTTATACATTGAATACACTGCACATTGCTCAGTTAATCATTGTTTTTAAAATATACATTTCATGGTAAAACTTTGTTTACAAACATCATGAATAATTCATACAGAGATAAATCAAGTTTTGGGAAGTCACACCACATGACATATTTCAAGAGACAGCCAAACCACACGACTTTGACCTGGCTGGCAGATACAACTTTTTCAAATATAAATAAAGAGTAATAATAAAGAGTTTTTCTTTCAACCAATAGAGACCGTCTGTTGCGTTGACAAAGCAGTAATAGCATATTTGCCTTTCCAAACATATCTACTTCAAACTGACAAAACAATTATGAATCAATTTCTGAGGAATTCAATCTGAGGATTTCACCATTTTTATTCACCTCAGATTATAAAAGAGCTTTTTAGCTATTTTATAACAGTCCTGTAGTAGAGTGACAAATTCATGTTCGAAAGAAAAAATAATGTAAGGTCATAAAAACAATGTATTGTAATTATTAAAAGATTAACCTTTTAGATAGAATTCTAACGTACAGGACGCATATAGACAGAGCGGCTTCCTACAGAATAACCCATTGACTTAATGAACGTAGGGAGCTAATCCAGTGAATGAAAACAGGATTTGCCTCTATTGAAAACAGTGATCAGCTGCATGGAAATAATCAGGTCTTGGCTGCAAATCAATCCCACATCGCACAGCCACTCAAGCTGGACAATGTGTTTTCAAAGCACACATACCAAACGACATCAAGCTAAAAATAAATTCACAAGCCACATCTCCAGGGCGTTTTGCCATCCTTCTGGGAATGCACAGCCATATGCTTAGCTACATCTCATCCCCTGCACCGTCGTCCCCCGTCACATGACACAAGAGCTCATTAGCCAGTCCGCTCGAAGAGATCCACGCAGCAGGACGCGGAAGGAGAAACAACAATGTGAGAAGGTCAACTGCAGATGTCAGAGAGTGACAAGAATACTGAAAGAGCGAGCACGCGCAATGACCGAACAAAACTGGCCTGAGTCTATGAGAAAAGGCCTAATCTACTGACTACTTTAAATAAGCTCATTAGACGGATTGCCGGTTTCCCATAGACCCCTGCCACCTTTCTTAACTTTCACTCCATGGATACTCCATCTACAATTTTGAATTACTCTGCATGCAGTTTCACAGCCTCAAAACAACTGAGACACTTTATGCGAAATAATGTCTGAACACAGGACTGTTTGGAAAAAGAATTGCACAAGAACATCGTGGAACATCATGGAAGACGTAAGAGATGTCAGAAAATGTCAATTTACAGGCCTGGAAAAGTCAAAAGTAATAATATCTTTAAAAGTCAGTGAAAAGGCATGGGAATTTCAATAGTGATATCAGTTTCTCAGAAATCTCACTTACTGTCTTACAATCGATTAATATTGTTCTTTGTGTGCTCAATTTCAAGATAACAATAAATAAACAAACACCCAGTATCATAACAAAAAAAAAATAGCTGGAAATATTATCCTTAAGATTAAAACATATTTTCATTGCTAGAAAAAAATAAGCATTGACTGATATTTTAAAATATTGTTAAAATTTAAAGCTACACTGTATAACTTTTTTAGTTTATTCTTAGCTAAAAAAAACTTAGTTCTTTCAAAAATATATGTGCTCATTAATGTATATTAACATCTTTCAAGTAATAAAGTATTCTCGTGTGTTTATAATATGCCATTGAAAATACATACGGGTGAGGGGTTCGAATGCCGGTCGCCATGTTGCCTCTCCATCTTGAAAGTACATTAGCCAAAGAGGGTGTTACGATTTCCATTCGTAAACCGCAACAAACAAAGGGAGACGCCACACAACCGCTGTATAAAGACTTTGACATACCTGTAAATTCAAGCTTCGCCTTTCGCATTTTAACAATCGATGGCACCGTGTCGAATGTGAAGAGGGGGATTGCTATGTTAATCTTGGACTAAATTGGCCACCGTAGGAGTTAAAACGAAATCAGAATTGAGAGGAACAGAAACTATTATTCACTGGATGGTCATATACCTTTTTACCGCTAGATGGGGGAAATATCACACAGTGTAGCTTTAAGTTGAAGTCCTAAAATAACCAATTAAACTAAGACAAAATACAAAACTATAGAGACATTAAAAATAGTTTTTTTTTTTTTTTACAAAAACAACAAAAAAAAGAATGAAAATATTCTGTTAGCAATACTAAAACAACACTGTCAAATAGAAAAGCATGCAGAAAATCATAAAAATGTATTAGTCAATTTCCATATGGGCACCGAAATAACAAATGGGCACCATGCATCCTCCAAAGGCTGACATGACTATTATTCTTCAACATCTCATTTAAAAGTGAAAAGGACAATGTCTCACGACTGTTCTCCTCATGTTAACCTGTCTGATAACACTGAGGGTTTTTAACCCCCGTCACTGTGTGACCTTGTGTTCCCCTCTGATATCTGGCCAGAGGAAGTGGATCTGGAGGTCATTTATTTATTACTCTAGGTCAGGGGTCTTAAACCTTCTTCGGGCTAAGGACCTTCTAGTGGTTAAGGAGACGCAACTGGTGTTACATAAATGAAGTGTTGCATTAACATATAAGTAAAGTCAATCATTATTGATGCACAGAATCATTATAAAATCCCTCTTAAAGGTGCAGTGTGTAATATTTGAGGATCTATTAACAGAAATGCAATACATAAATATGTTTTCACTGGTGTATAAAGGCCTAAAATAATTCACCCTTATGTTTTTATTACCTTAGAACGAGCCGTTTCTATATCCATAAACCGTGTCCCATCATTTTGCGCCACCATGTTTCTACAGTAGCCCTAAACGGACAAACTGCTCTACAGAGCACTAGCTACTCTCTGCTGTCTCAGACGACAACATTTTTGTCTTCGGCCACCGTAGCTTCTCTATGTGCTTCGAATGGGAGGGGTGAGGGGTGGGCGGTCAAAATTCACAGCCTCACCACTAGATGCCGCTAAATTTTACACACTGAACCTTTAAATCCCCAATAACTTTTTTGAATATTACGTTTCATGCAATATGCAATGCAGCTGTAAAATGTCTGCAAAGTTTTAAAAATCAAATAAAGTTAGTACCCTTAAAAAACTAAAAAGACTCCATTTGAACTGCTGAAACGAGTTGTTAGCCATTCCAGTCTCGCTTCCTGTTTTAAATCTACATGACACATTGGCATAACCCAAATTTCGCTGACAGAGAAAGAGCAGTTGTCGTGTCTTTTCAACCACACAGTATACTTTTTTCTGTTTTACAAATATAAAATATCACAAAAGTCCTGGAATAAAAGTTTATAGTTATAGTAGATATAAACAAAATATAATAAAAATTGTATGTAACGTCATTTAAATAACGATTAAATAAAGTACATTTAAATAAAGTATTGATTACATTGTTGGCGACAAGTGACTTAAAAACACTTTTTTCAGGGTCCAAATCTCACTATTAACTAGTTGCTTATTAGCATGCATATTACTAGGATATTGGATGTTTATTAGCATTTATACAGCGCATATTAATTGTGCATGACCATATTCTACATCCTTAATGCTACCCAATACCTAAACTCAACAACTACCGTAATAATGATTAATGAGCAGTAATTAGGAGTTTTAATTCATAATTCTTTCAAGAAATTCGTTCAACGCTGATTCGTCAAAAGCTGATTTATACAGTAATGAGTAATGAGTCATTGAATCATTCATTCAACACCATTTTTAAGGGGACATAGTTACATTGTACTTACTCAATAAGTACTGACTGAGTAATATTAATTAACATGTACTTAGCCAACAAGAGTTACAGTTAAGGTTTGGTTACTTTTAATTATGCATCATTTACTGCACTGTAAAAAATATATGATCAATAAGTTATGACAACATGTGTTTTTACATTGTTTTAACTCATCAGTAAAGAAATGTTAAACTTTTTTTTATAAGTTATAAGAGATGTAACTCATTTTAAAGTCAGTTTAACATAATCTAAGTTGAAATAACTTAAACATCCCAGTCGATTGTACTTAAAAATTTCAGACTGTGACTTTTTTTTTTTACAGTGTGTTATTACTATATGTGTATTAACGTGTAACTGTGACACGTTATCTCTGAAGTGTTACCAATAATAAAATCAAATGAATTTTATTGACTGCGGTAATTAATATTATCAGAATCTCTAGTAAATTACATATTTTGTTTAGTTTGTTTAGTTAAATCTGTTCAGATTTGTGGGAAAATCCCCCCAAAAGTGATTGTCAATTTATCCAGAATGGTGGAGCTCTATGTTGTCGACATGTCGAGAAGACGCAGTTTTCTCGACAGCAAAAGCAAATTCACTTTGCATGCACTTCAAAAGCATATGGATACGATGAAACCAATGCCATCATTACTGTTTGTATCACTGTGCTGAGAAAGATGAAACGTGCTGTAAGCGGTCGACCAATCACAACAGACTGGGCCATCTGACCAATCAGAGCTGAGTATGCTTTTGGAAAGGAGGAGTTTAGAGAGTCAGAATCCTTTATCGAACCTTTTCAGACACTGTGAGACAAGAGGTGAAAATGCAATGAATGCTGTGAGAAAATGAAAGTGTTTTTTGACCTTGGATGCATGTAAACCTGTTGTAGGAGACCTCCGGAACAAAATTAGGAACCTTTCAAATAGAATACTCCAGAGTTCCATTGAAGAACATGGCTTTCCATTTCATAACGGGTTCTTTATAGTGAGAAAAAAGAAGTTTTTCACACTAGGAATATGGTTCTTTTAAGAACTTTTCTTTGGGGAACCAAAAATTATTCTACTGTGGCATCACTGCAAAAACTTGTTTTTACCTTTATTTTTAAGAATACACTCAAAAATGACTCTTTGAATGAACATAAAAAATCATGGAAAGTATTTCCACATGATTAACTTTCTTTATTTCAGCATTATACAATTCTGTTATTCCAATTAATGTACTTACGTTGGGTCAACTTAATTTATTACACACAGAAAAATAGGGTGTCAAAATTGTACCTTTAGGGGTACAACAGCTTGTCGCTGGGGCAGTACCCTTAAAAGAACAACATTGTAACATTTTTACCACAAAAAGGTTTATAGTAGTACCTTAAGGTACGCATTTGTACTCAAAGGTACTTATATGCACCTTTTAGGAGTAAAAAAGGTACAAAGATGTCCTTTTAAGGGTACTGCCCCAGCGACAAGCTAAAGGTACAATTTTGACACCTAGGTTGATTCAACTTATTTACAATGGTTGGGCACATCTTAATTTACTAGTGTCAGCTCAACTACACAAATATGTTGTAAACTTGTTGTATTAACTTAAAATCATTTAGTCAAAACTACTAAAAAAAATCATGTCATTCCAACTAGATAAAGTAGGATAGAGAGGGATAGAACTGATGGCCATATTTATTCTATGGGAACTGCCTCACATGAATTAGTTTTCTTTATTTCTATAAAAACTATTAGTCAACAACACTTGATCATTTGCTAATTGTAACATGCAAGTAATGATCAAGTAAAGCATTTCTTGTCACGGCATTAGCACAATTTCAGCTCATTGAGAACAGCACAGCTTAACCACAAGATCTACACTTCAAGATAATGGTAACCTCAAACAAATCAACACAACATAACACAACACAACTTTTAAATGTCAAATATAACTGTTAAATATAACATCAAACATTAACAGGTCTGTCCCTTCACTAAAAAACACATTAAACAGCACTTCATTTCAACATTTACTCTCCTGAGGCATCCCTATGCAAAGCATGCTGGGAAATAGAAATACACTGCCCAGTTCAGTCAGCCCAACATAAATGATTAATGTAGTCTCGACACAAATGGTTTAGGTTAACTTAACATTTAACAAATTTGATTTCATTGAACCTAATAAAATCAAGCAAAATGACACTTAAGTAAAAAAACCTAAAGATTTGTGTTGTTTCAGCTTATTTTATTTAAATAAACTGAGCAAACAGCTAGATTTTTTTTTTTTTTTTTTTGAGTGTACATAACATTTTCATTGACCTAAATAGACTGTATGGACAACAAACTGTTTAGCTAAAGTTCCTAACTTTAGCCTGGAAAAACTATACATTTACTGTATAACTGCAAGACAATTTAAAAGGACAGGTAACAGTTCATTACTATGACAACAGAAGTCAAAGTTTAGCTGAAAAATAATGGACAAGTACAGCGAAACAATCATCCAACACTTTGGTCTGGATGTCTTGAATATGAAGCAACAACAATCACAACAGCGGTGGCGGGCCAGCAGACTATTACCAAGAATTGCAAATGAGATTAGGCGGAGTCTTACATAACATGTGTGACTAAAGCCCTGATTCAGGATACTACAACACACACCTATAGGCAAAAACACTCGTCACCTGTAATACGATGAGAATCCACATCAAATCACTGGGCAAATTAAAACCTAAGACCGCAGCTTCTCTGCTTAAGGCTGATACAAACTACATAAGGAACATCTAATGCACAGGAAATTAAAAACGCACCAATAGAAGACCTCAGCGAGAGGGGTGTATGAGAACGCTGCCCATAATAACTCTACAAGTATGAGAACAATGTTTGAGGCCACCACAGTTTGAGTTACTCCCAGTTCATATTAAGTGCTGCATGAAATATTGTTGTTATTGTTATCTCAAACTATTTTTTTGTTCATTAAAATAAGGCTCAAATAAAATTAGAAATGTGCATTGCCATCTAAATTAAGCAAATATACTGAATGACCAAATCTGGAATAAAACTAGACTAGAATAAAAATAACAAAAGCACATCAAATTACTAAAGCAAACTGAGAAATAAGTGCTGATTAAAATAACACTATAAAAACACTATAAAATAACACTTAAAATAACATACAGGCATTTTGCTTCTCTCTCTCTCTCTCTCTCACACACACACACACACACCTTTAGATATGTCATATTCACTCCATTTAGCTTCAATCACTGTCTAAACAGACAGTCTCTGATGTCTGACGTTTCCATAAGGAGAGTTCATTTTACTATAAGCAAAGGAGACACTGCAGCATGCAGGAAACATTTGAGGAGGATTGAAAAGTTAAAATTGGCCTGTTTAAAGCCATAATATGTCATATTTCGCTGCTAGATGTCACTTATTCAAACAAAGGCGTAGTGAGATGACGCCTTGATTTCGCAGAGCTTTTATTCTTCCGCAGACGAGCGCTTCCGCGTCTTCTGCTCATGTGTATGTGGTATAGCACAGTGCTGTTTTATCATATTACATACATTTGAGTGTGCTGAAAGTTGTTATAATGCTACTCTGTGCGTTTGCTCAGCGGATGCTATGAGACACTTATTACACACGGCAGTGAGCTAGATCCATACAAGACACAGTAAAACATGGCAGATGGCACTGCATCAAGAAAACCAAATTTTAAGAAATAAGACAAACAATAAGACTAACTGTATTGAGCTCTATAACAATGATTAGTTTTCTGTTGATGAATGTATCCAAACTGTTGCTCCCCTGTCTAAAACACACAATTAAAGCGTTTTTGGTGATTTCATCGAGGAAATCGAGGGAAACGCGGGATTGATGTCATTGATAGACAACGCAAGATGACAGCAAGACAACATGGTCCGTTTCCTGGTTAAAATTGTTTATTTCTCTGGATTTAAACATTCTTGGAAACATTTGGGATAATGCAAGTGCACAAGTCTACAAAATATATAAAACCGTTCTAGTGGTTTTTGGCTATTTTAATCCAAGAATCTTACATATTGTGCCTTTAAAGCTGTTTTCTAAGAAAACAGAGGAATTATATATTCTGCACAGTTATAGTTTCGGTGTCTTAAATGGATGACCAACTCCACTGCAGATCCATTAACCATGTGTGAATGTCTTCTCATTCATTCACTCAATCAGATATATTTATAAACCAAATAAATTGCGATATGCTGATGTAAATTACAACTGCACACCCCGCCCCCTCAAAACACACACACAAATATGCAATGTGTGTATCAACTCACACAAGCTCATTTATTTGATCACCATTTAAACCACTTGTCACATGGACTGTGTAAACTAACAACAAACTGCTTGACAGTCCAATGTGGCATTACACAGACTGAGTGCACGAACACACGCGCTGTACCAAATCCTAGCGAGCAGCCTACCTAGTCAGCACTTTAAGACTTCGTGAACTTGAGCGTGCATGTGATGCTGTCTAGGTAGGCAGCGCGCTAGGTTTCGGGACACAGCCTGGCTGCGCGTGCACACAGTACATGTACAGTATGCTGAAAGTGAGCAGAAAAGTGAGTTACCTTTGGAGTAGAGGGACTTGGGCGAATCGAGGTCGATATCCGCGCTAAAGAGCGTTGTGAAATCAGAGGGCATCGCAGTGCCTCCGATCCGCCGAGAAAATGACAGACTTGCTCTTCAACCGCAGCTTCTAACAAACTGCCATCGTTTAGTTTTGCCGAAACAAAAACCGAAGACGAAAAGCCAGGTACTGAAAAAGCAGGCAATGACACTTCTGAGTATCATAAATAAAGTGTCGCTCAGTGCTGTTCGTATTATGTGTGTGTGTGTGTGTGTGTGTACACTCAGCCAGCACGACTCTGTTTAGTTTGTCTGTTTCCTCTGCGGCCCCGCCCACTCCACGCGTCATCACTTCAAGAGCAATGCGCTCCAAACACAGGTTTATTAGACCTAAACAAAACTCAGACTTCATTACGTCTACGTTTTTGAAATAGTAAAAAAATTCTGGCTTCTTCAGTTAAAGTTACTTTTTAAATGATTCACAATTGTTAGGCCTATAAACGTACAATGTTTAATTACTGTGGCCTGGCCTTTTGCCACTTTCAAGAAACAATTTTGGAATTGCAAAGTGTCTTGTATTGACTTATCTTATTTTAGGAATTTACTCTCCCATTCCACTTCATTAGATACAAGTTGGACCTCATTTCGCCTTCAGAACTGCCTTAATTCTCCCTGGCATAGATTCTAGAAGTTGCTGGGACATTCCTCTGAGATTTTGGTGACATGATAGCATCACACAGTTGCTGCACATCCATAATGTGAGTCTCCTGATCCAGCACATCTCGAAGCTGCTCTATTGATTGAGATCTGGTGACTGTGGAGGCCGTTTGAGTTTAGGGAACTCTGTGTCATGTTCAAGAAACCAGTTAAAGATGATATGAGCTTTGTGGCATGGTGCCTTATCCTGCTGGAAGCAGCCATCGGAAGATGAGCCTTCACCGTGGTCCTAAAGGGATGCAACAATACTCAGGAAGACCGTGGCATTTAAACAATGCTCAGTTGGTATAAGGAGCCCAAAGTGTGCCAAGAAAAAAACCATTACACCCCCAGCAGCCCCAACGGCAGGATGGATCCATGCTTTCATCCATCCCGTGTTGTGTGTTCAGAGATGCTCTTTTGCAAACCTCGGATGTAATAATTTTTTATTGCTGCCTTTCTATCAGCTCAAACCTGTCTAGCCATTCTCCTCTGACCCCTGGCATTAACAAGGTATTTTCACCCACAGAACTGCCGCTCTTTGGAAAATGTTCTCTTTTTCAGACCGCTCTCTGTAAATCCTAGCGATGGTTGTGCATGAATATCCCATTAAATCATCAGTTTCTGAAATATAACAACCATGCCACGTTCAAAGTCACTTAAATCACATTTCTTCTCCATTCTGATGCTCTGTTTGAACTTCAGCTGATCATCTTGAGCATGTCTACATGCCTAAATGCATTGAGCAGCTGCCATGTCATTGGCTGATTAGTTATTTGCATTAACAAGTAGCTGAACAGCTGTACAGAAAGAGTAACACCATTAAAATTGTGACTCTGACCCTTTTCATATTAAGTTTACAAAATTGTACATTCATGAATGTATATTTAAAAAATATTCTTTATTTATTTTCAAGAAAGAAACATTTTATTTATTTAATGAACTGTTGCTTGTAAGACTCTGTGATGATATGTATAAGATAATATAATTTCTTTTAGTTAAAAGTGTATGTAGGATTGTGGCCAAAACTGGTACTGCAATCACTTTCAAATTTCTGGTATTTTCTTTCTGGTACTCCCCCTTCCCCCTGACTCGAGGTTGCCAGATATGCTGCAGGATCAGCAGGAACGTTTGTAGCTGCAGCTGTGGTAACTAGAGCAGATCTGGCAACCCGCATGTGAAACACTACTGACTTCGGGATTGGTCGATAGGTGAAGGGCGGAGCTTCAGGCCAAAACACAACATGACAACATCAACATCAGTTGAGGGCTGAACAACAACTTTTAAATGACAATATATTGGCCGGACCACTGTTGTCAGTGATATAAGTATTTGAAATTAACATGATTTCTTAATGTCTAGGGACATATTAGGACCATTTTATGATTCATTAAAATACATTTCTTACATACAACCCTATTTATTATCTTTTTAATTGTACACTTTTTGCAATAAAAACATGTATGTATGTATGTTTATTTATCCAATTTCAATTATGAACTTGACATCCTCATATATTAACCCATATGCTTGTGTATGTATGTTTGCTGTTTTATGCAAAAAGCAGCAGTTAAACTGATATCATCCTTGTGCCTTTGACAGACAATTCACTGAGAAAAAAAAGGTAACACTTTATTTTAAGGTTCAGTTATTAACTATTAACTAGTTGCTTATTAGCATGCATATTACTAGGATATTGGCTGTTTATTACTTATAAAGCACATATTAATGCCTTATTCTGCATGACTTTATTCTACTTAATCCACATATCTACATATTAGAAGAAAAGTGGGAACCACCCAAACACAGAGATCGCAATACTTGGTACACAATACACAATAACGATCACATTTATTGGATAATTTTTGAGTATAAATGTCATTTTGAGCAGAAAATTAACCCCATATGTCACAAAACATGTGACAAAACAAGCAAGTCACTAAACCTCACAACAAAAGCAATGATAAAACTGTAAATACAGCTGAAAAACAGTGAAAATGCAACCTTATTTATTATTAATGCCCCGGTGCATGATGGGAACACCAGTATCGGGAAGTTGAGTAGGTTTTACTTCATTTTATAAAGCTGATTTTTTTGTTTTTATTTATACAAGCTTAAATTTAGAACTAATTTAAATTTAGTTTGTTTTTAAGTTCTTGTCAGAATTCTTGTCAGAATTTAATTATTTAAGTAGGAATACGTTTTTTTCTTTAGTAGTAGTAAGGTATTTATTTCACCACAATTGTTTTGTTTTGTTTTTCTAGTAGTGATTACAATTAAATGCATGTTATAAAGTATTAAAGCAAATATAGCACAAGCACTCTTTTCAAGAAAATATTTCACAAACAGAAGTTTGACCTGCACACTTTTTGGTCATCAAATGTCAGTGGAACGCATTTCTTAGGAAAACAAACATGTTTAACAAAGCACCCAATCAATGTCTATGAAGACTCGTGCCATCATGCCAGTGATGTTTTTGGGAAAAATGCAACCATTATTGTCTAGGGACAGCGCAGGCTGTGAGGACTGTTTGACACAATGTTTGGCAGCTTGACACATGATTCATGTTCAGCAGATTCACTATTGTCCTCACACAATGGATGTTAAAGGGATAGTTCACACACACAAAAAAAATCTGTCATTGTTTAGGCTACTTTTTGAGTGAACTATCCATTTTTAGGTGAGCACTATTCAGAATTAAACTGAGACATGTTTATTGAATCCTGAATTTGATTTGAGGTATTTTCAGCATTGCAATTCGAATGTAGGCCTAAGGAAGTAGTATCGAAACTGATTCATACAGTAATTGTTAACAAGAAAAGCTCATCAGTACAAACTTTGACCATATAAAAGGTTAAAAAGCCTCGAAATGATATAAGCAGTTGTTGACATTTACTTCTTTTACAGCTGTTGTTAAATATAGGCTAATACAGCATCATATCATTATCCCATATTGTGTTAATGCCTATAAATCTGCAAAGCAAATGAGATTATCTAATCAATTTAGATAGTTTCATTATTGTTTAATCATTGACAAATTATGAGAAAAGTTACATGGATTATAGCTAGTCATTATTTCATAGCCTATTAATACCTGGATCTGTCACAGAACCCATTTACAGTCCAGACCTCATACCACAGAAATATTACTACACTATATCTCAGCTGAGCGCTGATATTTTTATTATTTTATTTACAAAATACAAAATTTGTGGAGTCAACTTTAAATTATTTTATAGTCATTTTTATCTGTACTAGATGTATAACTTTGTAGAACACACAGTGCTTTATTACTCTACAATGGACATATCGACCGAACATTGAGGTCATTGTACGATGATTCATAAGGTGATTTCAGAACAGCGTATGTTGTTTGCCTTGTTTACAAATGAAGACTTAAGATGCAATTGCCTCTAAGTCCGTCTGACGGTTTTCTTTAAAATAAGCATTTTTGTCAGGCTCCAGGCTATATAGTGTTTTTATTGTTTTTTTTTGTTTGTTTGTTTGTTTTTACCTGAGTACCGGTACTTCCGAATGGGCTATGGCTGAGATTTAGTGGGTCTGAAGTGAAAGTATTCATGAACGTATACTGCGGAGAGCATACACTCAGTATCGTTATGATCAAAGTGGCGAGGCTTTGGCATCGATCTGGCATCTCTTCAAATAGACGATGCAATTGTTTACACTTTTAATTTGAGTTTAGAGAGATTCCAATGAATTTGTCAGTACATATATCAACTGACTACAATTACTAAATTACTATTGGGGCCAACTATAAAGTAACCATAAAAATAACACTAAACAGGATAAATAGCGCCATCTGGTGTGTAAATGAGCGCTATAGGCTATAACATAAACAAACAAAACAGATTACAATGCCCATGCATTCACAGATAAAAGTAAACTGAATATTGTTAAAATGCGATGCTCGTCTTGGTTTTAGATAGTTGTCTAGACTCTAGATAGTTGTTTGGATAGTTTCAGTTAAAGGTTGTCAGAGTGTAATTCTTCCTCCAGTCCAGAAGGCGCTCGCGTGCGTCATGCTGAAGCGCCACTGTGTGTGGAACACACGAAGCAGAAGCGGAACAAACGGCGCAGCGTCCGTGAAACTGGCGTGCTGAGGAACAGACAAACTATATTTCCCCCATAAACATTCGGATTTATTGAGTGAAAATGCCGGACTTAGCAGTAGAAAGGGTCGTGGTTCATCCCTTGGTGCTACTGAGTGTCGTGGACCATTTTAACAGGTAAATGACTGTTGTGATGGTGCTGTAGTAAAACTGTTAACTCACTGTCATTATGTGTCAATGGAATTAGCCGTTACAAGCTAAAGGCTAACTGGATGCAATCACTGTCTAAGTAAAAACACGAAAAGAGACGACATTTTAAGAGTTTATTCAGTGAGGCATATTATGCTGCTACTACATAATCTGCTGATCTTAATAACATTACATTTTATGTAATATCGTCGTCTTTTGTATAGGCACACAGATATAAGTCAGTTATGATTATTAACATGTAACGTTACAGATCATTTTTCTCACAAGTTGGTCTGTAAGCTATCCGAAAATGAAAATTCAATGCACAGAGTATAGAATTGAATAGCATGTTATAATTTCAGTAATAAACCAAATTTATTGCGCGTTTTCCTACTTCATTTATAGTGGTGTATAACTTGCTGTGTCACATCACATATCTGTATATATAATATTGTTCAGTTGTAATACATGATCCGACACCGCTTATATATGCACATAGTAATGCATCTAATCGGTCAAGAACATTGTGTTTGTCTTTTTTTGTATTCTTTGTAAACCCTGTCGTTATTTGGTAGGATCGGAAAAGTTGGCAGTCAGAAGCGAGTTGTGGGTGTTCTGCTGGGCTCATGGCATAAGAAAGTGCTTGATGTGTCCAACAGCTTCGCTGGTATGTCTGCATCTCTTAAAATGTAAATTTTTAAGTGTAAAATGCAAACAGTTGAATTATAGTGTAAGTAATGTTTATTCATTGTGTGCCAGTGCCTTTTGATGAGGACGACAAGGATGATTCAGTATGGTTCCTCGACCACGACTATCTGGAGAATATGTACGGCATGTTCAAGAAAGTCAATGGTAAGATTGCTTAAAGGAATAGTTCACCCAAAAATGAAAATTCTGTAATTATTTACTGACCCTCACGTCGTTCCAAATCCGTAAGACTTTCGTTGACTTTTCCGAACAAAAATGAAGATCTTTTTGATGAAATCTGAGAGCTTTCTGTCCCTCTATGGACAGCTACGCAACTACCACACTGACGCTTCAAAAAGTTCATAAAGAGATCCGAAAACTAACCAATATGAATCGAGTGGTTTAGTCCTTTTTTTTGGAAGCACATCTGAGCTTCCTCAAGAACCGAAGAGGTTAATTCTCGTGATACACAGCCGAGTTTTGAGTTTCTATTTATGTTCGCTGATCAATGTTTAAATGTGAATAAAAGCCTAAATTCAATCAGTTCATCATATAAAGCGATCAAGTCTCTTTCAAGTCTCAATTCATATGGATTAGTTTTACAATCTTTCTGAACTTTCTGCGTCAGTGTGGTAGTTGCATAGTAGGGCTGGGCGATATGGCCCAAAAAAAAAATCCCCGATTTTTTTCACCAAAAATTCGATTTACGATTTAAAACGATTTTTTTCCCCTCCTACTTAAAATCAGTCTGCAGATGACAAAGAAATTGTTCAAAACAAGTTTTAACTTTATTTTGTTTAGGTAAAATTAAATATTTGCAGCTTGGTAGAAGTGCCACCTGGGGTGCAAAACTTTCAGCATGTGAATAACCCCGGACTATTCCACAGTATAAATGGGCACCATATCTTTTGCAATATACAGTATACATATCAAAGGTTTATGAATTGATATGCAGATAAAATTAACTTTTATTAACAACAGTAATGTGCAAAAAAAGTATAGGGAAAATTTAAATGTAGCCTAATGCTCTTATTAAATATAGATTAGCATTGTTCTTCAATAGTCTCACACTGAACTGATCGACAGCTTCAGTGATTATTAAAGGAGCTCTTTGCTTTACTGTAATTTAGTCACAATTTGAAGAAAAGTTTAGTTTTTCCTGAGACTGTGACTTCGTACTTTCCATACATTAGGGAGTGAAAATCGCTAATAAATCAATAAGTGCTCTTCTGCTGGTTATAGTGGTGGGCATTTCATATCTTTTTTTAAAATAAAAATGCTACAAAATGGATTACACATTTTAAAAAAATAAACTACAAAAAACATTCGACTATTTCTTTCACAAGACCCCTTTAAACTTTTAGTTTTACAAACCATCACATTAAAAATAACATTACAATCGGATATCTAGAGCTTTGAAGTGCTGGAAATAAGTGTGAAGCTCTTGAAAACCATTGGAAAGTGCTTGAATTTCAATCTCAAAAGGTTGTACGAATCCTGAGATAAATAATGACAACAACAACATTAAATCCATGTGGTTTTACTACAGTACAATCGTGGTAAATGTTGGTGTTTTGTGACTGAAACCCCTGACCTTCGCTCAGCTCTGTTTGATCTGATATCTGTGGTTTATAACAGAATTCTGCGCCGACCGCTTCCACTAGATCACAGTAGCAATGGTGTGTTGATTTAAACGGTCTCACTGGATCACCAGCGCTGTGTATCGTGTCTGTCACGAGATTGGCCCGTGTGTGAGCTCGCGCTGCGTTCGTGTCAGCGCAGCTTTAAATGAGTATAGCGCCTACCGCGGTTCCGTTCAGACTTCAAACACACTTTGCAGCGGGGTATTGTTAATTGTTCTGTGAAAAACTGAACCAATTACGAATGACACGGTATGTTGTTAGACGCGATCCTTGTTGTTTGTGTACCTCTGTGGCAAACGCGCGCGGGGAGGGCTGAGCCATTACGGGAGCTCAGAGGGGAGCGTCGGCGGATTTGAAAGAGAAAACCGATTTTCATTCACAAAAATCGTCGTAAACTAAAAACTCGAATTAATTCATAAAATCGATTTATCGCCCAGCCCTATTGCATAGCTGTCAATGGAGGGACAGAAAGCTCTCAGATTTCATAAAAAAGATCTTCAGTTGTGTTCTGAAGATGAATGAAAGTCTTGGAACGACATGAGGGTGAGTAATTAATGACAGAATTTTCCTTTTTAGATGAACACCCTTTAACTACTACGCAAATCAAGAACCAATATTTTATACAACCTGTTATGTCATTGTTATAGAACATGATCTCATTTCCAATGTGTAATAGTCATGGTATTATTTCTTTGACTTCTAGCAAGAGAGCGAATAGTTGGGTGGTACCACACGGGCCCAAAGCTGCACAAGAATGATATTGCCATAAATGAGCTCATGAAACAGTACTGCGCCAATTCGGTATGTAATACTCTTTATTTTAATACTGTTTGTTTGGCTTCGTTTACACTGACTGTATATCTGACAAAAGCATGTCTGGGTTATGTTTCTAAAATAAAAACAAATGTAATATTTTGCATAAATTATACCAGAAAATAATAAATATTTATTTTATTTTTTAATACATTTATTTTAATTTATATGAAAAATATTCCATCTATTTATCTGTAGTATCTAGAAATGCTCTGATCATGATTTTTGCAGCCGATACAACCAACTTCATGTCATCCTGATCGGATGAACAAGTTTAGTGATTACCGAGAAGTCATAAAATGTGATTATCGATCAGAGCATCCTTAATAACTTTCTATATAATAATAATTTAGTTTATTTATTATATTTAAATAATTTGTATTAATAACCTGTATTAATGATGTATCCTGATGTTTCCAAGCTTTAAAATATATATAATAAAATATCTAGCTAGGCGGTTTGGCAGAAGCTAGATATTTTGCTTTATAAAGTTTTAAATATGGATATTTTTCTTACAAAGCCCTTTATTAACTACATTTATCATGGATGGATGCACTTTTTTGAGCTTCAAAATCGTAAACCCCGTTCACAGCCATTATAAAGCTTGGAAACATAATTTTCTGTATGCAAAATATAATTTCCTACTTTTCATTTTGTGTTGAAATGCTCGTTCTTGACATGTTTCATGAGGTTCACTCACCATACAGGAGAAACGGCTTCATTTAAGCTACTTAAAATCCATTGTTTTTCCCAAAGGTTTTAGTCATTATTGATGTGAAGCCCAAAGACCTGGGGTTGCCAACCGAAGCGTACATCTCAGTGGAGGAAGTGCATGATGTAAGTTTTTGTGCATTTCTATTGTGCATTAAGATGTTTGACGTCTCATGCTAATTATTGAAATTTGAAACTTTTAATGAAGGATGGAACTCCCACATCTAAGACGTTTGAGCATGTGACCAGTGAGATCGGAGCGGAAGAGGCGGAGGAAGTGGGTGTAGAGCATTTGTTGCGGTAAGACGGAGACAAACTTGTATGTTAATAATTATGATTCATTTTACATGTATTAAAGTGCCCCTATTATGCTTTTTGGGATATTACCTTTCATGCAGTGTGTAATATACTGGTTTGTGAATGTAAAATATCTGCAGAACAAAGTTATTGTCTCCCAAAAGAAAGAATAAATTCTGAACTGCCTGAAACGAGTCATTTGTAATTCCAGTCCTACGTAGGTTTGTAACAAATGTGTATAATGCCAGCCTATGGTCTTCATTGGCTGCCCGCGAACAACATCTAGCGAGCATTTCCCCCGCTCTTAAACACTGTAGTTGTAGCTGAGACTGGAAGAGTTTGCTTTGTTTTGTCGACATGACAAGAAGAGGTTATTTTCTGAGCTGCGAAAGCAAATCCATTTTGCATGGACTTCCAAAGGATGAGGACTCGCGCTGGAATTAATGCAGTAAAACTGTTCGTATCGCTGTGTATACAAGAGCTGAGGAAGCATCTGGAACTGAAATTTAGATATGGTAATGGCCATATTGTTTCCAATACGTGCTGCAAGCAGTCGACCAATCACAGCAGACTGTGCTATTTGACCAATCAGAGCAGAGTAAGCTCTCAGAAAGGAGTTTATGGAGAAAAGAGGTAATACTGCAATGTATATTATAAGAAAAAGTGTTGACCTTAGATGCATGTAAACAACATTAAGTATCTTAAAATGGCATAATGGGGCACTTTAAAACATCTGTAAACAACCTAGTTTATTTATTCTCATGATCCTTTCTCGCAGTGATATCAAGGACACAACAGTTGGCACTTTGTCGCAACGCATCACCAATCAGGTGCATGGCCTGAAAGGGCTCAACTCCAAGCTGTTGGATATCAAGAGCTACCTGGAGAAGGTTGCAACCGGCAAACTGCCCATCAATCACCAGATCATTTATCAGCTGCAGGACGTGTTCAATCTGCTGCCTGATGTCAACCTGCAAGAGTTTGTCAAGGCCTTCTACCTTAAGACCAACGACCAGATGCTCGTGGTCTATCTGGCCTCGCTTATCCGCTCCGTAGTGGCACTCCATAACCTCATCAATAACAAAATCGCTAACCGTGATGCAGAAAAGAAAGAGGGCCAAGAAAAAGATGACAGCAAGAAAGAGAAGAAGGAGGAGAAGGATAAAGATAAGGACAAAGACAAGGAGAAGGGAGATGCTGCAGCCAAGAAAGATGACAAAAAAGAAAAGAAATGAACCTGAACTGGCATGAACTTGGGCTTACGCAATCTTGGCTGAATAAGGGAGGTGGTCTGCGTTCCTTTGCCTCCTCTTTTAACAATCTCCAGGCTAAATCGGGCATTGTGTCTGTCTTTTTGATATAAAGGACTTGTATTCTGTTTTGATTAAAAGAAAAAGAAATTCAATGCAAATGTTTTTTTCTTTCTTGAAATTTTGGTCCTGATCAAAGTTTATCTATTTACATTATAACAGCATTATTAGACCATCAGAATATCAAGACAAGTGTCCAGTGTTACAGCCAAGTCCAACTGTAGCCATGTCATTGTATTTACACTGATGAGATTTTTTTTTTTAATCATAAAAAGCAATGTCAACAAGCTCCTGTCGCCTAATATGTTTTATTTTGTTCACTACATGCAAAGTGTACAGTTTGTTACAAGTTCACAAAGAGCACATGTCTACTGTAGTCTTCATTTAAACACATTTGTCCTAGCTAGTTTATAACAGAACATGTTTAAGAAATAATATGGTCAATAAAAGTGCATTTTGCTTTACCTGAAAAGACAATTTAAAGTTTGATCAAAACTACCATGTGTGAAGAAGTTATTTTAAAGTTCAAATTCAACAGAGATGCAGATATTTATTTTCTTTGTATTAAGTAACTGCAGGAAGAAAGTGCAATCCTCTTGCAGGCCGATGATGGGAACTAGGTTTTCTTGTCACTATGATGAGATGCTTCTGCTTCTTTCTTCTTAGATTTGATCCCAAAAAGACTGAGGATCTTCACGAAAATCAGGTCTACGATTTCCTCTTCCTCTGAAGGCTGAGTATTAGAAGAGTAATTTCAGTTAAAACTTTAACCATAGTGACTATTTGCTCTTGCAGCTTACCCTGATCAGCCACAACATTAAAACTCCTGGCCTAATATTGTGTAGGTCCCCCTCATGCTGCCGAAACATCTCTGATGCATTGAGGCATGGACTCCACAAGATCTCTGAACGTGTCCTGTGGTATTAGCATCAGGTCATGTGAATCGCAATAAACCTCCTGCAGAGTTTAGCGCAATACCCCACAGTTCGTTTATTATACATGTTGTAAATCGCTATTTTTGAGTGGAAGGAAAAACATGCTGTTTTTGTGCATTTATCTTTAAATACAAATTTTCCAGAAGAGGGCGGAGCCTGTACAGCTCATGCCACGGATACTCTCCCAAAAACTAAAACATCTGTTTGGTTTTGATTATCATCTGTACAACGGTCACACACACGACATCGCAGTTCTTCATCATCATGAACGTTTATTTTCTGGACGTGTTTTAAAGCCATATCAGTCTAAATTTCTGATAAATGATTTTTTGAGCACACACAGAATGCTGCATGTCAGATGACATGTCCCGTGGGCATTAAACTTAGTTCTCTTTCACGTCTTATTGTGCTTAAACTCAAATACACACACAAGGTTATGTGAAAAAACGTGCACAGTTCACAAAGACAGTCGGTTATGTCTGTGAATGTAAATGTACTGGTAATATACAGTGCCTACTGGTATATGCTGTATATGAATCAAACAATTAAGAAAAACAGAAAATCACGCACAGCTCTTGATCGAATAACTTCAGTAGCTTTTAATAAGAATACATTTCTTACTTGAATGCTGCTGTTCAATTCTCTGCGAGGAGATAAACATGGTAGCTCACTGACGGCGGGGTCTATGCTATTAAGGTGCAGTTGTGGGCGGGGCATGTACAATGTGACATCACATTGCATAGAAACTACAAATGGCTTGTTCTGAGACATTGCTTATGATTTATGGGAGTGGGTGGATTTTTACCATTTATAGGGTGGTTATGTACACACACTCCTGACACACATTTATGTTCAAACGCCATGTAAAAGTAAATTTTGCACAAAAATTCCCCCTTGAACAAACACACCTGAACAAGCTAAATAACTAG
Source organism: Pseudorasbora parva (assembly GCF_024679245.1). Lineage (NCBI taxonomy): Eukaryota > Metazoa > Chordata > Actinopteri > Cypriniformes > Gobionidae > Pseudorasbora > Pseudorasbora parva. Next base: position 7,483,250 of record NC_090172.1, on the reverse strand, counting down.
AAAACTACAGGCAGGTGAGGTTTAATCAGGGTTGGAGCTAAACTGCAGGATAGTGGCCCTCCAGGACCAAAGTTGCCCTTGTCCTGCCACAGATATGCAATCAGATTGAGATCTGAGGAATTTAGAGACCAAGACAACACCTTAAACACTTTGACATATTTGTCAAATCATTCCTGAAGCAATTTTTGCCACCACTGCCATGAAAGTCTGTACAGACTCTGCAACTTCTCTGCATCTTTAGGTCTTTGGTATGTGTAATGATATAATGAATGTTACTGACTTCACCTGTCAGTGGTTTTAATGCTGTGGCTGACCAGCGTAGACTAGGCCGCATTTACATTACATGATTCAAGTCACCCAATTCCCATGTGGGACATATCAGATAGACCCACGGACGAAGTAGGGAAAATAAATATTCCCATCAATGCGAGTCGTACCCCATTGAAAAAGCAATAGTGGCGAATGACATCAACTCAGGTGGACCCAAAACATGATCACATGACTGTTTTCAATGCCGCAATAGAGCGCGAAGGCTCAACCCAATGTTTTCTGGCCTTTAAAGATCAAAAATCCATTATCATCTAATCTGCATCCAGTGATAATCGTGCCATTTTTACTTCCTTTTTGGTTTTTCGGGTCTACATCTACGTTGGGTTATTCCACCAAGTGTACAATGTAAATGCAGATATTGGATATGGGTCACTTTTAAAAGAAGGTTGTAAACTGGTGTGGTTGTTGAAAAAAAAAATATATATATAGTCAACAAATGGGAATTGGGCATTGAGTGTAAATGTGGCCTAACAGTAGACTGAAATATGAAGTGAAGTCATATAGCACCTGGTGATTCTGCTGTTCTTCACCGAATGCCTCAAGGATGATTGAGACAAAGAGGGTCAGTATCACAAACGTAATGAAGATGACACAAGTGGAAATGATGAGAGCGCCAAGCACGGGATCAGAAGTAATCACCTGTAGAGACAGCAGGAAAGCTTTTCGGTAACACTTTACAATAAGGTCTCATTTGTTAACATTAATGGATTAAATAACAATAAGAAATCTACTTTTACACCATTTATTTAGGTTGTTAAAGGATTAGTTCACTTCAAAAATGAAAATCTCTCACCCCATCTCATCTAAGATGTTCATGTTTCTTTCTTCAGTTTAAAAAGAAATTAAGCTTTTTGAGGAAAACAATCCAGGATTTTTCTCCACAGTGGATTTCAATTCCAACTGAAGGTCCAATCAATGCAAATTATCAGGAAATGTTCAATTTAAAGTGAACTGATCCTTTAATGTTACTTAGAAATATGAAATATGTTAGCTGAGAGTGCATTAACTAATGTTAACAGATACAACATTTGATATTACAACTGTATTGGTAAACAATAACTTGTCAGTAAGATAAATAAATGTTGTAAAAGAATTGTTCATTGCTAGTTCATTTAAGTAATGTGGTTAACCAACATGGTAACGCTTTACAATAAGATTGTATTAGTTAGCATTAGTTAACATGAACTAACCATGAACAACACCTCTGTTCAGCATTAGTTCATCTTTGTTAGTGTCAGTTATTTAAAAATACAGCTGTTCATGTAAGTTCACAGTGCATTAAATAATGTTAACACGATTTTAATGATGCATTAATAAATGTTGAAATTAACATTGACAAAGATTAATAAATGCTTTATAAGTGCAGTTCATTATTAGTTCATGGTAACTAATGTAGTTAACTAATGAACCTTATTGTAAAGTGTTACCACTAACTAATGTAAAGTATTGTAAAACCTGTAAATCATTTTACATACCTCATCATAATTGAATATGCCAAACTGCAAACAGAATATTGTCTTGAACGCATCTGGCAAAGTTTTGTAGGAGTACAGCTTCCATCCAAATATTAGATTGCACTATCAAAAACAAATAAATGGTATTAATTTCATTAGAAAAATGACTGAAATGCACCTAAAATTGAAGTCTATGGGGCAACCATTCAATGTGCTGCATCAACTTCAATTGTAAGTGTTTCTGTCAAAAGATATTTTTCTGCTTTTTTAAATATAAAATTTTGTTTTTGGTTGATTTTTTATTTGACTGAGGGACCAGCAGAAATGTTCTGCTGCTTATAGAGCTAAAAGGTATCTTGATGTTTTGTTCAGTGTTAAGATACATTTATGAGCCTATTTTACCAAAACTGTATTTTAAAGTCACCATGAAATCAAAATTGACCATTCTTATATTTTATTTTCTCTTATGATGTGTTTAATGATGTGAGGGCAAGACAACCTGTCACTCGTGAGATCAACCAATAGCAAAACAAAATCATCCAATGAACCAATCAATTCTCTATGGACAAAATCAGGTCCGGCCCTACATTTTTTCTCATTCGGTAAGCGTTTGACACATATATGCCACAATGAGGAATACAAGACTATCACAACTTCTGTTTCATGTTGACTTTAAACCACAGTAAAACAGTTTTTGCCCCTTACAGTAATAGAATAGGCCAAGAGGATAATGAAGATGACCACAATGAAACTGGACATATCGTTCCATGCCCGCTGCAGTGTGGAGGTGATGAGGTGTAGTTTAGGGTTGAGTCTCAGCAGATGCCAGAGTTTTAAACAGGCCAGAAGAACCAAGAAAGCCATGAGATATCCCAGTGTAGAATCTATGACAACTGTGTCATTGAAACTGGGAAACCTGCAACACAGGAATAGCACTGTTACCATGTTCAGTTCACCCGCTCTCCAAAGCGCTTGTTCTATGTAGGGTCTTGGGATGTTCAACTCATGTTCATAATCAAAACACTGAAAAGAAAAGATCTACTTACTGATCTTTGTGTTGCTGGTAGTATTGAATGTCTTTTTCTCCCTGCACGGTTCTCTTGATGAACACTGATAATGAACTCCAACTTAAGATGATGATGGCCAGGTCTAACAGATTCCACTTGTTTTTGAAATATGCCCATTTCTGCTTCTTCATCAGCTTTCCCTGTTCAAATATGAATGGTTTAATGTGAGCATTGCAATTTAAGGAACGGTTCACCCATAAGTTTAATTTCTATCATTAAATACTTAAAGGGTTACTTCACCCAAAAATAAAAATTCTGTCATTAATTACTTACCCTAATGTCGTTCAACACCCGTAAGACCTTGTTTCATCTTCGGAAACAATTGAAGATATTTTTGTTGAAATCCGATGGCTCAGAAAGGCCTTCATTGACACCTATATCATTTCCTCTCTCAAGACCCATAAAGGCTCTAAAGACGTCATTACAAAGCCCATCTAACTACAGTGACTCTACAATCATTTTATGAAGACACGAGAATAGTTTGTGTCCCAACAATTTTTTTCAATAACGACTTACATAGTGATGGGCCGATTTCAAAACAAAGTTTCAAACTTTATGAATCAGTGTATTGATTCTTGATTCGGATCACGTGTCAAACCGCCAAACTGCTGAAATCACATGACACTGGCGATCCGAATCATGAATCGATACACTGATTCATAAACTTCGAAGCTGTGTTTTGAAATCTGCCCATCACTATCTAAGTCGTTATTTTGTTTTTTTGCACACACAAACTATTCTCGTCGCTTCATAAAATGATTGTAGAGTCACTGTAGTGAGATGGGCTTTGTGACGACGTAGTGCCTTCATGGGTCTTGAGAGAGGAAATGACATTGGTGTCAATGAAGGCCTTTCTGAGACATCGGATTTCAACAAAAAAAATCTTCATTTGTGTTTCGAAGATGAACGGAGGTCTTACGGGTGTCGAACGACCTTAGGGTAAGTAATTAATGATATAATTTTCATTTTTGGGTGAAGTAACCCTTTAAGAATTTCATTCTGTGAAAGAAAAGAAGGAGCTGTTTAGTAGAGGTGTAACCGTACACATAAGCCACGGTTCTGCATGTACTTCAGTTCTGGGGTCACAGTTGAATTAGAGTTCAATACAAATCCGAAGCAATAGCTGTCATTTCGTCATTATAGTCCGGCTATGAGTAACCCACTTCTAGCCAAAATAACCTTGAGTTTGGTAACATGTTGTTTTTGCCAAAATAACTTGCAAGATGTATGCTATTCCATCATGTAAGGAGAGTCAACAGTGACTACAAGGTGTTTAGTTTCATTTCATTGACATGTTCATGTTCTAGATGACTAGTCTATTCTTAGACGTCAGGTGCTGTGTTTTGACGGCAATATATATATATATTTTTTTTATAGAATTGCTTGCTGGGAGGTTCATTTTCAATTATTTTAAATAGACAGTAGTGCAAATTAGTTTGTTCCACATAACGGTATTTAGTCCTCCTTGAGGTAGTTGGTACAGTAAAGTCTTCTTTAGTGTATTAAGCACTAAAGCAGTAAACAGAATGCACTCGTTTTTGTAGGGCTGATAAAAAAATAACTAAAGTTATTTGGTCACAATCAGCTATATAACTGAAAAGCATCTCTTGAGTTATAAAAGTACAAAATAAGTAGAATAATGAAAAACAAAACTTGTGCAGAGATTTCCTGTAGTATTTTTCATATACTAGCTCTGGTGATTGGCACATCTGGATGATGTCTTTTGAATAACGTTTTGGGCGTAGCCTACAACATCATTTACTGGCAGATGCACAGTTAATATTACGCTTTTTAAAGAAATCACAGAGTGAGAACGAGAGAAAGAGCCTTTCTGTTTCATTCACCTTTCCAAAAAGAGAAAGTGAGTGAAGCGGCACCTGAGGTTTTCCATTTCCAGGACACGCATATTTCATCACTGGAATGTAATAGAGCAACTTTCACAACACAAATCGGCACAACGGCAAATGATTTTGTCTCATTATAACAGCTAGAGTTGTCAAAAATACAAACTTCGGTACAAGTGTAATTTAAAAAATGTGACGATACTAGCATTTCCCTTTTCCCCAGTTGAATGGATTCTTAAGCACCTCTGATTGGCCGTTGTGCTCAAGGTCTCAACATATATGTCTGTGATTGGCTACAATGACTACACTTAAAAAACATGTTTTAAATAGGCATCTTTGGCATCGTCTCGCAATCGTCTTTTTGTTGGAGGTCCTGGACATCTTGTTCAGACACATGGTATCATGGATTCTAGCAAATACCATCAGATAACAAATCTAAACCTGACGGCCTCTGCTAGGAATCTTATAATGGGCCGTGGTTGGATCTTCCATCGGGACAATGATTTAAAACAAACATCAAAATCAACACACAAATGTGTCACTGAGCACAAAATTAAGCTTCTACCATGACCGTCCCAGTTCCTGACCTGAACCCTTTAGAGAACGAGTGATGAACTGAAGAGAAGAAGCACTAACATGGATCTGTGAATCTGAAGGATCTGGAGAGATTCTGTATGGAGGAATGATCTCTGATCTCTGGTCAGGTGTTCTCCAAACTCATCAGGCATTATAGAAGAAGACTCAGAGCTATTATCTTGGCGAAAGGTGTTTGCAAAATGTATTTAATAATTAAAAGGATTTACCCCTAGTTTCAATTGTTTTACTTCGATGAAAGGTTAGATTTTTGCACATTTTTAAATGAAAGATCAAAAGGATAAAAAAAAATGCAGAATTAATTTTTACAGAGATCATATTTACAAGAGGTGAAAATAATTCTGACCACAACTGTATGTTTGCGCTGCATAAATATGCTCGTGTTCTTAAAAATAAAGGTTCTGTATCGGCATCGATGTTCCAAGAAGAACCTTTAACATCCATAGAACCTTTCAGTTCCACAAAAACTTATTTATAGTGGAAAAAGATTATTTAGATTATTAAAATGTTCTTCACAGACAATGGTTCTTTTCAGAATCTGGGAAACTCAAAATGATTCTTATATGGCATTCGCTGTGGAAAACCCCTTTTGTAACCTGTATTTTAGAATGCACTGAAGAAAGAAAGTCATATGGGTTTGGGAAAGCTTGAGGTAAGCAAATGATTTTGAAATTTTCATCGTTTTGGGGTGAACTATTCCTAATTGCAATGAAATTACGCTTTAAGAGAACTGACCTGCAAAAACATGTAGTAGATGATGAAGAGGAAATAAAAGACCTGAGAGGCCATGAGAAACGATTGAAAGCCACCTGTGGACTGGTAGAGACGGACACTCTGCACCACACTGCGAAACTGAAATGCGCCTGTAAAATAAAAAGTGTAAACTCAGCTTTTTAATGGAACATAAACGTTTTTTAGGAATGGGGAAGATTGTTCTTTTTCCTCACCCACTGCAGTGCTCTCCAGTATCAGCGTGACAATGCAGAACAGGTTGACATTAGCATTGTACACCGTAAACTCTATAAAAACCGCCCTTGTATACATATCCAACCAGGTGGAGTTAAATAGATATTGAAGCTTCCTGGTGGTTGAAAGGAGGTATGTTGTTAGGTTAGTATGCATAAAATATACCCATTATATACACATTAATTACAATTAAGCATAACATTTTCACAAGGGTAGTAGACAACATTTTCAAATTGAAGGCTTTAAAGGTAAAAGGTAAACATTTTTTGTAACAATACTTTCTGCTGTCCTATTTCAGTGTGCAGAGTCACTTAATAAAAGTATTTGGCTGCATCCAAAATTGCATACGCATACGCATACGCAAAATTGCATTCGCCTATATAGTAGGCGAAAAATAGTATGTGACAAAAGAAGTATGTCCAAATTCAAAGTTATCATTAAAGAGTAGGCAAAAATTACCCGGATGATCTACTACTTCTGTCAAGATTCTGAAATGTGCATATGATGGACACTTTACTATCCCATGAGGCCATGGGAGAGGATTTGTGAATTGAGGTGAAGTGAAACTGAAGCTGGAAGGTCACATGATACTGACAACATGGCTAAAGTAGTGCATACATTTTTGGTCAAGATCTCTTCCAAGGCACATCCCAAAAACTTTCTCGGAATTTAAAGGTGTCATGAACTGGCTTTTTGTATTTTTTTATACTGTTGTCTGAGGAAAACGAATGATGTTTGTGTGGTTTTTACATCCAAAAACATCATAACTAATAAGTAATAGGCTATTTTCTAAACTGGTTTTGAGGCTCTCTCCTGAACGCTGGGTTCTGATGGGTGTGACGCACTGGAGACTTGTAATTAAACGCCCACGACTAGGATTGGATAATATTTGCATATTTAATGAGCTTCAGCTCCCCTGTCAGTTCAGTTGACATGAGGGAGGGATTATTTTGAAAGCAGAAACCGAAATTATTCTCTCGATCACAGGCCTCGTAAACGTCTTTATCTAACAAACACAATGATTTATTTCTCATCCACCTGCGTTTGATTGGAATATTATTTCTTACATGGGCCGCACAATCTGTGTATATAAGTGTGGAGACACACACACACACACGTGCGCGAGCGCCCAGATGACAAAAAAAATATTTCTACCGACGGGTGTACGGTTTAATAACCTGGAAAACACACAGCTTATTATTCTGTAGAGGGTTGTTTCGCCACTAGATGACGTCAAGATGCAAACACGATCGTTTTCTGGGCCTGATGTCTATAAAAGCTTTTCTTTGGCAAACAAGGATGTTTTCAGTTCTGAAATGTACAGGATACTCTTATGTTATCATGACCTATTATATATAAAAGCTCAAGGGAAGGTTGCCAATTCATGCGGAAAATATGCAATTTTGTTGTAGGTTGTATTTAAGCAATTACTCACCTGCTTGCATTTTCCAGGTCAGAACCAAGGTCCATAACATAGCCTCCTCCTCTATATAGCGCAATCATACCCCAGACAGGGACTGCTTTGAGCGTGGACTGGCTTTGGTACTGCCAAGCTGTGACAGTGTCCTTGGAGCCATTTACAAAATTGAACTCTTCCCAGCCTGGACCGTAGGAGCCCATGTCCTCATTTTCCCAAGAGTAAGGGGCATTGCAGTGAGGAACAGCTTGACGCATGGACTTAGCAATCGTACAGGAGTCTCTCGACACCCTAACTTGACGAAGACGAGCACCCCCAACAAGTTTTGAGTTTCCATCTGTTATAAAGCCTTGAAATTTAAAATGAAATAGTCATTAAACACATCAGTCAATAATGTGGCTATTTACTGGAGCTTAATGGGTTAAAACTAAAGCACTCGTGATCCTTCTGATAAATACCTGAGTTGGAATAGCAGATTAGTATAAATAACATAAAATAAGAAGACATTTGTTAGGAGTCCTTATAGATCTTATGATCCATGACTACCTTTTCCTTCCCTCGGGTCATTTTGACATGAAACTCATTTTATCTTGTTTTTACAAAATGTAATGTTCATCGGAGTGGTCCAAGACATTAAGTCTTTTCTTGCACTTGATCCATGAATACACACACACAAAAAATTGACTGTTTAAAAAAAAATGTGTATGTGGCTGTAATAATAATAAAAAAAAGTAACAAATCCTTCCCTCTTGGGTCAATCTGACTCTCTTAGGAATTAATGGAATATGAATATGCTTCAGTGTATACAGAAAAAAAAAAAATTCTCAAAATTAAAACACAAAATGCTAAAACTGTACCAAGAAAAAAGGTTTTATAATATCTACATGTGTAATTGAGTTTAGGACCCAATGGAACAGCTCATTTGCTCCATATAGAGCTAAAAAGCCATCTATTGGCAAGAGTCATGAAATATCATTATTATATTATAAAAAAAAATTCCACAGGAGGTCGGCAGAGACTACCAAATTGACTCAGTGTGAGATATTTTGAGCTGATTTGGGCTGGTTATGCATATATTGGAGTTATTTTTAATGTAAGTTCAAAGAATGTGAAGAATGTGCTAAAATTATGTATTGATTAAATCTAGTAATTTAAATGTACATACAAATAAATTTGCATACGTCTATTAAAAATATATTATCAAAAATTAAATTATACAAACTTTCGGGACCAAAACAGGCTATAATATTAAGTCTTCGGATCATTATGACCCGCAAGGGAAGGTTTTGTTACACTTCAGGTTTTGTTACACTTGTTTTGACTGCAAGGAGAGGATGAGGGTTAAATACAAATTAAAGAAGATTGTTGTGCACTTGTTATATTCTTGACAAATCAAGATAAAGGAACTACCTGGCTGTTCTCCAAACAGGTTGCTAAGAAGTGTATCATTAGCCCAGGTGAACACGTCATTGTGGTTCATACTTTCTGAAATGCCCTTTCTGAAGCTCTGCCGGATGTGTTCAGTGAGGTAGAATCCATTTTCATTTCGTTGACCATATGCCACCAAGAGCAGCATCCACAAGAACCCCAGAAAAACTGCAAAGGAAACACAGATCTGAGGACTGTAAACTGTTCTTTTACATAGTCATTGGCTGAACAGTTGTTTTTCCTACCTAAAATCTCTATGATGAGCGCCCGTGCTTTCTGCTGTTTGACCATGTTTCTCTTTATCTTTTCAATATCACTGGAAGGTGGAGGCTGATAGAAGCTGTGTGAGCAAACCCTCTTGGCAAGTCGAACTCCATTGAAATCATCTAGGGAATAGACCATAATTGAATGCAAATTTAAAAAAGATCAATTCAGCTCTTTCAAATGATTAGGAGAGACCTTCACTTATGAAATAGGATATAGGAAATAAAATCCTTTAAAAGAGGTTTCTTAAAGCCATGATATGTCATATTTTGACGCTAGAGCAAATTATTCAAAATTATTGACTAGAGGTCAATTATTCAAAATAAAGGCATAGCGTGATGACTTTGATTTGGCTTATTTCTCTGGATTTAAACATTCTTGGAAACATTTGGGATAATATAAGTACACAGGTCTACAAAATATATAACATGATTCTAGTGATTGTTGGATATTCTAATCCAAAAATGTTTTTGAACACATCTTTATATTAATGTCATAATTACTTTTGTCATTATATATATATATATATATATATATATATATATATATATATATATATATATATATATATATATATATATATATATATATATATATATATATATATATATATATATATATATATATATATATATATATATATATATATATATATATATATATATATATGGTCAAAGTCTAATGCTGAATGTACTGAAAGCATTTATGGTAAACTAAGATATACTTGACATTTTTGAAAATTGTGTAAATACATATTTGTAATTATTGTAAATACATGACATTTAATTTGACATGATCACAACGTGACTTTTTAAAGGTGTACTGTAACATTATTTTTTAAACACAAGTACAGTTTTTTTAGAATACAGTTTCAATGGGGTGCTATTACACTTTTTTATCCCAGGATGTCCTTTGGAAAAAGAGTAGGGGTGTAACCCTGACATCCTGGCCAAATTTGCCCATTGGCAAATGGGGATATGGGCAAAATCAGGATATGGGGATTATTAGAAGGCCATGATGGACACATCATGGCCTTCTAATAATCCCCATATCCTGATTGGCTTCATCACTCCGTCTTTGCTCCACCAATCAGCTGGTGTGTGTGGTGAGCGTTCTGGCTCAATATGGCTGCCGTCACATCATCCCAGTGGTGCTGCACACTGGTGGTGGTTGAGGAGATTCCCCCTTCTGTATTTAGAGCGCTTTGACTACCCAGAAAAGCACTATATAAATCTAACTAATAATTATTATTAATTTTGAACATTCAAGCATAAAAATCTATTCTATTAAACCCCAAAAACAAAACCAAGAGAGAATAATAGGTTCCTTTTAAGACATGACGGAATAACTGCACATACAACACAATAAAGCTCATTTCTTTTCACAAGTGTTGGCTGTGCCACATACCTGAGCAAGTGGAGGTTTTCTTACGTAAAATTTCTAAAAGTTCTTCATCCTCAAAATTGACTTTTTTCACCACCAACGCAAAGAAAATTGCCAAACAAAACACCTGCCATATGAAACACACAATAACATAGTCAAACACAAAAAACATAACATTATAAAACAATACATATATGTCGCATTTTGACTACAGCTCTTTACTTTTACGGGCTGGGTGAAGAAGAGGCTCTCAGTGAAGGACAACACAATGGAGATTATCCAGCTGACCGAGAGATCCTTTCCATATTTCAATCCGTACAACATGGTAAAGTACCCTGATATCACACTTGTGGCTGCAACAAGCAGCCATCCCACATACACACACCACCAGGGCAGACCCTTCCTGCTGCTGCTGCGCTCTTTTTTGGGGCTCAAAGCACAGGTCCACTGCTCAGTGAAGGGTCTGGAGGATTGCTGACTTTCCAGCAGTTTCTTCATGCTCTGGATCTGCAGTAAAACCTGACCGTAGCACCCGGGCCTAGAAAAGCCTGAAGGCCCCAACAGCTTCACTTCTCCCTCCAAGTTTTCAAGTTGTTTGGACAGATGATGGCTGTAGGGCCAGAAAACGGAGGAGGTTTCATTTTTGTGTATGAAGTGCTGTTGTTCGATGAAGTTCTGCAGCTCTGACAGTAAAGTGATGATGTCTGTCTTATCAGAGTCCTTCTGTGTTTTCAGGACAGGGCATCTCATGGCATTTCCAAACAGGTATGTGATCCTCTGTATGTCCTAATGAAAAACGGTTACACTTTATTATAAGCTGTCCTGGCTGCAGTGTAATTACACATATAAGTACTGAGTAATAATACTTAACCATGTGTAACTAAAGTTAGGGTTAGTTGCGTGTTTTTACCATAGGAAGTACATGTAAGATGGGAAACTGTAAAATAAAGTGTTACTGAAAAATTTTGGCTAAATAATGTTGCAATAAACACATCAAGTAATTACAGTATACCCATGTTTGATGATAATTAATATTTTTTTTTAAATTTATTTTTTTAATGAATACAAAGGATGTATTCATTTGATCAAAAATTACACTAAATAATGTTTCAAAAATCTATTTCAAATAAATTATGTTCTTTTGAACTTCCTATTCAACAAAGAATCCTAAAAAAAATTGTTCCACACTACAATAAAGCAGCACAGCATTTTTCATTTGTGATGATAATAATATTTTAAGTAGCATATTAGCATATTAGAATGATTTCTGTAGGATCATGTAACATGTCACAATAGTTTGAAATCAGTATTTTTTATAGAATAGTTCATTGTAATGCTATTTAATTGTATTAATATTTCATTCTGTTTTGACTGTATTTTTGAACAAATAAATGCAGCCTTGGCAAAGCATATTATTTTTCTTTCAAAAATAAATAAATAAATATTGTAGTTAGTGTACTCTCTTAAAAATAAAGTTTCCAAAAAAAGGGAATTATATTGCCATAGAAGAACCATTTTGAGTTTCTCACCGAACCTTTCAATGAACAGTTCTTAAAAGAACCATATTTTTTTCTTCATGCGAAGAACAACTTATTACCCTAAAGAACATTTTTCGACTGATAAGGAACCTTTTGTGCAAAAATTAAATTTCTCACCTTCATGTTGTTCCATCTTCAGAACACAAATGAAGATCTTTTTGATGAAATCTGAGAGCTTTCTGTCCCTCCATTGATAGCTATGCAACTACCACACTGATGCTTTATATGTTAATAAAAGCCTCAATTAAACCTGTTCATTATTTAAAGCGATCGAGTCTCTTCAGAACATTTTTGACTAAACCGCTCAATTCGTATGGATTAGCTTTACAACCTCTTTATGAACTTTTTGAAGCGTCAAAGTGGTAGTTGCGTAGCTGTCAGTGACATGAGGGTGAGTAATTAATGACCACATTTTTATTTTTGGGTGAATTATTAAAGGTTGTTCATGGAACCATCAATGCCAATAAATAACCTTTATTATTAATAAAGAGTGTAGGTACATGAATAAGGTCGACATGCTATATATAAAAGTACTACCCCAATGTAAAAAAGATTGTTGCTTTACCTTAAAATAGTAAGTAACCTGGTTGCCTTAAAATGTTGAGTTTATTGAAATTAAAGTTTTAAGTTAATACAATAAAGGAAATTGGTTTAATAAATATAAACTCAAAATATTATTGAATCTGAACCACATAAAAATTTGCCATGTTTCACTGCGTCATCACAAATAAAACACACAATTAACCAATATGCTTACAAAATCTTTTAATAATATTTTTAAAAAGTTGTCGATTATCAAAAAAGGTCATTGTATTAACTCAATTTTTTAATTCCAATGAATTCTAAATTAAGGCAACTAGGCAATTTATTTTTTTTATATTTTCATCTGTTACCATCACTAGCTGCAACAAAAAAAAATTAAAAAATTTTGTATAAACAAATATTTTATGCATAATTAATAAAACATGGAGGACTTACAGTGATGAGGAAATCTACTGTTAAATTGTTCTCAAAATGTGGAGAGAAGGCCTCATATGGGATCTCTTTCTCCATCTGAAGGGGCTTAGGCTGCTTATGTGCCTTTTGTTTCTTTGCCTTCTTTTTTCGGGGACGTGAGTGTCTGAAGATTCCCACAATTATTAGGTTGATGGGGAAAACAACAAAGGAGCTCAGGATGCCAATCTTCACCTGACTGAAGGTCAGTTTAATCGGGCCTTTGAACAAAAGAGAATTCAAATGGTAGCACTTTAGTTTAGGGTCCAAATTTCACAATTTACTAGTTGCTTATTAGCATGCATATTACTAGGATATTGGCTGTTTACTAGCACTTATAAAGCACATATTAATGCCTCATTCTGCCTGAGCATATTGTACATCCCTTAATCCTACACAATACCTAAACTTAACAACTACCACACTAACTATTAATAAGCAGTAATTAGGAGTTTATCGAGGGAACTGGACCCTAAACTTAATGTGTGACCATCCAAACCAAACATCAGTTTTGACTAGAGCTGTCAATCAATTAAAATATTCAAATATTAATATGATATTCTTCTTAATAGCTTTCACACACACACACACACACACACACACACACACACACACACACACACACACACACACACACACACACACACACACACACAGGACATAGTATTTTAAAAACCGAGGTTGGCATGACAAGTAAATCTTTGAATAGACATTTTAAAAAACAGCTTTATAAGTCAATAAATTGCTTCATTTCCTTATCATTGAACATAAGTAGGACTATTATCCAATTATGTTTAAGTAGCACTGCGTTTCTAGCTAACTTTAGACATTCTACTAACTATAACTTTGCATCTGCATGTCAACTAACTCTAAAGTCAACTAAGTATTAGTTGACTGTCTGCTTAATATCTGCTAACATTTTATTGTGATGCTCCCCAATAGACATTCTACTGACTACACGTAACTTTGCAAACACATAAACTTATTCTACTATAGCCCCTTTCACACTGCACGTTGGACCCGCAATATTCCTGGAACATTGCCGGGTCGCCTTCTGTGTGAAAGCAACCACGTCCCGGAATTGATAACCGAATTGAACCCGGGTCGGGGACCTAGTAACATTGCGGGATTCGATCCGGGACGAGCGCTGTGTGAACAAAAGCCGAAACTGATGCCGCAACGTGTTATCATGCGTCTCCGAGCTTGTTTTTTCAATAATACAACCCTGCAGTGCCAGAAGAGCTAGTCGGTGTTTTAAACGCAAAGAGTGTTCATATACAAAAGACACTAAAATTAAACAAGCAGAAATGTGCGCAAACTGGACACAAGTCGAGACCACGGAGCTCCTTACTATCCGTGCTGAAGCTGAGATCGCTCTCCATTATACGTCACATCAGGATGTCACGTGTCAACTCGATCCGGGACCTTTACGGGTTGTGTGTGAAAGCGCACATATTACGGTATTTCGCTGGCAGTGTGAATGGACCAAATCTAGCGGCCCGGGAACAAATGCAGGGTCGCATTATCCGTGTATTATGTCGGAATCTCAGTGTAAAAGGTGCTTAACACTAACCCTACCAGTCTTCTAATACTCTAATGACATATAGTTGGTTGCTAAGTTACTTATAGTTAGTAGAATGTCTAAAGTGGACCTTCAAAATAAAGTTGAATCATACCCAAATCCATTGTCTGGTCAGTGGGGTCTGTGGGAATCCCGTAGAACATGATACTGGCCAACATGGAGCAGAGCAGCACTGAGAAACAGCATGAGACACGCTGCACACGGGTGAAGGTGCTGCTGGGGGGTCGGCTGACCACAGAATACCAGATGTGCCCGTCACAGAAGTCTGTTGTTGTCTTCATGAAGAATAAATTGCTGCAGAAAGGAGAGTCTTTTAGTTGCATTTTCAAATAGTCTTTTCTTTTTTTGCACCAAGAAAGAGTGAACTCACCTGAAGCCTTTCATCTCCATCTCTGATGCAACAGGAAACACTCTTTCAACAGTACAATCATCTATATCAACAGCCAGCCACGAGCTGCACAGGAAGTGCCATATCTGCTCAGTCTGCAGGTCTTCAACCATCACGGAGTTAACATACCTGAAAATATAAACTTTTTCAAACACACGCTAGCTGAAGCAAAGTCTTGTATATGTCACACTGAATTTCTAAACGCACTTCCTCTGGTTTCCTGTCTCATGGCTTTTGATCTTTTCATGGTTTTCCCTCTTTGCCTGGGGTTTGTCTGCCCTGTTGTCTTTTTGGATTATCTGGCCTGTTTTGACCCATTTCCTGTTTTATGGATTACAATTCTGGATTGCCCCAATAAAACCCATGTCTCAGAGCAGTTTGTGACAAAAACACATGACATTCAGGATTCAATAGAAATTACATTAAAGTATATTTTAGTTTATCATAAATGCTTGCCAGTACATTCTAGAGAAATGACATATAAAGATGTACTTAGGCCCAGCTTAAGTGAGCCGATAATTGCATTTAATTAATACATTTTAATTTATTTTCAATTATCATGCCATTATACTGTCTTAAAGCATAGTCAGTTAGCAAAAAAACACTTTTTTTAGGTAAATTTAGTATGGGTATATTCACATATTCCATATTAACTATGACTTTTGCCTCAATAAGCTTCTAATTTACTGCTTATTAAAAGTTGTTGTATGGTTTAAATGTAGGTATTGTGTAGGATTAAGGGTGTAGAATATGGTCATGCAGAATAATCCATTAATATGTGCTTTATAACTACTAATAAAAAACCAATATGCAAACTAATAAGCAACTAGATAAAGTAAAAAAAAAAAAACATACTAAAGTGTGGCCATTTTTTACTTTATGTATTTAATGCTTTAAGCTGTGGTCACACTAGACTTTGAGCGTGCAAAATGTTTATGGACACTGCAACTGTCTTTTTTAAAAACATAATTCAACATATAAAATCTTTTTTTTTTTTTTTTGTACAAATTTGAACTTTGCAACGCAGCAAAATGTTGTTGCTTGAGCTTGTGTTTCCTCTTTCCCACATTGGCATGTGTATGAATGGAAGTTAATAGAACGAAAAGTGTAGTGTGACCGCCCGACCGTTTAGGACAAATATTGAGGGTGAGTAAACAATGACTGTAGTAGGTGAACTGTTCTTTTAACACCATTTTACCAAGCAGGATGATCTCCTGTGTTGTCATGCCACAGTCTGATGCTCTGCAACTCTCCCAATGGGAAGGGGGTGGTCAGTAAGAACAGGTCCACACCTCCCCTTTCAAACACCGGCTTATCGGGGTCAGTCAGGTGATGGGGCTCACATTCTCCCTCTGTACCTTGTAGCGTCACTACGACCTGAAGTGACAATGCAGAGTTGGTATGTAACATATGGTCAGAATTCCTGAAGAAGTGCTTAGGATAAAAGCACATGCTAACCCGTGATGAAGTGGAGGCTCCCATGCGATGTCCAGTGCTGATCTTCAGCAAGTATCGGTACTCAGCGAAGGGATCATTGTCCTCCAGCACAGTAATCTTCACCTTTAAAGAATATATCTTATTATTTCATGGGTGTGCACACTTATGCAGTTAGACTAGTTTCTCTGACAATTTGGTTTTCATTGGCATTGCATAGGTTTTATTTTTTATGTTTTAAAAGGGAAAGTTCAAAAATTCGGTCACTCACCCTCGTGCCGTTCCAAACCTGTAAGTTCATCTTCTGAACACAACTGAAGATCCTTTTGTTGAAATCTGAGAGCTTTCTGTCCCTCAATTGAAATCTATGCAACTACCACTTTAATGCTTTGAGCTTCTATGTTCACTGATCGATGTTTATATGTGAATAAAAGTCTAAATTAAATATGTTTACCCTATAAAGCGATCAAGTCTCTTCAGAAAATGTTGGTCTAAACTGCTCAATTTATATGAATTAATTTTATGAACTTTTTGAAGCGTCTGTATTGTATTGTGGTGGTTGTGTATCTTTCAATGGAGGGAAGCTCTCAAATTTCATCAAAATGATCTTGATTTTTGTTCCAAATATGAACGAAGTGAGTCTTATGGGTTTGGAAAAACATGAGGGCAAGCAAATAATGACAGAATTTTCATTTCTGGGTGAACTAACCCTTTAAGTTAACATGGGTGTTGACTTTTTATATCCACTGTATATCAGCCAATGCTAGAGCTTGAAATGACTTGCTGCATGCCCCTTTTTTATTCTCAGATCTGATGTACTTTTTTGAGTGCATCATCGGGATATTTCACAAAAAATTTAATTAATAGTCGATTTTATCCATCATAAATGAATTGGATTGTGAAGAGAGCATGTTACAAACCAGAATGGATCCTGAAACTGTGCGAGTTTTCTAAATGTCAATATCGGAAAAGTTGAGTTAGCTTTCATTAATTTGATAAAACTACATTTTGACAAATTAAATTTTCTTAAAAGATGATATGATGATAAACATTCTGAATCATGTACTGTATAATAACCTGGGATATGCATAGGCTATAAACCCTACACTGTAAAAAAAAAAAAAAAAAAAAAAAAAAAAAGCACATTTTGAACTTTTGCAGTACAATCGACTTGGATGTTTAAGTTATTTCAATTTAGATTATGTTAAACTGACTTTAAAAAATGAGTTACATCTTGTATAACTTATAAAAAACTTTAACATTTCTTAACTTATTTTGATGAGTTAAAACAATGTAAAAACATATGTTGTAATTACTTATTGAACATATAATTTTTTACAGTGTACGATAACATATTTGGGAGGCAAATTTATAAGCCCTTCAATTATCAACAGTGTCAAAACTTTGCTGGAAAAACTGTTGTACACAATCTACCACATGCCTTCTGCAAATAAAAGGCCTTTTAGTATCACTCTAAAATATGTATACCATCAGCTTGTGGTTTATGTATCTTTTTGAAATAAAATCTTTAATAATTTTTTTCTTATAAAGTAAACATAATAACTTTTATATTGTTAGTAATTTATAAAGATGAACATTTACTGGACTGAAGCCACTAAAGTTTACTTATCCATATATAATTGTTTAGAAAAATAATGTTAAATGCGAGTATCAAATATGTTCCATGTATTTTTTTTTAGAAATGTTCATCTTTCAATCATCATCATTGCATTGTATTATATGTTTTGCCCCCACAATAAAACCTACATAACACTAAACATTTAAATGGCATCTTAAGACATTATTGGGAGATATAGAGTGACATCTGATATTTATACACATTTTATGTAAGTAATCTGCTATACTGTTATAAAGACCTCATTGAATGGAAAGATAACAGATTTTCAACTTAAATATCAGCCATAAAAAATATCAGCAACTGCACCAAATTGCATATTTTTGCTTCGTCTGTGCGTTCTTTAAGATCCATCTATATGAGCCATAAAAGCCTGATGTATCAAATATTATACAAAACATAAAACATAAAAATAAAAAACATGACTTTAAAACAAAAAATTAATGGTGGATAGAGACTACAGATGCAGTAAAGTTAAACACACCTTAGTTTTGTCCTGTAGGTCCTTCCTGCGCGCCCATGCCGCGGCCAGGGCGTAAACTAAGAAGATAGCCCCGATAAAGCACACCACCACTGGGTTGTTTGCAAAGTTGGAAAAAAGTTCAGCAGACTTGGACGGATCTACCGTATTGGGCATGATAAAGAAACTGCTCCCAAAAAAGGTTAAATGGTTACACAGACACTGAGTAACATTTGCAGTCGTTTTAGGGCCAACCTAAAGAATAAAGAAGAGTGTTAGTAAATGCCTTGTTAAAAGAAGCAAACAAACTGATAGCAAATGTCATTAATGTTTCATTGATTGATTGTTTATTTGAACTTTACTTAGCCCCTGGTATTCAGATACATTTTGGTTGATCAGATCACAAGTAGACAACGGAGACACATTCCTGTTTACAACTGGTGTTTTAAAGGGGTGATGAATTGAGAAATCAACTTTCCCTTGAGCCTTTGATTTATAAAAGGTCATGGTAATATAATAATATCCTGTAAGTTTCAGAGCTGAAAACTTCCTTGTTAAAAAGCTTTTATAGACATCAGGCCCAGAAAACTAGGCTCTCAAATTAATGATGTATTCGAATGGTGAAACGCCGCCTCTGACTCAAAGCCTACTGATTCGTGGAGCTAAACTGATCATGCTACTGAGCAATAAACATGCTGAAGATAGCAAGATAATCATTTTTAAACAAGACACAGGTCGACACTGGATTTTCAGACATATTGAGATTAAAACTCAATGCTGTTCCTTCTATATTGGATCAGACAGGAATGGTGCAACACACTTATGTGAGTAAAACGTGGTTTTTATATGGGATAATATTGCATTGTTACAGATTGTATTTGTTATGTGTACGTGATGTGTCTAACAGAGCATTACTTAGCATGCTGTCACAGGCTGGAGAATCCCTTATTTGTTGGTTCTTTGCGATTCGGGTTCAGACTCCCAGGGCTCGCAAAGCCCAACTGAGGGTGCTGTGTGTTTTTCCAGACGGGCTACCAAAACGTAGCGTGTGGTTCGCGTTTTTTTTTAACACAGATCGGGCGGGCAAAGTAATAAAATAAATACATCAATCATGGGTGGATGAGAGATAAATCATTGTGTTTGTTTACGTTTTGAGACTGATCCTCTTCAGAGAATTATTCCGGCCGCTTTCAAAACAATCCCTCCCTCATGTGAACTGAACTGACAGGGGAGCTGAAGCTCATTAAATATGCAAATATTATCCAATCCTAGCCGTGGGCGTTTACTTCCAAGTCTCCACTGCGTCACGCCCATCAGAACCCAGCGTTCCGGAGAGAGCCTCAAAACCAGCGTAGAAAATAGCCTATTACTTATTAGTTATGATGTTTTGAATGTAAAAACAATTTGAACGTCATAAGTTGACCTCAGACAACAGTATCATTTTTTTTAAAGCCAGTTCATGACACCTTTAATCCGTCTCTTTTGTCCACTTTCAACCACATCTGTCCTGATTTCTTCAAGGGGATGGTCTATGGGTGGGTAAATGTATTGTCTTTTTTAGATCTTTCTGTCTAATGGATAAAATCAGATCATGCAATTTACATATAAACATGTTTGGAAAAAAATGAAAAAACACATGGAAAGCATTCAGCATTTTGTTTATTTTCTGACAGCCGCAAGACCAGCCAAACGCTTGTGCTTGGTATATTTTCATTTCACGCGCTTCCAATAATGTTCACACAAGGTCAGTAGACAGAGAGATGGCGGTCTTTTATGGCTACTCAAACCACCTCATAACTTGGAAAGCAAACTGATCAAATTTGTTTTCGACTACCTCTGGAAATGGTCGAAAGTGGACAGGCTCAAAACTTTTTACCTCCCGTTTACACCTGTATTTGCCGCCGTCCACTTGTGATCCGATAGACCAACACGCATCTTAATATCAGCTGTAAACGAGCTCAGAGGTCAGCAACGTTCGCATTTATGGTTTCCACCACTGGCACACAAAAGGAAAGAGTCAGCACTCACCCTACAGCCATGGTCACTCCAGTTGGATCTGTTTTCTTCCCAGAAAATGCACTGAGCAGTAATGGATGTAATTGTTATTGATGCATTAACAGACTTTATGCCGGGACCAACAACAGGTCGTATATGTAGGTAGTAAATGCCCTCGTATATTGCCATGTCACTGGGGCCAAGTACCCATGTGTACCTTTCGTCTGTGTGAAAAGATTATAAAAAGTAACCCCTTTACAAAAAGCTCCCTTTGTTAATAAACCATTGTGTTGTTTCCAGCAAATGTCTCACCTTGTGAATTTCCTTGTCTAGGAAATGTAACTTTGGCTACATTGTTTTCCTCAGTAGGATAGCGCTGATAACCCAGCAGTACCAGTAGTGTTAACTCTTCAGAGGGACGTAACTTTAAGACCAGAGTGATTCTGGAGGTGGTTATAGTTATCATCGAAGTGCTGGAGTTTCTCAGATCCAGAACTGAGCTGGTCACTGCTGTGCCCAGCCTCGGTAAAAAGATCTGGAGATTGAACATTTTCAGTGAAACCTCTTGACTATTTACACATTCTGATGATATAAGCTTTTATAGGTGTAATGTGTTTCCCCTGCTCAAAAGCCATTATTTTTGACTCAAGACAGCATTTGAATGAATTTTGAAAGGGCTTTTCACATTGGGTTATTCTAAGACCTGGGTAAAAGGAATCTTGTGCTATTTTGCTTCACGTTGCTCGTAATATACCTGGGGATATCAATTACTCCTGGGTATTGAGAAACTGCTGTTTCACACTGTACATTTCTAAACCCTGCGTTAAAGGTGCAGTATGTATTGACAGCTAGCGGATTAAGAGCCAGCTTTACTAAACAGGCCACAACTAAAAAAACACTGATGGGAGTTCAGTGCGTGATCTACTGACAAAGTAAAATGAAAGCAAACTGACGCAGCCGGATTATTTCCATAATGAACAACACAATCTACCAAGAGCAGAGCAAATTAGCGTCTGGTTTAAGTCATGCTCTTTTGTACCAGTAAATTGCCTGGCGCTTAATTTAAATATTCTCCTCCCATAACTGTTGTGTCTGAAAGGGAAACTCCTACAAATGCATATACATTAAATTCAGCCATAAAAACAAACTTGTCCATGCCTTTTTAGCGCACATTTGCTGTGCCTTTAGTTAATCCTGACAGTATTTTTTAACACCAAAATAATTGCAAGCTGTTATTAAATCTGGCCCTAAATAAGTACTGCAGTCCAAATTAAAAATATTGAAAAGAGTTGTTTCCTTGCTCCCACCTCCTCAGACACAATGCTCACACGGGTGTCCAGATTGAAGACAATCAAAAATAACAAGCTCAAATGACAACGAAAATCTACAAGCTTTAAACTGTAAGTTGTTCAGCTAGTGTATCTGTATTTTAACATGCCTTCAGTCATAAAGCCTTTTAGATGCCAAGACGTTTTAGGTCGGGTAGAAGCTGCAATTTCTGACACTGTTTGTTTGCTGACTTCCATGGCTGCAATACAATTTGTTTTCCGTCAGCTGGCAGCCTGCGGATTCAAAATACTATAATACTACTAATACTACTTTCAACTGGCAGTGGGCGGAGTCACACAGACCAAAACAAAAACAGACACATTTCAACACGGAACATGCATTTCAAAGTAGAATTACTGGATGTGGCATTTTTCCGGAGAAATAAGTATGTAAACAAGTTTCCTCAATATCTGCATATTATGGTATTTTAATGATTTGGCAAAGTCAAAAAAAATGACAGACAGCACCTTTAACTTTCTATTTGCTTATTTGTGGTGGCATTGCCATCGGTTGGACGAATGCCGCTCGCGACCCCATTCTCATATTATATATTATACAGATTGTTCGGTGTAGTTTATACTAAATGTACTTTTCACACTATAAAGGTAAGAATAAAATCAATCAAACCTCAATCTCCTCAGTAAGGTTTGCCACTGGAATCCCAGAGCCATTTGTTTGGGAAAGGGACAAACCAGCCACACTACTATTAATGGGCTGACCTTCAATCCACGGATCAATGATAAAATGTGTCATCTGTGAAAAGAGTATGTGTACTGTATCATATGTGCAAAGCATCTGTAACATTAGTACAGCATATAATAAAATGCGCACTAGACCTATCGGTTATTGTAGAAAAGGTTCAAACAAATGCAGTACTAGGATTTCAAGTCCTGAAAATAAGGTTGCATGTTTGAATCATTCCTGACTACAACAAATTAAAATTGTCCAATGTACATCGGTTATAAATGGTCAAATGTAATCTTGTATAGATGTTTTAAGGCTCATGGTGAATGAAAAACACTGACTTTCACATCCACTGGCTCATCTACAGGCAGAATATCAGAGCCCAGGTTTGGAAGCTTGAAGCTGGCTAGACTGTTCTGGACACTGAACGGCTCTTTCTGGAGGTTAATTGGAGATAACCTAACCAGAAAAACAACAAAACACACAAATGTTCTCAATGTTCAGTTTTATTGTCACTGATCACAGTAATTTATTGAAATCTGATTGTCCTACCGGTTGACGTAAATTTGGACATTAGGAGTGCTGATGATGAAGGGCTCCAGATCAGGTGTTTTATTTGCTAGCAGGAATTTATGCACACAGTCCACTGCATTGAGCATATAACTAGAGATGGCAATCTGAAAGGCAATAAGAATGCATCAGCAGATTTCTCTACTTTACTAACATGATGTTTTAGAACATGATTGCAGGTTTCTGCCTAGTCATTAACTGGTGCAAACTGCTAGTAATCCCTTTACAAAATCCCTTTACCATCTTGGTCCAGTAACAGAAAAGCATACCTGTCATACTAGTTTAACATGGACTGAACAAAATTATACTTTGCAATAATATAGAAAAAGAAAGCCTTTTTTTTTTACTTATCTCCCAAATTATATTGGTTTGGATCAAACCTTAAATTCAGATTTAAGATTAGATTTAATATTGTAATCCAGAATATTTTTTTCCCCAGATACAAAAGGCCCTATCATACACCCGGCACAATAAATAGCGAATCCACCATGGTGCGAGCGCCACTGGCTTTTAAAGGTAATGGGAGATGAGACTCTAATTGGTTTATTGCACATTACCCCAAAAACATACCCATGACTCATTAAGAGACTAGGGACAACCCTTTTAGACCATGCGCATTGGGCCATACAATATATTTAAAGTATTTTCTAGCCAAAATGTTACTTAATGTAGGTCAATGTGATATTCACTTAGGCCGTGTGTCCACAAAAGTGTTTTTAGCCAGCTGAAAAGGCCTCGCTGTGAGCGCTTGAGAGCGTTTTGGCAGGCAGCGTTTTTTCTCCTCAGTTGAGACTTGCTTGTTGTTTTGATATGGAAAATCCGAGGAGGTCTTTCTAATTTCACAGGTAGTTTGTTCCTGTATTGATTCTATATAAAATTGCAGATACAATGTAAAGTATTTGCTCTGTTAAATCCTTTTGTTTCGTTATTATTGCTTGTTGTCATTTGATGACAACACGAAGAATGTGGCGGTTTGTCTGTTGTGTTTGTCCCGCCCCTCTTCCACTGTGATTGGACGGCTGGGTAAAAAGTGACAGTGACGAGCGCTGCGTTTTAGTCAAAGTTGAACATGCTTCAACTCTCAGCGACCAGTAAAGAACGCTGAGCGCTCAGCGCGTGAGTGTGAAATACTCGCTCAGCGATTTGGTGCGCTCCAGGCGTTCTAAAAACGCGGCGCTCTCATTGAAAACAAATGCCAGCCAGCAGCATGAAAAAGCGGTTTGGTGGACACACGGCCTTAGTGTTTTAACTTTTTTAACAAATTTTTAATTTAGCTATAACATGAAAGTTGAATTTTTAAGGAGCCCCTAAAGCAGGGGTGTCCAAACTCAGTCCTGGAGTGCCGCTGTCCTGCAGACTTTAGCCCCAGCTTGCCTCAACAAACCTGCTGGAAGTTTCTAGTAAGACCTTGATTAGCTGGTTCCGGTGTGTTTCATTGGTGTTGGAGCTAAACTCTGCAGGAAAGTGGCCCTCCAGGAGCAGGATTGGACACCCCTGCCCTAAAGCGATATGGTGGTGGAAAAAATATGAGAGATGGAAAAAATATTTCAATGCTTTTCAGTTCTCTTGCAAAAGTTTTGCGTTCCCCCATGAAGTTTTGCCTTCGGAAAGAACAAAACGTTGCGAGAGAATGCAAAAGCCACCATTTTTGCTATTTTTCCACCACCATGTCCCTTTGGGGCAGGGCAGGGGTGTCCAAAGTCAGTCCTGGAGGGCTGTCCTTCAAGGGTTTAGCTGCAGCTTGCCTCAACACACATGCCTATACTTTTCTAGTATGCCTAGTAAGACATTTGATAAAAGAGTATGTTGACATTTAGTTGCAAAGTTACTTGTAGTCAGTAGAATATGCCTAAAGTAATTCATTTAAATAAAAAATCTGTGGTAAGTATTTACTTTTAGACAAACTGAACAGGACAAGCTTCAACTTGAAACCATGCTTTTTAATTAAACCATTGCAAAAATGCACTTTAAAAACAAAATACAGTAATTTAATTGTTTTTTCCCCCAGTGTTGTCTTATAGCCAACAACCATGTCCCAAAACATGCCTAACCTAAGGAAGATTAGCAGTTTCAATCAGACAATTTTTGGAAAGAATTTACCTTTCTGTCCCTATTAAAGGCGCCGAGAATGTGACTAGTGGACTCAACGATGAGTTTGGCTGTTTCAGCTAGTGTCATGATGTTCTCTGGAGTCAGATCGATGGACCGATGGGAGTTACTGATGACATCCAGTACGCAACAGGCAAACTTCTGTGAAAGAAAGGTGCCTCATCAGCCATTTTAACTAACACTTGATCACATGTCTAAACTTTGTGTTTGGTCACAGTACTACCTGTGCATTAGCATTCACTTTGTCCTCATCTTTAATGAGGCTTTTCAAAGCGCTGGCATAGTGCACCATATCTGTGGGTTGCTGGAGTATTGCAAAACCTTCTAAAATTGAACACATGTCTGAAAGAATGTCCTCTTTGATCTGCAAGTGGGAAATAGATATTTGGGAATAGATATTACACACATGATGTGGAAAACCACAAAAATACCCTTTTCATATATATATATATATATATATATATATATATATATATATATATATATATATATATATATATATATATATATATATATATATATATATATATATAGGAAGATGACCAGATAATATTAAGGTGACCAGACATCCCCATTTTCTGGTGACAGCCCCAGTTTTTGGTGTTCTGTCCTCGAGCCGCTAAGGAGCTGTCCTCAAAAATGTCAACGTTTTACAGCTCGTTCTAAACAACCCGCAAATACATAACAAGCCCCACCAACACATATACAGCAGGCTGCCGGTTATAGAAGCAATCATATAGGGATTATTTTCACCAAAAGATGTTAACAATGAGCTACTTTTGTTTGATATTTACAGCTGTTTGGGGATTATTTTATGGCACTTTTTACTTTTACTGTAGGCTACCGAAATGCTTAATAGGTAGCCTAATGTATTTTTCTAATGTATTACTTTAACAGTTAAACTAAGCAAGAGCAAAATAAAAATATGTGTTTGTGTATTATATGATACAAATGTTTTATGTTTTGGCCAGTTTTAAAGTTTTATTGAATTGTTGTCCCTAAAATCCACCCTTCTGCTGGGATCAGTAATCAAAACCAAGATTTTGTGATCCAAACTTTTTTTTCTTTTGAACAACCCATTTTCAAGATTTGATCCAATTCGATAGCTGAAGTCTGATCACAAATATAAAAAAAACATTGGTATGGCTTGTGTTACTAACTGTTTTCATTGTGTAATTTTTTTTTTTTTTTTTGGCAGATGCAGTGAATTGAATTAAAACCAGAACAAAAATACTAAATCATCTTAATAATTATTAATGTTAATTATAGGTAACCCACAAGAAATGATAACAAATGAGATTTCAGTGATATTTTGACCACTAATATAGGAAAAATAGGAAATGTCCCTGGTTTCCATGTCAGACATCTGGCCACCTTATAGCCTACAAATGTCATCATTTCCTCACCCTCAAGTTGTTCCAAACTTGTATAAGTTTCTTTTTTCTGTTGAACAGAAAATAAGATATTTTAAAGGTGCTATATGTAAGAATGACAGCTAGTGGTTGAAATGAGTACTGCAGTCCAAATGATAAATATTGTTTGCCCCGCCCCCTTCTCAGACTCAAACCTCATGTTTAAGGACACAGGAATGAGCGTAATTGACCACGGAAGCCGAAGAGAGTAATTAAGTTGAGTTAGTAAGTTGATGAGGTGATTTTTAGTACAGTCAGAATGTTGATAACCAGACAGTTGACGGCACCCATTGACTTCCATAGTATTTTTTTTACTGCTATATGGAAGTCAATGGGTGCTGTCAACGGTTTGATTACCGACATCCTTTAAAATATCTTCCTTAGTGTTCAACAGAAGAAATAAACTAAAGGTTTGGAACAACGCGAGGGTGATTAAAAGATGACATTTTTCATTTTCTCTTTCATCCTTTTTTACCTCTTCTGTGTCGTCCCCTCTAGGTAGTTTCAACTGGTTTTCGAGGTTTTGCTTGAGCTGATTATTGTCTGTCTCTATTAAGGAATAATTTATGATGCGCTGCCCATAAGAAGTTGTTCCACCTTTTTTGCCTAAATCATACAGAAATAGTCATTATATGCCCTTTATACATAGATATAATGCAATAGCTTCTGTAGTCAAAAAATGTTAAATCAACGCACAAATCACCAATACGAGGATGTCCTTCTTTAAAGGTCTAAGTTTTCTAACTTTAACTTCCAACTCTTTTCCATCTTGGTCTTGTAGATTCAGCACATTTTTCTTGAAACAAAACAATGTAAAAGCCAGTTATTATACAAATTAAAGAAGCAGCTGCATATCAGCGTAAAAAAGTATAGACATTTTATTCAGTAGCCTTATAGTAATCTTACTAAATAAAATTACGACACATAGAACATTTGAAATTGACTGTACTTACCTTTGTTTCCCCTTCTGATTGACCTTCCACATACCAGTAAATCTTGTCACAGTCAGAGTTTTCTAGCTTCAAATTGATTTTCTCCTTTTTAATATTTGTATCACAAACTGGGCAGCTGGAAGAAAATACAAATACAAACAGATCAACTTTCTTCATAACCTCCATACAACAACAGATATGAAAACATCAGAGAGAAAAACAACTTTTCTTGGTACACTTTATTTTGAAGGTCCATTTTAGATATTCTAATAATTTTGCAATGGCATGCCAACCAACTGTCTCATTATAGAGTATAAGAAGACTATTAGTTTAGGGTTACGGTTAGTAGAATTCGTTTACATGTTACTTACAAAGTTACTTACAAGTCAAGTCAAGTCACCTTTATTTATATAGCACTTTTTACAGAATGTTTCAAAGCAGCTTTACAGTGATAACAGGAAAATTATGCAACAAAGATTGTTTTGGCTGTACAGCAGATCTAGAAGAAAGCCATTGTCGAGTTTAAAGGGATAGTTCACCCAAAAATGAAAATTACTCCATGATTTACTCACCGTCAAGCCCTCCTAGGTGTATATTACATTCTTTTTTCAGATCAATACATTTAGAGTCATATTAAAAAAATATTCTGGCTCTTCCAAGCTTTATAATGGCAGTGAATGGGAGCCCAAAATTTGAAGGCCAAAAGTAATCCACTTACTTTGTAAGTACTCCGCTACACCTTACAAAGGTCCTACATCATACAGCTACGCTTTTTTCAGAAATTGAAAGGCGGTTTAGCGAAAGCTAGATATTATACTTTATAAATATGGATATTTTTCGTACACAAACCCAACGAATCACAGCAGAAGGCCTTTATTAACCCCCCGGATTCATTTTATAATTGATGGATGCACTTTTTGGCCTTTTTGAGCTCCCATTCACTGCCATTTTAAACAACGGAAGAGCCAGAATTTTCTTTTAAATTGTATTCGTCTGAAAGAAGAAAGTCATATATACCTAGGGCTTGAAGGGGAGTAAATCATGGGGTAATTTTCATTTTTGGGAGAATTATCTCTTTAAGTAAGTTCAGCATTGATTCATTTCCGTTGTAAAAATCATTGCTATTAATTTAGGGGGGCTTTACACAACACTGTTTTCACACACAAAAAATGTTGTGTTATGGCTGTTCATTTGCAATGGTGTTTTGGTGGCCCAAGAACGCAAACTTTGAAATAGGTTTCAAAGTGCAACTTTTTGAAAACAGTAATCAAAATTGTAATCATCTCTGTGTAAACTTCAAAAACATAACTCTGTCAAAACGGTGACTGCACATGTGTATTACGTGTTTAGTCTATAGACCCTTTTACTGTTTGTATACAATGATGACGTAGCAACGTATGCGCGCGCATTTTGGCAACAAACTGTGGCGAGAATCAGCAGCATGTCAAGCTACGTGAGCGGATTAAGCAACACAAACTGAGAAAGTTATTTTAAAAAGTTGACTTTATCAAATGGTATTCGGCTACCAGATCCGTGTACTATAGTGGAGTGGATAGAAGACGTTAGCAGATGGCCAGATATAACTTAGTGGTTGGATATATACGTATTTAGTTGAGAAACCGAGCGTGTACACCCGAGACAAGCATATAAATCACTGGATGCTTATGAATACGTTGTCTGTGGGCATGTACAGTATGTCCAATACAATTTTCTACATTTATTCTTATTCTTCACACAGACATACATTTATCATTTTCCTTACATTTTATGTTATTGATTCGTGTCGACACTTTTGTTTAAAGTTTAATTTTGTAATGCTATAGTACTTTAATAGCAACTATGTTGCTTGCATACATTTCTCAGATGGTTATTTTGCAATTAAACTATTTTTCAATCATTACAAATGAAATTGATAAATACTGTGATTATTGATATGATAATCTGGGGGTGGGGTACATTATACACACCAGTGGCAGCCAATGCTGCGAGGTTTATTATAAATAATTAAGTTTCAAGTGCAGTAAATGTTTTACAAATGATTTTTTTTATGCGAGCATTTTTATGTCCTCGTTCCAATCAATGCATTTAATCGCCTGCGTACCGCCGGTTCTTTTGAAACGGCCGTGATCCTGTCAGAATTCTATAAAACTTAAGCCCATTGGTGGAATAGCGATTAGTGCAACCAAAAACGCAACAGCCAGATGCTGGGAATACATTTTGATGCTAGGAAACCGTTTTGATAAACTTTCGGAGTTGCTCACACGTTAGAACCACTAGGGAACAACACCACTTCCGTTGCCAAAATGCGCACGCAACTCTTTGATCACGTGGGCTGTAAAAGGGTCTATAGCAGGGGTGTCCAATCCTGCTCCTGGAGGGCCACTATCCTGCAGAGTAGCTCCAGCTCCAATTAAACACACCTGTACCAGCTAATCAAGGTCTTATTAGGCATACTAGAAAACTTTGGACACCCCTGGTCTATATGCATGTGCGTTTGTATGCATTTGTGTGCAGGCGTGTAGTCTTTCTTTACAAGGTGATATAATAACTGAGAGAGGGTTATGCGAGGGTTACACTAATTCTCAAACACGCACAGGTCTCGCTCTCTCCTCCCACGTCTCTCGCACGTTCACTTCTATAAGGTAGATTCAAGTTCGGCCAAGTTCGGTTGACTAATTCTGTAGGATCAAGTTGCGTTTTTTTAATGAGAAGTTTAACAATAGCCAGCTTAAATGTTTTCGGTATGTATCCTGATGATATTAAAGGCATCTATGACCTCTGAACGCATCACTTTCAGTAGCTTAGTGGGAACATATACTTGTTGATTTTGATGATTTAACGTGTTAAGACCATTCTTCCTAGCAATGAATTATTTTTTTCCTCAGGGACACTACAATGTCTGATGCGATACTTTACTAGACAATTGCATAATTTTCTCTCTTATATTATCAATCTCGCAAGTAATTGATACTGTGCTGTTTAGAAAACATCAGACGTTGAAGCTATATTTCTCATTAATTTAGCCACTGTATCAAATAAATACTTATTCTTCTAAGAGGGTTCAGAATGATTTCTGTTAGAGGAGCAAAAAAAAGAGTTAGCAGATATTAGGCAGAAAATACTAATACTCTAATTACTGATTGTTGACATGTAGTTGCAAAGTTACTTGTAGTTATAGTAGAATGTCTAAAGTGGACTTTCAAAATAAAGTGTTACCCTTTTTTCAGAGTTCAAGGTAATGGAAAATAAATGTTAAATCTTACGAGATTAGCAAAGTGAGTGTATTCTCTCTACCAGAATAACAAATCTGTTCCTCTTTGTCCTTTCCTCCTTGTCCTTCTCCACCTTGTCCTTTTCCTCCTTGTACTTCTCCACCTTGTCCTTCTCCACCATCTCCTTTTCCTCCTTGTCCTTCTCCACCTTGTCCTTCTCCACCATCTCCTTTTCCTCCTTGTCCTTCTCCACCATCTCCTTTTCCTCCTTGTCCTTCTCCACCATCTCCTTTTCCTCCTTGTCCTTCTCCACCTTCACCTTTTCCTCCTTGTCCTTTTCCTCCTTGACCTTCTCCTTTTCCTCCTTGTCCTTTTCCTCCTTGACATTCTCCTTTTCCTCCTTGTCCTTCTCCACCTTCTCCTTTTCCTTTTCCTCCCTGACCTTCTCCTTTTCCTCCTTGTCCTTCTCCTCCTTGTCCTTTTCCTCCTTGACATTCTCCTTTTACTCCTTGTCCTTCTCCACCTTCTCCTCCTTGACCTTCTCCTTTTCCTCCTTGTCCTTTTCCTCCCTGACATTCTCCTTTTCCTCCTTGTCCTTCTCCACCTTCTCCTTTTCCTCCTTGTCCTTTTCCTCCTTGACCTTCTCCTTTTCCTCCTTCTCCTTTTCCTCCTTGACCTTCTCCTTTTCCTCCTTGACATTCTCCTTTTCCTCCTTGTCCTTCTCCACCTTCTCCTTTTCCTCCCTGACCTTCTCCTTTTCCTCCTTGTCCTTCACCTCCTTGTCCTTTTCCTCCTTGACATTCTCCTTTTCCTCCTTGTCCTTCTCCACCTTCTCCTTTTCCTCCTTGACCTTCTCCTTTTCCTCCTTGTCCTTTTCCTCCTTGTCCTTCTCCACCTTCTCCTTTTCCTCCTTGACCTTCTCCTTTTCCTCCTTGACCTTCTCCTTTTCCTCCTTGTCCTTTTACTCCTTGACATTCTCCTTTTCCTCCTTGTCCTTCTCCTCCTTGCCCTTCTCCTTTTCCTCCTTGTCCTTCTCCACCTTGTCCTTTTCCTCCTTGTCCTTCTCCACCTTCTCCGTTTCCTCCTTGACACTCTCCTTTTCCTCCTTGTCCTTCTCCACCTTCTCCTTTTCCTCCTTGACCTTCTCCTTTTCCTCCTATTCCTTCTCCTTTTCCTCCTTGTCCTTTTCCTCCTTGATCTTCTCCACCTTCTCCCTTTCCTTCTTGACATTCTCCTTTTCCTCCTTGTCCTTTTCCTCCTTCTCCTCCTCCTGAAAATGACTAAAGGATTAAAGGGAAATTAATCATTAATGAGAATCCCTGGAACTACAACCCCAAATCAGAAAAAGTTGGGATAGTTTGGAAAACGCAAATAAAAAAAGAAAGTAGTGATTTCTAAATTTACTTTGACTTGTATGCCATTGCAGACAATATGAACACAAAATATTTCATGTTTTGTCTGGTCAACTTCATGTCATTTGTAAATATGCATCCTTTCCTGTCATTCAGACCTGCAACACATTTAAAAAAAAGTTGGGACAGGAGCAATTTAGGGCTAGTAATGAGGTAAAAGGGTTAAATAATGATGTTATTTGAAACAGGTGATGTCAACAGGTGATTGAAATTATGATTTGGTACAAAAGAAGCATCCAAGAAAGATCTAATCCTTTAGGAGCAAAGATGGGCCGAGGATCGCCAGTTTGCCAACAAATACGTGAGAAAATTATTGAAATGTTTAAAAACAATGTTCCTCAAAGAAAGATAGGAAGAGATTTGGATATTTCACATTCAACAGTGCATAACATAATTACAAGATTCAAGGAATCTGGAGGAATTTCAGTGCATAAAGGACAAGGCCGTAAGCCTAAGCTGAACAACTGTGATCTCCGATCCCTCAGGCAGCACTGCATCAAGAATCGTCATTCATCTATAAGCGATATCACCACATGGGCTCAGGACTACTTTGGCAAACCTTTGTCAAGTACCACAATAGGTAGTTACATCCACAAATGCCAGTTAAAACTGTACTGTCCCAAAAGGAAGCCTTATGTTAACAGTGTCCAGAAGCGCCGTCGACTTCTCTGGGCTCGGAGTCATCTGGGATGGACCATCACACAGTGGAAATGTGTACTGTGGTCAGATGAATCAATATTTCAGGTATTTTTTGGGAGGAATGGACGCCGTGTGCTCCGGACCAAAGAAGAAAAGGATCATTCAGACTGTGACCAGCAACAAGTCCAAAAGCCAGGGTCTGTCATGGTATGGGGTTGTGTCAGTGCCCTTGGCAAAGGTAACTTGCAAAGCTTCTGTGAAGGCACCATTAATGCTGAAAAGTACAGAGATTTTGGAGCATAATATGCTGCCTTCAAGAAGATATATTTTCCAGGGACGTCCATGCATATTTCAACAAGACAATGCAAAACCACATTCTGCACACATTACAAAGTCCTGGCTGCGGAGGAAGAGGGTACGGGTACTTGACTGGCCTGCCTGCAGTCCCGACCTGTCTCCAATAGAGAATGTGTGGCACATTTTGAAGCGTAAAATGCGACAATGAAGACCCCGTACTGTTGTCCACCTTAAGACTTGTTTGCAGGAAGAATGGGACAAAATTACACCGGAAACACTTCATCACTTGGTGTCTTCAGTCCCTAAATGTCTTTTAAGTGTTGTGAAAAGGAATGGCAACATTACAAAGTGGTAAATGCTTTACTGTCCCAACTTTTTTTGAAATGTTTTGCAGGTCTGAATGACAGGAAAGGATGCATATTTACAAATGACATGAAGTTGACCAGACAAAACATGAAATATTTTGTGTTCATATTGTCTGCAATGAAATAGAAGTCAAAGTAATTTTAGAAATCTTAGAAATTTAGAAATTTTTTATTTTATTTGCACATTCCATACTTTCCCAACTTTTTCTGATTTGGGGTTGTATTACATAGATTTTGAGATCAGTAAATAAATTGCAACAGAGGGGCGAGGGGGATTTATGAGTCCATAAATATTACTAAAGTCATATCTTGTTAGGGTGAAAGTGTCATCATGACAAAACTAACATTGACAAGCTGTTTAAGACCCTTCATGAAAAAAATAATTTAAACTGAATAAATAAAAAGTACAAAGCACAGTTCTAAAAACGTTTAAATGATCACACTGAAAAATCAATTTGATTACCTTAACAAAAGATCCTTCTCCCTCACCATCTGCAGATCTTTTCACAATAACACCAGAGGCTTCTGCATTATGAAAAAATACATTGTTGGTGAAACAGACGTAACTCATATCTTAATCACACAGGTCTTCGCCTATATGTTATTTATAAGGACAATTCAATGTCTGTAATATATTAATAGTCTGAAAGGAACAACAGGACTATTGGTATGTTCCCCATCCACCTTATTTTTAATGCACAGCTATTTGTAAATTGATTGTGTTCAAAAACAGTCCATTATTCTGCTTGATATTGCAAACTAGCATTTACCATATTATTTGAATTTATTACCGTATAGGCTAATAATAAACACTGTGGAATTTCCACCACATATAAAAAAAAATATTGTTTTGGTAAATCTTATTTAGAACATAATCAAAACAAAGTCTTAATTACGACATACTAAGTCATGATTTTGACTTTTATGTCACAATTTATGACAAAAAAGAAATGATAACATACTAAGTCAAAATTATGACATAAAGTCTTAATTATGACACTTACTCATGATTTTGACATACATCATCATTTTGACATAAAAAGTCTTAATTATTACATACTAAGTCATGATTTAGTCATACCAAATCATATAATAATAATTTTGACATGTCACAATTATGACAAATAAGAAATGATGGCATACTAAGTCAAATTAGGACATACAAAGTCTTAATAATGACATCCTAAGCATTTTCAAATTGTATGTCACAAATCGTATGTTTCATACATATGTATATATAAAGGTCATGGCAATATAATATTATCCTGTAAGTTTCAGAGCTGAAAGCGTCCTTGTTATTCAAAGAAAAGCTTTTATAAACACCAGGCCCAGAAAACGATCGTGAGCTTCATCCTGACGTCATCGGCTGACGAAACACGCCTCTACAGAATAATAAGCACGTGTAATTCAGTAGCCCCGCCCACCGACTCATCTGATCACGCTAGCCAGCAGCAATAAACATGCTGAAGAAGATAGCAAGATATTGTGGAAGAACACAGTCGCTGCATTCCTTTCCTCTTCCTTTGGATCCTAATATTAGGAATGTGTGACTGATCTTTATTTTTAAAGAAGTTACAGCTCACGTGGGGAAAAACGTTTGTGTGTTTGGGCCATGTAATACAGAAATAATATTCCAATCAATCGTGGGTGGATGAGAAATAAATCATTGTGTTTGTTAGATAAAGACGTTTACGAGCCCTATGATCGAGAGAATCATTCCGGTTTCCGCTTTCAAAACAATCCCTCCCTCATGTGAACTGAACTGACTGGGGAGCTGAAGCTCATTAAATATGCAAATCTTATCCAATCCTAGCCGTGGGCGTTTACTTCCAAGTCTCCAGTGTGGCCAAACCGGATCACCGGTTCTTTTACGTCTTTACATAATGACGTCATTTCTATCATCCCGGCGGATAAAAATACATTCAAACACATCCATATAAAGTATTTCTAATCAAAACTTAGTATAGTAATAATTATTATTGATATCATCATCATCTTGGATACATTTTTTCATTTATGTTTTGCAACAGCACTTAATACAGTTCACCAAATCGAAGTGAATCGATTGTTACAACTACTTCAAGATATTAGTTTTATTTCTATTTTGAGAGACTGTCACTATCACTATCGTGCAAACACTGATGTTTTACACGGATTAAAAAAACTTACATTGACATAATACTTACACAAATCCTCAGTTCACCCGGGCTCATGTATTATCAGCATCAGCTTTCCCACTCCGAGAGAAAGAGTTCGGTTACGACGCTATCACGCATGCTCAGTATCTCCGCTCACCGGTTCTCAGAATCAAACATGTCTGAAAGATCGAACGTGTCCGATAGAAACGGTTCTCGATTCTGTACTGGTGATCCATTGCAACCCGGTCGATCTGACTCGAGAACCGCTGTATCAGTGCGTGTGTGTGTGTGTGTGTGTGCTGAGCATAGGGTGCTGAGCTGCGAACTGCTGCAAGCTGAATATGTAGTCTATATCAAACCTACTGTTTTGATTAAATTTTAAAATGTGTATCGACTTAGAAATTAAATAAGATAAAAGCTGTTCCTGAAAAATCATGCATTATTGATAAAACAAATAAATGTTTAATTTGACCGTTTTACAATCCATTGTTTCCAAACTTTAAAATAATACAGTGATGAGACAGCTTTGTTATGATGTTTCCGAATCCAAACGTGATTAGTTTTATACACTTAAAACTCCTCTGAACAAATAACACGCATGCGCAGCTCATCGGCTCATCGGTTCTCAGTATCGAACGTGTCCGACAGAAACGGTTTTCGATTCTGTACTGCTGATCCGAGGATCCGAGAACCGCTACGTTCGGTTACACGCGCATGCTCAGTATCAGCTGCTCGTGAGTTCATCAGATCTCTCAGCAAAACATGTCTCACTTCAGCTAACGATTGGAGTTACAACATCTACTTCAAGATATTAGTTTATTTCTAGTTTGAGAGACTGTCACTCATGTCAGAAAGTTAATAACTATAGTAACTTTTTTGAGACGCGAACTGTTTAGAACGATTCAGTTAGATTTGGTGAACTTGTTCGACCGGTTCACTATAAAGATCCGGTTAAAAAGAACGATTCGTTCGCGAACCGGACATTACTAGTGTGGCAAAAAATAAATAAAAAAGCCAGTTCATGACACCTTTAATGTTATAATTATGATTTACCATGTTCTTTTGGAAATGGGCTTCCATAAAAACATGCTTGCTTTTTAGTCCAAATAGGCTTTTTTGTCATAATTGTGATGTCAAAATTATTATTTTATGACTTAGTATAACAGTATCATGACTTAGTATGTCATAATTGAGACTTTTTATGTCATTATTTTAAGTAAGCATAATACATTTAATTAAAGACTTGTGTCATTGTTTCTTGTTTCTGTCATAAATGTGACAAAAAGTCAAAATGATGATGTATGTCAAAAACCAAGCATTCTGTATTAGTTCAGGCAGGCCACATAGTCAAGCTCCGCTATAAGCTGATTGGAAAAATTCCAACTTCGCTTATAGCAGCTGATCAGATTCCTATGCACTTAATTGGCAACTTTTAAACAGGGCACCTTACTTAAGCGTAGCTTCAGTTCCGTCTGCCTGCTTAGCTGCTTCCAATACACGCTGCTGTGCAGCCTACCTCCTCCCCAGCTCCTCCTTAAACTGTGTTTTACTTAATCAATGTCATTCTGTTGGCACTGATTCATGCTCTGTTCTCAATGGGAGATTTACGCTGCCCTCCCAGTTTAAAAGCAGCTGCTGCTGTTCCCTGTCTTGGCCTTTCATGGAGCTCATAAAAAGGATGGGGAATTTAAAACAGAGCAATAGCGCCAAATGTGAATGTAGTAAAATATGGCAATAAAAAGTTGACTAAAACTTAAGTGGACCTGACTGCATCATGAGTTAGTATGTCATTATTTTGATTTAATCTGTTATCATTGCTTTTTTGTCATAATTTTGACATAAAAGTCAAAAGTATGACTTAGTATGTCGTAATTAAGACTTTGTTTTAATTATGTTCTAATTAAGATTTACCGAAGCGTTATTTTTTTATATGTGGCAGAGATTCCATAGTGTTTATTATTAGCTTAATAAGGTGGATAAGGGAATATACTAATGATAGTCCTGTTGTTCCTTTCAGACTATTAATATATTAAAGACATTGAAGTTTTACCATTTACTGCACTTTGCAAAATAAGGTGGATACTGTAAGTAGTGAATATTAAACAGCTCTCACGGCTTTTGCAGTGGTATTCCACAGACAGGTAACTTCCCAGTACAGGACACGGCTCTCCGAAAGACGAACCATCTGTCACAGCTGTGCAAACCTGCTGTCCGTTACACAGCTCTTGGAAGACAACAAAAAACCTCATCATTACTATACATTAGTGCGGCCAGTCAAACTGGCATTATTGACATGCTTTTTAAACACTAAGCACTTTAACAACAATAGTAAAGTACATTAAAGCAGGAGTATCATCTTCACAAAGAGATTGTCTGAATCCTCTGTAAATATTTATGTTCACAAATAAACATGTTCACAATTCTTTTTCCTAATTAAGAGACTTTTTCAGATCCATTAGTACCTTTTCAAACATCAAAACATTGGTCTTTTTTCAAGTTCATCTGGTTTACATGTGATGATGTCATTTTAAACCTCAGCCCTACATATTCAGGTAAAAGAAAGCTCAATGAAGCTGTGTTTGCCTTTCAGATTTAATATTGTTTGCTCGGCATTCAAACTGAAAGAAAGAAGTCCGAAAAAGAGCATCAATTCACAAACATCACACAAAAGCATGTTTTGTCCTTGTCAGATGGAGATATACGACTCATTAAGGGTTTCGAAATTAATTGATGCTCTATGTACTTAAAAACCTGTCAAATTGGTGTCCGTTACAGTGCTGGTATCAGGTGCTTTATGTATTTGGTACTGAATATTAGAATATTAGAAATATGAATTTTCCAAATACCAGAATACTTAATAAGATCTTGATAATATGGTTTGTTTTGGTGCTTTTTTGTTAGTGACATCCAGTACCTGCGACTAAATCCCGCACATCGATCCAGCCGCACTGCTCTGGTGAAGCTGCGCGAGAGCTTGCCATGTTGTTCCTGCAGTAATGTGGCGTCTTCCTGCCATAGAAACTCTCATCGACCTCGATCACCTGATCTGAGCCACACTGCAGGACAGCGCTGTCCACACAGGACAGAGAGCGTCCCAATTCTGCAGGAAAAAGACAAAAAGGACCACTTTTAAACAATTTCATTTTTTAAAACATGTTTCTCATAAAAACGTCTTTAAAATGTTGAAATTAAAGTTTTTTCTATTATTATTATTTATACAAATGAGATACCTATTTCAAAATATCTTTGGAGCTACACTGTTATTTTTTGTTTACCGTAATAAATAATGAACTTATTTTATATAAATAATGTGCACACCGATATATTAAAATACTTATTTAAAATACATTTATTTCATACTAAGTATCCTACTACTAATATAAATATTACTAATAAATACTACTGATATAAATATTATAATCAACTTTATGTGGAGTACTTCTTTATTGCACAATGCACGTTTTCTAAAATTAAGCTTAAATGTGTTTTAATATCACTATTAGTTAGGATAGTATGATCACTGTATAATATCAAGCTTTACATTTAATACTTTCAAAGTGTTCCTAAAGTATTCTTGCAATAGTTCCATTTTAGCATAAATACACTTAAGTAAAAGTTTAGTTGGACCTCAGCACTATTTCTGGATAACTTAAGCAGATTAAGTACAAGATTTGTTCCAATTTAGCAGACTTTAACTATATTAATTTAGAACATCATCAATGCAGTGTATTTATATATACACTTATTTTCAGTATACTTAACATAAAATAAATGTATTTCAAATAAACAGTGTTGTATTTATTTGGTTGTTCATTTTATAATAACAAATAAACTTTCAAAAAATCAGTCAGACTCATGTGAGATTAGTGTGCATCAGATTTGCGTCATGTGCGGCAGCAGCAGGTCCTAAAGTGACAGCAGCTTGTGGCAGCATTTAACTTATAATTTATGAAAGTAAGCAAGTAAAGGTTTTGACAACTTTATTCGATATATGTGTATATATATATATCTGTATATATGAAGGCCACAGGTAAATATCACATTTATTATGGTGGGTTTATGTGAAGATTTTTAAGTTCACCTAAATTAAAAGTTTTTAAATGTTGAAATTGATTTAGCTTTCAACTATACTGTAATGTTGAATGTCTATCATTAATGTTTTAAAATAAACAACAAATCAATTTCATCAATTCAATCGATTTTAGACATCAGTAGTTGTATTAGTATCAGTGATACTGGCCTTCATTCATAAAAAGATGCCATTACAACAAATATTTAAAATATAGCTATAGTCTTTAATTTGTTTCTACTAATTTGGAGAGTAACTGTGAAATTATTACAATATAAAAAATGGAGAGAGAAAAAATATCGCAATTAATTACAGAAAAAAATGTGTGATTAACTTGTCATTTTTTTATCGATTGTCAGCACTTATTAAAATACTTATATTATTATACAGTGCCTTGCGAAAGTATTCGGCCCCCTTGAACTTTGCGACCTTTTGCCACATTTCAGGCTTCAAACATAAAGATATGAAACTGTAATTTTTGTGAAGAATCAACAACAAGTGGGACACAATCATGAAGTGGAACAAAATTTATTAGATATTTCAAACTTTTTTAACAAATCAAAACTGAAAAATTGGGCGTGCAAAATTATTCGACCCCCTTAAGTTAATACTTTGTAGCGCCACCTTTTGCTGCGATTACAGCTGTAAGTCTCTTGGGCTATGTCTCTATCAGTTTTACACATCGAGAGACTGAATTTTTTGCCCATTCCTCCTTTCAGAACAGCTTGAGCTCAGTGAGGTTGGATGGAGAGCTTTTGTGAACAGCAGTTTTCAGTTCTTTCCTCAGATTCTCGATTGGATTCAGGTCTGGACTTTGACTTGGCCATTCTATCACCTGGATAGGTTTATTTTTGAACCATTCCATTGTAGATTTTGCTTTATGTTTTGGATCATTTTCTTGTTGGAAGACAAATCTCCGTCCCAGTCTCAGGTCTTTTGCCTTCTCCACAACAGTATCTCGGACCTGCCTGGTGTGTTCCTTGTTCTTCATGATGCTCTCTGCACTTTAAACTGACCTCTGAGACTCACAGTGCAGGTGCATTTATACGGAGACTTGATTACACACAGGTGGATTCTATTTATCATCATTAGTCATTTAGGTCAACATCGGATCATTCAGAGATCCTCACTGAATTTTTAAGTTTTGATTTGTTAAAAAAGTTTGAAATGTCCAATAAATTTCGTTCCACTTCATGATTGTGTCCCACTTGTTGTTGCTTCTTCACAAAAAATTATAGTTTTATATCTATGTTTGAAGCCTGAAATGTGGCAAAAGGTTGCAAAGTTCAAAGGGGGCCGAATACTTTCGCAAGGCACTGTACATAATTATATATAAATAAAAAGAAAGAAAACATTAAACACAAATAAAGTTAAATTACTGAAGACAGTTACTCAATCTAATTGGGCTTATTCATATTACATGTTGTCTTTTTTTAATTTGAACAAAATGAATGAATTAAAACATGTTAAAATACTTTAAATATTAGTATGCATATTTATATTAAAACATCAAACGAAAGAAAGCGTCAAACTCACCGAACTCACAAATGAAGTAATATTCCTGACTACAGTTAGTAGTGATCTTCCAGTTAAATCCAGAGTGTGTGTTGATGTGGCCACAGCCCGTTTCCAGCATCGGCTCACTGAGCCAGTCTAAGTCCATCACATCTGACCCATCTAACCAGATCAACCCTTCTGAGGACAAAGAGTTATGACAGGTAAAATGATGATTTCTGTACTCATAGTCATGGAATGGATTATTAAATATTTCCATCTATTTTTTTTTTTTTTTTCCAAATTCTCATAATGCATGGAATCATTACAAATTGGTTTATTGTGAAAACAACACAATTGTGTAATAAAGGATGAACAAGGTTAAAATATGGCCAACTGTGGATTAAGCAATATGTATGAGATTGAAAAAAAAGGTTTATAAATAATAAACAACCCTGGTTATTCAGATTATTAACACATTCAGATTATTAGTACTATTACATAAATCCCACCTGCGTAATATACGTATGACTGACACATATAAATATTAGTAGTTTGTTTTTAAAGCGATAGTTCACTTTAAAATGAAAATTCTGTCATCCTTTACTCGCCCTCAAGTTGTTTCAAACCTGTATGAATTTCTTTCTTCAGCTGAACACAAGGGAAGATATTTTGAAGAGTGTCAGTAACCAAACAGTTAACTGGAGCCATTGACCTCCAAAAAAAAATACTATGGAAATCAATGGCTCCAGTTAACTGTTTGGTTACTGACACTCTTCAGAATATCTTCCCTTGTGTTCAGCTGAAGAAAGAAATTCATACAGGTTTGAAACAACTTGAGGGTGGTTAAAGGATGACAGAATTTTCATTTTTAAGTGAACTATCACTTTAAGTTAAGGCAAGCCACTTACAGGCAAAATTCGTCAAGTTTGAGATTTTGTGCTTTTTGGCTTTTCATAAAGTGTTTTTTTCCCCTCCAGAATAGTAGAAAGGAAACATCTCAAATTAAACTTTTAAGTGTATCTTTTATAGCACTTCATCAGTTCTATTACAATATCTATAATGCCAGAAATCTCCATTTTCAGTACCAATCACAAACACCAAACTTTACAGTTCCTAATTTTTTTAAAGTTTTTTTGACTGTATTTTCTGATTTATGGAGTGATAAAAACCGTATCTCCACTCTGTAAAAACATTTGACTCTAATATGTCAAATTAAATAATAAAAAACATTGGAACACGTACTCTGAAGATTTTTTTGT
This sequence comes from Pseudorasbora parva, assembly GCF_024679245.1. NCBI lineage: Eukaryota > Metazoa > Chordata > Actinopteri > Cypriniformes > Gobionidae > Pseudorasbora > Pseudorasbora parva. The sequence continues at coordinate 7,440,553 of NC_090172.1, read as the reverse complement.
TCTAGAAATATATCTAAATGAGTGCATATATCATTAGTTAACACCTCATTTGAAACATAACCTTTCAGAAAACTTGTAATACAAAAAACGTTTGTACTAATATCTATTATTTACCCTATTGACCTGGGGGTGTCTTGCCTTAAAACTGTTTAATCCAAATGGGTGGAAACTGTAGGACTAATGCATACATTTAGGCCAAAATATATATTATCCTAAATATATTAGTCTAAAACATATTAGACTTAACCATCGAGGCAGCATTAATTCAAGATGTCACAATAATCTAGTGCCATCTATGTACCTTCTGTGTCCAGAGTGAGGTCGATGCCAGAAGACACGAGTCCTATCCACCAGTCCTGGTCCGGCTGCATGTGTTTTTGGAGAAATTGCTGGGTTTCTTCATTGCGCATGAAGGCCAGGTGCCCACCGTCCCGCTCACACCAAGCCTGAGCGCTGAGGAAACTACGCTGGAAATTCACAAACTCATAGCAGGAGCTCTCAAAACCAAGATAGTGCTCTGGGCAGGAGAGACCTCCAGGTGCTGCTTTTCCACATGCTGAGATGATATTAATTATGATCAGAAATAGCAAAGTAAAGAGTCTGCCATCCATCTCTACTCGAACATGAAGACTTGAAGACGCATCCTGGTGAATTTGTCTATATAAAGAGTTTTGAGCTCTGTCAAAAATACAGCAGCTTTTCAAATGAGTCTATTGATTGGCTCTCAAACAAAACCCATTGATGTAATAGCCTAATGGATGCATTGTGTTTTTACACAAAGGCCATGTTCATTTAGATCAACTAGATAAGCCAGCCTTTACCCACAGAGAGACGCACGTTCATTTGACAGACACTAAAAGTTAGGGTAGTTCCAGCTCAGTGTTTCACAAATCATCAATCCTAGATCAAATAAGAATAATTGATTATTATTTTAATATTCAGAACCCTACCGAAATTGTGTCAAAATAATGTTACTTTTGGATAAATCCTGAAAGATTTTTTTAAATTGCCTACTTGATGCCCTACACTACAGGACCATTTTATTCTGTTAATCTTAACAGTCTTATTGGAAAATGTGTTCTGAAAGATCTAGCTTTTGTTTTGTGTCATTTTAGACTCCTAGTTTCCATTAGGTTCCAATTTATGATAAAAATTCCAGCAAGAAACAATTCTCTTTTAATATAGTCATTCACATTCACAGTCTAGTAGTAACCTAAAACCCTAGCAACCGCACAGCAAAACTCTGGCAAACACCAATAACACCCTAGTAGGCCAACTGCTGATAAATTCGAACCTGGAAACTAACTTAGGTGTCTAAAATAGGCTATAACACAGAACAAAAACTAGATCTTTCAGAATACATTTTCCAATACGACTGTTAAGATTAATAGAATAAAATGGTGAATGTGAATGACTATAAAAGAGGATTGTTTCTTCCTGGAATTTGTATGCATAGCAACATCCTAGCAACTCATATAGAAAAAATGACACGATCAAATTTTTACCGGAATTCAGCTCAGATCTGTGTTCGCGCTGCCTCTGATCCAAAGAAAGCAAAGCAGTTGTCGTATTTGCAGCCTCACTGTATCTTATTTCTTTATTACAATCATTCAAATTATAACAGAAGTACTGGGAAAAAGTTAATAGACGCTATGTATGAGTTTGTCGACGGTAGCCTATCAATTACATTGCTAGGATGTACAAGTAGGGGGCGACTGTTAAAGACGTCTTTGTTATTGAATCATTGATTCAAGAGAATCATTCAAAAAAAGCAAGAGTGAATCATTAAATAATTAATTCAAAATGTATTTTTTAAAATTCGAATTAATTAATTTAACATTTTTAAATAGCAATTATAGCAAAATAACATTTTGTCAGAAACTCTAGTAAATTACATTTTACATTTTTTTACATTATTACATTTTATTGAGTTGTCTGTTTAGATGGGAGAATCCTGCTCTTTGTTAGAAGAAAAAAAAATCATGATTCTCAAGTTTATCCAGAATCGTGCAGCTCTACTAGCAAACATCCAGAATACATTAGCAATTCCATATTAGCCATCAATTTTATCCTAGCAACAAAGCAACTACATGGCAAAGACAACCAGAACATCCTAGGGACCCAAAACACCATAGTAACTGCCAAGAAACACCATATCAACCACCATCAGCACCCTAGTAACTGCTTAGTAACACACTAACCACCTACTATACACTATAGCAACTGCCTAGCAACCTCATAGCAATATCCTGACAGCCACTGAAAAACACCTCTATCGAGACCATACCCGAGTCATTCTATTACATTTCATGTCAGTGGACTCAACTATCAATTTTACACATTTTTCATTCATTGTAACTTCAAGCAATGATCAGTTTTATATCAGGGGACATTTATTGATAACTGAATACAAAAATCCAACATAATACCTATCTTTTATCTTGCAAAAATGGCATATTCTACAGTGGAATTTACTGTTTTCGTGCAGTCCGATTTGGTACATGTGAGGTTTTGAATTTCAGATTAGCTCTAAAAGGCATGTTTCTGAATATATCTCTTATAAATATTTGTCTGAAATAATCATTACGTTATGAGACAGGTATTTTTTTTAATAATATTTTGCTCATGGATGTCTTTTTTTTTTTTGTCTGCACATAATATAGATTCATTGACCATCAACTGTGTTATCAGCGTTCTGGTGAATTTGCGTCACATATGTAGCCTATAAATGTGTAGAAAAAGAATATAAAAACGTAAGTTATTTTAGGTCAACTAGCAACTAATCCAAGGCCAGCAGTTTGCACAACGCCCAAAAATGGCCGAAATGTCAACTGTGTTACCTTTCAACTGTTACCCATAAATTGTAACTGTCAACCATGTGAATCCTTGTTAACTATTCAATTAAAATTTGATTAATTACTTGTAATTATTTTTGTTGAATAAAAATAAAGTTATAATTTTAAAGAGATTTTTCTCTTTTCCTTCTAATGTCAACAATGTTAATTTGTCTGTCAACTGTGTTATGTGTGGTTTTTAGGTCATAAATCTTTTGAATGTGAACTAAACCGTCAGAAAAATAGATAGGGATATCTCTGGAGATGGAAATCTTGGTATGGGTGGTGAATAATAAATTCAGCATACTGTGGATTTACAACACAGTTGTCTGCAACACAGTTGACAAATAATGGATAATGTTCATTTTCAATAACATATTTTAAAAATGTCATTTGAGCTTAAGCTTGCCAAATAATTAATTTAGCACATTAAGAGCATATATTATTCAACCACCTAGTTTATTGATCAAAAAAAGAATACTGATTTCCTGACTTTTTGGCTGACATGAAATGTACTCCTAAATATAGAATGACTCAGCCACCACCCACATACTGCCTAGCCACACCACCTAAAATACCCTAGCAACCACATATGTCAGAGACTACATCATGGCCTTAAAATCTGGTTTGTTGATCCATTTCTAGGTAATTAATTAATGACTGCATTTAGATTTTTAGGTGAACTATCCCTATAGCTGAGAATGTTTCACTCCCGAACAACAGGGGGCAGAATAGACATTTTCACTCTGTTCTCTGACATTAAAACCACAGAGGAAACATACCAATTCAAAACACACCGTTGTATTTCACAATGTTTAGGACCTTGATGTATGGAAATATTACACATATAATTTAATCCGGTGCGCCGTTTCTGATATATTTGAGTTCTTCAGCGAGGTGAGTGTCTGAAACACTAAACACATCTGTTATTAATGTAATAGATCAGGCGATATGCACTACATTGTAACTGTTAGCTACTGAGAATCAGATTCGCTTCAGCAGCAGTAATAAACCAGGGTTATAAACGCTGTAACGTTACTGGAAACGATCGGATGTAAGTGTCGCACGGTTTGTTTACTTCTTACGGACACTGAATATCGCGGCAGGTTATTAGCTAACGTTACTTTGAGTTCACATCTCATCATCTCATCATGTGCCAGTGTTTTCATGTGTTAAAGGTGTGTGCGCGTAGAGAGATTAACCCCAATTTATGTATTTATTTTAACAAATTATAAGTACATCACTGTCATACTTGAGCAGAAGCAGCACTACTGAGGTGACTAGAAAACTGTACAAAAGGACAAAAGGGTTTTGAGATAAGGAACTATCTGGTTCATAGTATTTTTGTGATAATGAATGTTTCATAATAATTTATATAATCTGAATCCTTAGCCTACTTCATCATATATGATACATGAATTTCAAAAAACAAAACAAAAAATCTGAATTCTGATAGTTCGTACTTTTTTTTTCCAAAGGCATTTTATTATTATTGTAAATACTGTCCCCTTCTACCAGCTAGTAACGTAGGTAGCCTACGTTAAACGTATGAATGAATAACTTTTATATTGTTTGTAATATTTCAAGATGAACTTACTGGACTGAAACAGTTTATAGGGTTACTTGATCATCAATGCATTTTACAAAAGAAAAGAAAAATCATGTTTAAAATGTGAGTATCAAATATGATCCATTATGGACCTTTATTTGATCATCATCATCGTTGTTTTGTCTCCCACAAAAAATCGTATTTACTCAGACATATTATTGGGAGATTCGAGTGACAACTGATATGCATTTTATGTAAATAATCTGTTGAGACCTCATTGATTCTATTACAAGCTATCAATTATCCACACAAATATCAACCACTGCACCAAATTGCATATTTTTGCTCAGTTTTGGGCCTCTTAATAAAATTGTGGTATTTTTGGCTTCCTTAAAGGGATAGTTCACCCAAAAAGTGTAATTCTGTCATTAATTATTCACTCTCTTGTCGTTCCAAACCTGTAAGACTTTTGTTCATCTTCGGAACAAAAGTTAAGATATTTTTTGATGTAAATAATACTAGGGTTGATGTAGAAAATACTAGGGGTGGAACGGTTCAAATTACTCATGGTTCGGTTTGTATCGCGGTTTTAGGGTCACGGTTTACGGTTCAGTATGTGCTATATTCAGGCTAATTAGTAAAAATAAACAAAATAGAACAAGCAAAGGCTCAAATATATACAACAGAGCAAAGATACATCTAAAATAACCAGTGCTTTTCAGGCTTTCCAGGTATAATTTGCGCACTGTGTGCTCGGCTTCAGATGAGTACACACACACACACACACACACACACACACACACACACACACACACACACAACAATACACACAAAAATACACACACACACACAAATCTCCTCTCAGCATGCGTGAGTTCTGAGTCATGGTAGTCGCATACAAGAGTGACTGTTTAGTCCTCGCTTTTTGATTATTGCCGTTGTTGTAATGTATTAGATAGATCTGATTAAATTTTCTGTTTGTTTGCTTCTTATTATTAATAATAAAAAAGTGTTTGTTTACAGTACTATGTGTACTGCGCTTGATTCACTGAGACTTGTTACAGCACTTGCAGGCGGTTGCTCTTGTTTGTTTAGTTGCTTCTAATGCTCTCCTCATTTGTAAGTCGCTTTGGATAAAAGCGTCTGCTAAATGATTAGATGTGAATGAATTGGGAAGCCAGAATGTGGAAAAAATACATTACCCTAACTCTGCCTGTCTGTTTTACACGTTGTTATTTTCAACAAACAATATCATAGATACGTCATCAGCTTTGAGATGAACCGCGATGCAAGTGCGTGCCGAATTGTGGTTGGGGATTTTTTTTTTACAGAGAACGTTCCACCTCTAGTACAGTGCAGCTATTCCGAGTTCTACATCAGAACGCCGCTCATCATTGGCCGACACTGTTCACATGAACACTATGATATATGTAATGCTGATGCAGGAGCTAGCCAATGGAAAGCCGCCATCCTGCCATAGAACCCGGAAACGCTGCACTGTATTTATCTTGTCAACAGTGTATGAGACAGAATAAATTGTTAGATAAAGTTGTATTTTTGTTTGTTTATTGCACACAAAAAGTATTCTCGTCACTTCATAACATTAGGCCTAATGGACTATTTTTACAATGTCTTTACTACCTTTCTGGGCCTTGCAAGTTGCAATTAAGTTCGAAGAGGAATGAAGCTCTTATGGGTTTAGAACTAATATCTTGAAGAATTGCTTGATTTTGGAAAAAAAATATTTTGTATTAAAAATCTTTACATTCCATTATTGTCAGTTAGTGTTGGTGATTAATTTACACTAAAACAAAATATAACATTTATGCCTTGATCTCCAAAAACATCCATTCCATTCACTGATGTATTGTATATTTAATGTATATTATAATATATCAGTGCTTATATTTCATAATGGTCTTATACTGGCTCAATGCCAACAAATTTTCTGTCAGTTCTTTTGCGTGAATTGGAACGTGTGCTAATGTTTGTGGGTGGTTGAAGGACGCGAAAGATACACTCGATGCATCTTTTAAAATGAGTCGACTGAAGGACTCAAAACGAAGGCTCTCTTTCAAGAATCCTTCAAATCGAGATGGCCTTTGGCAGCGCTTGGTGACGTCACAGCCGAGATATGCAAAGCACCCTAAAACTATAGAAATATCATGATGAAGCAGACAGGAAGGAGCATTGTGTTTTATTCCCATGTTGACCTGTATGTAGTTGTATGTTTTGGGGCCATGAAAAATTGTAAAGTATATTCTTTATTATTTTAATTTAATTTATATATTTATATAACAGGGCTTCAATTAAGCCAGGATTAGTTCAATTATGGATTTTTTAGGTTTTTTAAACATTACTGGTGTGCATCTTGAGACAAAATATGTCAGTCCCATTGTTTAAAGATGTCAGTAAAAGTTGCTTTCAGTTCAAACAGCTCAAACACACATTATTGTCTGGCACCTTCTCTGTTACTAAATTATTGTTGTTATAATATATTGTTGTTGTTAAATGACTTCATCACAGTTCCATAACTCTTACTGAATGTGCCCATATAGTAATATTGTGTTCCTAACATTTGATTTCAGGTTATAATGCTGCTGGCTCAGATAAATCAGTCAGCAGATTTCCAGGATGATGGTGATGCTCAGGAAGTCACGCTCTGTTTGACTGAGGCTGTGGGGATTGCAGGTAAGAGCTGCACACTTTATAAATGATTTCTTTTCAGACATTGGCATTTTATTAAAGGGAAAGCTGTGCATACAGACTACCGGTCAAAATTTTGGGTTCACAAGGTTTTTGGTTTGTTTTGTTTAAAAAAAACACACACACTTTATTCAGCAAGGATGCATTAAGTTGATCAAAAGTGACAGTGAAGACATTAGGCCCTATCAAATACCTGGCGGAATGCGGCGCAGGTGTTTTTTTCTAGTTTCATCCAGACACAGTTATCATTTTCACATCCAGCGACACATTGTTTAAATGGCAACACACCAGGTGTGTTCAGGTGCATTGTTGGGGCGTTGGTATTTTGTGTTGTGAGCGCAATATTTTTTGTGTTATTTAAAGGGCACGTTAGTTATATGTTCCTATAGTCGGGTACACAACGTACGTACATTCTGCTTATCACACACACGGACGCGCAGCAGCACACAAACATTTTTAAATATTAAAAATAAAAGGATTTCTCTCTGAAGAAGGGCTCAGTCTTTTCTGCCATGTAAAAAGCGAATCCGCCATAGTGCGAGCACAACTGGCTTTTAAAGGGAATGGGAGATGAGACTCTGATTGGTTTATTGCACATTACGCCTATAACACACCCATCAGTAAGAGACTAGGTACAACCCTTTTAGACAATGCACCTGGTATGCCGACACTTTTTCCGGCATTAAACTAGCAAAAGTGGATTGGACACATCTTAAGTGCACCTGCGCCATTCGCTTCAGACCATGCAGTCATTATAAAATAGGGCCCATTATATTGTTCATTTTTTTTGTCTTTTAAATAAATGCTTTTCTTGTTAAATAATAAATGTTTTTTTTTTCACCAAAGGATCCTAGAAAGTAACATGTATAGCTGGACAACTGTTTTCAATATTGATAATAATCATAAATGTTTCTTCAGCAGCAAATCGGCGTGTTCCACTGGAGTAATTATGTTGAAAATATGAAAATATGATAATAATTTAAAACTGTAACACTATTTTGCAGTATTACTATTTTTACTGTACTTTTGATCAAATAAATGCAGCCCTGGTCAGCATAAGAGACATTTGAATGTCAGTCATCCTGATCTCTCTATTTTTCTTGTTAATTATTCAGACGGCGATCAGAGCATGGACACAGTCAGCTTGCAGGCTGTGACTTTAGCGGATGGCTCCACTGCATATATACCTCACAACCCTCAAGGTATGTCTATTACGATGCCTTCTAAACAACGAGTTCTGAGCAGAAACATTGTTCACCTGAGAGACGCTTATGAGATGTATAGATCAGCATCTTCTTCTATAGGAAACAAATTAGCATATTGATTAGCAAATCTGTTGGTCATTTCCATTTTATTTGTTATCATTGAGCACATTCTTTCTACATTTTCTATCAAACATCTGTACATGCATGTTTGCATTTTGAAGAACAATAACGTTCTACAGGACCTTATAAATAAATATAAATATATAAAATTATATATTTACATTTTAACGTAGTATATGTATACACACACACAATATAACAAATAAAATCTTGCTCAAATAAACTATTATTGTAAATAATCAGGAAGATCTGCAATCTGTATTTTTTTTATATATATATATATATATATATATATATATATATATATATATATATATATATATAAACATATCAAAGTCCCGTGAATAACTACCATGGACTTTTTTTTTTTACTTTTTTTTTTTTAAATGTCATATTTATTCACAGTTGACCAGTTTTTTTGTTTGTTTTTTGAGTGAGGTAATGACTGAGTGCTCTTTGTTTTCCTCAGAAAGCAATATAGTTGAAGGACAGGTGATCCAGTTAGAAGATGGATCCTCTGCTTATGTGCAACACATTGCTGTTCCAAAAGCAGGTACTCTTCTGTTTGTTATGCAGCCAATCTTTATGTTAATTCCACTGGAAGTAATCTAGCTTTTATTATTTTACGAACAGGCTTATGATGGTAATACTCAAATAATGTCTTTTTATTTTTTATTTTATATTCACTAGATGAGCCAAATAACTGGACAGGCTCATCTGTTTGTGATGTTGTTGGCAGCGAAAGCTTAAGACTGGAAGATGGTCAGACTGTGCAGTTGGAAGATGGAACTACTGCTTATATCCACCACACCACAAAAGGTTTATCATTTCCTCTGGTTTTGCTGCACTCTTGAAAGAAAAAGTTCTATAGAGCCGTGTTCTCATTCCCACCGAGCGCTACGGTTCAGTACAGTTCAGTACGGTACGCAATTTTTGCCGTTTCCATTGTCAGATGTTGTATTAAAGGCAAGGGTACTAAAGGGTACTAAAGGGTGGAGCTAGACTCACTGCAGAACGTTGATTGGGTGACAGAGAATTGTCACTTGCGGGTGCTTTTTTGTTTTGTTTTTCGTTGCAACCTTGGCTCAAACAAAACGTGTCTTCTTCTTGTGACAGCAGCCACATGCCCAGAAAAAAGATCAAGATCTGCTGTATGTCGTCCAATGTTGTTTACAGTGTCGCTTTCTTCCTCATTTGAGAATGGTGTCGATACACTACACCACTCCTATTATAAGCGTACTGTTTGTGGTGGAAACGCAAGCCAGATCATGGTTATGGTACCAAGTTGTACTGAACCTCACCACCATTAAAATGCCCATATTGTGTTAGTTTTTTTTTTTTTTTAAAGGTTCCTAATTTGTTTTGGAGTCTCCTACAATAGATTTACATGCATCATAGGTCAATAAACACTTTTATTTTTCTCATAATATAATATACATTGCACAACTGTTTGGCGTGAGTGTACGCAGCTTCGCTCATTCGCGGAAGCATGAAGTTTAGCGGAGATTTACTTTTAGAAGGGTCGTCCTCTCTGACAGCAAAATGGACATATTTGCGGGACTTTTTAACATTTTCAGAGGGAGAATATACCGGTGAAATGTTATGCACTGAGTCAGTCAGCACAATAGCCTAATTTCTCAGAGCGTCTGACAGGGCAAGCTGCTTCTAACTATATTTGTTAACTATCTTACCAGTTCATGTAAAGTCTTTAATATAAAGCATGTCATGTTTCGGACGAGTTGTATCATGCACTGTCCCTGCATCAGCTCATTCTTCCGCTATTTTTCAGATGCGATCGTATCAATCTTCTGTATATCGATATACAAGCTATTGCCTCTTCTGTATTGTCTCTAAAAATATATATTGTACAAACTGGATATACCGCCCAGCCCTACCTTCAGTTCTGTTTCGTGTCTTGTTACACACATTTAAATACACACAGTTATGTCAAAATGGCTGTCTTAATGAGCATTTATGTAAACTGAGTCGATTATGCTTTAAGTGAACGATTTCAGATGGGGAAAGAAGACGAATGCATGTCAAGGGGATTCTAGAGTAAACCTGCTGCTGTCTGTCAAACAACAAAAGAAAAAGAGAAAATCACTCAGTGCTCTTGGCTAAATAACCTTTATAGCTTTATTATACTTCAGTGTATATTCAAATAATGTGAAGACTACTGTTTTTAGTTCTTATTTTTAGTAACAAAGATACATTAAAATAACCCAAATAATCATCCACCCCTAGTTCAGGTGTCTTTGTTAACCTGGATCTTATTGTTGTTCAGTTTTAGGTTGAAATAACTATGTTACCAAGTCAAGCAAAGAGTTTTTGGTATTTAAATATTTGCATTACATTTTTGTTTGTTTACATTGATGTTAAAATTGTATTGTTAGATTTGTGAAATACATTAATGCTAAAATACTGCTGGTCACTTTCAGAAGTTGTAGTGACAAGAGAGACTGTGAAACGCACAAATGGTATCATTCTCAGTTTTTTAAATCAATTTTTTTGTAAATAAAATTGTAATAGATTTTATACACTAATAGCAATATCGTATCGCATATCAAATATTTTAACAAGGTATTGCATATCGCATTTTTCTTCAATATTGCACAGCCCTAGTCCTGATAATCCCTAATGTTATATATTACCAGTAAGAAATTGCCTACATTATTTTAAATATATCTAGTCAGTGACAGAATGCAAGCATATTCGTCTACAATAATTCAGTATTTTCAGCCTCAGAATCATGAATATTTTTATTCTGGTGTCACCATTATCCTGCACATTAGGTTGCCAGCACCTTGTCTAAAACTATTAATTTCCACCCCCAATGTTATACCAAATGTAGCATTTAAATCAATAGTATATGTTTTGTTAACCTTTTACCATATGTCTTGGTGGTGTATCAGATGTTCAGATCATGAGTTCAGTATCAAATTGTTACAAAAAGTATTATGCACTCATTTAAGACTTTCTTCTTATAGAAAAGTTCTGGCATAAAGGGTTCTTTAAAAGTCAAGAGCCCTAGACTTCTGTATAGAACCCCACTGAAACTTTTTTTTCTGAGAGTGTGTGCAGAAGGATTTTAAATAGGATTCGGTTGAACATGCTTTAATATATTTATTTTGATCTGTCTTTGTGTCATTAATGCATTTGCAGATACGTATGAACCCAGTACCTTGCAGGCGGTGCAATTAGAGGACGGGTCTACCGCTTACATCCATCATGCAGTTCAGATGTCGCAGCCCAACACCATTCTGGCAATCCAGACAAATAGCACAGTAGCAGATCTGCAGACAGATACATCCATTGATCAAGAAACAATCAATGCTTTGGAGCAATATACAACCAAGGTACCCTTTAAAGATGACATGGGTGAATGCAAAGATATTTATTCATGTATTTGCGATGATATAAAATGACGTAACATTGTTACATATTGTAAATGTTTTTGTTTTTTTAGCTTAATCGTTTGTCAAAGTTGGTAAGAATTTTTTTTCTATTGAATTCTTTCCTGCAGATTGAGGAAATTGACTCATACACAAACTCTGAGCTGATCACCAATGATCCTCATGGTGTTGTGGAGATGCAGGTTATAATACAATTTTCATGCAATATAAAAATATCAGTAGCCAATAATACTATTACTCAATAATGTTTATCCTCCCTCCCTCTAGATCGTTCTTCAGGGTCAAGGAATTCAGCGTAATGTGCAGCAGCCAGGGGAGAAATGTTTTCGGTGTAATTATGAAGGATGTGGAAAGCTTTACACCACTGCAAATCATCTTAAGGTTATTATGGCTTGTGTATTTGAGCTTATCAGCTTGTAAATAAATGTACAAACCCAATTCCAAAAAAGTTGGGACACTGTACAAATTGTGAATAAAAAAGGAATGCAATAATTTACGCATCTCATAAACTTATATTTTACTCACAATAGAATATAGATAACATGGCAAATGTTGAAAGTGAGATATTTTGAAATGTCATGCCAAATATTGGCTCATTTTGGATTTCATGAGAGCTACACATTCCAAAACAGTTGGGACAGGTAGCAATAGGAGGCTGGAAAAGTTTAATATACATATAATGAACAGCTGGATGACCAATTTGCAGCTTATTAGGTCAATTGGCAACATGATTGGGTATAAAAAGAGCCCCTTGGAGTGGCAGTGTCTCTCAGAAGTCAAGATGGGCAGAGGATCACCAATTCCCCCAATGCTGTGGTGAAAAATAGTGGAGCAATATCAGAAAGGAATTTCTCAGGTAAAATTGCAAAGAGTTTGAAATTATCATCATCTACAGTGCATCATATCATCCAAAGATTCAGAGAATCTGGAACAATCTCTGTGCTTAAGGATCAAGGCCGGAAAACCATACTGGATGCCTGTGATCATCGGGCCCTTAGACGGCACTGCATCACATACAGTAGTGCTACTATGATGGAAATCACAACATGGGCTCAGAAATACTTCCAGAAAACATTGTTGGTGACCACAATCCACAATCCATCCATTCATCCGTTGCTGGCTAAAACTATAGGTCAAAAAAGAAGCCATATTTAAACATGATCCAGAAGCGCAGGCGTTTTCTCCTCAAGAAGCCAAGGCTCAAAATCAAAATTTGAAGTTAATTTTGGAAAACTGGTAATCTATGTCATCCGGACTAAAGAGGACTACGACAACCCAAGTTGTTATCAGCGCTCCATTCAGAAGCCTGCATCTCTGATGGTATGGAGCTGCATGAGTGTGCGTGTGGCATGGAAAGCTTACACATCTGGAAAGGCATCATCAATGCTGAAAGCTATATCCAAGTTCTAAAACAACATATGCTCCCATCCAGACATTGTCTCTTTCAGGGAAGACCTTGCATTTTCCAACAAGACAATGCCAGACCGCATACTGCATCAATTACAACATCACGGCTGCGTAGAAGAATAATCCGGGTACTGAAATGGCCAGTCCAGGTCTCTCACCCATAAAAAACATTTGGCACATTATAAAGAGGACGATGCAACAAAGAAGACCTAAGACAGTTGAGCAACTAGAAGCCTGTATTAGACCAGTTCGGGACAACATTCCTATTCCTAATCTTGAGCAACTTGTCAACTCAGTCCCAGACGTTTGCAGACTGTTATAAAAAGAAGAGGGGGTGCCATGTCCCAACTTTTTTGAGATGTGTTGATGCCATGAAGTTTAAAAATGTCCCTTAAAATTATAAATGTTCTCAGTTTAAACATTTGATATGTCATCTATGTTGTATTCTGCATCGTTTTTGTTTTTATTCACAATTTGTACAATGTCCCAACTTTTTTGGTATCGGGTTTGTAATTCATCATAAACAATATTACAAATGCAGTGCATAATGATTAAGTGCTCAGGATTTGTTTTTTCAGGTACATGAAAGAGCACACACAGGTGACAAGCCATACTGTTGTGACATCCCTGGCTGTGGAAAAAAGTTTGCAACAGGTAACAAAAAGTCTTCAAATCAATTAGTCACATCAGCAGGGGGCTTTATGTCTTAGATCAGACTTTTGAGGTCAGTAAATAAAAATGAAATAAAAATGATTGCAAGGTTGCATTAAATAGAGTAAGACAGTAAAGAGTTTTTTTTAATGCTACAGTGCCAAATGCTACATAGTGTGATTTTTATTTTTATTTTTTCAATTCTAATAATTTGTTCACAAAATTACTCTTTTACTACATTTTCAATCACATAACTGTACTAAAATATTCTTTTTAAATCTTACTGACCTCAATTCAGTATTTGAGCAATTGCGTATTTTTGACGTATTTTTCATATTTACATATTCATCACTTGTCATATATTTTCTTTTAGGTTATGGTTTGAAAAGTCACATCAGGACACACACTGGAGAAAAACCTTACCGCTGTCAGGAGTTGGACTGTAAAAAGTCTTTCAAGACCTCAGGGGACCTTCAAAAGCACACCAGAATTCACACGGGTACTTTCTTAGCCTTCTTAAAATCTTCCACCTAAGTGTTTGGAATATTATTATCTGAATATGAATACAGTAATCAAACAGTACTGTGTTAAAATACCATGGTATTTGATTGGTAGGCAAAAAGCAGCATGCATCAGAATTACATATCGTCGCTTTCGGGCCGAAAACCTTGTATCTCCATTTTTTTGTCATTTTCATAAATTATTACTATTGGTCTCCCTTTATGTCTGTCGCTGGGTTTTGAAAATGTCTAATCAATGAAAAGTATTAAAAAGAGCTTGTGACTAAACCTTTTATCTCCCTTGGATCCTCAAACTGTTGGTAAAACCTCATAACTCCACCCACCTCTATCGTGAATGAAGTACCACACGCAGTTTGGACTTGTTCGCAAAGCAAGGGTATATTAAGAACTGATTCTTTAAATAAGTGCAGCATTTTCTAGTGTGCTGCCACAACAAACTGTATTATAGTAATGCAAAGGGTCCTTAATTTACACAAATGTAGCCTAAAATAGCTTTGAGGAGTAAATAAATCTGGTATTAAAATTGCAATAAAATGCATGGTCTGACACAATTTCCTATCTTATACAAACACACACACACACACACACACACACACACACACACACACACACACACACACACACACACATGATTCAAATATGTACAGTTTTCAGAGATACAAGGTTTTCCAGACAGCGATGATATATTAGCATTTTCATATTACTGGTAGCTGCCTTATTATCAATGTGATACATTACTTGGGCTCCTATCAATAACCTCTGTTCTTTTCAGGAGAGAAGCCATTTTTATGTCCTTTTCCGGGCTGTGGACGATCCTTCACTACCTCAAACATCTGTAAGGTGCATGTTCGCACACACACAGGAGAGAAACCGTATCACTGCCCAGAGCCAGGCTGTAATCGGGCCTTTGCCAGTGCAACAAATTACAAGAACCACATACGGATCCATACAGGTGTGCTGCTCTTTACCTTAAAGGGGTAGTTCACCTAGAAATTAAAATCATCATCCATTTTGGAGCTTGTTAACACCAGTCCTCATTCCCTTACATTGTATTAAAATGATAGTTCAGGCAAAAACAAAAATACTGTCATCATTTACTCACCCTCATTTCATTCCAAACCTGTATGACTTTGTTTCTGGAACAGAAGATATTTTGGTAAAACTTTACAAAAAGGTTTCATTTGTTAACGTTGGTTAAGTACATCAGTTAACATAAACTAACAAAGAAAACTATATTAACACTTTATTTTAAGGTGTCGTAGTTACACGACACATGTACTTACACTAGCGATAACAGTAAATTATGCATAATTACAAGTAAATAACCCAAACCCGTTATTATGCTTGAACTATTTATTTGTTAAAATTATTTAATGGACTCTAGCTAAAATGAGCTAAGATTAACTAACAATGAACATTTGTATTTTTATTAACTAATTTTTGTTATTAAGTTAATTTTTTTAACAAAGACTAATAAATGTAATGCTCATTATTAATGTTATTTAATACATCAACTAATGTTAACTGATAACTCTTATAGGTGTTATAAAAAAAGTGTTATAGGTACTATTTAAAGGTATAGGTATATTGAGAAGTGTCTCAGAAGTGTTTTTGGAATGAAATGAGAAGAAGTAAATAGTGTCAAAACTGTCCTTTTTTTGGGGTGATAACTATCCAAAAATTCACCTTATGTTTTCACAAAAGAAAGAAAGAAAGTCAGGTCGATATGGGAAGACTTGTGCGGGAGTAAATAATGACAGAATTTCCATTTTGGGTGAACTATTTCTGTATAATATTTAATCTAACCTAAATGTAACTATGACTGCAACTCTGTGAAATATCTAATGCAGTGCCTTTATTACATGCAGGAGAGAGGCCGTATGTTTGCACAGTTCCTGGTTGTGACAAGCGATTCACTGAGTACTCGAGTCTATACAAACATAATGTAGTGCACACTCCCTGTAAACCCTACAAGTGCAACCACTGTGGAAAGACATATAAGCAGATTTCCACACTAGTCATGCACAAACGTACGGCGCACAATGACTCTGAGCCTATAGAAGAGGAGTCGGAGGGCTATTTTGAACCCCCTTCAGGTTGGTTTTGAAAAAATACGTACATCAAAGATACAGGATTAGATTTTGATGTTTCATGAGCAGAAATGGGCTGTTTTGTTTTTTTGCATTCAGAGGCTATAGATGACCCCTCCCTGAGTGTTAGCCCTGTGAAGTGTGAGGACACTTGTCCTGAAATGGCTTCTGAAATCTCTGATGTCACGGAACAACAGCATGTGACTCTCATCACACAAGATGGAGCATCACAGGTTTGCATCTAAAGTTTCTTAGAACAGTGGTTCCCAAACCTGTCCTGGAGGACCCCCAGCACTGCACATTTTGCATGTTTCCCTCATCAGACACACCTGATCCAACTCACCAGCTCATTAGTAGAGATAGCAAGACCTGAAGTGGGTGTGTCTGATAAGGGAGACATACAAAATGTGCAGTGCTGGGGGTCCTTCAGGACAGGTTTGGGAACCACTGTCTTAGAAGACTGCATGTCTGTATATTAAGTGCTTTTTGATATATTAAGTGCTTTACCAATTAAAGCGTAATATTCTGTTTAAGACAGTGTAGGAAAATAATTAAGGTCATTTGAACGGATTTCATTTGAACTGTTGGTAGGCAACAATTTTTGGAAGACTAACTGCGAATTTGGTCCGGTGACTTTTCAAGCCTTGCCCTAAAACTGTGGCAATGTTCATAGCAATGTGCGTTGATTTCTGTGCAGCCATCACTGCTGGGTAGACCACTTACAAATTGTAGTCCATTACCGAATATAAATTACATGATGAAAATTGTATTTATTGATCTATTTTATTAAAAATTTTAGGTACTATAATCAAACTACTTTTTCATTACTTTTTAGATTATTTTTGTCCTAACCTGTTCATCCCATTGATTTGTATGAGATAATCTTGTACTGTATTAAATATAAAAATACAAAGACAATAAATGTTAAACAATAATGTAGTGTATTACACATTATTTTATGTCACTGTTTCCAAAACTAGGATTTGAGAAGGAGCTACAGTGACTTTGTATATTGATGAAAAGCTATTAATTAAATCATTACAATTATAAAATAATAACAATCAAAATAAAACGCTTAATAAAAACATGAAGCCTTTATGATTATTTATTTAATTATGCCTTTAAAATGCATTTTTATAATGCATTTTAGAATGATCTTGTGAATAATTGTAACCATAGTTATAATACCTTATAATACACTTTTAGAAAGTATAATGTATTAAAACAACCAATTTCAGAATCAATTTCAGTAACATAACAAGGAATCTGTGACTATTATAATGCATTTGTGCATAATGCAATTTAATACAATATTTTCAGTGTAAAAATAGCCGCTTGACTAATGGCTGGTCTGTGTGTCCAATTCCACAAAACTGGAAGACTATCTGAACATTTATAAGCAATAGTCTTTGTTTTAGAAAGAAAGATTTAACAGAAAAAAGCGGATTATTGACAGTCAATGAATTATGATAAATGTACTGCCATTTTTTGTGAATATTAAATCGTCACCTTTATTTATATAGCGCTTCATACAATACAGATTGTTTCAAAGCAGCTTCACAGTGATAACAGGAAAATGATTCAGTGACGCATTTTGGCTGTACAGCCGCTCTAAAAGAACATAATGTCATTGTTCAGTTTAAATCACTTCTGTTGTAAAGATCTTCAATTATTAAGTTAGTCTCATTTCAACTAAAAATAGTTCTACAGAAAACTGTTATTTCCAGCTCAGTTTAGTTCTCATTCAATAGTGTCAGCACAGTCAAATCAATATTTTAAAACATCTAATCATCATCTAATTACAATAATTAATTTCTAATCTGCTTATGTAATTATGTAGTCCAGATTACTTGTAATCAGTTACAACCCAGCACTGGCTGCCATAGATGTCTATAGCAAATCCAGAAGCTCATCACAATGCATGTGCTGAATGGGAAGTTTTGTGATTTTAACAGGCTCTTGGAAATGCAATCACAATGGTAACACAAGATGGCAGTATGATCACCTTTCCACCCACGGAGTCTTTGCTGTCTTCAGCGGAGGCTCATTCAGTGACCATGGTCTCAGAGGATGGGACTGAAGGACAGGTGTGTGGGATTTTTGGCTGTTGTAAATTTGAGAAGTAAATATTCATGTTTTTGGTTTTCACTTCCAGCAAACACATAAAAGGTTCTTTCCTAATTATCACAAGACTGTATTCAGCCCTTTACTGATCTTTGTCTAAATAACATTGCCAGATGTAAAAAGCAAAATGTAGGCCTTAAACAAAGCTTTCAACAACCATTTCAGACTTTATTTAAAAACATTTTCCCTGAAATTGTTGAGTTAGAATAGTTTTTAAGAGTGGGATTATAAACACGAGGCCGTGAAAGCGGACCGGTGAGTAGATGAGTTAATCTGTCGATCAATCGGTTGACGGCTGCACAACTATTGCCGAAGTAAACTCCTACTTACTGTTTATTAATAATTAGGATAATGGTTAAGTTTAGGTATTGGGGAGGATTAAGGGATGTAGAATAAGGATGTGCAGAATAAGGCATTAATATGTGCTTCATAAGTACTAATAAACAGCCAATATCCTAGTAATATGCATGCTAATAAGCAACTAGTAAATTTGGACCCTAAACTGAAGTGTTGCCACCCATTCAAAAAATCCATTGATCTTCAGAACCAGAACTGCTCTTTTCCAGGTTTTGGCCCATTAAAATACGTCATCCCTGCAGCACTCTATAAACTGATCATATGAACTATTTTAAAGTATTTTTTTCTGTTTTCTCTAGATGACTATTATGATGCCAGAATTAACTTCCAGGAACACACAAGGTGGTTTATCGGCACACCCAATTACTCTTCTGGCTACTTCTAACGGCACACAGATTGCAGTTCAGGTAAGGCTGGAATACACTTCACTACAGAGTTTTTCACGATTGACCGTCAGAGGAATTAATGCTAATTGCCAAAAGTCACAGACAATCTTCAGATTTTTTAGCGGTCAGTGTTGACCAATTTCACAGAAAATGATAGCAATAGACCATGATTTTCTGCTTCAGATTATGATTTCATCCAGTCAGAAGATTTCAAACTGAATGAAATTAGACACAGACCAACGCAGACAATTAACAGATTTTAGTACATCATTTCTCAGACCTTTAACGACCCGAAAAAAATAGCCCTTGTCAAAAAATCCTTAAGGATTTTTAATGGAAATCTGTACAGGATTCCATTAAAAATTTCTATCATATTTTGGAACCATTCCTATAGGATTCCGTTAGAAATAATCTTATAGGATAATTTATGTCTTGTCCTTTAAGATTCTTATCTGATTCCTATAGGATTCTTTGGGAATTGTCTTATAAGATAATACATAAATATCCCATAGGATAAATCCTAAAGGATTCCAATAAGATTCCAAATGTTATCTGATTCCTATAGGATTCCGTTAGAAATAATCTTATAGGATAATTTATGTCTTGTCCTTTAAGATTCTTATTTGATTCCTATAGGATTCTTTGAGAATTGTCTTATAAGATAATACATACAGGATTTTATTGGATCCAATTGGGTCTTTCTCTCTCTCACACACGCACGCACACACACGGTTTTGCTATCTTTACTTTCTACATGGGAAGGCATATTCGGACAAAGCAAAGATAGCAAAGTGTACCAAGGCTACTATGTCTGGATACTTGGTTCACTGTAAGAATGAAAAAAAAGTAGAATTAGACCCTTTTCACATTTCCGGGTTTCTCAGAGCGGAAGTCGTTATAGTTAGGTTAATTAAAAAAATATTAAAATTAATTAAAAAACATGGTTTTACTACGGTTATATTGTAGTAATACTATAGTAAAACTGTAGTTTTAATTACTGTAGTAACTGGTATTTTTAACAACCATGGTTTTAATACCATGGTTTTACTACAGTTATATTGTAGTAATACTACAGTAAAACCATTGTAACTATGACTGCAGCAACTTTTTTGCAGTAAACATGGTTTTAAAAAACATGGATTATGTACCATAAATTGGTTGTATTACCACAGTGTAACCACGGTTTTACTAAATGATCTTGAAGTACATTTAAGTAATTAAGTTACAACAAACATCTACAAAATAACAACAGAAAGAAGTTACCATTCTATGATACAAACTTTATTACAGAAATTACATAATCTGAACAAAAATATAAACTTGCATGTGTTCTCATGTGACATGAAATAATAATCTACAAAGTTGTAAATTATTGGTGATAAAGTGGTGCTGTGCAATGGTTAAAAAATTCAGTTGCTAATTTACAGATAAAAAAATAGCAATTTGATCCACTGTAATAATGATTTATATACAAAAATAACATTGTACAAATAAAAATGACTTAAAGCACCTTTAAATACACAGCATCTTCCTCCACTAAAATGTCTATAAGCTGTAAACATGTGCCCAAAACAAGCATACGTTTGCAATTTATACTGTACATAAATTAACAGGATTATATTATAACAACATTACTTAACAATTAATTACTTTATTACTTAAAAACATTACTAAAATTTTCTTTTCTTTTTACGAAAAAATACATATACTACACAATAAAAATTAGAAGAAATTAGTGTTTTTTAAAAAAAATAATGTTTAAAATGATATCCACTCACAATAGATGAAGACATGAAGTCTCCTGGTGGGGGACGAATACATTCTAGGTGGAAAAGTGTCAAAAGCATGTGATGCAGCATCCATGCCAGCAGCTGTCAGTGTGAAGTCTGTCATATAGGCCGGCAGGTTACAGTCCAGCTTTGGTTTGGTTCTGTCTTGACCTTCAGCCCAAAAGGATGTAGGAGCTAAAATGAGAAGAATACACACCACATTAACACACGGCTAGCTGGAATTCTTAACTGTACTATCGAGGAACCATATAATAATGTCCAAGTACAATGATGTCTATTCATTCAGTGTTTTCACAACCCATACATTATTATGGCTCCAAAAGCAAAGCAGAAAGAATGTACATTAAAGGATTAGTGCACCCCAAAATGATAATTCCTGATCTTTTACTCACCCCAATGCCATCCAAGATGTTCATGTCTTTCATTCTTCAGTAGAAAATAAATAAACATGTAACATATACTTTTTTACCTCAAATGCTCGACTTTGATGTAAGGCTTTGTGGCCTCATTACGTTGGAAAGGTCACGCGTGTGACGTATGTGGAAGTACCGTCCCAGTGTTAAAACAAACGTGCAAAGACTAAATCAAACACCCTTTACAAAAATAAAAGGTAAAACAACAATGTCGGACAATTTTAAAGTTAGAGGAGAACATGAGATGGAGTTTTTCGGCACTTGGTCAGCACTGACCTTTCCGGCTTAATACGCAGTGGGAAAACAACATCAAAGTCGTGCATTTGAGGTAAAAGGTATATAAATGCTTTTTTTTATTTAGTAAATGACCGATGGAAATTATCAGGAAATTTTAATTTTGGGGTGAACTAATTCTTTAACAATACAGAACACGATTTTAGATTCAAATTCAATTTCTATTTGTTATAAATCTGCCAGGTTCTCACACCAGCCAATCACAGCGCACTCCCTCTCCCGAATACTGATTACTCACACCTGAACCTCATCACACTCATCTCCACTATAGATAATACCAGTAAAACTCAATAGTTTTATGACCTGTTTTAATATAAACAGGGTTTGTGTTTTTAGGTTTACTTGCTAATTTAATATTGCTCACTGTCACTTATGTTTTGAATGCCAAAGCCTTCTTAATATGTATAATATTGCTAAAGAAAATAACTAAAATCATGCTGATATTATGTCAAATATTATGTCAAATACATGCATTAAAATTACCTTCCTCAGTTCACCCGTTTCTTACAGCTCTGTCAGCAGCTTCCTCCAGAAATGTTGGAATCTTCCCCTCTGTTGTAGATGGGTTATTTTGTCCCTCCTGAAATCACAGAACATTTTTACAATATTTGTTTACCAGTTTGCAGCTAATTTTCGCGCTCCATGTAACTGACATCATCGATGAACAGTAATGTTACAGTGTATACTTTTAGATTTTTGATACGTACCATTGACAAATTAGCAGCAAAACCTTAACAAAACTATCAAAACATTTAAGTTTCACATAAAGATTTATTTAAAAGCTCAAGTTCTCATAAACAAGGGCTCAATCGATCAAATTGATAGCGTTAGCTTAAGTTACCCTCTTGTGAAAACAGTTGAGATGCCGACTTTTCCCGAAGACACTTCTATCAAGTAAATATTCAATTGAAGTGTGTCAGTTAACGTAAGAAAGGTGTCAGGAACAGTTGTGTGTATTATTTGTGTGGTTTTAGGGACTAAACTCACCTGAAACTAGTGAAAACAGCGTCGAGGAAGTGCTGCTCGTTTGACTCCGAGTCCCCGTTTCCATGGCAACTCTGCTCCAGTGTGGTTTGAAGAACGCGATTTGAATGTCCAACGCGCATGCGCATGACGCCACAGTCACACATCATTTACATAAACCATCTAGATTTAAAACATTACATAAATAAAAAATCTCATTGATATTAAATCATGAATTTAAAATTAATTAGTCATATGAGCCATTCATAGGTGCAAAATGCCACCCCTGTACTAGATAGTGAGACAAAGTGGCACTTTTATATGTATTTTATATTAATGTATTTTGTATTATTATAGGAACATGCAACCTAATTATTTCATTTGAAAGTGTGATTGTTTTTCTATGCAAACGCTTTGCTTTGGTTATATAACAATATTAAGCCAATCTCTGTGTTTTTTTCATTGAAAAGTGAAATTCCATTAAAATAAATCATAATGTCCTATAAGATTCTAAGAATCCAATAAGATCCATCAGGACAAAGTGAAATTCCATTAAAATAAATCAGAATGTCCTATAGGATTCTAAGAATCCAATAAGATCCAACAGGACAAAGTGAAATTCCATTAAAATAAATCAGATTGTCCTATAGGATTCTAAGAATCCAATAAGATCCTACAGGACAAAGTGAAATTCCATTAAAATAAATCAGAATGTCCTATAGATTCTAAGAATCCAATAAGATCCTATAGGACAAAGTGAAGTTCCATTAAAATAAATCAGAATGTCCTATAGGATTCTAAGAATCTAATAAGATCCTATAGGACTAAGTGAAATTCCAATAGGATTTTTTGACAAGGGAGCAATTGACAATTGAAAAACAATTGATCAAACACAAATGAATGTAGTGTCTGTTGCCTTTGGTCGTGTCTGTCGGTGCTGTGTGAAATTAGCCTTTATTTATGTCTGGAACAAAAGTTTGGTACTGTGTGAATTTTCTCACTTACCCTTTACCAAGTTATCAAGCCTTGTATTTTTAAGAGTCATGTAGGCTGTCACATCCTGCCTACTGAGATACCTTTATCTGATTTTTGAAGGTAACATAGATACACGCTGATGAGCCAAAACATTATAATTCAGTCACAGGTGAAGCAAATATTGTTGATTAGCTCCTAACAAAGCTATATATTAAGGTCTGGGTGGATTAGATGTTATTAACAAACAGTCAGCTCTTGTAACCAGCATGTTGGATGCCGGAGAAATGGACATTATTAAAGATCTGAGCAACTTTGAAAAGGGACAAATTGTTATGGCAAGACGACTGGGTCAGTGAAATGGCAGGGCTTGTGTGTAGCTCCCAGTCAGCAGTGATGAGAATTTACCAACAGCGTCCGAGGAGAGACCAACCACAAACCGGCAACAGGATGTTGGGTACCCAAGTCTCATCGATACACAAAGGCAACAAAGGCTATCCCATCTGGTCTGAGCCAACAGAAAGTCTACTGAGACACAAGTCACACATTTTTTTAAAGATGGTTTTGAGGATGGTTGTGAGAGACCACAGGACAGCTTCAGGGCTCTTGGTGCTGTTGTGGCAACACGCAGAGGACCAACTGCATATTAGTCATTTTAGGTCATAATGTTTTGGCTCATCAGTGTATGTCAATGCCTATGATGTCCCACTATCTTGTGATGAAAATATTGTCACTGTTAGTTTTGACCTTGATCTTTAACTGTATAGCTGGGCTTTTGTATGTATTATTGAACAGGTGTTGTATTTTATCTTGTAGCTCAATGAGCAGACTTCACTGGAAGAGGCTCTGAGGATAGCGTCATCATTACAGGGAGGAGAAACCACAGGACTGGCCAATTAACTACCTTCACAAGGGACTCAGTATTTAGTGAAACTAGGGATTCCAATGATGAACAAATGATGAATTTTCTAATTGCCCTATCGCGACAATTGTACAGAGGTTAAACTGTGCACTGTGAAAACAGATTTTTAACAGATTTTGTTCACATTGATATATCTAAAAGTTGGAAACCCAATTTTTTTAAATAAAAGAGATTACCAGGATTTGTTCAGTGTGTCGTGATGATTTCTCATTTATGACATACATTTTTACTCTAGATGTTTTTTCTTCCCCTGAAGAGCACATAGTTCATGCCTTTCTGACATTAAAGCAACACCTAATACAATTAATACCCTTTTCAATGCAACTTTTCATTGAAATTGTTATGCTGATATGAATAATAACCTGTAGCAAATTGGAAAATGCAAAACAAGCATTTTTATCTTGTGTGTGTGTGTGCGCGCACGTGTGTGTGTGTACAGTGGGTACAGAAAGTATTCAGACCCCCAGAATGTTTCACTCTTTGTTATATTGTAGCCATTTGCTAAAGTCATTTAAGTTCATTTTTTTCTCATTAATGTACACACAGCACCCCATATTGACTGGGAAACACAGAATTGTTGACATTTTTGCAGATTTATTAAAAAAGAAAACCTGAAATATCACATTGTCCTAAGTATTCAGACCCTTTGCTCAGTACTTTGTAGAAGCACCCTTATACAGCCGTGAGTCTTTTTGGGAAAGATGCAACAAGTTTTTCACACCTGGATTTGGGGATCCTGTGCCATTCCTCCTTGCAGATCCTTTTCCAGTTTTGTCAGGTTGGATGATAAACATTGGGGGACAGCCATTTTCAGGTCTGTCCAGAGATGCTCAATTAGGTTTAGGTCAGGCCTTTGGCTGAGCAATTCAAGAACAGTCACAGAGTTGTTGTGAAGCCACTTCTTCGTTATTTTAACTTTGTGCTTAGGGTCATTGTCTTTTTGGAAGGTGAACCTTCGGCCCAGTCTGAGGTCTTGAGCACTCTGTAGAAGGTTGCCGTCCAGGATATCCTTGTATTTGGCCGCATTCATCTTTCCCTTGATTGCAACCAGTTGTCCTGTCCCTGCAGCTGAAATACACCCCACAGCATGATGCTGCCACCACCATGGTTCACTGTTGAACTGTATTGGGCAGATGATAAGTAGTGCCTGGTTTTCTCCAAACATACCGCTTAGAATTAAGGCCAAAAAGTTCTATCTTGGTCTCTTGGTGTTTTTTTAGCAAACTCCATGCAGGCTTTCATGTGTCTTGCACTGAGGAGAGGCTTCCGTCGTGCCACTCTACCATAAAGCCCCGACTGGTGGAGGGATATTAAATTCAGGGATATTAACATGTATGATCACAAAAAGGACAGTTCTGCTTACTTAAAATGTACATTTCTTAACTTAAAAAATATGTAACTAATTGCATCGGGTTTATAGTGTAAATATGTTGATTAAAAAGAAAAATATAAAACTAATAAAATATATAGCTTTGACAGAGAAAAAAATTGAAAACAACAGTAAAATTGGGCAATATTACATCATCCATATAGTCTATCATGACTGGTGGAGGCAGGACTTTTAATTTCACCAAGCAATGCATACTGTCAGGGTTATGTCACTGGTCTAGTTTATTCTTGTTTTTGTGACAGAGCCCTGATGCTCTTGTATTGTATTGTCTTGTCTGTGTGCCTTTCATGTTTGAAGTGTGGCGTTTACATTCAGGCACTCATGTCTAGTTTTGTTTCAGTTCTATGTCAGGGTTTGGACACCCAAGTTCCATGTCTTGTCTCTCGTGTGAGCGCTTGGTTTATGTTTTCATTGGCCAAGCACTCTTGTGTTTGATTCTGTGCAGCACGTGGCTTGTGTTTTCATCGGCCATGTGCGTTCATGTTATGTTTTGTGTAGTGCTATGTGGCACGTGGCTTGTGTTTTTCCCTGGCTGTGTGCTTTCATGTTGCCATGTTTTGTGTGGACACCTTTTTGTGTGTTTCTTATTAGCTGTGTATTTGTGTCTTGTTTTGTTTGAGCACATGGCTTGTGATTGTGTTTGCTGGCCATGTGTTTCTGTTTTTGTAATGTTTGGTATGAGCACATGGATTGTCATGTAGGTTTTCTTGTGCCATGTGCTCTCCTGTCTATAGAGGGTATGCATTGCTGTCACTTTCCTGCCGGAACACGCCTCCTCAGCCTGGACTTTTCCTTCTAAAAGCAATCGGCAGCAGACGGCAGTGGTCTAAGTGAGAAAACTACATTGTATTATGAAGTCTGTCTCCATCTGTCTGGAGGGGAGGGGGGGGGGGGGTACAGGGATGTCCATGGTGTCTGTGGCCAAGCCTTCCCCAATCCCTTCCTCTGGCGCCGGGCCTGGTTTTATGTGTTTTTCGCTGCATTCACGCTGCAAACAAATGCTACTGCTCAGTCTTTTTGCCACTAAATGGGGCATGTCGCGGTCAGCTGGAGTGACTGCGGTTATCACGTGCATACCGTCTATTGTCTATTGTGCAGTCCTGTGCCAGATCTATGTTGAATGTAGCACCTCTCCTGTCTTGCCCTGCCTTTTCCAGTTTGCCTTGCCTTGCCTGGCATTCTCCAATTGCCAGTCATGTTCCCCAACGGTGTCGTTTTTGTCTTTGTTTTTGTCCTCGCTTCATCCTCAACTCTGACATGTTCATTATGAGCAACTGTTATGTCAAGTTGAAAGAGAATGTTGAAAAATATTCCATTCTCTAAAAGTTGCACAAACTGCAAGAAATATTTATACGGCTTTTGTTTACTATACAATTTACTTATTAATAAAAATGTAGAATACATGGGTAAAAAATGTCGTTTTGTATCTAGAAGAAAAATGGATATGAAACCGTTTTGCATGGTTGAAATACATTTTGTAGTCAGTGCAAGCGCATAAATATGAAATCACTATGAAACAATGCAGTCTGTGAAACTTGTTTGTAAGATGACTTAAGGCCAAAAGGCTGTCAACCGATTCTTAGCATCGATATCATTTTTGTGAAACATTAGAACTTCCTCCTTGTACTCTTCCAACTTCATTCCTATGTTTTTTTTTTGTGTGTGTAGTTCATTTACAAGACCTGTTTTTCAGGACTATAAAGTAGTAGGGTTTCCCCAGCAAACACCGTAGTTTTTCTTCCTGTGAATGTGTTGCAGACAATCCAGGAAATTTACATGTCCCGCACTCAGAACCTCAGCACCCACTTCTTATTATCCAAATGTTTGTTGTTGTAGGGAATTTCTTGTAATTTATATATATATATATATATATATATATATATATATATATATATATATATATATATATATATATATATATATATATATATATATATATATATATATATATATATATATATATAAAAATAATTTTTTTTGTTTGTTTTTTGTTAACCCCTAACAGTTTTGGTTAACAATAGCTTTTTGCTCCGGGACACATACATTTTTACACACACGGTATCCCTATGTTTCAGCAGTGCATTTCCAACAAAAGTTAGTTCCCTGATAGCACACGTAGGCCTATATGTCTATTTGATGTCCTCATTTACATTTGCAAGATGTATTTTTTAACGTGTTTGCTCAACCGTGTCTTTAAGATGTTTTCTGTTGGATGTTAAATAGAAATGTACTAAATGTATTTTAAGATATTTATGATTTAGGCCCCATCCACATGGAGATGCGTTTAGCTGTATGTATATATTTTGTACCGTATCAGCGTTTCGTCCACACGTATCTGGGGTTTTGGAAGAATTAATCCAATATTTTCTGAAACCGGGTCCTAGAGTGGATACATCTGAAAACTACATTATTGCATTTTCGTGTGTACAGCCAATCCGTATATTTTCTGAAACTGTGATGTCATCACACTACGTCCAGAACGGTGAAAGATTTGAGGGATATAACTACGGGCACTGGGCATGCGCACATCAATATTGTGTCATTTAATTACCGTATTTGCATTATTGTAAGGGTAGGTTTAGGGTTGGGGTAGGTGTAGAGTAGACGTTAAAGGGATAGTTCACTTTGAAATTAAATTTTGATATGTTTTAGCTTACCTCATGGGCATCAGAGATGTAGGAGTATTTGTTTCCCCAGTAGTTTCAATTTTGATCATTTTAGGTCAAACCGTTCTCACCACAGGAAACACGCACGCGCGCACTCGGATCAGTTGGACGTAGTGGTGTACAAGAGGTAAAAACAATATAAATACTGTTCGTTTTCTCACACAACCCGCTCGTTTCGTGTCTTACGCCATCAGTGTGTACTTACGATGGGGGATTGTTTAATTTGGACTTCTCTGTGTATGCTCTTTGAGGTGGTGACCATAGACCTGCATTATGTGAGGCACAGACAAGAACGGTTTGACCTAAAATGATCAAAATTGAAACTACTGGGGAAACAAATACTCCTACATCTCGGATGCCCATGAGGTAAGCTAAAACATATCAAAATTGAATTTTAAAGTGAACTATCCCTTTAATAAAACACATCTGTTAAGTAGCAAATGTATTTATTGTTATTTTAACAATAGCTGTATCTCATTTCGTTAAATTTGAAGGCTGCGTCCTCCGGAGGACACGTCCTGTGTAGGATGCAGTATATGAAGTGTCCTCAATCAGAATTAAACAAGACGTCCTTCGTAGGACACACAGGCAGGAAGTATCACGTTGCTATGCCAACAAGTTCAGCCCAAGGGGGTAATCTAGCTCTCGGAAAGCGTTCCACCCATAGGGGCTGCCATTGCTAACCAAGCCATCACCTGCTGTTAGCATCCCATTGACTCCCATTCATTTTTGAGTCACTTTGACAGTGAATAGCTTTACATCTGAGGCGTTTAAAGACTCCATTTGTCCAATGTTTATTTCTAAAGAAACACGACAATGAATAAAAGGCTCCGTTACCTTGTATCTTACACTATCGCCCCGTAGAAGCTGTTTTTGTAAAAATAGGCTAACGATTGCGTCATAACCAACGCGACTCTGTCGCACAGTTGAGAAATTACCGTATAGACCTGAGGAGACTCTCGCAGGCAATCTTTTACTGTCTATGAGACAGTCGGGGGGACGTGGAGACATAAAGTCTGATAAAGTCAAGGGAGAAGAATGGGGAGAAGCCCATAGTGAGCCAAAAGCAACGGGAGAAAATATTTAAACAACGGGATTCAGCTTTCGCTTTCCACAACTACTAGAAGACCTGCAGCTGTCAGACAGGAGGCTCACGTCACATCTACGTCGTCAAGCTCAGTCTGAGCCTGCGCAGTTCGCTCAGCCATCAGGAAGTGAGTGCTCCTAGGTTGACTTCATTATTTCGCCGTTGACGTCAATGGGGTCGCTCCGTCCATTTCTTTTACTGTCTATGGTTCAGCCTCGTTGCGCTCTCACGCCAGTTATATGAATGAAAATTATGAAAATGAAAATGACTATGAAATCTTTCTTGTCTTGACAGCAATGTACTGTTCTAAACGTTTAAAATGCACTAAACAGTTGTAATCCTGTTTACCACAACTATCTGTTTGAGGTAATAGAGCTTAAAAAAAAAAAAGCTTGAACTACTTAATTTAAACACCACACCTACGCTCGCATGTATATCTGGCGGTGGTGCCGTTTTTTCATATAATATAAAAAAAAATATGACGGTTGTTAACGGCGACGCAAAGAATTGTGGGTTATCTCCAGCCGTGAAGGATACTCCTCGTGCACACTCCGAAATCCTGTGAAAGAAGGACGCATTCGAAGGTCGCATTTGGAGAGTCCTACTCACTTTTTTGAAATGAGACGGCCTTATGACGTATGCACCCTTCGAATGAGACCTCCGGAGGACGCAGCCTTCTGAAATGAGACACAGCTAATAAATCCTACTTCTGCTATACCCCTTCTAGCCACAACTCTTCTTCTCCGTTTTTAGTGTATTTCAGTGGCAGAATTACAGCGCCTCACACTGGCTTGGCATGTATACTACATCGTTTTGAGTCGGTTTCGGTGATCTCGTGTCGACGGAGATATTTCTTGAAATGAGGGGAGAAAAGATTGCATTGGGAAAGCTCTGACTTCGTGTGGACAAGGCCTTAGAATGTATGTAAAACTGATGGTTCTAAGATGTTTATCAGGCATAACTTTATGACCTGTTAGGTGGCATATATTAGGCAGCAAGTAAACATTTTTTGTTAAAAGCAATAAACATGGGCAAGAGTAAGGATTTGACCCAGATGACCTAGGATTTGACCATGTCAGAGTGTCTCCAAAACTGCAGCTCTTGTGTGGTGTTCCCGGTCTGCAGAAGTCAGGATCTATCAAAAGTGCTCCAAGGAAGGAACAGTGAAGAACCGGCGACAGGGTCATGGGCGGCCAAGGCTCATTTATACTTGTGGGTAGCTAAGGGTGAACCAATTAAACAGATGAGCTGCTGTAGCTCAAATTGCTCAAGAAGTTAATGCTGTTTCTGATAGAAAGGAGTCAGAATACACAGTGCATCGCAGTTTATTGCATGAGGCTGCCTAGCTGCAGACCAGTCAGGGTGCCCATGCATGCTGACTCCTGTCCACCACCGAAAGCGCCAACAGTGGGCATGTGAGCATCAGAACTGGACCATGGAGGAATGGAAGAAGGTGGCCTGGTCTGATGAATCCCGTTTTCTTTTACATCACATGGATGGCCGGGTGCATGTGCATCACTTACCTGGGGAACACAAGGCACCAGAATGCTATATGGTATGCTGCATTTCTGATGGTTGGCAAGTGCTCTGAAAAAGTCTATAATAAACTGTATAATGTGATTTTAAGTTATTTTTTCTTTGTTTTTTCAATTGGGGAATTCTTCTAATGATGTTTCATGATTATATTTATATACTGTATATTTGGTCCCAGCTGGACCTAACTCCATCAGTAGTTAACACACTGCCAAGATAAAGGTTTATGTTAATTTTGGAAGAAATGTCTTCTTTTTCTTTTGAAATGAATTCTTTTTTTTTTAGTTCATTGTGTAAAAATGTTAAAACATCAATGGAACTACATGGTATTATGGTAATTTACATAAGAACATTGGTGATATATGTTTAATATTTTAAGTAGGGAGGAGAATTAAAGGGATAGTCGACCAGAAAAGAACATTATCCCATTAATTACTCACCCTGAAGCCATCCTATAGGTGTATATGACTTCTTTCAGATGAATACAATCGAAGTTATTAAAAATGATGCCAGTAAATGGCAGACCATACATTATAAACATACTTAATAAAGGCCTTCTGGAGCGAATTGATGGGTTTGTGTAAGAAAAATATCCATATTTAACATAAATTTTTTTATAAAGTAAAATACAGAGCATTCAGAAAGTAGGCTATTAACAGCGTTTCACTTTTCCACATTTTGTTACAGCATTATTCCAAAATGGATTAAATTCATAATTTCCCTTAAAACTCCACAAACAATACCCCATAATGACGACGTGAAAGAAGTTTGTTTGAAATCTTTCCAAATTTATTTAAAATAACAAACTTTAAAAATAACTTCTTGTACATTAGTATTCACAGCCTTTGCCATGCCACTCAAAATTGAGATCAGGTGCTCCTGCTTCCACTGATCATCCTTGAGATGTTTATACAACTTGATTGGAGTCCACCTGAGATAAATTCAGTTGATTGGACATGATTTGGAAAGGCACACACCTGTCAGGTCCCACAGTTAACAGTGCATGTCAGAGCTCTAACCAAGCCATGAATGTCCAAGGAATTGTCTGTAGACCTCAGAGACAGGATTGTATCGAGGCACAGATCTTGGGGAAAAACTGACTGATCAGGGAAGAAGGCTCTTACTCAGGGAGATGACTAAGAACCCGATGGTCACTCTGACAGAGCTCCAGTGTTTCTCTGTGGAGAGAGGAGAAACTTCCAGCAAGACAAGCATCTCTGAACTTCACCAATCAGGCCTGTATGGTAGAGTGGCCAGACAGAAGCCACTCCTCAGTAAAAGGCTGCCTGGAGTTTGTCAAAATGCACCTAAAGGACACTCATGACCATGAGAAACAAAATTCTCTGATCTGATTAAACAAAGATTGAACTTTTTGGCCTGATTGGCAAGCATCATGTCTGGAGGAAACCAGGCACTGCTCATCAACTGGCCAATACCATCTTTAAGCATGGTGGTGGCAGCATCATGCTGTGGGGATGTTTATCAGTGGCAGGAACTAGGAGACTAATCAGGATTAAGGGAAAGATGAATGCAGCAATGTGCCGAGACAAAATTGATAATAACCAGCTCCAGAGAACTCTAGACCTCAGACTGGGGCAAAGATTCGTCGTCCAACTGGACAATGACCCTGAACTCACAGCCAAGATAACAAAGGAGTGGCTATGGGACAACTCTGTGAATGTCCTTGAGTGGCCTTAAACCTGATTGAACATCTCTAGAGAGATCTGAAAATGGCTGTTCACCGACTCCCCTCATCCAACCTGAATGAGCTTGAGAGGTCCTGCAAAGAAAAATGGGAGAAACTGACCAAAAATAGGTGTGCCACACTTGTAGCATCAGACTCAAAAAGACTTGAGGCTGTAATTGGGTATCGAGCAAAGGCTATGAAAACTGATTTACATGTGATATTTTTTTTTAATCCATTTGCTAAGATTTCAAAAAAACATATTTCATGTTGTCATTATGGGGTATTGCTTGGGCTATAGAGTTTTGAGGAACGCTGTGAATACTTTCCGGATGCACTGTATTTAGCTTCCAGCGGACCACCTTCTGTTTTCAACCACTCGCAAGTTTTACGTAAGTATTTTACTTTAAAATGGATTATAAAGTAGCCTATATTATATGGATCTTACAAAAAACATCAATTCGCTTCAGAAGGCTGTAACTACCGAAACCTAATGGATTGCTTTTATGGCTTGAGAGGTGAGTAAATTACTTTGTATATCTAGGTAAAACTATCCCTTTAAACCATAGACCTTAAACAAATTTAGGAACAAAAATAGTTAGAAAACAAAGAAACAACCCCCCCCCCCCACACACACACACACACACAAAAACAGTGAGGATATATATTTTGACTGAACACCAATATTCCATAACTGAAGACTTTACTCTGTTTTTGGATGGATTCAATTAAATTAGCATGCTTTTTAATGCGCCTGACGGAACTGACACAAATTAAGTAAATTTTTTGAAAAAAATATTTTCATAACCTGTTCCTTTAGGCTACTTGGTTCATCATCTGAGACCTTTGTCCACAAATAAATCAAGTTTTAATAATGTAGCGTTTTTAGTTTTGTCCCTTCAAGAATGTTTTATGTAAATATGCAAGATGTTTGCAAAGCGGTCACATGACTCGTGCTCATTGTGTTGCGCTGACACACTGACTGACTGAAGAGGATTTAGTTTTACACGCGCTCTGACATCTTTCACCGAATTTACCATGATATCCCGGGAAGAAATACTCAAACCTATATGGTACGCCTTTACTGCTCTGGATGTTGACCGAAACGGGAAAGTATCCAAATCCCAGTTAAAGGTAAGCAAACCTTTTTTTTTAAAACTAACTTACTCCATTAACAACTGCGGAGATCCTAGCGCACGCACCTGTCAGTTTCCGTGTATTGGGGCAGTCGTGTCCACTTACAAATGAAACTTTGTACACACAGATGACTTGCTTATACGGGTTATGTGACTTCTACTTCTTTACTGAAACAGACAGGTAATCAAAATAAATTAAGAAAATAAATAAAAATCTATTGTCCATTACACATTTAGTAGAGAATTTCTCTTAAGATTATTCCGTTTCGATACTAGCCTACTGGCAGTTGCTTGAACATCCTATTTTGGTAAAGATTTTCTTTGCAGAATATAATGTTATATTATAAAAGAGAAAGAGAGGCACAGGCTTCATTTGTTTACTAATTCTTTGAATGAACGCTTGATCAGTCTTGCAAGTCTGCAAGACTTTCACAAGGGTGTATGCATGTGCACTGAAGTGAAGTAATCTTGCACCTTAGATTATCTTAAGCCTATCATCTGAATGTTTTATAAACTTCAACAAAAGTTTTGACACACCATTCATAAATTCAATCAAGTGTGTTTAAACGTTTGCTTAAAGGTTCTATAAGAATTGTGATGCTTAATAGCATTTTATTGCCAATATGAGAACAGGTTTTAACAAAACTTAAAGGAATAGTTGAACCCAACAATTAAAATTCTATCATTACTTGCTCACCCTCATGTCAATCTAAACCCTTAAGACCCTTGTTCATCAAGATGTTTATAATGAAATCCGAGAGGTTTCTGACCCCACATAGACAGCAACACAGCGACCTCTTTCAAGGTCCAGACCAGAAATGGACTGCATTAATATAGCACTTTTTAACAGACCCTATGGCCATCCAAAGCGCTTTACATTTTTGCCTCACATTCACCCATTTATACACTGACGGCGATGTCAGCCATGTAAGGCACCATCCAGCTCGTCGGGAGCAGCTGGGGTTAGGTGTCTTGCTCAAGGACACCTCGACACTTGGTCAGGTGGAACCGGGGATCGAACCACCAACCTTTAGGTTTGTAGAATAATCTACATGAACCACTGAACCACTGCTGCCCCCAAGCCACTAACATTCATGCATATATACATATGGTTGTGGCAAATAAAGTTTAAGTACTTAGAGTTACCAGTTATAATTGGCAAAGGATGATTTATGAATTAGGAATGAATGTATTAAGAGGAGTGTTTGTCTTATAGGCTATTCGTTGTTCCAAAGACAACTTCCCCGCACAACTTGACATTGCAAAACGTTTTGTAATCCTCAGAGGCATTTCTATTGTTTTGTTGCTGGAGTAATGCGTCTTGACTCGTATTTACAACTACATGACAAGAGCGAATCAGTGGGCGGGGCTGAAGAGGCCATGATGTAGAAGTAGGCATTGATCTTCTTTTACAGAGGCGGTCTTTTGTCACACACTGTGACGTAATAATGTGACAAACACCAAAACGAGTTAAAAAAAATCATGCAAGGTGACTTACTTAGGTTTGCTCGTCAATTTACTGGTATTGGCGCCATTATTTACTGCCTAAAAAAAGCATGTCTTAAACCAGACTCTAAATTACGCTGCTCTTGGTTGATTGTGTTGGTCATTATGGAAATGGTAACCACTTTTGTGTTCTTTCATTTGCACGTCATCAGTAGATCACGTGCTGAACTTTCCACTTACATCTGTACTTTTTGGAATTGCACTCTCACACTAACTTTTAGTAAATCTGGCCCTTGGTGTGTTCGACTTGAAGACCGATCAGTGTATGACATCAAAGTACGAAAAGCTTTCAGAGCAATCTGCTCTCCAATCGCACGTGCGAGCAAGAGCAATAAGTTGCTGGCTGCAGTTCACTTAATGGCCACTGGTGTCGCTAATAACAAGGGTTTCTGAATTCTATACAGCCCTTTTAATCCTTTTTTTGAACCCATTGCTGTCTGTCTCTCTGAAGGTGCTGTCTCACAACCTGTGCACCATACTGAAAATCCCTCATAACACTTCAGCCCTGGAGGAGCACTTTAGAGATGATGATGAAGGACCAGTGTCAACACAAGGGTACATGCCCTACCTGAACATGTTCATTCTTAGTAAGGTAACAAATACACTGTCCCTTAGCTGCAGTGCTTCACTCCAGGTCTATTCAATGACAGTAATAGCATGATGGCACTGTCCCATCAGATGATAAAGCCCCATCTGATATGTCACATATTTCATTTACATTATGCATCATTAAACAAAGGCCTACCTCTTTCCAGCATCAACACAAGCCTGTGTCTGTTTTAAGAACAGACGTTTCCTCTGGAATAAGGTTACACATTATTTCTCGTGACTCACATAGAGATGTTTTTGTATCTGTCTGCTTTTTCAATTTAAAGCACAAGTTGCTCTTTGGATCGTTCTGCTCCTAGATAAAACGACCCTGTTATTAATGCAAAAGGCCAACATACAAAATACCTTCGAAAGGCTTGGAAATTCATGGACATTGTTATGGTGATAATATAATTTAAAGGTATTCAACTCTTTATGGTGAAGTACATCATACATACGTACATCATAGTAGTAACAATAAATCATGCATAATTACAAGCACCTGACCCTAAACTTAACCCTTACATAACCATATAGTACATGATGTTAATTAATTTATTACTCAGTACTTACTTGTCTAATTACACTGTAACAATATCATCTTAAACCTTAACCATATTTTAAGGTGTCATTGTTACAGTGTAATTATATATTTAAGTACTGAGTTAATTTAGTAACATGTACTTACTATAGGGTTAGGGCAGATTAGGGTTTTGGTTGAGGGTCAGTTGCATGTAAGTATGCAAAATTTACTGTTACTATGGTAAGTATATGTAACATATAAGTGTAAGTGAAACCAATTTAGAAAGAATCAGATGCAGAAGGATCTTCACTTGTGCTCTCAAACTTTCGGACCCTATATTTTTTAATTGAAAAATAAAACCTAAAATAGACTGTAGGGAAGTTGATGACTGTCACTTATGATGACTCAGGCCAAAGACTTTTTACTCACATGTCGATGTTTTTGACTCCTGAAAATGGAAATAAAATGACTTCTGTGTTTTTTTTATACTGTACAAACTGTATATTATTTCCCCTTACACTAAGGCATAACAAACCTTAACCTTAAAAACTTAAACCTACCCATATCACAAAACTTTCAACATTTTTTGAATAAAAAAAAACAGTGTTTAAAGGTGCAGTATGTAGTATTTTTGCAGTAAAATATCTGACAACCACTAGGCCAGTGTTATATATTTTGTTCAGCTGAGTTCTTACAATATCCAAAATGTATCCATCTATTTGTAAATTGTGAGACAATTGCTATTTTAACCAATGAACCGGGACGTCTGAGGCAGTTGACCACATGTTCCAAGATTCTGCGCTCAAACTTGGTGTCATCAAACTGCACCTTTGTTTTGAATAGGCGCCCTCTAGCGGACGGAAAAGTTACAAAGTGTAGCTTTAAAGGGGTGGTTCAGTGGTTTTTTTTCTATACTTGGTTGTGTTTATGGGTCTTAATACTTCTTCTTTTTTTATGCCGTATTTTTCTTATATTTTACCTTTATTCCACACCACTGTCTCCACTGTCCTTTGAACGGCTCGTTTGCTTCCTGCTTCTATGAAGCCCATCCCTCCAAAAAACGCAATGGTCTTTGGTTAGATGGCAGTAAATGGTAAATGGACTGCATTTATATAGCGCCTTTATCCAAAGCGCTTTACATTTTTGCCTCACATTCACCCATTCATACACCGACGGCGATGTCAGCCATGCAAGGCGCCATCCAGCTCATCGGGAGCATGCTGGGGTTAGGTGTCTTGCTCATGGACACTTCGACACTTGGTCAGGTGGAACCGGGGATCGAACCACCAACCTTTCGGTTTGTAGACAATCTACATGAACCACTGAGCCACTGCCGCCCAGTGGCAGTGTTTTTGTTAATAGCAAGGGTTTATGATGTCTCCAACCTGGGAAGAAGCTTGTTGTAGTCCAAACCGGCCGCTTTTGTAGGCAATAAACTGCCAAACTGTAAAAGACATTGGGCCCTATTTTAATGATCTGAAACACAAGTGTCAAAGCGTGAAGCGCAAGTAACTTTGTGGGCGGGTCTCGGCGCTGTTGCTATTTTCCCGGCGGGATAAATGGCTCTTGCACCCGGCGCAAATCTAAAATGGGTTGGTCTGAAGTAGCTTCATTATTTATAGGTGTGGTTTGGGCGTAACGTGAATAAACCAATCAGAGCGTCATCCAACATTCCCTTTAAAATCAGGTGCGCAAGTTCCATTATGGATTGCTATTATTATGGCGTATTTACCAGGCGCACGCCAGGAGCGGTTCACAGCCGAGGAGACTGATGTTCTTGTAAGAGCAGTGAAAGACAGAGAAGTTGTGTTGTATGGGGATGGGAGAAACCCACCCAAAATAGCGTCGGTTTAACAGGCGTTGATTAAACAGGCGTCGGTTAAACAGTTTTTTTTCAGTTTATCAGTCGATTTTTCTGACAAAACCAATTTGTCAGATGTGCTTATATACATATATGTCTTGCCACTATTGGGCAAACAGGTTTGATCCTTAAAGGGATCCCCTGGTGTTGAGACTTAAAGGGGGGGGGGGGGGGGGGGGACACTCAGTTTCAGTCAATCTCATGTCAATCTTGAGTACCTATAGAGTAGTATTGCATCCTTCATATCTCCGAAAAGTCTTTAGTTTTATTATATTTATAAAAGAAATATGGGCTGTACCGAGTCTTTCCTGAAAAAAACGAGCGCCTGGAGGCGTATCGTGTGGGCGGAGCTAAAGAATGACGATCGCGAACAAAGCGGTGACGTCCTCAAGCGTGGAGAAACCCATGGCTATCACAGATAATAGATATATGATCCAGAATCATTCGGAGGCTGAAATAAATTAAACAGGAGAAACAGCAACAGCAGGACGTCCGTCTCTGTGGTATGTACTGTATTTAGTGGCCTGTCAACATTTGTGTGTGTTTACTCTCAGTTTATGAGGACATGATTCGGTTTATGGACTATTGTATCTGACTAAACCTTAGTAGTAGCAAGCAAAACGGTTTTGCACGTCAGACTAGTGTAACGTATAACTTACATAGAACAGCAATAGAGTCCGTTAGCGCATTTGAATGCGGAAGCACGCGATCGTGTCGTTTACTGATGTTTACTCACGCGACGAGCCAACAGCACAGACATTCTCACAAACTTGTGAGAAACCGGAAGGAGTATTTTTAACACAGAAATACTCCATCAAACGTCCAACATTA
Source organism: Pseudorasbora parva (assembly GCF_024679245.1). Classification (NCBI taxonomy): domain Eukaryota; kingdom Metazoa; phylum Chordata; class Actinopteri; order Cypriniformes; family Gobionidae; genus Pseudorasbora; species Pseudorasbora parva. The sequence goes on along the minus strand of NC_090172.1, from coordinate 7,401,031 downwards.
GTTTTTGAAACTTTGTCTATGTTTAGGATGGGAATCCAAGTCTTTAACAGTATAAAAAGCTCAGTATGCATGAAACAGCATTTCATATACCCCTTTAATATAACCTAAATGATGTCTCTTACTGAATTATGTAGTAGAAAACCCATGAAAGATCTACCTTATTTAAAAAATCGATTTTATATTTGGACCATGGGCGGCGCTATCTTGTTTGCGTTCTAGGTTGATGACGTAGAGTGGTTGCACTCCTCAATCAGCTGGCGTTACCCGTAACTATTTTTACCACAACGCAACTCGAAAATTGTTTCAGAGTTAAAGGGATCCCATGGTGTTGAGACTTGTATGGCTTAATATAACATAAATGATGTCTCTTACTGAATTATGTGGTAGAAAACCCATGAAAGATCTACGTTATTTAAAAAATCGATTTTATATTTGGACCATGGGCGGCGCCATTTTGTTTGCGTTCTAGGTTGATGACGTAGAGTGGTTGAACTCCTCAATCAGCTGGCGTTACCCGTAGCTATTTTTACCACAACGCAACTCGAAAATTGTTTCAGAGTTAAACAAAACAAATGAATTGCTTTGTAATTGTACTTAAAACACACTCAAACATACATGTGCACACAAACTCACCTACACAAGTCACAAACAGATCGGCGGGCGCGCACACACACACCTGACTGCTCTGTCTCAATCGCATGCATCATCACCAAAACATCCTGCCTCTCTTCCTCACGTTACTTTATCCCATCGTCCTACCTAGATATTTCCCTCTGCTGGTCACATTAGGCATTATAGTTAATCTACTGCATATCAACAGTCTATCTAGGGAACAGGATGTGTTGAACAGGATATCAACACAGGGAATAGATTGAGGGTTATGTATGCGCGCGCAGTGCGTGCGTGTGTGTGTGTGTGTGTGTTCGCGCCGATCTGTTGTGGTGTGTGTGTGTGTTCGCGCCGATCTGTTGGGGTGTGTGTGTGTTCGCGCCGATCTGTTGGGGTGTGTGTGAGTCTGTGTGAGAGAGAGAGTTTGTGTGCACATGTATGTTTGAGTGCGTGAAGTCGGACAGCTGTTTGTAAATCGGCTTTACTCGGTGGAACGTGAGACTGAATGACTGCACTCGAACATGTCCACTATGGTGTCGGACAACACTACAAATGTCCGTCCCTTCAAATAATGCCCTATTTAAGGGTATAGGGTCGATTTCAGATTCAGCCCCTGTCGTGGAGACTGAGCAGCCCAACATCTCGATTGAGACAGAGCAGCCTGTCGTGTGCGCGCCCGCCGATCTGTTTGTGACTTGTGTAGGTGAGTTTGTGTGCACATGTATGTTTGAGTGTGTTTTAAGTATAATTACAAAGGAATTCATTGGTTTTGTTTAACTCTGAAACAATTTTCGAGTTGCGTTGTGGTAAAAATAGCTACGGGTAATGCCAGCTGATTGAGGAGTTCAACCACTCTACGTCATCAACCTAGAACGCAAACAAAATGGCGCCGCCCATGGTCCAAATATAAAATCGATTTTTAAAATAACGTAGATCTTTCATGGGTTTTCTACTACATAATTCAGTAAGAGACATCATTTATGTTATATTAAGCCATACAAGTCTCAACACCAGGGGATCCCTTTAAACAAAACCAATGAATTGCTTTGTAATTGTACTTAAAACACACTCAAACATACATGTGCACACAAACTCTCTCACAGACTCACACACACCCCAACAGATCGGCGCGAACACACACGCACTGCGTGCGCGCATACATAACCCTCAATCACTATTCCCTGTGTTGATATCATAGATAGACTGTTGATATGCAGTAGATTAACTGTAATGCCTAATGTATCCAGCAGAGGGAAATATCTAGGTAGGATGATGGGATAGGGTAACGTGAGGAAGAGAGGCAGGATGTTTTGGTGATGATGCATGGGATTGGTTTGTGCATTAAAGTTTGAGCACAAGCTCAGTGAATTAACCTCAATCTTTAAATTTTCATTTTTAAGACACAAATAACATTCCCTACTTTTGTTCACTAATACAACTTGAAGGAGTGAATGAAGGCGAGTGCGTGAAGTCAGACAGCTGTTTGTAAATCGGCTGTACACTCGTTATTGCGGTGCAACGTGAGACTGAATGACTGCACTCGAACATGTCCACTATGATGTCGGACAACACTACAAATGGCCGTCCCTTCAAATAATGCCCTATTTCAGGGTATAGGGGGTCGATTTCAGATTCAGCCCCTGTCGTGGAGACTGAGCAGCCCAACATCTCGATTGAGACAGAGCAGTCTGTCAGGTGTGTGTGCCCACCCGCCGATCTGTTTGTGACTTGTGTAGGTGAGTGTGTGGGCACATGTATGTTTGAGTGTGTTTTAAGTACAATTACAAAGCAATTCATTGGTTTTGTTTAACTCTGAAAAATTTTCTAAAATTTAAAATGTAAAAATAGCTACGGGTAACGCCAGCTGATTGAGGAGTGCAACCACTCTACGTCATCAACCTAGAACGCAAACAAAATGGCGCCGCCCATGGTCCAAATATAAAATAGATTTTTTTAAATAACGTAGATCTTTCATGGGTTTTCTACTACATATTTCAGTTAGAGACATTGTTTATGTTATATTAAGCCATACAAGTCTCAACACCATGGTATCCCTTTAATTACTATAATTAGCCTGAATAAATTGTAAGCTAGATTTATGCCTATTTTTTCACATCTTCGTGGCACACCACAATGATTTCCGTCATCTCATGTGTTAATATTTTTTTAGTGTAACAATTTATGATTTGCAAAAATAACTGTTGCATCTGTGTAGATTACATGAGCAAAGTGTATGCGCGTTGTGCACGCTATACATTATGGTCAAGCATGCGCCCTTAAAATAGCATAATGAACAACGCGCAACGCGCCACTGACTTAAGACTAGGTTTTTTCTGGTCAGTGGTACAATTGTTTAATGGAACAGCAAAATAGCACCAGGGATTGTTTGCGCAGGAACACGCCTCCTTTTTTGCGCTGAACCGCCCAGCGAGCGCAAGTTCATTTACTAGTTTAGCGTCGTGCTTCTGTGGAGGGAAAAGCGCGCTTTGCGCGGGTGCAAAATAGGAATGACACATGCGTCGGTGTACAAAGTCAATTGCGCTGAGTGCAAGATAGGGCCCATTATCTCTGTTTGCATTGAACTTTCAGTGCTGTAACTTTGCAGATACTGTTTATGCTCAAGCAGCAACATTACACACAAACTAAAGTCAAAAAAAGTGAAATCGCATGCAACCACCCCTTTAATATGTTTTTTAAGCCATTTGTTTTACGGGGACAGTGTTTTCATAAACCATTGTTACGTTGTAATACCCATTTCATTATACACTGTGTCCTTTTAAACCACACACACACACACACACACACACACACACACACACTTGTACATATATCTTTCTAGGCCACAGTCCAAGCTCCTTACACAAACTTTACCCATCACAATTAAGTTCATACCCCTACCCTAAACCTACACTTAACCTAATTAATAATAGGGATAAGCTTATCCCTAAAACCAAGTCTTGACCCTCAAACAGCCTTCAAAGGGGCCCAAATGTCCTCACTTTACTCACTTCGTCCTCATCCTGATGGTCTAAAACTCAAACTGGTCCTCACAAATATAGTTGTACATACACAGACACTGGATTTCATGTTTTATGAGGAATTTCCATTTGCTGTAAAAATACACATTTAGATTTGTGATTCTTCAGACATCTCTTATCTTATTGATGAATTGCATTCTTTCACTGTAGTCGATGATGTTTTAGAGTATCTTTAAAATTACTGCTTTCAGTCCAGCGTCATGCTCTTAACGGACAGAAGTGGAACCTGTTGTGCTCTTTGGTTTCTTTGTGCATTCAGAAATGCTGTTTCCATCCTGTCAGCTCAAACCTGTTTGACCATTCTTCTCTGACTTCTCTCCAAAGAATGTTGGTCCCCAGAACGGCACCTTGATGTTTTTGTTTACACCGTTCTCTGTAAATTCTAGAGACTTTCATGTATAAAAATCCTGTGAGTTCAGCAGTTCCTGAAATACCCATATTAACACATTATGTACAGTATTTCTTCACCCGTTCTAATGTTTGGTTTGAACAACACTAGTAGGAGAAGTCATTAAAAATATGGCCCAATGTATTATGGTAACATTCGGTATTGTTTTTTCTTCTTCCCATTTTTAAATAGAAACAGCATTGTTTTGTGTTTTAAGGTTGAAAGAAATGTCCGTGAACTTGTGCTGATAGTTTTCTGCCAGCATGTTTTTCAGTATTATTTCTTATAGTGAAAAAAATAAACTTTTGTCCATCTCTGCATGCGTTTATGAACCTCATATGCACCATTATATCATATACAATTATATTACACGGCTCTCTGGAACAGTTGTGTCATTCTTTGGTCAAATACCTTTCTATAATAACTACTAAATAATATGAATATTATGCTATTACTGAATATACTGAACTCCACAGAAGGCCACAGAATTCCTACTTTCCAGCTGGTATTGTCATTCACTATTATATTTATATTATGGTCCAATTCTCACTATTAACTAACTATTAATTATGACCTTTGCCTCAATAAACTCCTACTTACTGCTTATTAAGTTGGTATGGTTGTTAGTTGACACAAGACACACTTCATGCTTCTACATATGAATTCTGCAGAAAGGATTTGACATATAGCACTGAATTAGATTTGAGTCATTTTTAATATTATTGAATCACAGATCCAGCCCAACTTTGACTTCATGGAGCTGAATAATATGTGCTGGACTCTGTCTGCACCAAAGCACATCAGCAGCCAGCATCTGCTCATCTCAGACTTTGATGCCTACAGGGTGTGGTGTATCTTCAACTTCCTGTCTGAAGATAAATATCCACTGCACATTGTCACAGAGGAGGTTGGTTCTAGTAGTTTAATCTTAGTTTTCTTTAAGTCTTTGTAATTATGTGGAAGTAATGAGGTGTTTCTGTATTGTAACAGCTTGAGTACTTCCTGCACAAGCTGTTAGCAGCAATGGGTTGCATTTGGAACGAGGGCAGATTTGAAGACTACAAAATGCAGCTCAGCAGAAAGAAGCATCATCTGAATGCGTGGGAGCTGATTGAGCTTATTGGCATAGGCTATTTCACCAAAGGCATAAACCCTCAGACTCTCTCCATTGGCATCAATGAGGTCTATCAGGAACTTGTAATGGATGTTATTAAGCAGGTGGGAGTCTGTGTTAATGTACTGGTGCTCTTCGGTCATTTTTGACTAAAATATTTACTGTAACATTTTTTACTTTACTCATCGGAATGATACGAAAATACGTAAAGGTTTTGGCACTTGCTATGTGAACACACAAAAAAAATCATGAAGATGATTCGAAAAAGTTAAATGGTCATGTAAAAAACTGAATGGGAATGAATGGGAGACAAATTTCATTTAGTGGAATCTTTTGGTACTGCGCTCAAACAAAATCTTACTGAAAGCTCATTTTTTGAGATATCAAGTTCAAATTTGGAACACAACTTGTTTAGATTTTTTATTACATTTTTTTTGTTGTTGTTGCAGTTTTAGAGTAAAACTTTTTAAAAATATATATTTCATATACAATTTTTGTGCAATGACCATACAATTCTGTTACTTTTTTTAAGTTCACATTTAAAACCTTTATCACATCAGCAATAATCTGGCAAGTGTCTTTGAAAAGAGTTCAAACTTTAGTCTGTGCTCTAAAGCATTCAAGATTTACGACTGTTTAAGTTGGACATTTCATTTTCAGGTATATGCTCAAAAACTGAATAAATGGAATATAACTACTGCATAAATATAATTTAGTACCATAAAATCCTCTAAAAATACAAAATATTCATAAAAAAAAAATGATTGAACCAAAATGTAGCACATTTATTTATTATATTATTCTTATGTAATTTTGAGCGACACATGAAAAGCACCAGAGACTTAATTAGTATGGGCCTTCCAGGTGTGCTCTTGTCTGTATGTGATAGTCAGGTGTTGTCAGTTAAATTAGTTGTGCAGTGACCATTTATTAAGGATGCAAGAAATGATTAAAACATCACACATGTACATAATGCAACAGCATGCTATATCTGAATGATTTTAATTTTAAAAGTATTAAGGCTGCTTCAAAATGTTGTGAAAAGTCAAAGTTTTAGGTCGGCAGCTCGGCACATATGAAAACGCTCATGCAACTGTTACTGACATGTAACTTGCTTGATGTAAAAAAGAGTTATTAAGCCCAATAAGCTGGGGAAAACAACATTGTCTGACCCATGCACATGCACAGAAAGCTGCCTCTCGGACAGCGTCCAATCCAGACTTCAGTTCTCTTTCACAGCTAAACTACATTGTCAGATTTGTGAAATTACTTTTTATGCAATGCTAACACACTGCTGTTCACTTTCAGAAGTTGAACAGAGGCTTTCTTTTCCCAGAAAGAATGTGAAACATTATGTAATTTAAAAAATATTTTTAAATACAATTTAATTGATTATGAACACCGAAAGCAATATATCACACATCGAATTGTTTAACAAGTTATTGCATTTTTTAATCTTCAATATCGTGCAGCCCTACTACTCAGTGAACACGGGAGAAATAAACAGATATCCCTGACAAATCATTAACTTGCTATCTTTTTTATTCAAAAAGGGCTATATGATGAAAAAAGGCCATAAGAGGAAGAACTGGACAGAGCGATGGTTTAAGCTCCACCTCAACTACATATCCTATTATGTGAATGAAGACCTAATCGAGCAGAAAGGATGTATTTCGCTTGATCGCAACTGCTGTGTTGAGGTAAAAGCTTGAACAATTTTTTGTAGAACATTTGTTAATCAGATTTGAATTTTAAAGGCATATCCCAATGCATCCCAATTTGCCTACTTATATGCCATAAAAGTTTTTTTTTTTTTTTTTTGTGTGAAGAAAAAGTACATACGTTCGAGGATGTAGCAGAAGTGTAGGTACGTTTCGGGATATACTAATACGCCAGAACTGTCTTTAACAGACCGCTTATCATTATACTGTAAACTGGCCTGTCAATCATCTTGACAGTTAACCGCCTCATATTTGCATTCCACATTTCAGGTTTGCTACTCAACCACTCTTTATACCTAATTGGAGAGAAAAAAAGTAGCATTTTTATCTATCATCCGTGGGTCTTTATTGCAGAGAACTCTCCTCCCCCTTTTTTCATATGATACATTTAACAGTTAATGGCCAAATGCATCTTTAAAAAGTTCACAATATTGTTTCAGATTAAATATATATATATATATTTTTGTGATATTGATTCTTAATCACTCAAACTCCTTCATCTAAACCTCTCTACTTAATCATAAATCTTGCACATCCATTTACTATTACATTTACTTTTCTGAATGTATAGTTTGTGAATTGTGATGCAGCAATAGAGTCATCATTTACACACCCTCATGTTGATCCAACCCTGTATGATTGACTTATAAAAGCAAATCTTTAGGGGAATGCTGCCTTTTCCAGATAACAAAAGTGAACTTAGTATTGTGGCTGTCAAAAAAAGCACCTAAATGTTTGATATAAGTAGCTCATATATGACTACTTGAAGTCATAGTGTTGTGTGTGGACAAATTTTGTTTGTCCACAAAATTAACCAAAAATTGTTATTCACCAAAAATATATTTTGCTTACTTACTTTCTCAAGAGGCTTGTTTTTTTTTTTTACATTATAGATTCTTTCATGTTTTGTGACTGATCATGGTGTGTTACATTTAAATATTGTGAGTTGAATGCAAGCCTGAATGGAAAAGAAAGCTATGGCAGGACAACATACTGGTTTGTTGGAACAACATAATGCTGAATAAATGATGATGGAAATTAGATTTTTGGGTGAACTATCCTTTTAAATGTCTAAATAGTTTTGTTTTTGCAGTCCTTACCAGACAAGGATGGAAGGAAAAACCTCTTCATTATAAGATGTGTTGAGAAAAGTTTTGAGATCAGTGCATCGGATAAAAAGACAAAACAGGAGTGGATTCACGGTATCACATATCTTTATAGCACACACACACATTTTTACACTATTGACATTGAAATGTTTGAACTGTATGTCCACTACTCTGCCCTCCCATTCTCCTGCTGAGTATGTTTTTGTTCATGTGCATGTTAGCCATCCAGGACTGCATTGTCCGCATAAGGCAAGGCCTTTCCTCCGCACACCGAGAGTCCAGACATAAACGCAGGGAGCTGAGGAACAGGATGAAAGCTGAACAGGAGATCATGGAGGACAGAATGAGACAGCTGCAGTTGGCCAACGAGAGCAAGCAGGCCCAGCTGGAGGCCATGAGTAAGGTACCGTGGCCTTCCTCGTATCATTGAAAGATACAAACAACAAACTGTTAAAACGTCTTAGATTTCAAGACATCGTTTATGCATTCAATATATCGTTTATGTTGCTTATGTTGACTATACACTGTAAAAAAATGTTTAGAAAAAAAGTTACCTGGTTGCCTTAATTTTGAGTTAATTGAAATTGAAAATTTGAGATAATACAATGAAAATTTTTTGAGATTCGACAACCTTTATTAAAATATTATTAAAGGATTTTGTAAGCATTTTGGGTAATTGTGTGTGTTTTATTTCTGATGACGCAGTGAAACATGCCAAATAGTGCTGTTTTCGTGATTTATCAATTTTTTTATGTGGTTCAGATTAATATTTTGAGTTTCTATTTATTAAACAAATTTCCTTCATTGTATCAACTCAAATTTTTAATTTCAATAAAAACTAATTTTAAGGCAACCAGGTTACTTACTTTTTTAAGTTAAACCAACAAAAAGTATGCCATTAAACAAGTATTTGAAAAATACTGTATATACTTTGTTTGTTCTACATTAATTCAGAGATTAACTGTGAAATTATAACATTATAAAATATATTAAGAACATTAAAAAAGTGTTTCATTACTCTAGTAAATTTTTTTAATCAATTGACAGCACAACTTTTTGTTGAAAACTATTATGAGTTCAATCTTCATCTCATGTGAATGTAAGCAACAATCTTGACAAAAACACAATTTATTTCATAATGTGTAAAGTGTATTACATTAGCACAATACTAATGCATGCACCTTTAAACTAGCCATGTTATTCTTTTTTCTCTATTTAAACTTTCTTTTTGTTATCTTTTTACTGTAACTTCCCCTTTTAGCTCATTTGTATTCACCTAGATTATTTTGGTTTATAGCAAACTTTGTAATATGTAAAGAACGTTTCACATCCTTGTCTATTTGTGTTTTTTCATGTTAAACGTCTGACTCCTGCAGTCCTGTTCGACCGTGAACCTACTTTCATTTCTGATAAAGCTGTAGATATTTTTAGAACATTTTTATGCTAAAACAGCTCTGCTTACAGAGCCATAGTCTTGTAGACCGTGCTCTGACATACAGTAATAGTGCAACAGGACAGCAGGCATAGACCCAACAGTCCTGTCATATAAGAGAAAGAAAATTAAAAAAATAAATACCTTAAAAACAAAACAAACAAAAAACAAACGCCTCTGCTTTTGCACATATTTTAGGACACCTGCAAAAGAGAACTCCTGAGCAATGCAGCCACACTTCCTGTACGGGTGGTTTTGACTGTTACTAGTTCCTGTTTTATATCTTCAACCTCAAGGGAATGTTACATACTTTATTGCCTGTGAAGCAGGAAATATGATTATTCCTTGGTAGACTAGTTTGATTTTTAACTTCTGTCAACCATGCAACGCTGTTAAACTTGGAAACTTTTGCACAATACACGCAATGATAATACAAAAAAAGCATAACCAGACTTAAATCTATAAAAATAGCCCCATACAACTAGACATATTTACAGTTCAAATAACACATTTTTATTCAAATCTTTAACAAGCTGCACAAAATGGTTCTGAATACCTTGCATCGTAGACTTATACTCACTGCAAGTGCATTATTATTATTAATGCATTATTATTGTAAACGTGTATTTGTTTTTACAAATTGTGGGATGAACTGAAGTGATTTTGTTGAAATCAATAGCATGGCACAAACTTATTTTTAATATTAAACAGTGACTGAAGTCTAGTTGTGATTTTATGTTTTTCTCCCTGTACTTTCTGGCTCACGGAAACCTTGTAAGTTACTGCTTTTCATTTTGTGTGGATGTTGCAGGACATAAAGAATGCATCAATCAGGGGTGATTTGGAGGAACAGAGAAGACTTCAGACCCAAACAGAATTATTGGAGCAATACAGACGAGACCTGGAGCAGGAGAAAATGGTAACTACAACAGCCGTATGTCTTGTTCACAATGACAGTGATTTTGAGGCCGCCAGGTTTCTTGTAGACGTTATGGCTGGATGCCTCAACATGTGGCAGAGGCAAAAATCTGTTCACAAATTACACTTACTGCTGCTATTAATAAAATGTAATTTGGCATTTAATCGGTTTTCTTGCTGCCAAAATTATATATTTTTATTACATTTAAACCACACGTTCCTTAATGTTGGCAATGAAAGTTACGTTAATCTTTTCTACCCTACTGTGACGTATATCTGAGTAAAATGGCTTCTTGAACAAAAACAATTGTAGGGCGGGGTATGATTTTTCCATGGTAAATTGATCGGATGGTTGGATGATTGTGGTTTGCTATTGGTGGATCTCATGTGAGTGACAGGTTGTCCCGCCCTCACGTCAGTAAACACATCCTTAGAGAAGAGATGAGAAGAGATGTCGCTGCAAGGAGGAGAGGTTATTTTAATTGAATATAATAAGCACACACAAATAAATAAATATATATTATATATATATATATATATATATAATATATAATATATAATATATATAATATATATAATATATAATTTTTTTTTCATTTTTTTTTTTTCACGGATAAATCTTTTATAATTAATACTGTAAAATAAAATAAAAAAATCACCTTTGATTTCATGGTGACTTTTTTAATTAAGGGTGTCAAAAGTTAAAACATTAATTAAAACAGTACTTGTCAAAAGTTGGGAAACATTGCATTTATTGGATAAAAAATACAGAAATAACAGTAATACTGTGAAATATTATTACAATTTAAAATAATGGTTTTCAATTTTAATATACTTTGAAATATCATTTATTTCTGTGATGCAAAGCCAAATTTTCTGTGTCATTTACTTTAGTGAATTGAATGACTTTAGTGTCACATGATCCTTCTGAAATCTTGAACTTTTTTTATCAAACAATCTTGAAAAAAGTATCATAGTTAATAAAAAAATATTAAGCAGCACAACTGTTTCCAACATTGATAATAAATCTCAGCATCAGACAATGCTTTCTAAAGGATCATATGACTGAAAATCCAGCTTTGATCACAGGAATAGATTACATTTTAAAGTATAATAAAATAGAAAACCATTATTTTAAATTGTAATTATATTATTGTATAAATTATAGTTTCCCCCCTGCATTTTGGATCAAATAAATGCTGACTTGATGAGCATAATGTTTCCAAACCTTTGACCAATGCTGAATAAATAGTTTTTTTTTTTTTTTTTTTTTTTTGTGAACATGTTAATGCATTTAGCTCCTTTTTAAGATAAGAATGAAAAAATAGCACATAATTATTGTATAGATTTCCAAAGAAAGGCTGTCAGTTTGCAAGAAAGCACAATACAAGTCTTCTGTTGCACATATGCACGATGTGTGAAATATGTCTGATATATTAAAGGAATTTAAAATTGCTTCATAGGCTCGAATGCAGATGGAAGAGCAGGTGGTTGAAAAGTCCAGTGAAGTGGAGCAGTACTGGCAGCGTATGCAGGAGCTGGAAGACATGTACCGTCAACTGAAACAGGCACTAGATGATGAGAGGCAGGCCAAAGAGGATGAAGAAATCTTGCGCAAACTGCAGGCCAGGTAACGGCGCGTAAACACCCAACATTCAGGTTCACTACACACAGAAGGGCCGCAGAATTTTGCACAACATTTGTGTGTTTTGTTTGCAGGCTCCTACAAGAGGAGGCAAGCAAGAGGATTGAGTTAGAGCAGATTCACCTACAGCAGCAAGAGGTCTTATCCCAGTCCCAGAAAGAGAAAAAAGAGCTGGAAAAGGAGAAGGCAGAGAAGGAACGTGCCCTGCAGGCTGCACAGGAGCAGCTAGAGAGCCTTAAAAAAAAGAGACAGGGGGCGCAAGAGGAATACGAGGTAGTGGATTTTTTTATGATTAAGGATTTTTTTCCCACTATTTATTTTGGTCATTTTATCAAACTAGCCTTCCCCTTTTCTAAAATAATTTTGCTTTTCCAACAAATTTAAATCTGCAGTCCGTACATTTTTTTGGTTAAAAATTAATACATTATTAATAATTATTATTAATAAATATACATTTAAAAATAAATCTGAGCGAGTTACATAACCAGCCAGTGTTCAAAACGATCTCCGTACCTTAGCACAATTCATAACGGTAAGCTTGTACCCGTAGTCAAAAACAAAAGATTAGACTGTACAGAAGTTGAAATCTACAGTTAATGCTAATAAACACTAAATACACGCAGTCACGCAATATTGATGTTGTTAACATTAACAATTTGAGAACAAAGTTTAACAATAATAATAATTTGCACAGTCTGATGTGATATGAGCTTAGCAGTCGTTAGATTTAATCACCGCTGGTTGCGTGATTTATTGCAATGCTTTTTTTTGAACAAAAGTGGCAGACATGTTTGTTACCTGTTCAGATGACATTTTCCAGTGAAACGTATTATTTTGGTCATACTCCAACCCACAGAATCTGTGATTCTGAAGTACAGTATCCACAGCGTTGCGGTGACTGACAGCCACACACACTCCTCAGAACATTAGATTCATCCGCGCTGAGGAGACGCCGACACACAGCCCACTTAAAGATGATAATTCCACAAATAACAGCAGCTGCAGGTTTCAAACAGAGATGGCGACAAAGAGGCAACACTTACTTTAATTTGGCTTTAATTTGGCTTCTTTTACTCACTAACTGTGTGGTTCGCAACCAGGGGCCCAGGGCCCACTAGGGGGCATCAGAAAACATCCAATGGGCCCTTAAAGCTACACTGTGATATTTTCCCCCATCTAGTGGTGTAAAGGTATATAACAATCCAGTGAATATTAGTTTCTGTTCCTCTCAATTCCGTTTTTTTTAAACTCCTATGGTGGCCGATTTAGTCCAAGATTAACATGGCTTCCAGTTTGACCTCGTCCATGAGTGCCATCGTGTGTTAAAACGCAAAAGTTGAAGCTTGAATTTATGGGTATGTCTCTCTTTGGCTCATGTACTTTCAAGATGTATGTATTTTCAATGGCATATTATAAACTTAAGAGAATAATTTATTACTTGAAAGAAGTAAATATACATTAAAGGGGGGGGTGAAACACTCAGTTTCAGTCAATCTCATGTCAATCTTGAGTACCTATAGAGTAGTATTGCATCCTTCATATCTCCGAAAAGTCTTTAGTTTTATCATATTTATAAAAGAAATATAGGCTGTACCGAGCCTTTCCGGAAAAAAACGAGTGGCTGGAGGTGTATCGTGTGGGCGGAGCTAAAGAATGACGATCGCGAACAAAGCGGTGACGTTCCTTAAGCGTGGAGAAACCCTTGCTATTGATCTCAGCTAATAGATATATGATCCAGAATCAAATCTGAGGCAGAAATAAATTGAATAGGAGAAACAGCAACAGCAGGACGTCCGTCTCTGTGGTATGTACTGTATTTAGTGGCCTGTCAACATTTGTGTGTCTTTACTCGCAGTTTATGAGGACATGATTCGGTTTATGGACTATTGTATGCGATTAAACCTTAGCAGTAGCAAGCAAAACGGTTTTGCACGTCAGACTAGTGTAACGTTATACATAGAACAACAATAGAGTCCGTTAGCGCATTTGAATGACGAAGCACGCGATCGTGTCGTTTACTGATGTTTACTCACGCGACGAGCCAATAGCAGAGACATTTGAAGCAGTTTTATCGCTGGGACCGCTCCGTCAAAAACACACTTCTTTGGTATGATTTGGTAAAGTCCTCCTGACAGCAGTGAACAGTGGAGATCCACTTTGCGACGCGACTGAAGCGACGTTGTGAAGCTTCCCGTAATTTCTGCGTTTAAATCGGTTCAAATGCAGCGCTGCCTTCCCAGAATGCTGTGCTGAAGCGTTGAAGTCGCTCGACGTCACCCATTGGAAGAAAGTGGAGCGCGGCGCCAGATCGATTGGATCTGCGCTCGGAGTGTTTACGGCGTGCATTTCCTCTCTCTCGCTCTAGTCACACGCGCGTGCACCCTTCCGGGAGAAGAGTCCGTACGGCCCATACAAGGACCTTCCGCTCTATTAACGTCAAGTAGACCCATACTCGAAAAAAACTCTCAGAAACTTGTGAGAAACCGGAAGGAGTATTTTTGACACAGAAATACTCTATCAAACGTCCAACATTACGCCTGTTTCACACCGCAAGCGTGAGCAGCGCTTGAGCAGCACTTCAGCGTAACTACACCGTGACTGCAGCTGCAGAAGCGCTAGAGTATTCACACTGGAAGCGTTGGTGCAGCGTCACAGCAGCGGCTCCCACAATGATAGAGCCTATACCTGTATTAAATTCTAAACTAAAGTAAATTATTATATTTTCTGGCTAGTTTACTTTACTTTTTATAATACTTTCACCCAGACGGAATAATTAAAACAAGTTTAAATGGGTAAATCTTCTACAGATTATTTTTTTTCTTCGTTTTCTTTAATGACATACTCCAGTTATTGTTAAAACACCACATGTGCTTCTTGTGTGCATTTTGAGTGCTTTTGTGATATTATATTTATTTTGTCCATCAAAAGTGTGCTTTCGCTTTACACCGTGACTGCAGCTGCAGACCGAGAGCCTTTACCTGTCTGAATATTAAATACTAAACTAAACGAAAGTTTGTTATATTTTCTGGCTAGTTTACTTTATTTTTTATAATCATAACCATACTTTCACCCAAACTGAATAATCAAAACAAGTTTAAATTGCTAAAATCTTCCACAGATATTTTTTATTCTTTGTTTTCTTCTCTGACATACTCCAGTTATTGTTCAAATACACTACACGTTCTTCCTGTGTGCATTTTAGGCACTTTTTGTGTGAAATCACATTTATTTTGTCCTTTAAAAGTGTGCTTTCACTTTAATTGAGCGTCAGGAGCCTCAGCAGCGCAGCAAAAATAGGCTCGCAGCCGAAACCCCCGCTTCACTGCTGCTCACGCGACGCTCCTGCTTGACGCTCACGCGCTGCTCCTGCTCCCGGTGTGAATGCACTCATTGATTAACATGGGCGCCGAAAAAAATACGCGCTGCTCACGCGCCGCTCACGCTTGCGGTGTGAAACGGCCGTTAGTTTTTGAAACTTTGTCTATGTTTAGGATGGGAATCCAAGTCTTTAACAGTGTAAAAAGCTCAGTATGCATGAAACAGCATTTCACCCCCCCTTTAATGAGCACATTTATTTTTGAAAGAACTAAGTGTTTTTAGCTAGGAATAAACTAAAAAAGTTACACAGTGTAGCTTTAAGTTGTCTTAAAGGGGTCATATGTTGCTTTAAGGGAAATGTCACAATGTGAAATATTAGCATAATGACCGTCCAAAGGGATATACAAAGAAAGAAGTCAAGGCTTCAGTTAATTGGAGGGTTGTGGTCATGTTGTTGAGACGTGTGTTTGGTTGAGAAGGCAAAACCGCTTTGTCTGGCCTTGCGAAAACAGACGAAATTAGGAATTAGAGGTTAAGATTTATTTATAAATCTGTTCATGAGCAGTACAATGCAACAGTTTGCTTATGCACATCACATTTTAGAGAGGACAGCTTTCTAAATGTGGGAGAGCACAACGCCTCCTACATACAAAGACTACTTTATCAGTGTGAAACGCCTGCTCAAGTCATGCTTGTAAAGTTGGTTCCGATCGACTGGCTTGGTCTGCATTTTCAGAATCGGACTCAGGCTCGAACTGAACTGTTGTTGTTTATATCAAAAGAAAGAGCAGACCCTCTGCTTTTACACAACAACAAAAATCATGTATTTTAGCTTCATGCATTTTTTTTTAATCAGCACTTGAATGTGGTAAGTTTTTATAAAAAAGCAACATTTTGAGAAAAAAGCTGAGAAAATCACGTTTACATCCAGATAAGATTTAGAATGAAAATCAAAAGGAGTAGATCAGGTCTATCATCACCCCCAAAGCTTTACAGTCCTTTAACTCGTCCTGGGTCGAAATTTCACTCAGTAACATTAGGCAGTTTTTATTTATATGCTGATGTTTATGATCACACTATTTTTTATACTTGTTTCTGGGTCTTCTTCACACGTGTTTTGATCAGGAGATTCTGTACTCATTCAGAGGATGCGCAATAGTGCCCCCTACCATATAACCAGAAAATTCAGTCAATGGCGGGGAAGCTTTTTCTCACAAATGACAGAAATGTTCGTCAATGGCTGGTAAAAAGTTAACTGTGTTAATTTCTTTAAGCCTCCATTATGGTAGGAGGTGTTACATTTCTGATGCGTGGTTGAGGTGTTTGGCCAATCGCAATGCACTGGGTCAGCTGGCCAATCAGAGCACTCTGAACTTTTTAGAAGGAGGGGCTTTGTAGAAAGCACGTTTCAGACAGACTGGGAATAAAGCTGCAATTCTGTAGCCTGACAAGCCAGACCCACATCAAGATGTTTGGTCTGGAAACTCACCATAGACAGGGCTCAATCCGAGGGGTGGGATAAACGGTTGTCTTTCAAACTCCCTCTGCACGCGATAGGATAGCGCTACAACCAACCAGAGCAACATGAAGGTGAAGCAGAGCTCGCTGACTGATTAAACATTCGCCGTATCCGGTCAGCTAAACTCCGAACACATCTTCCCTTTTTAAGAATGACTTCAGTGCCGTTCTTTGTTCTTTTCTCAGAGAAAAGCTTAACTCCAAGTCTTCCAGAGTCGCGGTCAAAGCTGATTTGAAAGACCGCCGTTCGCCAGTTTCTGTGTTTACTAGAAGCACGCAAGCGCAACTCGGCCGTCGTCATTATGGCCCCGCCCGCTGACTCTATACACGATGTGATTGGGCCGTCCAGATTCTGAGGAATACAGCTCAGATGGGTATTGAGAGTTCCTAGACGACACTTGCGGGCAAATTAAATTTGCTGCCGCTAGGGTGCGTCTAGATTTCAAGGCTAGCAATTCTGTACAGTATGTAAAAAACTGGATATATGAGAACACCTGATTTTAATTCTGTATAAGAAGTGTGTTTCTGGACCATGGTCATATAAATACATTTTTAATTTAATTATAATTATTTTATTTATTTAGGCCTATATATGGATGTATGTGAGGGGGGCCTTGGCTTGGAGTCACAAATGTTGATGAGAATGAAACCCACTGCAGACATTGCTTGTTGTTTCCACGTTTATACTCAAGAGGATAGTTTCATTTTTAAACATAATGTAAATGATCAGGATTTCAGTGACCTTTATTTAATTTTTTTTCAGGCCATTACAAAGAAATTGGAACGGGCAAGTAACAAGACAAAGACTTGGAAACACAAAGTCTCTAAACATGAGGGCCTGCTTCGAATCGTTCAACCAGGTGACCCAGTGTAAAGTTTCTCAAATAACAGATGCACTTACCTAAAACACCAAAATCATGTTTTTCACATATTTCTCAGGCGGCAAGTCACCTTGTAAAATGACCAACTGGGGACAGGCAGCGTTTACCGAAACAGAGCTGGATCAGATGGAGAAGATTTGGCAGGAGAATAAAAATAGACCATGTGATGGACAGTGACACCGAAGACATCAATTTCCTTTATTTGTGTATATTTATTATTTTATTTTATATGCCAGACAGTCCTCATCCTGATCTGATGTTATTGAAATATTTTTTGATTTAGTAACTGCTTATTAAACATGTGCTTTGTAACGTCTGCCAGAAATGACAATGGAAATCCAGAGGCAAATGAACTGGTAGTCCCAAGAGTTTTTATACATGGTTTGCACAAGCACACACACACACACATACATACATGTAAACGAGTGAGTATAAAACAGGAAAAGAAAGCATTCTGATAAACGCTACAAATCAAAGTGGAAATGAACACATTGGTATACTGTAACGAGTCATCTCTCTCCACCCAAGCTCTCTCTGCTCCAGCTGAACAGTATTTAACATTAGGTGGCCATTGCAGCTTGCATAATGGAACATGAGCAGATAAATGATGTGCAAGTTGATTTTGTTGTGAATGTAAAAAATGACATTCACACAGTTGTTTCTTAAAAACAAATGTAGAAAATGTTACATTATCATTTGACTTTAGTAAATTCCACGTGATTCACATATTCCCGCTGTGCCCTCTAGGTGTCGCTGTTGATACACACATACACACATTCATACCCATATTTTCTGCACACTAGAGCCACCAATGATCAAAAGATACAGTTAACTGTGATAATTAGAGCAGTGCATTTAGCCAAATTAGCCTCGATTATTCTTTGCTTTTTAACCTTCAGCATCAGCTTGTTTGAAAATATATAAAAGAATAAGCTTTCAGCTCTTTGTGGTTCATGATGTCTTTAATAAACTGAATCTGTCAACCAAGGTGAATCTGTGTATGCTTTTCTGGGAATCTCGACTGTTTTATAATTTGTAGTATTTTACAATATATATATATATATATATATATATATATATATATATATATATATATATATATATATATATATATATACAGGATATATATAAAAAGTATATAAAAAAAAGAATATATATATATATATATATATATATATATATATATATATATACAGTCTTGTTCAAAATAATAGCAGTACAATGTGACTAACCAGAATAATCAAGGTTTTTCATATATTTTTTTATTGCTACGTGGCAAACAAGTTACCAGTAGGTTCAGTAGATTCTCAGAAAACAAATGAGACCCAGCATTCATGATATGCACGCTCTTAAGGCTGTGCAATTGGGCAATTAGTTGAATTAGTTGAAAGGGGTGTGTTCAAAAAAATAGCAGTGTGGCATTTAATCACTGAGGTCATCAATTTTGTGAAGAAACAGGTGTGAATCAGGTGCCCCCTATTTAAGGATGAAGCCAACACTTGTTGAACATGCATTTGAAAGCTGAGGAAAATGGGTCGTTCAAGACATTGTTCAGAAGAACAGCGTACTTTGATTAAAAAGTTGATTAGAGAGGGGAAAACCTATAAAGAGGTGCAAAAAATGATAGGCTGTTCAGCTAAAATGATCTCCAATGCCTTAAAATGGAGAGCAAAACCAGAGAGACGTGGAAGAAAACGGAAGACAACCATCAAAATGGATAGAAGAATAACCAGAATGGCAAAGGCTCAGCCAATGATCACCTCCAGGATGATCAAAGACAGTCTGGAGTTACCTGTAAGTACTGTGACAGTTAGAAGACGTCTGTGTGAAGCTAATCTATTTTCAAGAATCCCCTGCAAAGTCCCTCTGTTAAAAAAAAGGCATGTGCAGAAGAGGTTACAATTTGCCAAAGAACACCAACTGGCCTAAAGAGAAATGGAGGAACATTTTGTGGACTGATGAGAGTAAAATTGTTCTTTTTGGGTCCAAGGGCCACAGGCAGTTTGTGAGACGACCCCCAAACTCTGAATTCAAGCCACAGTACACAGTGAAGACAGTGACGCATGGAGGTGCAAGCATCATGATATGGGCATGTTTCTCCTACTATGGTGTTGGGCCTATTTATCGCATACCAGGGATCATGGATCAGTTTGCATATGTTAAAATACTTGAAGAGGTCATGTTGCCCTATGCTGAAGAGGACATGCCCTTGAAATGGTTGTTTCAACAAGACAATGACCCAAAACACACTAGTAAACGGGCAAAGTCTTGGTTCCAAACCAACAAAATTAATGTTATGGAGTGGCCAGCCCAATCTCCAGACCTTAATCCAATTGAGAACTTGTGGGGTGATATCAAAAATGCTGTTTCTGAAGCAAAACCAAGAAATGTGAATGAATTGTGGAATGTTGTTAAAGAATCCTGGAGTGGAATAACAGCTGAGAGGTGCCACAAGTTGGTTGACTCCATGCCACACAGATGTCAAGCAGTTTTAAAAAACTGTGGTCATACAACTAAATATTAGTTTAGTGATTCACAGGATTGCTAAAAAAAATGTTTGTACAAAATAGTTTTGAGTTTGTACAGTCAAAGGTAGACACTGCTATTTTTTTGAACACACCCCTTTCAACTAATTGCCCAATTGCACAGCCTTAAGAGCGTGCATATCATGAATGCTGGGTCTCATTTGTTTTCTGAGAATCTACTGAACCTACTGGTAACTTGTTTGCCACGTAGCAATAAAAAATATACTAAAAACCTTGATTATTCTGGTTAGTCAGATTGTACTGCTATTATTTTGAACAAGACTGTATATATATATTCTTTTTTTCCTTTTTTACTAAAAAAGGCCAGGCCTCACCTGGTTTTTTGGTTTAAAAAAATGCCGGGAATGTCAATATAAAAGATGACAATGTGTGAAAATTAAACTGTCAAAGTAGCCTGATCGAGCATATTTTAAATCAGGTGCATTAAACAATTAAATTGCATTGTTTTGCTTTTCTGTCTGCCCATTCCGGACACGTCAGTCTATGCAGTAATATTGAATTATCCTGTAGAAAGTATCGTTACATTGATAGTCCAGTAGGGGAGATAAGTGGCGGTCTTTATAAGTCAATAATTTATTCCATCGGTTGCTTCATTCCAAGGTTGATCCTCAACAAACTATTTTCGTCGAGTAACGTTATTCACGTATAAGGTAAGCCTACTATTCACATTATTTGACAGAATTACAATAGTAAGTATCGTTATATAATGACTTTTCATTGTGGTGTATTTTAAACATATTAGGAGAGTGCCAGCAGGGGTTGGCAGTCTTTGGCCTAAGATCCGACTACAACAATAACACTGTTTTGAGGCTAGTTGGATCATTGTTTCCTAATTGTTAGCGAATTGCTTGCAATGCTTTCATGTGAGTGACAGATTTCTTGAAGTTTTTTCGTTGCATTTTTTTTTGTGTATAGAAGAGAAAAACGATTGTTTTCAAAACGATCTCGTTCACGAGGATCCGCGAAACACATACGCATGAGGTCACTGGTTTCACATAACAGTGTCGTTTTTAAAAAACTTGTACTTTGAAACTAAACCGTAAAAATATGGACTACGTATCTTACTTTCCACTAAAGAAAAGTGAAGCCGCCAACATCCAAATATGGTGCTAACATATTGCACAGATTTGGGACTGCAGTAGTGACCTAGGTAGAGAGCAGGAAGTAGAGCCGCGATATCAAAAGGCTGCCCTCACTCTTGCAGAAACTGAACAATTAATTATGTCTGTGTGAAACAGTTATGGAAAGGTAGAATGCTAAAACTTTAATATCCTCCTGAAAAAAAAAAAAAAAAAAAAAAAAAGGTAAGCTATAATGCCTCAGTGTCAGTCGTCAATCTCAGCTGTCAATCATGATGTCACATCTCCTGTTTTTAAAGCATCAAATAACTAACTAAAACCAAACGTATTTAAAAAACAAACACTTTTAATGAAATCATCTTGATAAAAACTGCCTGAAATGATAGAAGCTATTTTCGGGGGGAAAAATATTTGAAGTGTAATTTAATTTAGTTTGTCTCACGTCCATTAGAATACATTGAGAGGCGGAGTTTATGACGCTTTGCTCGAGAGGCTTGGTTGAAACCTGTTTTCAAAAGTTTGCCCCCAAAATGCTGTTGTCGTGTAAATGAACAGCCGTTTTTTATTTAAAACCCACTGAATCTTGTCTGGCTATTGGACAGCCCTGTCGCCTACCCTCAAGCCAGTGCACACGTCATGAAGAGGGGTACATGTGTTATTTTGTGAAGATTGTGAAGTTATCCACAGCAAGGATGTGCACTTAAGGGATGGCAGGAGGATGGGAGAAAGGCAGGAAAGGGACCAGTGACATGAAGAAGGGCAAATTTCATATGTCAAAGAGAAGCCTTATTAACCGTATTGGGGAAAGTTACTTTGAAAAAGTAATGCATTAAAATATTGCGTTACTCCCATAAAATGTTACAAATTGCATTACTTAAAGGGTTACTTCAGCGATTAGCATATGGCTTTCTATCAGTAGAAACCCTGGAGTATATTCAAATGATCGTGCTCCCCCTCTCATATCCCACTGAGACGAGAGATTTTATGCATTTTATTTCTGGAAGAATTACTCAGCTGACGCAAATATCGCCGATTTGCATCATCGGTAAAATGTTTGGCTAGACGCTAAAGACTACAGCCAGCAGAGGGAGCTATTTCCGCATGTTTTCAACTCGCACATGGGGGATGGGGTCGCACTCACAGCTCAGCTCGGCTCAGGCATTCATGGAAACGGTGCGGCCGGCGGAGCAAAGTGAGTGTTTTATCTCCTCAAGTTAATTCCTATAAAAGTTAATCTTCCAAAGGCATGAACTGAAAACATGCCAGACTGAACACGCGCTGAGAACTAATGCTGTGAGTGTGGACGAGTTTACCTCAGCTTTTATCAGGAGAGCTCATTCAGCTCATCAAGATGCGTGTAATCTGACTCCTGCTGCGTTTGTGACACTTCCTCAGTGGCTAAATCACAATATATTGAACAGACACTTTCAGTTTTTAATTGTAGTGTCTGTTCTCTAACTGAACTGATTTTATGAAGATGAACGGTGGCTTTGGGAATGGCCTCACAGGGCAGCGAAGCATTCTGGGAATTGTAGTCTTTCATCCCCATGAGGCAAAAATACATTTTCTGTCTTTTCTCAGTCTAGAAAGCACCAAATTCAAAAATAATTTCACGTTTCTACTACATTAATGACCCAGTTTAAATACAGATTCATCTTCCCAGCACTGAAGTACCCCTTTAACCCCTATTCGGACGGTATTTGTTTCTCGTGGGGTCGTAAGGTGTTTTCATAATTTACAGGGTTAGTCTGATTTTTATTGCTGTCCGAATCCAGAATGTGAGTGTTTTTCTCCCACCACCTATAAAAATCCTCAGTCAAATGACCTAGTGATTTTTGACAAACACCAAGCTGTGGTAAATTGCCATCCGTATCCACATCTCTGAGTTTTCAAGAAAATATAGCTTCAAAATGAATGTTTATATCCTTTTTGACCACAGCACCGTATTATTGCGTTTTTCTGTAATTTGGATGCATTTTAAAGATATAGCCTACACGTTTATTACTGAAATGCTGGAAAGTATTTACAAGAATAAGCTTTCATCACCGCTCAAAAGAGAAAGAAAAAACTACAACACGTTAACATTTGAAATGAGCCGTTATTACAGCAGTAATTAACGTTATATACGTTAAATTTGCAGCATTGTATTAACTTATTTCCACTCATTTCCACATTTTTAAAATTACATCTTCCTTTTTTAAAACAGATTTAAATAATTAAATAACTATTAATTTTCTATAATTAAATTAAATGTGAATTTATTCTTATTATTCCAAGCATATGACATTTTCAAAGCTGACAAACAGTCATTCGACTGACCACGTGAGTAGGTTCAGAGGTGTGCAGTATCACAAAACTCGCTCCTCCACCGGGAATAAATCACCATCCGAATGCATGAGAAACAATTACCGTCCGAATAGGGCTTTAGTTACTTTTTAAGAAAAGTAAGGTGTTACATTCCTTTTGTGTTACATTTTCTCACCTGGGCTGGTCTTGTTTTTAAAAAAAAATTTTTTATATAACATAAAAGTTGTATTTTTGGGGAAATGTAAAGGCCCTTTCACATCGACATTGAGCTAATAAGGCTGAAGGACATGCAAATTCACTCGCGGACAGAAGAGGACACAGCTTAAAAAAACCTTTCGTCTGAGCTGCCATTCTGGATTGCAGAAGAATAGGATGAAGGAGAAGAAAGTTTGTCATTTGTGCCAATGTACTTGCTGCTGATTTTCGATGATTCGTTTAAACCATGAGCTAGGTTTAATTGAATCATTGAAGGCCAGCAGCAAGTACATTGGTCAGTATAGTGAGATTAAATGCATACAAATATTTGTTTTTAACATATTTAATCATTGGAGATTTGCGTAATATGCTGATTTTGCATTTCACCGATTGTGATGAACTTACTCCCGATTTCACTCAACATAGGCCTAAGACAGCTGTCAGTCAATAATTTGGGAAACAAAGTAACTTACTTTTTTTGAAAAAGTAACTCAGGTATTTTGTTGTAATTTAGTAAAGTAACGCATTACTTTTAAGTTACTTGAAAAATCAATCTGATTATGGAACTTGAGTTACTTGTAATTTGTTGCACCCAACACTGCTTATAAAAGAATCAAATAGTCTTTCACTTTTGGACCTTTTGACACTTTATGGAGTAACCACTAATTTCAGCAGTCAGCATTTATTTTTTCCTTTAAAAAAAATTAATTGCATAGCTTAAGATTGTAATTGATAAATGTAATAATAAAATGTATGTAATCAAATCCGAATTGACTGCAAAAATATATAACTGTTGGATCGATTTTGATTATTAGTTTAAAATTGATTATAAGTATAAAAATAATCTAAAAAAAGGTAGGTGGATCCTGTTGCAAAACAAGAAAATCAACGTCCAGGCACTCACACTGAGGTAAAAAGCCTTTACTCTAAGACAGGACTATATCTTTAAAAAAAACACCAACGCATCTCATCCCACACAGGCCTTCGCCATCACCCTCTACAGCACATAAAAAAAGACCTGAACCGGAGGTTATGCCATCTGTTTTGCAGAATGTGGAAGTTCGTTGTGCATACCCCCATTAGCAACCAATAGACACTTACGATTTCAGTGAACAATGGTCAAAGGGATTGTTCACTCCAAGATTAAAATTGTCATTTACTCCCCCTTAATGTGTCGTTCCAAACCTGTATGACTTTCTTTCTTCTATGAAAGAACTGGCATTCTTTTTAATTTTAGTGAACAATGGTTTTAAGGTTGTATTTGTCCACAATATTTCTATGATCTGACTATTCTGGAGTAAGCAGCTATAAAATTTTTGGGAATTAAGCCTAATGGATGGATAATTAAATGTGCTGTATTAGAAGTTCATGTATTTTCAACAATATATAATAGTATTAAACATTCACATTAGTCCGATGCGACCGATAAATCTGCAGATTCAGATCTAAGTTAATGAATCTAAGCAATGTGCTGAACTTCCACTGAACTTTATTGTTCATGAAAAGTAACTGAAACTTCTTCAGTAAATGCTGACGAATTAGAACATTTCAGAAACCAGATTCCTGAAGACATGTCCTTACAACGAAACATAAGACGTATAATAGACACTAGTCCTCACAAGTGAGTGTCAAAACAAACAGGACTACGTTACTCTGGGTCTTTGTTTCTGGAAGAGAAATCCCACGTGCAATTTCTAACGTGCAATACCTGCAGAGATTGTTTCATTATCTGAGATCATCTGTGGGTTTCACCAAAACAAATGCTATTTATTGGAGCCTGACACTGAAGTCACTCTGCAAACTGCCATGATGCAAATGAAAGGAATCAGTTCATTCTTACGCCAGAGCTGTGGATAACAGGCCTTGACATGTCAGTTTTACTTGCGCTGAGGTCATTCCCATTATAAAGGCTTTGGACAAACACAATATTTTACAGAGCAGTCACTGGTCCTTAACTGGTGTTGTTTCAAGACCCAGACTTTACACCATCAAGGACCAGACCCCAAAATCAAAAGTAAATAAAAACTGTCAAGCTGAAAATATATTACAAAAGCTAAATCGGAAATTTTGTATATATATATATTTATATTGTCACACAACCTGCCCATGCTGGCATGTGTACAATGACAGATGACTTGCTCATTAGGCTCATTCTAATGCTAATGAATTTGAAGTATTCTATACGAGTGACTGCGTGTCCGTAGTAATTAATTTGCTTAAAACACATCCAAACATCTCCATATATGGACTTTCTGCGCAACAGCCTTTCATAACTCACAGCAAACATACAGTTTGACGTCTCTAAAGACGTGCAGCCACATCCTCAAGAAATTCCAAGTGTGCCAACTTCCAAACCATTTCAAACTATACATTCTACAGCCCCAGATTACAGACGTCACATTAGCCAGCCGAGGAACCTCACAGCCTTGTTCAGCAATTGTTTTTGTGTGGATTCAAGCATGATTGCCGTGTTCGCATATGGCCAAGGGAGAAAACGCAGGTTCTGAAACAAACGTTCAGTTGTGAAAGCACCCTTAAGGCATATTTCACAAGCAAGGATCATGCCACAACCATTAATGTTAGAGATGAATAAGGAGAGGATGAGGGGAAGAGAGAAGGGGATGGTAGTCAATCTGATCTGGGCATCTGGTGTTGGCAGCCGGGAGAATGGGGGGATCATCATCAGCCGAGAAATTAGGACCCCTGATACAACCTGGAAGTGGAGAGAACGGGATGATAAAGATGGTTGAATGAATGAGAGGGAGGGGAGGGAGGGTTTGAGAGAACGAAACAAACAGTACTGCAAGGGGCGGCCCGATAAAAGAAGGTTTGAGAAGTCAGGTGATTGGTTGAGGTGTGGCCCGCTCCTAAACCTCAGTTACCTATAACTCCATTAAAAGCAACACACTACAAAGACAACAACTTTAAAAACTTTGATTTTCACCACAGGTGGGTCTTGTACACTTTTGTATTAAAGTCATAGGTGAGGAATAATCTGTTTGTAA
The DNA here is from genome assembly GCF_024679245.1 of Pseudorasbora parva. Taxonomy (NCBI): domain Eukaryota; kingdom Metazoa; phylum Chordata; class Actinopteri; order Cypriniformes; family Gobionidae; genus Pseudorasbora; species Pseudorasbora parva. The sequence continues at coordinate 7,374,208 of NC_090172.1, read as the reverse complement.
ACATTCATACACACATTTCACACACGTATACAGTGAATGAGACCCATTGTTTGGACAAGTCAACAATAAAAGATATGAGATGCGCGGTGTCCTCTGTATTGGAAAAGCCTCTTTTGCTATCCTACTTGTCTACAAAACAAACTGAAACTCCATCACATGCTTGTTCTCCAAGGGCATCAGAAAACATTGCAGCAATAGCTCTTTTAAAGGGCTTGTTTGTTTGCATGATTGGCTGTCATTCAAAGGATATACCTCTAGGCCTCGTCTTACTCAATAACAGATGAATGAATGTGATAGCTGCATCCTGGTAATGCTCAACTTTTCCATAAACTATCATTCTGTTTTTCTCCTCAGAAACGTAATGACTAATCGAAGTCATCGCTGTAATTGAAAGCACACAGATTAACCAACAGACATGTGTGAAATGACTTCACATGTTGGGTTTTGAAAGCACAGTTTGACTATTTTTGTATAATGCAAAGTGTATTGGGGAATGCATCCTCAAACAAAATGCCGTAAGGTTTTTGGGATGTTTTCTTGATGACTTCATTGTTTACAGCTCATCATACTCTGGGTGGGTGGTGAACGTTACAGTCCACAGTCATGTTGGCTACAGATTTGAGCCTTTACAGAGAAATGACACCAAGTGAACGCCAACGTCTACTCTAACTGCCTCTCGCAGAGGGAATAGCTCCTCTGTGGTGTTGTAAATGAACTTGCTCAGGGGTCCATCATGTTTTGTATAATTTTAGGACTCTATTAAGGCTCTTTCATATGGGTTTAGCGTTATCCAGTGCTGGCTAGCCTGTGACCCATTCAAGGTTGGCACAACTTAACTTCCCTGGTAAATATTTTAATGTTTTTGATAACATGCTTTGCTTATGTGGTATGTGCAGCTTATAAAACTAATATTACTTAATTCCCATAACAATTTGTTTTTCAGTGACTTATTTAGGCACAGAGACCCGGAGGGCAAAACATCCATGGAATTGCAGCACAGACCTGTTATTGAAAAACACATTAAAGATGCCCTAGAATGATTTGAAACAATGTTAAATTGTTCTCTGATATCTACATAAAGGGTATGTGGCTTATTTAAGGGCAAAAATTGTCCAGATACAGGTTTACAGGTCCATTTACAACCTTATAAATTGTCCCTAGGATGCTCTGTTTTTGCCTTATTTGAAAGAGTCATGAATATTAATGTTGAGCTATGCTCTAATTGGCTTATTTCAGCAGCTCACAGCAGTTCAGCGAAGCAGCTCGTGAGTCTTGACAGAACACCGACTGAATGACACTTTAAGCAGAACATCTCAAATGGAGATTGAAAAAATGCAGCTTACTTGTTTATTGGTGTTTTCAGATCATCAATGAAAGAGCTCACGTCCTTGCGGTTGCCAGATTTCAGTCATTTAAATCCCCCCAACAGAGCTTTTCTGTGAAAAGAACACATATGCTATTCGGTGTTTTACCTAAACATTTCCAATCTGGCAACCATGTGCACACAAGCTCTCTCTCGCGCACGGATGATCTGAAAACACCAATAAACAAGTAAGCTTCATTTCAGCAATCGCCATTTGAGATGTTCTGCTTAAAGTGTCATTCAGCCTACATTTTAGACTGGTCTTTTTTCGTCAACGATATTGCATGTTTATATAACTTTAGTCACAATTGTACTCTGAAAAATACAAGCATGCAAAAACATCATAGGCCTACTTCAGTTCTCAAAAATATAAATATATAACTTATATTTTTACAAAATGAATAGTCGTTTTAACTTATATGGTGGAAAAGTTGACGTTTGCTAGAAGGATCGAGTGAACGATCTGTAAGCAACGTATCTACGGTTGTATTTTGCAATACAAAATAATATTACCCTTTGTCATTAGACACATTTAGTTTTGTATGGTACTTGGTGTTTCCTATTGTTACTGTACTAGCATCTTGCGTCATCTAGACAATGCTGTCTCTCTAAGAAACTTTCAATTTAATCAGAAGTTGTTTAAACAGTCAATAAGTGGATAAATCGCTACTTACTGCTTGCAGGAATATAGTTGCCCTTTTCTTCAGTTTAAGACGCTGAGCGAAGCTTGCTTGAAATGGGCCGAACAAACGAACAATTTTGAATTAAATTGTTGTGGTATCGGATTATAAACCTCAACCATGACTGTTGACATATGAAAAGTCCTCACGTCTCCTGCACAGTCTGAACATGACGTTTCATTAGAACTGCCGTTTTTGCTATCCCCAAGTGTCGTTTGATGCTTCGGCTCCATCATCTCCGCCTGACAATGAACATGTTTGGACAGATGCAAATGTTGGGGGCGTGCATATAAATGATCCCCAACGCTTGCGTCACGGTTGGGTTTATGTTGAGAAGCACTTTTTTTCTGTGGTGTTTTTCATTCACGAGATTTACATAAGAAGGAGCAGGCAATGGTGTTTGAGACTCACAGTATGTGATGTTCATGTACTGAACTCTTATTATTTCACTATGGCAAGGTTAATTCAATTTTTCATTTTAGGGCACCTTTAATTACTCACCCTCATGTTGTTCCAAACCCGTTCATCTCCAGAACACAACTGAAGATCTTTTTGATGAAATTCAAGGGATTTCTGTCCCTCCATTGACAGCTATGCAACTACCACAATGATGCTTCAAAAAGTTAATAGAAATCGTTAAACTAATCCACATGAATTGATCGGTTTAGTCCAAATTTTCTGAAGAGACTCGATCGCTTTATATGATGAACAGATTTAATTTAGTCTTCTAGTCACATTAACATTCATCAACTCATATCATTTGTAAACAGAATCTTAAGCATGTTTGTTTGACGTGAGTACCAGTGAGGTTCATTCTCGTATTAATCCACATTAAGCAGATTATTTATAATAGAATTCCGTGGGAAAATGCTAAACATGCAAGTTGCATTTTGGGTGCATCTGTCTGCCTGTATGTAGTATGCATAATCCATAAGGTTTATACCAAATTTGGTCTTTTAATATCACTATTTAGTACTTTAGTCCTTAGTAAAAGTAACTGGTGATCAACAGAGGATAGCCTTGTTTTGCCATCCAGGTGGGTGTTCCTATTAGGGTGTGACGTGAAAACTATGAATAGCAGTTACAATAAGCCAACGTTACCAAACCACATCTAGTTACCAGCCAGCTAGAGAGGGTGCGTGACAGTACCCAGCATCTAGTGTGCTGTCGATTCTTTTTTGGTAACAGGAAGTGGCATGAAACTTGACATATCTTTGGGACTGCACGTCAGTGCCACCTGCATTCGGCCTACATTTAATCCCCGTTCTGCATGCTTTTGTCACACTTGCATTGTTCACATTGCTGATTTGTGAATAGTCAAGCACTTCAGTGTTTGGACAAGAACATCTGCCATGTGTGCCAGCTGCCAACAAGAATGAGAAGTATCTCAGACCGTCAGATTTGCTCTGAAATCCCAGTTTACTCTAACCAGCCAATATTACTGCCCAGAATAAACATTGATAAATCTACATAACTCAGTAAGAGTAAACAGTTTAATGTGTAATCCTTTAAATAAAACGTTAATCTATTGTATTTGTATAAGCTCAGACAGAGTCTTCATGAAAAGAAGACACATTTAAACCATTCATAAAAATGAACAGATTCATAAGTCTCCTGTGAAAGCCATTTAACTGCAATTTCACCGAAGCATCCCATTTGTCCCATTCCAAGCATTCTGGAGGGATTCCCTCTTCCGCAGCTTCCCCTGTCCATTCCTCCACTCCAGGAGGGATCTATATTTGGAGAGAATTGTGAGCGCGCCCCAGTCCAGATGTTTTGCCAGGCCGACACCTGCTCTTAATACAAGTCCACAGGGAGCAACTAGCCCGCATGCACGTCCACACTGCTCTTGCAAAGCTTAGTCCCATCAGCTTTTTTGCCCTCGGAGCTGAGAGACGCTGAGGTGTCTCGTCTCAAAGGCGCCTCTGGCCTCCTTTACTGCAAGCGAGACCACTTGGCTGTGATGGTTAGATGCGACCTGTTAGGTGTATCCAACAAAGATCTGTAGACGTTTCATCTTACTGTTCATTAGGTGAGATGTCCTGTTCAGAACACCGGAAGAAAGGGGAGACGTGCTGTTTTGCTGGTTTTCCTCAATGAAGGTACATATTACAAATGAATTGGCACAATCACACGGTGTATCAAATGACACGAGCTGACACGCTGAAGGCATAGCCAAATGATGACGAACTTGAACTGTCCTGGCCTCTACGGTGACATATTTGTCTACTGAGGTCTGAAGAGAGAAGCAATTAGCATTCCAACATCTGTTCATGGCAGAAAAACCTTGAATATATTTTCAAGCTTTTCAATCATTTTAACCGAACATATTCAGGATGTGCTAGACTTTGCTCAGATCTTCCATTGAGTATCGTGGTTTATTAATGATTAAAAGCGATGTTTCCTGGACAGCGCTGGTCTCTTCTGAGACGTCCTCATGAACAGAACAGTCCATTTCACGAAACATGAGCAGAACAAATTTCTGTGCAAATTGTTCTTAAAATTATTCTTATGTAATTTGACAAATCACTATTGTTCAGTATTTAACTCGATGACCTAATCATGGTTATTCATTTTGATTACCGGTAATATAATTTACTGTGCATTAATATACTTTCTTTAAAATACTGTATGTTAATTAGTGTATTCGTAATGTAGTCTACACATCCAAAATTACTTTACTGCTGTCTATACATCACAACGTCAAATTAATATTGGCACACCTGCATGAAAACAACTGTATTTAGGGGTGGGGTGGGGTGGGGGGGGGAATGCTGTTTCATGCATACTGAGCTTTTTACACTGTTAAAGCTACACTGTGTAACTTTTTTTAGTTTATTCTTAGCTAAAATCACTTAGTTCTTTCAAAAATATATGTGCTCATTAATGTATATTTACTTCTTTCAAGTAATAATGCATTCTCATAATTTTATAATATACCATTGAAAATACATAAGTGTTGAGGGTTCGGATGGCAGTCGCCATGTTGCTCCTCCATCTTGAAACTACATTTGCCAAAGAGGGACATACCCGTAAATTCAAGCTTCGCTTTTCGCGTTTTAACACTCGATGGCACTGTGTCGAATGTGAAGAGGAGGATTGCTTGAGGCTGCTATATGATGATGGAGGATCACTCTTAAGCCCCTTTCACACTGCACGTCGGACCCGCAATATTCCCGGAGCATTGCCGGGTCGCCTTCTGTGTGAAAGCAACCACGTCCCGGAATAGATTACCGAATTCGACCTGGGTCGGGGACCTAGTAACATTGCGGAATATGTATCAGAGACGCCAAGGAAGCGGAAAAGGGAATTAAGACGGCAACGCAACGGGCAAATCAACAAGACAAAATAAATATTGGAGGGGCCTTTCCAAGATGGAAAGAGCTCATGAGGAGCAACGATTTTAAAAAGAACGCCGACGTTTCCTGCTTTCTTCTCAACAGGTAATATTAATTCAGCCTATTTGTGTATATTGGAAGTTTTATTGTTGCTTGGCTAATTATATCATGGTGTGCTGTGCATAACACTAGAACAACGTCTAGGATAGTTTTCCTCGTGTCAATGATGAAAAAGTATTGTTTACCTTATAACATAAATCCGTGTTCTATGACGGATAACATGAGATTAATATTTTAATTGCATTATAATTTGTTTGCCTTACGCTAGTGATGTCATACAATATACACAATAACGATAGCACTGATAAAAGTTACTTTACTAAGAGCTTATTCGTCTGGGAACATGCTGATGTTAGCAATGAACTGGTTAAAAATAACGAAAACGTAAAACTATTATTCATTTTACATAGATTAATTTGATCATAGATCATTTGGTAAATTAAATAACTGCAAATTATAATAGTTTTCAAAAATTACCTCATCACTTGAGTTGAAGCAACACTCACCGAAGAGGTCGAACTGGAAGCCATGACTAAATCGGCCACCGTAGGAGTTGAAACGAAATTGAGAGGAGCAGAAACTATTATTCACTGGATGGTCATATACCTTTTCACTGCTAGATGGGGGAAAATATCACACAATGTAGCTTTAAAGACTTGGATTCCCATCCTACAAAGTTTCAAAAACTAATGTTGGACGTTTGATGGAGTATTTCTGTGTCAAAAATACTCCTTCCGGTTTCTCAGTTTCTGAGAGTTTTTTTCGAGTATGGGTCGACTTGACGTTAATAGACCGGAAGGTCCTTGTATGAGCCGTACGGGCTCTTCTCCCGGTAGGGTGCGCGCGCGTGACTAGAGCAAGAGAGGAAATGCACGCCCATAAACACTCGCTCAGCTGCAGATCCAGTCGTCCGTGAACACTAATGTTGGTTATAGTCCGCGCCGCGCTCCACTTTATTCCTCCACTTTGACATCAAGCGACTTCAACGCTTCAGCACAGCATTCCGGGAAGGCAGCGCTGCATTTGACCCGATTTGAACGCAGAAATGAGGGGAAGCTTCACAACATCGCTTCAGTCGCGTCGCAAAGTGGATCTCCACACTCCAAGAAGTGTGTTTTTGACGGAGCGGTCCCAGCGATAAAGGTTCGGTCCTGCTTTGGAAGCAGCCGGTGAGTAAAACTGCTTCAAATGTCTGTGCTGTCGGCTCGTCGCGTGAGTAAACATCAGTAAACGACACGATCGCGTGCTTCGTCATTCAAATGCGCTAAGGGTTACTCCATTGTTGTTCTATAACGTTACACTAGTCTGACGTGCAAAACCGTTTTGCTTGCTACTGCTAAGGTTTAGTCGCATACAATAGTCCATAAACCGAATCATGTCCTCATAAACTGCGAGTAAAGACACAGAAATGTTGACAGGCCACTAAATACATTACATACCACAGAGACGGACGTCCTGCTGTTGCTGTTTCTATTTCAGCCTCCGGATCTGATTCTGGATCATATCTATTAGCTGAGATCGATAGCCATGGGTTTCTCCACGCTTGAGGACGTCACCGTTTTGCACGCTCGTCATTCTTTAGCTCCGCCCACTCGATACGCCTCCAGGCGCTCGTTTTTTCCTGAAAGACTCGGTACAGCCCATATTTCTTTTATAAATATAATAAAACTAAAGACTTTTCAGAGATATGAAGGATGCAATACTACTCTATAGGTACTCAAGATTGACATGAGATTGACTGAAACTGAGTGTTTCACCCCCCATTTAAAAGAGGCTGTGCCATGTTATTATTGAACTTTTTTGCAGTAGAAAAACATGGGAAAAAAATCAGTTTACACACCATTTTCAACTAACCTTTTATATGTTTTGGCCAAACATTTATACAAACTTTTGGAAACTACATGAATTTGCGAAAGCAGTGATGTCATGCACATGTGAGTCTAAAGGCGTGTAGCGTTTCTTTACAAAGTAACTTCGCCAAATAGTGTTATAGTCAAGAACAAATCAAGACCTAGACCAATTTGTGTTGAGGCCAAGACCAAGGCAGTCAAAACCAGCACCCTTTAAATGACTAAAGATCTACATTACTGCCTGAGAGATTACTTATTTTTAATCAAAACATAAAATTATATGTCCTGTCTCATGGCACTTTTGTGCTCCTGCATTACTGTGGCTGTGACAATCTGCAGTGCTCGAGGGGCTGATAGACTTACTTCCAAGTGTCGGTGCTGTTTAACCCAAAGTGTGATTATTAAGGTGGTTAGCTAAAAGCATGTTGACAGCTGAGGAGTGTGTGCTGGTTTTACTTGACTACTGCCATGACAGCTGTTGAAAGAAAATCAGTTTACGCTGATGGCCACATAGCAGTACTAATAATACAACCACAGGGCTTAGTTAATGGGACAGACACGTGCACAACTGGGTTAGTGATGCATAAATGGTAAACGGACTGCATTTATATAGCGCTTTCAACAGACCCTTGGCTAGCAAAGTGCTTTACATCTTGCCTCACATTCTCCCATTCCTACACCGTCGGTGATTTCAGCCATGTAAGGCACCATCCAGCTCGTCGAGAGCAGCTGGGGTTCGTGTCTTGTTCACGGACATCTCGACACTTGGTCAGGTGGAACCGGAGATTGAACCCAAATAAATGCTGTTAATCTGTACAAGGAGGCATTTCTACATTACATTAAACATTATGCAGGGATTTCGAGACTTTAAAACTCTCATTTTAACATCACCTAACTTTGTGTCATACAAGATACCGAAAATCAATTCAATAGCCAAAGTTGCTGACTAGCTTATGTATTGTTTTGAGTCGGCAGCAAAGCCAAGTTTCTATGCCTGTCAGGTTATATTATTTACATATATTTTCGTAATTGTTCTTGATGTCAAAATCTTAAAGGTAAATGAATCTGACACTGTAAAACTAAAGGATTTTCCTTGTTTTCCACAACACAAGTTGTGTTTGGAGACATTTCAAGATGCAGTAGAATGTGAACTTGTGATTTTGCTGGGCTTATGCGCTTTTGTTGTATACTTTCTTGGTCTTAAAGTGCAGTCACAAAAAATAAAAAAAGTTAATTATGCCGGCTATACGAGCGATAAAATACAGCTTGGGGGCTGTTCACAGAACGCATTTTTCCATTTCCTGCTCTACTTTTCAATTGTTATCCAAATGTAAGCACATGTGCACAGCATCTCGCGCATGAAACAGTTCAAGTTTAAAGAATTATAACTTTTTTTTAAACTGCGTCTAGGCGGTTTTTCTTCTTCTTTGTTCTACTTACCTGCATCTCGTGTTTTTAACATCAAAAACACATTCTTTGTGAACCGGCCTTTACACCAAACTCACTGTAAAGTCAAGCTTTATGTTGGTCAGTGTAGTGAATTCTGCTTGGGCAACTTTTTCACCCTCATGTGAAACTCCAGATCACATAGATTCCTATGGGAATGACTCCATTTTGCCAACGTAATTTCACAGAGCAATGATAAATGCGATTGTACTTTTACTAGTCATGGATAAATCAAGATATATCAAGAACTATATTGCCAAAAGTATAAGGACACCAGTTCAAATAATGGAATTCAGTTGTTCAATCACTTCCATGGCATGCAGACGCTTCTACAAACATTTTGTGAAAGAATGGGTCACTCTCAGGAGCTCAGTAAACTCAAACATGGTAAAAAGTCCATTCGTGAAATGTCCTCACTACTGAATATTTTACAGTCATCTGTTATTATATAACAAAGTGGAAGCAATGGGGAAACAACAGCAACTCAGCTAAGAAGTGGTAGGCCACGTCAAATTACAGAGCGGGTTCAGCGCAGAAGTTTCCAACTTTCTGCAGAGCCAATAGCTATAGACCTCCAAACTTCATTGTGCAGCTGCATCCAATCTTTACATCACCAAGTGCAAAGCAAAGCGTTGGATACAGTGGTGTAAAGCATGTGTATACATGTTCTTTGGAGTGACCAATCATGCTTATCTGTCTGGCAATTCGATGGACGGGTCTGGTTTTGGTTTGACTGCATTGTGCCAACTGTAAAGTTTGGTGGAGGGGGGATTATGGTGTGGGGTTGTTTTTCAGTGGTTGGGCTTTGCCCCTTTAGTTCTAGCGAAAGGAACTCTTAATGCTTCAGCATACCAAGACATTTTGGACAATTTCATGCTCCTAACTTTTGGGGATGGGCCCTTCCTGTTTTAACATGACTGCGCATCAGTGAGCAAAGCGAGGCCAATAAAGACATGGATGAGCGAGTTTGGTGTGGAGGAACTTGACTGGCCTGCACCTGTCCTGACCTCAACCCGACTGAACACCTTTGGGATGAATTGGAGCGGAGACTGTGAGCCAGGCCTTCTCATCTAACATCAGTGCCTGACCTCACAAATGTGTTTCTAGAAGAATGGTCCAAAAAGGGGAGGCCAACTCCATATTGAACCCTACAGATTAAGAATGGGATGTCATTAAAGTTCATATGCAAGTAAAGGCAGACGTTCCAAAACTATTGCAGAGAGAGAGAGAGAGAGAGAGAGAGAGAGAGAGAGAGAGAGAGAGAGAGAGAGAGAGAGAGAGAGAGAGAGAATGCAGTCACAAAAAGTAATTCAAGTTTTATTTTATTTACTCGATTTATTTCAAATAACAGCAAAACCCAAAATAAAACATAAGCAAAACATTCAACAAACCAAAAACATTAGTGGCGCCACCAAGTATTGTACATACAGTAACATCATTTTAGGTTCAGTAACAGAGATCTTGTCTGATATTTTTTCATTTTGCTTCTTAACTTTACAGATACTCCACCAAACAGATAAAACCGCAGTGCCTTAAAAGCCATCAACATCACACAGTCTCACGGAAAATGGAGCAATAGTGTTCGTCCCTTCATTTCAAACAAAACTGCTTATTGATAACCATCTCAGGCAGGAAGTGCTTTGCTTGGTCCGTAAACTATTTATAATTATTAAGTATAAATATGAGTGTTTATTTCAAGTTAGACTAAAAGGTTAGAAAAACATATTTAATAGCATATTCAGCAGAATATAAAAAGCTTGAATTGTAATATATATATGTACACACACACACACACACCAAACTCTCCATTCAACAAAAACACAAGTGACACTTTCAATGCTTAAAAATAATTTACAGTACAGTTGTAAAGCATGAGTAGAACATTCATACTGAAAAAACTTTGTTGCAAATGTATATAAAAAATACTTTGCACACTCGAGCATAAAGTTGTTCGCTCCAAGCTTTGATAATGCCTGTTGCCTAGTTCTAGTCATTAAAAATCTGTTTTGTACGGAGTGCATATCATTAAGTGCAAATCATTTGCCTTTTACACATTGTGCATATTTCGAAATATAGTTGTCAGATTTTGGTGGTTGTTTTGCATTTTATCAGCAGCAACAGTATTTTTCATTTGCAGAACACACTCTTGTCACTATTACATTGACCCCGAGTTTAAAATTAGTGCTATTGCTTCGTCTGAGTTACATGTAGCAGTTTGTTCAGCGAATGTCAGAGTAGTGCATTGCATCATTTTCACCAATCGCCTGAACATAAGTGTTTGGGCGGAGCTAGTGGGACCGCTTGTAAAGGCAGCTCCACGGAAGAGTGAAGGAACGGGGCAGAGTTTTTCTACTCCACTGCTCAGATGCAGTCTTTTGGATTTTCAACAGGCACTGAAGGCTTCACTACGGTCCTAGTAATTGCACAGTGAGTCTCCCTGCAGTGAGAGGTGGTGCGGACAAGTCATGTGACAGAAAAGGGCTTCACGCGTCTGAGATGCAGCTCTGGATCTTATCAATCCACAGCTGGGCATTCTGAGCATCCGCTGCACAGAAGTTGTAAACCCGTTTAGTGGTCTTCAGCTGCAGGGACAAAGATGAAGAGAAGCGATTTGATGTACTTTTGATTAAGAATGACAACGTTCACACCAAGGACGATAGCTATTAAGACAATGATACAAATATAGTTCTAAAAATCGTTCTCAATATTAAAGTATAGCTTCACACCACAGCTATAATACAATATATAGAGGAATGATATTGTTGGGATCACTTTCAGGATAATTTTTTCCAGCTGCTGAACAATAAAACGATAACAGCCAACCAGAATCCAATGTAATTTAAGGGCTCACACACTTACAATGGCAGACAACATTGCAGGGAAGTTAATCACGAGTTACAGCAAAATCCAGCATTGTTAAAGTCAAACCCCTTTTCAAGGATACTTTAAAGAAAATGGATATATGGAAAATAATCTGCCATACCCTCTGAATAAATGGCAGGGTTCGAAAACGCTTGTCGGGACAAGCAGATTTTTTTGAAGGGACAAGTGAAAAATAATTTTACTTGCCCAACCAGACAAGTAGCATGATTAAAATTAATAACAAAAAATAACTAGGGAGTCACCTAAACGTGAGAATAAGTGCATTCATTCGAATGAATAATAATAAAGTGACAGTAACAAGGTTGCATTGTTGGGGCTCGCGCAAACCTCTCAAGGAGAAATCGCAACAAATGAAAGATCAGTTAAAAATTCCCAGACAAGCACATTTTTTAGGAAAAGTTCGTGAACAGGCTTGACGTCGCTCCCTGATTGGTGAGAAGTATTAATGGAGATGAGATCATTATGCTAGGCTAGCAACAGTGTAACAATTACCTCAGGAACGCTGCGCTAGTTTCGACAACACTTCCTTTGATATTACGGTAAAAAAGACTAGGTGTTGTTTTTAATGAGTACGTCAGCTAAATTCACTGTAAGATTAGACCGATTACACTTGTTAGTCTAGTTTGACTGGAAACTCAAAGCATGCTGAGGACATCTGCTGGTTAAAGATCGGCAAAAAAAAAAAGATCTACATATAAATTGTGTAGATCAACAGCCCTTAAGTTTCACAGTCCTATACCTCTTCATGAGTTGGACGTTTCCTTTGGCCAGTTTTGGTTAATATCCCATTGAATGTTTCACTTTAGCTTAATGCTTTTATCACTTGTTTCAGCTTCTTCTTTTTTAATTTGGATGCAAATTCAGTATTATTTCAGAAGATCAGAACAGTGAAAACATTGCCTCGGCGGGAAAGTTATCGTTTTTATACTGTTTCGAAAGATTTCTATTTCAAATAAATGCTGTTCTTTTGAAAATGATCCACAAGTTTTCAACACTGATAAAAATGTTTCTTAATAGTGTAGTATTTCACACTGTTACTGTTTTTCATGAATGTTCTGTATTAATGTATGTAAAAAAAAACAAACATAAATCTTACCAACCCCAAACTTCTGATCAGTCGTGTATACAGTAAATAATTCATAGTAATTGATAGTTCTGGTCCTGGATGCTGATTGGTCGTAGTAATAGCTACGATGTGAAACACATTCACCATGTCACTGCTCAACACCTACAGAGGTCAACTATTAACCTTTTTTCGCAAAGCGAGAACTAGGTCTTCTAGCATTAGGATGACACCTATAAAATTCACTTAAAATATTTTCCATCAAAATGTTTATATATTACATATACTATATATATGCTATACTGTTGAAGGATTACCAATGTGTGTAATACTTACATCAAAGAAAGCCTTTTCACTAATGTGTTTGGGGGCTCCTATGGTTGGTGTGGCAATCAGGACAGACTCCACTTCAGCCAGGTCAATGTAGCCACGACAGCTCGTGTCCTCATCCGTCTCATAATACCTCAGCTATAGAAAGAGTCATTTCAAATACGTAACTCACTGAGTAAAGTGCAAAATACCTAAAGTATAATCAACCACTCACCTGATGTTTTGTAATGTCCAGAACAAACCACCTAGCTTTCCACGCTTTAAGTAATGCCCCACGCTTGTACAGAATCCCCTCAAATGATCTGTATAAGCAAAGAATTGACAGCTTGTTTGCTTCGTCCATTAAGTTAGACTAAGCGGTATGGACGGTGTCGTCTGTCATTTTTACCTGTTGTCTTCATTCTTTGTGGTAAACTGATTGTAGAGTGTGGCGGCTCTGCGATTAACACCGTTGACTGCAGTGGGGCTGCTGTCCTCTCCGAGGCCGCTATCGGGTAAGTGCAACATGGAGCGTCGCTGATAGGCCTGAAGGTTGGAAGTGGGGACCAAGCCAGAGATGGACACTGATTCTTTCCGCAGCTATGAGATTAAATGAACAACAGGTGAGATCAGGATATCTGAAGAAAAGACAGTTTGCTACAAGTGCACTTGTAAGTCTGCTTTGGTGCTTTTTAAACACATTTCACACATTTACAATATACTATATAGAAACCTAAACGGGTAAGATGGCAGGCATTGAGGCTACATTTGTGAAGGACAGAGGAACTCACATTGCCCTCCTGCTTGAGGTCCTCCTGGATGCTGTCTAGCACCTTCTCCAGCGTGGTGTGCCAGGGCTCAGACTGCTGTCCCAGTTCTCCCTCCAGCCTCTCAATGTCCTGCAACCATTCAAATCCATTTCAAGGCTTCCCATCTTACAGGTTCCTTTGATCAACTAAGAAATCTTTGGTTCCTGCTTATCTCTGACACTATTTCACATGCTTTCTATTTCTTTGGAATTGTGGCGGAAAGCTTGTCTACATCGAAAACTGGACTAAATCCTGATCTTCATAGATATCAAACATGGATGAGAGACGGTGGTTTGAAAAGGTCAGAAACATAGATAAAAGGGGCCAGTTGTGGCCTAATGGTTAGAGAGGTGGACTTATAACCCGAAGGTTGTGGGTTTAATTCTTAGTGTCCTTCAGCAAGGCGCTTCACCCCCAGTTACTCCCCAGGCGCCGCAGTAAATGGCTGCACATTACTCCGGGTGTGTGTGTTCACTACTCACTGCTCTTAACTTTGTGTGCAATGACTTGGTTGGGTTAAATGCAGAGGACAAATTCAGAGTATGGGTTGCCATACTTGGCCTTCACGTCCCTTCACCAAATCCACACAGACAGCCATAAAAAGCATGGCATAAAAATACAAAGTATGGGTTTTCAGTTTCTGTTACCATACAAACAGAAAACTTCCCTTCACACTTCTTCTATTGCATCATACTACATTTTCACTTTCATTATTGGAGGAACGTTTTTTTGTCACCAAAATCGTGTAGTGTTGGTCCTGATAAAGAGAAACTAAAAAAGGACAAAGACTTGTGCACTCACAGCCAGTAGTTTGGTGATGGCGTCAGGCTGTGCGCGGCTGACACTGCTGTAACATGGCCAGACGATCCTCCTCTTGGTGGTGGCGATGGTGTCCGAGTCTACCGAGCTCTGCGAGCGCACAGCGAGCATACACCAGTCATAAGAGGGGCCCGTGGACAGCGTCTCCCCTGTGTAGAACTCCCATGTTGTCAGATTGGGAATCGAAATCAATGGTTTCAACACCAGCTGAAAAAAGAAAAGCCCAGAAACCATTGTTTGTTGTATTTGTCAGTTCTGACATTATATAAAGATGCTGTAAGCGATGTTAGTCGCTGTGTGCCAGAAATAGCCGATGAAATTCGCCAGAAATTCGTCACCCTCTCTCTTTCTGCCCTATGTTTACTTGCACTCATTTTGCCCAGTCTGAAAGAATCCAATCAGATTTCAAATTCTGAAATTTTAGTGTATATGAAATCTAAACATAGCAATACAATTCAGATTTGTTCACGTGTGCATTAAATGTATTCTGAACAAAACTTGGCCAATTGCCGTTTAAAACTAGAGAACAGATGTAATGAATGGAGATATCACAAGCAAAACTGTCATTTTTGCCTTGAGGATGTTAAAACAATTTTTTTGTCAAAATAACTTTTTAAGCAAATATCTAGTAAATACATAGAGTCGTTTCATAAGACGACAAAATGTGCATCATGGTGCATGTGCGCAAGATATTTTTGAATCGGAGATTCGGTAATGAATCAGTTGTTTAAAAGCTTAATGTTTTTCTGTTAATCAGATTATTCTCTTTCCAATCTGAGCTCAGTCAAGATGTTTACATGAAGGCCTTTCAATCCGATTGAGCCATCTCATTTTTTGAAAATGATCATTTGATATTGACATTCAGGACATTTAGTTATATATAATTCACACATATATCAGGTAATGGGGCATTATTTTGACTGTCATTCCAAACCAAAAAATAAATTAAAAATTCACACAGGGTTTCCACAGGTTTTAAAACCATAAAAAGATCTTCTGAAAAAGGTCTTAAAAAGTCTTAAGTTTGACTTGGTGAAATCTGCAGAAACCCTGTTTCAGAACCTTTAACTTATACTTGTTATTTCCCAACATTTGTTGAAATGCAGCCCCATTTCCAGTGTACGAAGAATCAGTCCACAGGGTCCTTTGCTCTCACTAAACTTCTTCAAATATGTTTTTGTTATGGGCTATGGGTGACTATGGATGAACTGATTCACCCATTTTGAAACGATGTCAGGGGATGACTGCCAGTAAGAAGATTCCTATGTGAAAAACAACTTTTACTCACAGCCTGGATTTGAAGATGGACCCCTCTTCCCATTCTAGCTTTGTTTTTTTACAGACTGTGACCACCTGATTAAGATGCATCAAGGCTGCTTTATCAAAGGTCAAAGATGCTGTTTTGCAATCGTGGGGAACTATTCTTCACTTTGAATGTGATCTGGCAATAGGCGACAACATATTTGGGACTGGTCGTCAACATAACCTCTGAGCAGAGTGCTCTAGGGTAACAGCCATTAGAGCTGTCTGGTACTTCTACACACATCCAGATAGACTCTTTACCTCCGTCTCTGACGGGCTGTACAGGTAGTTGAAGAAGAGAGGGCTCTTGCGGTGCAGTCGGTTGATACACTCCCAGATACAGATTCCTCTCTTGGACTGCTTTTCTCCTTTGTCCTCAAACAATGTGCCTTCAGTCGGGAGACACAAAGGAACACTTGTTAAACACACATTACCCCGAGTAATGTGATCAGGTGTGAAACAAAATATCAGAAGTCAAGTCTGATAAGATTAGCAGCACTTAAAAGAAGTGCTCCTTCCAAAGGTCATCATTACAGGTAGGTACAACTTTTCTGAGCAAGACTGCACATGTCTGTAGTAATACTATACAGGCATTAAAATCATGTTTATTTCAAGAACACATCTGAAAAACATTTGCACAATAATGTAATTATGTCAATATAAAAAGACAAATACTGTATTGTGTAGGACTGCGTGTTTCTCTTTAAAGGACAACGTGAGGAGTTGTTCATACACACCGTGCTCCAGGCGCTCATAGTCCGAGTCCAGTAGGAAGTTTTTGAAGCGATTGGAGATGTAGTGGTATGCCAGAAACTTCAGATAGTATTGATTAAACTCAAACTCAAGGGGGTACTGGTTATGAACCTGGAATAAGAAAGTTAATGTGTCATATTGGAGGAGCCTTTTGGTCTCATTTCACGGCCACAGCCATTCAACAAATGTGAGTAGGACACCACTGAGACAAGAAAATGATAAGTAAACGCCCAGGAAATTATTAGTTGAAGAGATTTTAAAAAGTACCAAAATAACTAACAGCAACAGGAGGGACATAATGTGATAATGTGCTGCCAGCAGGATCTAGACAGAAGAGCATTTTTGCAAATTTCTCACACTCTGGGCCACCTGGACTTCCTGGCAAAAACAACAGCTGCCTCTAAGATGAGACACTTCTATTTTCAGATGCCTTCGCTATATTTCTGTGGTTTGTGACATTGGAGGACCTCCGCTGGGTCATTCAAGTGCTCTACGCCTCGATTTCATCACACATGGCTAAAAACAATGCATGTCTGTAAAACCATGGGAGTGGTGCGCATGTCTCCGGAGGGAGAAAAACTTTTCCTGCCCTTATTCTAATGTAGCACAGACTTAACAGAATCCCCAAAATTGCAGTTTTCCGTCGGTTGTGCTAAACGTGCGGATGTTGGGAGGTGATGGCGAAACACTCAAGCAAGTACAATGCTGGCTGCAGGTTGAAACGCCATCTGTGTACGATCATTTCGAAGGGAATGGGGGGGGTGGGGGGTAGAAAGATGGGCAGAATGAGCAGCTCTGTCTAAATGACTTGCCCACCATGGGGATTGCAAAAGGAAAGCTAGAGCATGCATTCTGACAGCTGAGTGCTTCTCATCCTCCTTCTCCTGCCTGGACGATGCAGGAATGCTGTGAGCTCATGGACGAAGCATGGTGAGAACAAGAGATGGGTGTGTGTGAGAGAGTGATTAGGAGTTACGAAGTTATTCTGGGCAGTGTGTGAAAAAGAGAGATGGAGCAATTGGTTATTCGTTATTTCGCTGAAACTTATTAAAAATTTAACAGACGGTCCCATTTGGTCCAACCTGGGGTTAAGGTGTCTAGCTCAATTACACAATGGTCATGGGGTTCATGAGTCACTACATCAGCTGTTTCCAGCCCATATCTTTAACCACTACGATTGCACTACCCCCAGATAATGGAAGAAATCAGAAGATTGCAGGTTCAAGGACCTCATCAGCCATTATTTCCTTGAGCCAGACACGTAGATAAAGATGTCTGCTTCACGACTGCTTATATGGCCAACTTGCCTGATGGACACAGTCAAGAAACTGTAGGAAGATGGGAGTGAAGCCGCTGCCCTGGCTGCTGGGGGTCAGGGTGCCACGTTGGCTGAATTTGTGTCCAAAAGACAGCCACTCTTTCTCCAAAAGCACTTGAAAGCCCTCTATGGTCCTGTAGAATGGATCACTGAGCACCTGCGCGAGGGAAACCACCTACAGAAACATTTAGAGAGGAAGAGAGGAATATAACCATGAGTTGCAAACAGGGTCCAATGCCTGCTATGTGCCTAATCTAAGTAAATGTCGGCCCTATTAGAGCTGACCCAATGTCAATCAATCAATCAACATTATTTATATAGCACTTTTACTATGACGACTGTTTCAAAGCAGCTTCACAGTGTTGAGCATCAGACTGTTGCAACTCGTACATCCTGACAGTTTTTATCAAATTTACCATCAGTATCAGAGCTCCATGTGACAGCCTCTTTACGTGTGCAATACTATGTACACCTAAGGCCAGATTTACGAAACAGCGGCGAGGACACAATTCCAAAAAAGTGCCAATGGTAGTGGCAAGTTCTGTGCGTGATCTACTCAAGGCAAATTGATGAACACAGACGCAGCCAGATCATTTCCATAATTACCAACACAATCTACCAAGAGCAGCGTAAATTAGGTTTGGTTTAAAGCTGCACTATGTAACTTTTCTGTCCGCTAGAGGGTGCCTATTCAAAACAAAGGTGTAGTTTGATGACGGCAAGTTTGAGCGCAGAATCTTGGGACATGTGGTCTTCACCTCACAGCCGATGGAAAAGAATCGGAATAGGACTCGGCCAGAAATCATACTCATGAATGTGATTATTAACGTTACTGTAGTAATGAAGCAGAGCAGAGCCGAGTGTTGAGGAGCTGAGCAAGGCCACTGGAGCGATTGTTACGCAAACACACGGCTCCCAAGCAGCGGGACTTTTATTATGACGGGACACAGTCGCCGGCGCCATTTCTGCTTTTCCGGTCATGAGTATGAGGTAACGTAGCTCTGTTTTAGAGGTCTTCACGGGTCCAAAAATCCGCACCTGAACCCAAAGAGACCCGCAATGTTCAACACAGATCCGACCCGGACCCGTCTATTATTTCAAAAACTGGACCCGGACCCGTGCAGATCCGAAAAATGCCAAAATAATATTACCCGGAACCGACATGGACCCGTCTATTATTTGATAGCTGGAACCGAACCCGCCGGAAAGACACAGACCCGACTGGACCCGATTGTCCCATATTACACAATAAACTGCTGTTAACAAGTTAATAAACAAGCTGCGAAAAATAACTTTGTCTCAGTCAGCCTACCTAACGATATATAGCCGTTGTCTCCCTTTCTTGTACCTTGATTGTGATGTATTACAATATTCCTCTGTAATTGTTCCCAGCATGCTTAATTCACTCATTTCAGCTGTAGCTAAAAGTCAATTTTATTTCACAGTGACGGATTTATGAGTTAATTCGCATAATAACTTTGACTGTTTGCCCTTTTGAACTAATAACTATTGCTCGTTTAGTGCCATGGCCGCTTGCATTAGCATTATTTATTTGCCATAATCTCTCTGAGCCGAGTCTGACTAGCAGAACTTTAAGATTAACCAAGACGGTTCATTCATATTATTTTTAGTCATTACAGTCACTGCGGAAGCTCGGGTTGCCATAGAAACATAACGCGCTTGAGACTGCACTCGCGCGTCAGCTGGAGCAACCTGAAATATGAGCCTTTTTTTTAACGCAATTGGAGCATCACAGAAAACATTTATGTGACAGTTCACCAGAGGTCTTGTTGCTGGTTTGAAATATATTCTTGAGTACATTATTACCGCGTGCATGCATTAAATCTGCCCGCTTTCTAAACGGCTGAGAGAGAGAGAGAGAGAGAGAGAGAGAGAGCTTGTGTTTTTGTTGTTGTTGTGTATTTCTAAACCTCATATTCCGGCTCACACTTTTCTTATCCTAATTTAGCAATTTGCAAGTTACACAAAACACACAAGCCGCGCTGACTCTCACGGCCAGGTGTTCTCCGAGTCCGATTGACGTATTACATAGGCTACAACATTAACAGACCCGGGACCCGAAGTAATAGATTAGAACCCGACCCGGACCCGGCTGACCATTTAAAAAATAGACCCGAACCCGTACGGGTCCCGGGTCGGATCCCGGGTGCACGGGTCTCGGGTGCCCCGTGAAGACCTCTACTCTGTTTATCATATCAGATACAGTTAAGTGTGTTTAAAATGATGTTATGACGTTACTCTGTGTGTTCACTCGGTGGCTGCTGTGACACTTATTCAGACTGCTAAGAGTAAAGCGCTTCTGCAGTATAAAACCAGAAACCGAGGGTAACGCAGATAGGACACAATTGACAGGTTCACAATTTACAAATAGTAGGAAACATTTGTGATATTGTAAGAACTCAACTGAAAAAAATATAGCACTGGCCTGGTGGTTTTTGGATATTTTACTGCAAAAATACTACATAGTGCACCTTTACGACATGCTTTTTTTGGGCGGTAAATGATGGCACAAAAACAAGTAAATTGATGAGCACAAACCTTAGTAAATCAGATCACATGATTCATTAAAAACTTTGTCTTAAAGAGAAACTCCTACAAATCCATATGCAACAAGGTCAGCCGCAAAAATCACCCTGTCCTTATCAGCGCTATATTTTCACTGCATGTTTTTTGTGTTAGTAGTAGTTCAAAAGAGGGTTTGCGCTCAAGCTTTTAGTAAATCTGGCCCCAAGTCTCCAAAACGCCTCCATCATGTCTTTTATCTTCACATTTTTGTGAAAAGTGCTGTTTCCTAGAGACTGGTTAATCTTGAGACACAATGGCCTGCACTGTTTGTCACAAGTATTTAAAGTCTGCATGAAATCAAAATTGACTCTATTTACTTAGCGCACAATTACTAGTCTTTTGGTGAACAATTAGTCCATGCAAATTAATCCACTGTGAAAAAACAAATCTGAACATTTGCTTCCCCTCTGGAATGGTGTTTCTCCATCAGTTTAATGAGTTGGGCAGAACATCCTAAACCACTGTCTAAAATCAAGCCCCGCCAATTCATTATTCCAAAAATACATCACAATACTGTAGTACAGTATTGTCGCAACACCTTATATGTACCTTATATGAGTTAAATATATAATAGAAAAAACGTGAATACCACGTTTCCATGATTTATATAAAGATGATTAAGCATTATCAGAGCAATATCGTAAAGCATTAAAGAATATCACAACACAACCAAGACTAAAAGCATGGCCACGGGACAAAAGCGTGATTCTGTTCTCTCGTACAGAGCCAGACACATGGAGCCCATTTAGAGGAATACAGCAGATCAGGCCTACAGAGAGAATGGCAGAATGGTCAAGTGGCAGGGACGGTGAACAGGAATGGACTTGTTCAGACACGTGTCTGATTCTGGCACTGACCACTGCTACATTTTACAACCCCAGTTGACAGCCAAAGAACACATTTCTGTATCTGATGACAGATCAAGTGGGCATGGAAAATATGAGCTGGGACTAGAAAAGTGCCTCTACTGAAGTGAAAATCATTTCCTGGTTTTATGTTTTTTGATTTATATGTTCTCCTATCCCAGTTTAAAAATGACTATAAGGCATTTGTATGTTGACATTCCCATTACTCTTTTTGTTTGAGCAGGCCGACATGTCAGTTTTTGGTTTGGAGCAACACTACCTTAAATGATCTGTTTCTCTGTAAACAAGAATTTTTTTTTGAACAATGAAAGATTGGAATTTGAATCAGACCGAAGTCAAAGACAAGGCAAGCACCCCATTAATACAGCAGCTAATATTTTGAAGCTAATAGTCAGAACAGAAGCTAATATTTTGAGGCACACAACACACTATAGACTCTTCATTACCCACCACTGCACTGGTGAATCTGAGGGAGAGCTACGCCTCGTCATATTTTCCTTGTCTTTTCGCTGTGTCTACACCAAGAGCTTGAGGCCGTCTACTGGACGCAGCAACGTTAACGTTGAAAAACCAGGTGTCCTTTGTGTCAGAATCTGCATGAGTCGCAAATGGGGCATCGGTTTACTGTTGGGATTTGTCATGTCATGCCACATCCGTGGACAAGCATCACTGATTATCATCAATTTTATCTGCTTTGGTCATGTTGCCCGCTCATGTTGCTAGTAGTTGTAACGTTTGAATTAGATTCATTGTCTTCCTTACCTTACCTGATACTGGCAGTCCTTGTCCATGCTTAGTTCAGAATCCACATACTTAATTCTAAATTATGATTCTTCAACTTCACCATCTATTGGTCTGTCATTGCACAACAACAAATGCTATAACTAGGGCTGTGAATCTTTGGGTAGACAGCGAAACGATTCGATTCACGATTCATGGGTTTCCAATTCAATTCAAGAATGAAAATTACGACATGATTCTCAATGATTTTTTTATATGCATTCATAGGATTTTTAAATGCTTCCGCTAATTTGTCTTAGTAAGGGTGTGAATTGCACAGTGGCCTTCAGGGGGTCAGAGAGTGAGGACCAAAAAAAAAAAACTTTTGTTCATTGTTAATGTTAGTTCATGTTTGTTCTTAATGATGCTACATAACTTTGTTTTATCATTAGCACATGCGCTGTTGTGCACACACCGTCCGCGGACCCTGCTGATGACAGAAATGACATCACATGGACAGCGCACAGACCGTCGCGGAACAGACTTAGCCTCGCCACACGCCCCTTTTTATAACTCCGGTCCCACCACAACACGCCCACCATTTTAGAACACGTGTGAGATAATACTCACCTGAGTGGTGATGTCCCAGCCATCCTCAAGACTGACTAGTACAGATGATCCACTGTCCAGCAACTCCACCACAACCAGAGCCAGCTGCAGCAGCTTGTGTAGCTGTTGAACACACACACACACACACACACACACACACACACACACACACACACACACACACACACACACACACACACACACACACACACACACACACACACACACACACACACACACACACACACACACACACACACACACACACACACACACACACACACACACGGAGGACAAAACAACACACTCTAAGTTTAGCAATTCCTGTACATTTATTGTAATGGGCACTGCTGACTAAGAGCTCTCAGAGTGTCTTGGCAAGGATCTGTACAGATAATATTGTTTTAGTGTCTGAGACACAGTGGAACGTAAGGCCAAAGGGGTTTGTGAGTGCATGGCTTTCAGTGTGGTAAGCAACTTTGTTTTGCTTTAATTGTGTCATGCAATTTTCCCATCTTTGTGTTGTATAGTTTCCTCTATTTTAGAGGAAGGAATTACCAACAGGGTCAAAGTCACACAGGCCAACGTGTCTCTGGTTTTCTCACATTGCTGCCGGTGGATTTGTAAGATATAGGTCACTGAGTCACAATGAGGTGAAGGTGGAGGGGTAGTTTTAATACAGTACAGGTGTCTAATATGTGTTAAAAGTCATGCTAACCTGTAGCATCCATTCGCTCTCCTCCAGAGCCTTTAGGAACGATTCCTCTGTGTCTGAGGACATGGAACTGGGAGCACAAGCCCTCAGAAGCTTCTTAAAGGAGCTCTTCACCTGTCTGGTGTCCGCAAACTCAACCGGCACCAGTTCACAGTTCAGTGCTGAGTCCAGTTTTAAGCCCTGCCATGGAAAAATATTTGGCGCAAACTTTTAATTGTGTTTTGTTTACTTTACTTTTTCTGGAGCATTTTTTTTTTTGGAATACAAGCTATTATATTCCATCCAAGACCATAAATTTGAGCAGACCAACTTTTTTACTAATGTGGATGAAATAAGATTTCCACTTCATAGACATCAACTAAGATTCAAAACAGACAGTTTATGCACTAAACAGGACCAGCCAAATAACTTTGAGTTTACTTAACTGTTAACCACTCTGCTGATTTATTCCAGCTATTAATCTTCATTTTTACATTGAATTTTAAAGAAACACATTATCAATAAGGTAAAAAAACAGCACAAAGTTCCTTCAGGCATCCAAATGTAATATCATTTTAGCCAAAACAGACAAATTGTGTCAATAAATCAGGGCTTTTATAAACGCCCATTAAGAGGTCCTTATCTAGTCTTAAATTTATTATGCACCGGGGAAAACACTGTCCAAGTATTGCAGGGTGATATGACCTGGTACACTTCAACACAGAAATGAATAACCATTTTTAGAAATGAACACTTCTTTTGGCCTCCTTTCTTCTAAAATTGCATAAATGCTTATCTACTTCTCTCTAAGCACCGATAGCAAGTGTAGGACCTTTACCCTGAAGTGAGACTTTTCACCAAAGATGTAGAGGGCGGCTTGATGCTTGAGGAGGTGGGCCTGGAGGTTCTCAATGCCTGTAGGGGGCGCCAGATCCTTGCCAGCCAACCGCGCTCCCACATCGGCAGCAGCGGGGGTGAATCTGCTGCTAGACCGCAGACTAGCCCACACACCTTTCAGACGGAAGGGATACAACAGATGTGAACACAGGTTAGGCACGTAATAAAAACAAAGCAGCGTAACTAACAAGAACAAGACGGAATCCACTGATGCGCTGAACGGAGCTGATAGAGTTACATTTGTATTGGTAGCTTAAAACCATAATCAAATTAGACAAAATCTTAAATCGATATTTGACTTTAACATTCTTACTTGTTTATGCTTATTGGCACCACAATACATACACTGGTGAAGAGGTTGGAATAATTATGATTTTGTAATGTCTTTGAAATAAGTGTCTAATTATGCATGTGAATATGAATGTAATTAATTTGTAATTATCATTCTTGATATTATCAATGTTGAAAACAGGGTTTGCTGCTTAATGTTTTTGTACAAAGTATTTTCAGGATTCTTTGATGAATAGTAAACTATATATTATATACCTTTATACATTTATTTACTGTCTCTCTCAATCAATTTAATGCTGAATGTTTACATGCTAGTGTTTCAGTTTCCACATAAATATTAATCAGCAAAAACGGTTTCCAACATTAATAATCCTAAATGTTTCTTGATCAGCAAATCAGCATATCTGAATGATTTCTGAAAGATCATGTGACACTAAAGACTGGAGTAATGATGCTGAAAATTCAGCTTGCATCACAGGAATAAATTAAATTTGAATATATTTAAATAAAAACGGTTAATTAAATAAACTAATCAATTAAATGTTAGTAATATTTCACAACGTTACTGTTGTTGCTATATTTTTGATCAAATAAATGCAGCCTTGGCGACCACATTTTTGCCCAAAACGTAATTATAAAAACATTTTGACCTGTAGTGTGTTTGTGTGTGTGTGTGTGTGTGTGTGTGAGAGAGATACGCAAACATGTTCCTTTTAGAAGCACATCATCATATAGTTTCACTGACCTCTCTCCTAAATTTGTCCTGAAAGCTCAGCTGAGAATGACTGAGTCATGGATGTTAACTGGCCTAGTAAACCGGGTCAATGGTGCATTCATCAGTGAAGACAGCAGTGAACCTCACTACTGACCTGCCAGTGCAAACCACTACAACTGTACTTCAGTCAACTGGAAAAATCACTGCTAACCTAACCTCAATGTGGTGTAAATTTCAGACACTATGGATGATGGATGTTTGGCTAAGAGGTCAAAGAGAGCTTGAAAACATGCATAGTAAGTTAAGTATGGATTAGGTTAGTAAGAATGAGTAAAACGGAGAAACTATACCTTGACTGTGAATTCTTCCCTTAGCTGAAGCTTTTTGGTTTGAGTGAGTGAATAGTTTATCCCTGTACCCGAGTACTGGTAGATTAAGGGTGCAGGTGTTGGTGGCGGCACAGAGGAACAGGAAATAAAAACAGAAAACAAGATTCACACACATGCAGCTATCACCCGCTCTGAAGACAGACAGGGCAGTCATTAGCACCTCAGCTTATGAGACAGACAGGACAGAGAAACACTGCACGGCTTATTTAACACATGGAGTTTAAGATTAGAGGTTGACCAATTTATAGAACTGTTCTGCTAATGCCAGGCACACACTACATGATTTTCAAAGTTGTCGGATCGCCGTTCGGCTCACTCGACACGACTGTCAGGGGTAGGCTACCATTAAGTTGCTGTTGTGTGAACATTACACAACATTTCAATAGGAAGAATCGCCGACAGCTCTGTCTGGATTCACTCTGCAGGACTATGTTGCCGACATTGTGTGGGGTGATACTGCAAAATTTGGTATTGATCCGATACCAAGTAAATACAGGGCCAGTATCGCCCAGATACTTTTTCATTTTAAAAGCATGTACTTTCCTTTAGGGTAGAGCAGTGTGTCACAATATATGAGGTTAATGTATCATTAATATGCCAAATCTAAATACATTTTAATGACCACTGATATATTTTGTAATTTGTGATCTCACGTCAATCCTTCAGAAATCATTCTAATATGATTTGATTTTTTTGTAACTTTTGATACATTTAATGGATCCTTGCTAAATAAAAGTATTAATTACATTAAAAAACCTTACTGAAGTCAACATTTTTAATGGTTGTGTGCACTTTTAAATCCTTGTTTTAATCCGAATGCTCTCTGTGATTGATTGGTTCTGTCTTAAATGCTCAGATGAGCAGGATAACTAGCTCTATCCTACACAATAAATCACTCTCTAAAACGGTTTATTTTGCACTTTTTAAAGCAAAATAAGTACAATTACGGGTTAAAAAAAACATATTTTTTACGTGAGTATTGATATTTCAAGATGGATCAGCCCACTCTAGCAGACAGGTGCACTGGCATTGGCGCTTCTCTCAAATCACATTTTATTACACACAATACACTGTAAAAAAAATTCAGGTCTCCAATTTAAAAATTTCAAGTGACTTATCACATCTAAATTTTTCAGTTGGCCAAATTTAATTTCTGTGAATTAAATTGCATCAACAATTTTGATGTGATTGGTCAATAGAAAAATTTCAATTGGAGACTTTTTTTTTTTTTTTTTTTTTTTTACAGTGTATGCGATTGTCACTCACGTGAACAAGCACAGATTTGCCTCTAATTTCTAGCATTTGTTGGCGATTTCCACAAAACTGTCGGCAACTGAAAACTGATATGTGTATTGATAGGAAGTATGTACCCGGCATGACTAGACATTTATGTTAAGCAATCACTGATTACAGCTCTTATAGTTTACAGTAATTATACACAATATCATCTTTAAAAAAATATAATTGGGAATGGGATTTCTAGTTGCACAATAGACTGTGTGCCAACTAAATTGAAAATATGCATTTTTGCCCCATATAAGTTATCTTATTGGCAAAATACATTATTGGTCAACCTCTATTTAAGGTCACCTGAAGACTGATGTGACGTCTGTAAAGATGGGGCATCAATGAAGACAATAAGATGGCAGAAGGTTTACATGAATGACAGGAACATTATATCAATGAGATGAAGTAGAGATGAAAAAAAAAGGAAAATAGACAATTATATATGAAAAACTAGGCTTTTACATTTTCAAGAGGTGTTTGGCCATACAAACGAGCTTGAGGTGTTGGGGGTGGTGTCCAGCAGGGTATCTGCAGGTTTCCCCAAGTCAAATTTAAGACTTTTTAAGACCTTTTTAAGACCATTATGAATAAAATTTAAGACCTATATCACGCAATAAAAAAAACGCATAGGAAATGCAGAATCACTCAATTAGGCTACTTAAAATTATATTATTTAATTTATTTAAATTGAACAAAGTATTAGTTAACGTATTATTCATAGCTCAATCCCACTAGGATTAGCGCATATATATATATATATATATATATATATATATATATATATATATATATATATATATATATATATATATATATATATATATATATATATATATATATATATCAATTGACCAAAATTAGTTTTTATTTTGTGGTGGTCACTTCCATAGATTTGCAAACAGTTTTTTTTTTTTTTTTTTTTTTTTTATAATTAGGATGCAACATTAACCATATTATTATGTTAGATGCACAATAGTCACACATTGCAATAAAACTGACAAAATGCATGAATCTTGTTTTGTTATTATCAAAAAAGGCTGGTCCAGTAGTGCACTATCTATCTTTAATAACACGATCGCTTGGGGTGGGAACCAACATCTTAAAAGTAAACCACAGCAATAATTGCTTAATATAAGTAAAACGTTTTCAAGTGATTACGTAATCAAGTAATCGTTCATTAATAAAATTTATTATAAACAAATGACAATAGGACAAATAAATACAATATAAAGATGCATATCTACAAAGAGGAACACTCCACCGTTTTTAGAAATAGGGTTTATTCAACTTCTTTAGACATTTAGATATGTGGGCAAATGCATTTGTCTCAGTGCATTGTTTTAGTTTGGCAGAGTCGCCGCTAGCTTAGCTTAAAATGCATTTCCCCACATATCTAAATGTAGCAAAGTACCAAAGTTGAATAAGCCCTATTTCTAAAACAGTTGGTGTTCCTTTAAGTGTAAGTGCTGTTTCCCCCGTTTGTGTTGTTGTTAAGCTATATTAGTTTGCTTTCACTTTGAGAACATACTAATGCGCAGATCCAGCGCTTACTTACACGTCCCAAACTTTTTAACTCAAATCAGGATATAGACATATGGATAATGTGTATATTTGATCGTTCAAGAGTAACCTTAGGGTAATGAGCCAAGAAATAACACATTCAATACACTCGCGCGAGCGCTGCTGACAGGCAGCAAACACACGCAGCCTGACATCGGAGTTCGGAGTTTACATCACTGTTATTAACTCTTTTACTGCAATCGGGTATATTATACTTTTATTTGGTCATTAAGCAAGATGGTGAGAAAGATTCGCCTTCGCGTTCACGATCGCGGAACTGCAAGAACCGTCAGACTCAGCTGGAGTAAAATCCGTTCTATGCGTCTGTAGGGTACGATCAGAAAGACGCTCGTGCCAATAACACGAAAGCTG
This sequence comes from Pseudorasbora parva, assembly GCF_024679245.1. Classification (NCBI taxonomy): domain Eukaryota; kingdom Metazoa; phylum Chordata; class Actinopteri; order Cypriniformes; family Gobionidae; genus Pseudorasbora; species Pseudorasbora parva. The sequence goes on along the minus strand of NC_090172.1, from coordinate 7,345,229 downwards.
ATTGGCTGCAATACACGTGGCATGCTTGTCTAATTTGTAGTTGTACTAGAGCGAACAATAGTTGGTCTAGCGAAAGAAAGAACTACAAACACCACAGAACAAACACACACACACACACACACACGTTCGCGCGTGCTGCGGGAGGCGAGAGCATTTCAATGAGGTAGCGTAACATGAACGTAGGAAAATTAAGACCTGTTAAACATTATTTAAGACCTAGAACGCAGTGCTTCCGCGAATTTAAGACTTTTTAAGGCCTTATATTTTGATTTTGAATTTTAATACTTTTAAGACTTTTTAAGACTCCGCGGGGACCCTGTCCAGGGCATTGCTGTGTGGTTTATAGGGTATTCTCGGTGGTTATTTACTGGCCAAGGTCAAAAGAACCCAATCTCCAGTTTCTAAAGTGCATGTCTCCCCATGAAGCCACACGATTTGTATCATGTAGCACTAGCTACATGCAAGGTGCAAAGTGAATCAGACCAGATGATGCTTTCACCACTAATTAAAAAATACATTTATAATTTTCCCAAAAATGAGGAAGCGAAAAATCAGTTCCACATTTCTGTGAAGAGCACATGATGGGAAATGTCTTAGCCGGCACCTGCTAGAATATATTTGGCTGTGGTGAGACAGAGCCCTGTGCATAACAGCAAAGAAATGAGTCTTCAGCAGCAGCTGCTATCTATAACCCAGATTTTGAGAAATATGATGAGAAACATCATGGCGTCAACATTGAGCCATCATCTTATACACAGACTCAAATCATGAGACCTTTTCCAGGAAATAGGCGCATCATGACCTGACACAAAATGATTTATGCTAAGACTTGAAGTTCAAAACAAGACTGAATATTCTGTCCTCAGTTACCTACACTAATGTTGTTTCAAAATCTTGTGACTTTATTTCTTCAAACTTTCACATGGGTTTGGAAGGAAACGAGTGTGACTACATCATTTTTGAATGCTTAAAATTTTTAATGTCACAACTCACTCACTCACTCACTCACACACACACACACACACACACACACACACACACACACACACACACACACACACACACACACACACACACACACACACACACACACACACACACACACACACACACACACACACACACACACACACACACGTTTTATGGGGACTTTCCATAGGCGTAATGGATTTTTACTTTCTCAAAAAAAAAAAAAAAAACAAGGACAAGGATTTTGGATATTGCCATCTTTGTGGGGACATTTTGTCCCCATAATGTAGGTAACATAACACCCCCCATATATATATATATATATAGTTATTGTAACGGGGAGATGATAATAATAAAGTTACATTTATATAGTGCTTTTCTGGGTAGTCAAAGCACTCTAAATACAGAAGGGGGAATCTCCTCAACCACCACCAATGTGCAGCACCACCTGGATGATGCGACGGCAGCCATATTGAGCCAGAACGCTCACCACACACACCAGCTGATTGGTGGAGAGAAGACAGAGTGATGAAGCCAATCAGGATATGGGGATTATTAGAAGGCCATGATGGACAGAGGCCAATGGGCAAATTTGGCCAGGATGCCGGGGTTACACCTTTACTCTTTTTCCGAAGGACATCCTGGGATTTTTTTATGACCACAGAGAGTCAGGACCTCGGTTTAACGTCTCATCCGATGGACTGATGTGAATATATATACCGGTGTCTCTATCCACCACTCTGAATTGAATCTTTGTAATACCCTGTCCATGATGTACAACAAAACACAAGACATTATCACAGCAAAGACCTTCCACCTTCATACTTGTAAAATCATATTCCGAGATACTTTGCAGTTATTGACCTCACTGAGGAGGTGAATACTTCTGCACCACTTCAAGATCTAAACAATTATTCACAATGGGCGTTTTGAATGTGGCTAAGAGTCTGCATGGCTCGCTTTTTGGATTTTATGAAACACTGTGTACTTTGGAGGATTGCGGCAACAAATATCTGCAAGTTCAGCAGAAGCATCACCGCGAAAAATTAAAGAGTGGGCCAAAGCAGCATGATTGTGTGTATGTGTGTGGGAAGAGTTGTGGTCTGTGACAGAACACAGATAATGAGATATCAAGACAGAAGACAGTCAACTAAAGATATCAGATGAAGGATGTGGAATTTGTTTCATGCTACATATCTCTTCGGAGTCAACGGAAATGAAGAATAGAGGCCAACTCACCTCCTCTGGTGAAGCTATTGGTGAAGGAAATGTCCAAATGGACAGGAGCCATCTTTGATATTCTCGATGCCCTTCTTTCGCTCGCTAAACAAATAAAGATAGACAATCACACACCATGCATCACGTGCAAACAAGACATTGCAGTCCTTTCCAAACCCTAGTGAGCTGCTAACGGTCAACTAACAGCATTGATAGCATCCGAACATTCAGTAATAGATCCAAACATTGAGCTGAAATGATCCTGACAAGTCTGTTAAGTCACTCAATTATCACTCCTTCATTCACATTGTTTTTTAACAAGCATATCAATACACAAAACGTATAAATCGGATACTAAATACTTTCTAGTTAGGCAGCTCTCTGGGTTTTGCAACAGTAAACACCCCAGCGGGCACTGGAAGTCAGTGTAACGTTAAACAAACATTGGACTCCGATAGAACAGATATAAAATGTTTGGTTCAAAATGAAATCGGCTTGACAATCAAAATCCAGCATTAGTTTGATGTCAGCCTCCAACATTGGTGAAATGTTGAATTTTGGTTACATAATTTGGTTACTTACCAAAAGTTAAACCCAACAAAATATCAAAGTGTAATGGTTATAATTAACAAAATGTAGAAGTTAGATCTACATGCTTAGATGTTAATAAGCTGGTGGATTTTGGTTGCTTAACTCTATGACTTAAAACCAATGGCAACTAAATAATAACACTGAATAATGTTATAATTTCGTGTTATGTGTATGTTAACATTATGTTGTGTTTTGGTTGCTGAACCTCATGACTAAATGTTGGCGTTTCACATCAATATGATGTTAGCATGAGACGTTTGGAAGACATTAAAAACAAGTACTTAAGACTATAAGAATCCATTAATGTCCACTGATATCTGTATTCTACGACAAATAGACGTTGGCATTAGACAATGGCAATGTTTACATGCACAACTTTTGTTTTAATCGGACTGAATTAATTCCGATTGATAAATCAGAATGTACCGTTCACATAAAAGCTAAACAAATTGATCGGGTTGATGTGCGCGTTTATACATCACATGCTTCAAATCGGATTTGATTTTTTGACTAGCACACACTGCACAAATGCGCTACGTTTTCTGCGGTTTGCGCATAATAACCATTCTCCTACATTGGTTCTTTATTTGTTTTAAACTGCAGACTTGATATTTATCCATTTCTGGTCATAAATTTGAGACAATGAGCATGTGAAGGGTTTTGCCAAGCTGCTTATATTTATCACGCAGTCTGGCCGCATTTACAATGCAAGTCTTGATGCACAATTCCGATTTGGTGAATATATCAGATTTTTTTGACAAACCGCTCTATAATCTTTTAAAAGTGACCCGTATGCGATATTTGCACTTACACTATACAATGGTGAAACAGACAATCTGACCCGGAAAATGAAGTAAAATACCGCAATATGCAATGCATGCAGACGTAATGATTATTAAATGTTTTCTCCGCCTTACGAGAGCAATGGTTTGTTGACCTTTAAAGAAGTAAAACATTGCTCTCATAAGGCAGAGAAAAAAAGAAGTGAGACATTGATTGCAGTTCGTGTCTACCTAAGTTGACATTGTTCGCCTCCGTCGCTTTTTCAATGACTTGCATTTACTGGGGAATATCCGATTTGACCGCTTACATGGCAGACGCTAATGCACATATCTGAATCATATAGAATTTAATACCACATATGAATGAAGCCTGAATCCGATCTGAGGATATTGGAATTCATGCTTTTTTTCCCCGTTTACACGTTCACGTGTCATATCTGATCCACGAGAGGAAAAAAAATCGGAATTGGGTCACTTGAACCATGCAGGGTAAATGGGGCCTCTGTGGATGAGAATCCGAAACAAGGACTGGTCCACTTCACAAACATTAAAGATGCAGTGTGTGATTTTTAGCGGCATTTAGTGGTGAGGTTGTGCAGTGCATCCCTCCCTCCCTTTGGAGCACATAGAGAAGCTACGGGGGCCAACACGGGACAAAAATGTTGTCGTCAGAGAGAGCAGAGAGTGCCTGAATGGACACTCATATATAACACTTTATTCAACAGGAGGAACAGCTCGTTCTGCGAGTCAGACGTCATTATGCTATTTCTACGTCACTGCACATGCAATCCTTTTAGTTTTGGTTTTCAATCCGATCAAGCATTTACATGTTCTTTCGATCGGATTAGAAAAGGAATAAACCACTCCTTTCAGTCCAATCGAAATTTCATGCGGATCGAGCTCAGTCGGATTGATTAAGGTGTTTACATGAAGGCTTTTCAGTCCCATTGAGCCGTCAATCCGATTACTAAAGGATTATTTGGTTGCATGTAAACGTAGCCACTGTCTTGTTCACACAATGTCAGAACCTATATTGAACCAAGTAGAGACATCTTATAACATCTGTGTGATTACACATTAATGCTTTTAGTTAGTAAACCTTTCAACTCAACTTTAAAAGCCTGTTCTGCTTTTCATGCCACCTTATTTTATGAAATGAGTGTACTAGTACAGTTCCAGGGTCCTATTACACATTAAGTGTTTTAAGAACACAACACTGCTCAGTCAGACTCTGGGTTCGGACTGGGTTCGGATCTCATTACACTTCTGAATTTGAGTATCAAGACTGAAGATCTGTTTTGAATTGAGAGGACTTAAAGCTGCCATGCAACACTATCATCAGAACTAAGATGAGCCATTTACTGAGAGTAGGCTGCCTTTTACCCAGCAGGTGGGGATAAATGAAACATTATGGTGGCGACACAGCAAAGCTGACGGGGCAGGATCTGTGTGGTCTGAGCCATCTGCAATACGGCTGTGGAGAGCAGTGAGTGCAACGAGAAAGATGGATGGGAGGTGACCTCGTTATGTCCTGCTCCCCTTACATAACCATACAATTGTGCTCCAGTTCCTTTGGAGATCAGCCCAAAACATAAATAACATTTTTTTGCAACCAAGAGGAAACCAGGAGGAGATAAGAGGCTTGAAGAACACAAAAAGGGGCAAAAACAAGTCTGCACAAGAAATGGAAGAATCAGGCGTTAAGTGGAGGATGCACCTGATATCTCTGCAGTACCTGGGGACAAGCCGATGAGGGAACGGTTTGTGAGGGTGTTGCTGCCGTTGGGTTTGAAGTAGATGGGGATGGAGCTGAGGATGGCCTGCAGGTATTTCTCCTGTTCCAGACTGCTGGAGGTCTCTGAGGAAGTCGGAGCTGGTAACAGCAAGAGAGCATCATTAAGTGAAGTCAAGTCAACTTTATTTATATAGTGCTTTTACAATGACGATTGTTTCAAAGCAGCGTCACAGTGTTAAACAGGAAAATAATCCAACAAAATTTGATTTGGCTGTACAGCCGCTCTGGAGAAAACGGTGATGTCATCAGCTCATTTCAATTTATCATATAGCGACAATGTTTGAAGATCAGTAATATAGTTGATACAGTTAATTTAGTAATTCATTTTATGTGGATGTTTTGTTAAAAACTAAACTTGTTTCCAACTGAGCAAGCCAAGCCAAAGGCAACAGTGGCAAGGAACCAAAACTCCATCAGGGCATGATGGAGAAAAATAAACCTCGAGAGAAACCAGGCTCAGTCGTGGTGCCAGTTCTCCTCTGGCCTATTTACACACAGTGTATGATTATTATTCTGGCAACCTTACAGGTCAGAAATCAGAATATTTGAAAGTTTGAGGTATCACGCAAGAGACAGGTTTATTGAGGATGACGTGTCGATTAAACAGAGCATCATAAAAACAGACGTTTCTGTCTTGACAGCTATTTATTAGTCTCACATAGCCACACCTTTGAATAAACCAGTGGCTCCCAACCAGGGGTCTAGAGCAAATTTCCTTTAAATTATTTCATTATATTTAAAAATAAAAACAAACCAAAAATCAATATGTAAACAGAAATCATATTTTCTTGTCCCCCCTTTCATTAAGAACATACAAAATGACAAAACAAATCATACAACAATCCCAGTTTCTGTTAAAAAAGCTGGAAAATAAGCAGCATTCCCATAATTATAGCAGAAATATCTTTAGAGACCAATATGGAAGACATTTGAATATTGCACTGGACAAAGGGAGCCTTTGGTCAAAAAGAAGTCCACATTGCAGCGTATTCTGGCCAAGAACCACCTACGACAGGAAGACTCTGAATCACACATTAAAAAATGACCCACCACAGTTTGTTTTCTTTATGTTCTGTTTGGGGATGGGTTTTCAGTAAAATAATAGACAGCAATGAAAAATATTTCACTAATGCTGTGGTGCTCTCTGTGGAAAAACTTGGCTACATTTGTTAAATTCAGTGATTATTTTAAGTTCTTCTTGTATCAATTTGGTATCTTGTAAAGTGTGTGTTCTCATACGTCACAAAAGCTGTATAGTCATAAAAAGTCATCAAATCAAGATGAGTGCTTGCCAGAACAAGGAATCCCTTTCCAGTGTTGTGTGTGACATGCATTAGACAGTCGGTGAGCAGGCTGTGGGCATGCCGTCTAGGGCATGCTTTTATCAAAATCATAATCTAATCCCAGAGCAAATATTTACACCTCTAGTTACGTTTCACTGTATCACAGAGTATCACAAACGTACCTGCTGAGGAAGGGTTCTGAGACTTGAAGAGCCCAACCACACTCTTGCTATGAAAACCGCCCGAACGAAGTAAAACCGCTTTGGTGCGAGGGTGTTTCCAACACACAACTGGCAGACGGTTGTGCCGGTAGCAGCGGGACACCTTATGGAGACTGCTGTCCTGGACGGTGTGAGGCACCACCAGGAGACCAGGGTAACTGCAAACCACACCATTTAGAAAAAACTCATGATTCAGCAGTCACAGTTAATAAACTGCTTCTTCTAAAAATATGGTATATGGATTTCTCTCATTGTTTTTCATAGTGCACTCTGTTCCAAAACCTAGTGAGCTACCCACCTAGACTTGAACAGAAGATTAAAGTAACAATGAAGTGGGAGTATCTACAGATCTTTTCTTCCGTATTGTGTAAAAGCAGGACTTAGTTCTTTGCATCGGTTGTTGATTGGATTTTGAAATGCGGTCGAATTGCGGTAAAAATAGGTCGAATTTTCATGTCATGCAGATTTTAATGTGTCACAGATTGTCCTGATATAAAGGCTATTCCAAATAACAGGCAGCAAAATTATGATGCCTTGTAAAATACCTTGATTTGGCCAATTTCTACGGTAGTACCCTTTGAAGATACTGTATGACAATCCCAGAATAGGCTGAAAAATGTTAACAGGGTTTCCTGCGCAGTTTGGAAAAGTATGGAATTGGAGTCATTTCCAGGTCTGGATAAAAATGGAAAAATATTTGTATATACAGACTGCTGTCCCTATTCAGTTTTCTAAGAACATCTAAAAAATAAATGTATTGTACAGAGTGACACAAGTTTAGTGATTGATGAACACAACTGAATGAATTCAAGGCACACAAATACAGTATGCAAAACTGTTTGTCTTTCCTAAAAGCAGGTCTCTTTTGAACTTATGTGCGTGTGCCACACAAACCAGCAACAGATAAAGGACAAAACGATCATCTCAATCAGACTGTACTTTACTGTTTGGTGAACATGCCAACATCAAAACATGACTGCAGTCTCAAACCGATGTGCCAAGTGAATGTGTGCTCGTTTTAAAGCGTTTAAGGTTTCTTCTCGACATCTAAAGCGCATCTTGTCATTTCGAGAAAAAAACATGCATAATGCTGTAAGAACCATCTGTGTTAACTATGGTCTGAAATGTCCACAGAGAGAGATTTGGACATTTGAGTCTGGAAAAGTATGGAATTTTAAAATGGAAAATGTGTGGGTACCCCGTGTTGATTATAAATAGAACTGATAAAAATATCTCAACCAAAATGGAAGTATCATGGCTAATATCAGACTCTTGAAAAGACTTGTGAAGAGCACCATCTCTGCAGAGTTGCTGTCTATGTTTGCGGTAGACAGCTTGGCTGCTCACCGGGTTTTCGAACAAAGTCTAGGTGTTGTGTTGCTTCTTGCCTGCGACATAATGAGTAGAGCCTGTTGACCGCCGTAACACGGAACTGCTCTCCGCTTTTAGACCGTGTGGAATTAGCACTAATGGTACCCAGGCCCAGCCTCTGGTAGTCACGGAAACAGGCCCGCTCCACTAACTGCTCCATAGTGGACTTCTCTGAGGCCTTCAGTGTGCTGCTGGAGGGGGGCTCCCCATCATCTGAGACTGAAACATCAACAGCAAACAAGTGACGGGCCATGACTGATGACACAGCAAAGGTTGGTAACACTTTACAATTAGGTTCTATTTGATAACATTAGTTAACTGCACTAGTTAAAGGTCCATTGAAGTGCCTTGAAACGCGCAGCATTATAAAAAGTTGTGCTGTACTTTCCGCTGAAACAAGAAGACAGGCATATCGAACACCCCTTCCCCTTTTTAAAAATAGCCAATAGCATTTCATTTATATCACAGCTCGGTCGGAACCGCTGAGCTCTGTAAAATTGCAGTTTCCTCCTAATCTTCTTCATAGCACTTTCAAAATATAACATTTTGTGGTCTGGTTTGTGCAGAATACAAATGGGTCTGATACGTTTTTTTTTCCCGTTTTTTTCTCAAGCATATAATCTGCTTTGTGCTATCGTGTTTCTGGACTGACCATTGCAGCTAGGGGTGCACGATTAAGACAAAAATCATAATTGCCGATTATCGCCTTGAAATTGCAATTCCGATTATTAAATATCATTATCACAATAAGCATTGAATTATGTTTTTGAATAGCTTTATACTATTGTCTGAAGCAACTGCATCCCATATTTTTATATAAAAATGAGCAGCTGAAAACACTTCCTGAAAAACCCGAATTGCTTTTCTGTAGCATTAATCCTAAAATGTCAACTATAGCCTACATTGGCTTGTAAAAAAAGTAAAAGTATGCATCCAATAATAGGGGCTTTCGCACTGGGTAGTTCTAGGAACTTCGTTATAGGAACTAGGTATCAGGGTGCTTCCCTGAGAACGAAATGTTCCCCTAGGGTCATTTTCCTGGTTGCATTCGTACCACCAGAAGGAACTCTGAAGTAATGTAAGCCGCACTTATTGTTGTGTCTTTTATTTTGACGGTGCTGAGAGCGTCAGAGTCTGAGCACACAGCTCTCATATTCTCTGTCTTGATTAGCTTATGGTCTTTTTAACAGTCCTGTCTAATATGTTATTAGGTAGTTACACAAAGAAAGTAGACATTATATGAAAATGTAATGGAATCCGTTATTGTAATCGCGATCAGAAATTTGATTAATTGTGCAGCCCTAATTGCAACGGACATTAACATGAAGCTAGACTTTATTCACCCCAATGGAAAGCATATTTACACCGTCTGAATCGTTCCCTATCCCCTATATAGTGCACTATATGCCAGTCACCATATAGAGAAAAGTAAACGTTTTAAAGGTCCCGTTCTTCGCGTGTTTTCGAAGCTTTGATTATGTTTAAAGTGTGCAATATAACATGAGCTTATATTGCTTATATTTTACTGTTATCTATAAGCTCACTAGCTTATAGATAACAGTAAAATTTACATATTCATTCAAGGCATTTTTTTGATTTCATGGGGACTTCAACAAGAACTAACTACTTCTAAACCATTTATTAATCTTAATTAATGTTCATTTAAAAATGTACTAATACATTTTTAAAATCAAAAGTTGTATCTGTTAATATAATTTAATGAACCTAAGCTGACATGAATAACGATCAGTTGTATTTTATTAACTAACATTAAAAAAAGGTTAATTAATGCAGTAGAACAAATTGAATAAAGTTATGCAATGTTAGCTAATGCATTAATTAAAGGTTTACTTCAGCGATTAGCATATGGCCTTGTATCAGTAGAAACCCTGGAGTATATTCAAATGATTGTGCTTTCCCCCCTCATATCCCCCTGAGACAAGAGATTTATGCATTTTATTTCTGGAAAAATTCCTCATATGATGGAAATTGACGATATTTGCATCATAGGAGGAATGTTTGGAATAAGGCTAAAGACTACAGCCAGCAGAGGGAGCTATTTCCGCATGTTTTGAACTCGCGCATGGGGGATGGGAAGCTGGCAGGGAGAGCTCAGGTCGCAGCTACAGGCACTCATTTAAACGGAGGTATGGAGAGCAATGTAAGTGTTTTAACTTCTCAAATTAATTCCTATGAAAGTTAAGCTTGCAAAGGCATGAACTGAAACGCGCCAGACTGAACTCGTGTTGTGAATGTATGCCGCGAGTGTAGTCGCGATTACCTCAGCTTTCATCACGAGCTCATCAGCTCATGATGTTAAATGTAATATCACCCCTGCAGTTAGTGCTCAGTGCTGTGACACTTGCGCGGTGACTCACTCATTATATTTAACAGACACGTTCAGTTTTTAATTGTAGTGTCTTCAACTCAGTCACAGTAATCAAGTTGGTGGCTTTGGGAATGGCCTCACAGGGCAGCGAAGCATTCTGGGAATTGTAGTCTTTCATCCCCATGAGACAAAAATACATTTTCTGTCTTTTCTCAGTCTAGAAAGCACCAAATTCAAAAATAATTTCACATTTCTACTACATTAATGACCCAGTTTAAATACAGATTCATCTTCCCAGCACTGAAGTACCCCTTTAACTAATAGGACTTTATTGTAAAGTGTTACCAAAATTGTTCTTTATGAATTATACTCACTGGAGATGTCATCATCCTCATGCCACGTCATGCGATTGCCCTTCTCGTTTTTCTTCAGAGTGGATTGGCGGCCCATTGTGATCTTGCCAGCCCTTTTAGCTCCTTTCACAATGGTCTTGGAAAGCGTGCTACAAGAATCAGAATTTCATTTAAAGGAAAAGTACACCCAAAAAATGTTCATCATTTACTCACCCTAAAGTTACTCACCCTAAACTCACCATCATTTTATTCTTTTTGAATCTCTTTACAACTGTATATTTCAATTTCTTCTGCATCTGTTGATTATTATTTTTAGTTAGAGCTGTCTGACTGGAGGAGATTGGAAAAGGAGAGCAGTGTTCTTCGCTTCATTCTGCTTGTGTAGCAGACAGTGAAGCGGACTCAAGAAAGGGGAGGTCCTGCGGGGCAAAGGTAACATCCCCTACAGGAGCCCGTCTTGGACGGACTTTTAAGGTCCAGGAGACATTGCGAACCTGCTCCATCTCTTCCATCTCAGATAGGAGTATCCCAATTTAGAATCAGGCAGATAGGGATCTATTTATCACCTTTTTTATTTTTATAAAAAATACATCTCTTAAATACATTAAATACATTAAATACTCTTTACAAGTATTTTAATTATCCTTGTTTTTATTTTAATTCCTAAACATGATTCTTATTTCTTATACATATGTTATCACTATTTTAATTCATTTCTATAATAAAGCACTTTGAATCCCCATTGTGTATGAAATGTGCTATACAAATAACCTTGCCTTGCCTAAAGTTGTTCCAAACCCTTATGACTCATTCTCAAGTTTCTACAACTGTACCACATGTCGGCAACACTTTATTTTGATGGTCCCTTTTGAACATTCTGTTGACTGTAAGTCATTTTGCAACTACATGTCAATTAACACTCATTGGAGTATTAGTAGACCGTCTGCTTAATATCTGCTAACTCTTTATTGTGATGTTCCCCAATAATTCTACAGAGAGTGTGTAAGTAACTTTCCACATACTTGTCAACTTATTGTAAGCCAAACCCTACCAGTCTACTAATACTCTACTAACACTTAATAGATATGTAGATGCAACATTACTTATAGTCAACAGAATGTGTTAACAGGACCATCAAAATAAAGTGAATAAAGTGAATATATATATTTCTCCTCCCCTACTGCGAAACAAGTTGCTGTGGATGGATGCATCACATATCACACATGCACACTTCAATAAGCCGACAGAACACAGGTTAATGTTTTGACATGCTAGGCGAAATCGGAGTAAGGAAAAAAAATCTAGCCCTGTGTATCAGTTTAAAATTAAGCCATTTTTGACCATACGCTGGTAAAGGAAATTATAAACGTGCCCACATGACCACACGCGTTGTCGGGTTAAGAATGTGCATGTAAACGCACTCACTGTGTGGACTAACTTTATGGTACACACTTTTTAATGCTTGAGAATTTCAATTTCATTTCTACAGGAGAAAGAAAAATGGGCTTGGGATGACAAAATGAGGGTAAGAAAATAATGACAGGAATAAATAATAATGATGTGGACTTTCTAGGCAAAGTATTGCTTCAATGTTGTTATTAGGATATCAAGAGTTTTGTTGCAGCCTAAAAAGCAGTAAAAAGAACAGAGTGTTAAATTTACATTATGCCCTCTCCATAAAACGTATATTGCACTGACCGGAAACCCGTGTTCCTCTCTTTCTGTTTGGGTAATATGAGCTGTGGTGCCGTCTGTCCTGCTGCAAAGGCAAAGGTGCTAAAGATGGATGGTGGGTAGCGGATCCGTTGCAGGTGTTTCCTGAAGATCTCCACCATCTCTGAGCTCACCTCCTCGTCAAACGCAACCTTAATTAACTAAAACAAAGCAGGATATATGATCAGAAATTTGCTAACCACCAATCTAGCCAGATTTACTGAGTGATTAACTTATTATGGGTTTCCACCGTTATTAACATTGTATAGCTAGTTTCAGCTGAGGACGGATTTGACAGCTTTCTCTCTTCTGAAAGTAATCAATCTTTCCATTTCGTTCTCTTTTGGAAAGTCACAGAAACGCCATTGCGGATTTTGTACTTTGCCAGTGGGGCAAATAGAAAGGCGAAAACGATATTTGTTGTAGTTTCTCTTCACCAATATAGAAGTTTTCTCAACTATGATGACTTCCGCTTCTGGGAAACCTGGGAATGTGAAAAGTATTCATAGTTTTCACCTTCATAAGGCAAGAGAATCTGCAAATAATCATAAAACATTTTGGGGGGCAAGAGAAATGACTTGCAGAACTGCTCTGAGCTGGATAGCAGTAAGGAACGAGATCTTTTCCCACTTTTCTGGGGAGAACATTCCAAAAGAAGGTTTGGCCACGTGAACGCTTCTCTGCGTGACCCCATATCCCTCAGCACTCTGCAATCTCAGTTCCTCAGGGGTCTGACCTGATCGCGTGGTCTGCAGGTCTTAATGAGGGCTTGATAATGTACCCCAGACACCGACTGCTGGCAGTCACACGTGGACAGACCAGCACAAATGACCTCCCTACCATACAAGGCCTGATTTTATAGCTTAAGTTAGTAAAACGATAGGAATGAGCCATAAAATCTTTATGGCCCTATAGTCCATGCATAGTGAAGAACACAACATGTGCTTCTCTTGCTCCGTCCTCATCCATGAAGAAACTTTGTGATAATGAGTCAAGCAGAGAGAGCAGTCTGAAATGTGCACATTCCTCTTCAGCAAACATCCCTGCTGAAAGAGGAACATGCTTATAACAGATTGAGTATATAGGCAAGTAGAGAAAGCAGACCACAATTAAAACACTTAGGCCCAGATTTACTAAACAGAGTAAATTAGCGTAAGAGTGAAATTCTAAAAAAGCGCAGATGGGAGTGGAACTACTGTATGATCTACTGATGACACGGAAATTAAAGCACACAGACGCAGCCAATCATTTCAAGACGTACGTTTTTTTTTGGCAGTAAATTAGAGAGACCATACAGTCCCTGACAAAAGTCTTGTCGCTTGTGTACAAATGGACCTAAAGTGCCGCTGAAATATATTTCTAATCAAGATTTTTTTACAAGAAATGGCTCATTTTAATCCCACCAGCTTTTGTGATAATGTTTCAGTGAAAAACTAAAGTTTCAAAAAGTATTCTAATATTCACAGCTTGGTAAAGCCCATTGAGTCAATTTTTGCAAAGACATAAGTGTTGTCACCTTGTCATATGAGCTTCACCTGTGACTAATAATGGATCAATTAGGTCTCAAGTGTGTATAAAAAGAACCCCAGTACGCTAGACCTTCACATCAACTGCAACTAGACCTCTGCAAACATGCCTAAGATTCACCCTGAGACTAAAGTTTTGATTATCAAGAGGCTGAAGACCAGATCCACTGCTGATGTGGCAGGCACCTTCAATGTGTCTCAGCGTCAAGTACAGAGGATAAAAAAAAGATTTAAAGAGACTGGAGACGTTTTTGACAAGCGTCAAGTAAATTTGTTCAATTTCTGTATAGGCGACAAAACTTTTGTCTTGCCAAAATTTGACCTTTCTGTCTTGATTAAATGATAAATATTTTTTCTATGAAAATTATTTATTTCAGTGCATTAAACATCATTTGGGAGGGTTTTAGCTTTTCATATGAGCTATTTCTAACACCAATTAATTAATTAAAAGTCAGGTTAATATCAGGTATTTCAAGAAAATAGATAAGCGACAAGACTTTTGTCAGGGACTGTATATCTGTAAATTGACGAGCACAAACCTTAGTAAATCACCTTGCATGATTTATGTAAATATTCTCCTTTCATAAATTTTGCATCTGAAATGTAAACTTATACAAATGCATATGGAATAAGGATAGCCCTGTCCACACCTTTTCGGCACTAATTTTACTCACGTGTCTTGTAAATCCTGACAGTAGTTTTTTAACACCAAAAGAGTGTTTGCGCTGGCACAAACTGTAAGTAAATTTGGCCCTTAATATTTCATTATGCCCGCTATAGTCCAGTGACACAACTTGCCCCATGTGTCTTTTTGAATAACGTGTGTGTATTTGACAGTGTAAGCGCAATAAGACGTGAAAGAGAACTTAGTTTAATACTTATGGATATACTCACGTGTGTGCTCAGAAAAAAACATATATAAGAAGTTTAGACTGATATGGCTTTAAAATGCATGCAAATAATAAACGTTGATGTAAAATTGCAATTTCACGTAAACGTGACCACAATAGAGATGATAATCAAAACCAAACAGATGTTTTGTTCGTTTTTGGCACAGTATCCAAGGGATGAGCTGTACCCCTCTTCTGGAAAGCAGGGTAGGGAACAGCAGCTCATTTGCATTTAAAGATACAGGCACAAAACAGCATGTTTTTCCTTCCACAAAAAATGTACATTGGGCATTTACAGCATGGTACAGTAAATGATCCTGAGGTCTTTTGAGCTGAAACTTCAGACACATTCTGAGGTTTATATTACATCTTGTAAAAAGGGCCATTATAGGTCCCCTTTAACTTTGCTGCGCTTGGTGGTTTCATAAAACCACCAAGAAAAAGATTAGTATTTATATATCTGCAAGTAGCGAAACCATGTTTAACATTTTGCAATAGTATTTGCATTTGAAAAAGCTTACTTTTACTATTTGTTAAGCCAATGGCACATCTTACTTTCCCGTTCGAGAAGCTGTTTCACTTGGATATACGTCACAATAAAAAAAAAAAAAAAAGACTTTTGTCTATAGTTCACCAACATGTATGATATATTGTTACACCTAAAAAAATCTTTTAATTCAAATGCCATTTATATTTACTTTGACAAAAAAAAATCATGTTTTGATTAATGATAGACACAGCTTACCCACTGACACATCTTACCCCTCTCCCCCCTATGTACTATAGTGCGTAATCAGCTGCCAAATCAGGATGTCAGTACCTGGAAGGAGGAGGATCTCAGCTGAAGCCCTTCCTGCATGTTTTGCTGTAGTTGGTTCTGAATGCTGATCTTTTTCTCCTTAGTTAGAGTGGATACCGGAAAACTTCTGATCACAGCCTGTTCGCCAACTGTGCACACACACACAAGAGACATCAACACATGAATACAGCGTGAGCTCTCAGAGGCAAAACTCTCTAAATATAGAACTGTAAACTCTTCAACCTCTTTCAAACTAAGTTCTTTCAGGCTTTGCTGTTCCAAACCCATTTGAGTTCAGTTAAAGGATTCAAACCAACTTGGTGACGTCAAACCTGGTGTGATGCAACGTGTGGTGGCAAATTTGAATGTGCATAAACACATATGATATTTAATGGGGTCATGAACTGAGAAATAACATTTTCTTTGAGCTTTTGACATCATTATCAGTACCCTGTAAGTTTCAGAATTTAAAACCTTGTTATTCCAAAAACAGCTTTTATTGCAACCAATCCCAGAGAGCGACTCAAGAAAATCATCAATCGCCTCTTTGGTCCCACCCACTGACGTGTTAGTGAAATTACGAGGAAAGAAGAGAAAAGAAAAAAAAAGTGTTAATTTATTTTTACCAATGTGAATGTCTCAGTTGAGCATTATTTATTTGTATTCGGTACATTTCACTGTGGATTCAATTTCGACGCATGCTTTGGAAACAGACTTTTATGATATGGACTCGACAGTATGCCACAACATGTAAGTAAGTGTATTCATTTTGGTAAATGGACTGCATTTAAATAGCGCTTTTATCTAAAGCGCTTTACATTTTTGCCTCACATTCACCCATTCATACACCGATGGCGATGTCAGCCATGTAAGGCGCCATCCAGCTCGTCGGGAGCAGCTGGGGTTAGGTGTCTTGCTCATGGACACTTCGACACTTGGTCAGGTCACTGCCGCCCCATTCATTTTAATGCCTGATCTGTGACCAGTGATTTCTGATATGTAATGATTCATGTACAGTCAGATGTTTTTTGTCTATGTGTTAGTAAATCAAACCAGTGACTAAATGGTCAAGTAGGCAAGAGTAGGATGAAAATAATCAGTCATTTAAATTGTGATTAAATGACGTATAGATTGCAATCTAAGAATGCTTACTTTGCAGTTGCTGGAGCTCCCAATCAAACAGCACAAGTATATCAGTGTCTGAGAACTGACATTATAATCAATGAATCTATTATTTACATTGTGTTTGCACTGTTAGTTATGATCAAATAATTTGTTAGTTTGCAGAAATCAAGTTGCAGTAATGAAATCACTGCATTTATGTCTGTGATCAGCTACATGCTCATCACTGCAACCTTTCATGCCACGATCTAAATAAACAACAGTTTTCATGATTAGTTTACCTTGAGACCTGTAACAGAGTTAGACATGAAATATTTAGCTATTTCATATGCAAAGATGTTAGCCAATCACAGCAGTGGGCGTTTACACTGAAGTCTCACAACAGACATGCCTCTTCAAACAGAGCGTTCAAAGCAGAGGGCTAAAAATTCAGTTTTATTTTTTAAACTACATTTTAGTCTCGTCTTTTTTTCGTAAACGCTATTGCATGTTTATATAGTCACAATAATCGTTTAAGGACATTTGTATCATCAATTGTATCACAATACCTGCAGAACTTATGGTAATTTGGTGCAGGTCCACGTTAATACTGCCTGGCCTTCAACATGGGCTGGTTATATGCAAATTTGGGGAGGCATAAATATTAATGATCCCGACTGTTATGTCTCAGTTTTTGGTGTTATGTTGGGATTCGTCCCTATTTCAGTGGTCTTTTTTAAGAATAAGATTTACATATGAAGGAGGAAACAATGGTGTTTGAGGCTCATGGTATGTTAGTTCCTTGTACAGAACTCTTATTATTCAACTAGGCCAAGGTAAATACAGTTTTCAATTCGAGGGCACCTTTAAGAGCTACAGTGGAGGGTTTGATTTTTAACTTTGTCTAACACAAAGCTACTGAATGGTATATGTTTCTCTTCTTCCTTTGAAGATCCAGGGAACCAAAACTATCCAAAAAGGCAAAAAACAACAACCTTGAATCCATATGGATAGAGCAATTTAATCCCAGTCTTGTGAAGATAAACGTTGAATTTACATGATGAACAGATTTAGTTTAGCCACATAATGGCCCCATTTACACTGCATGGTTCAAGTGACCCAATTCTGATTTTTTGCCTCTAATGTGGCTCAGATAGGATGTGACATGTGAATGCGTAAGCAGTAAAAAAACGCATGGATTCTGATATCCTCAGATTGGATTCAGGCCTCACTCATATGTGGTAATAAATCCCATTTGAATCGTATACGTGCATTTGCGTCTGCCATGTAAGCGGTCAAATTGGATATTCCCCAGTAAATGAGAGTCGTACGTCATTGAAAAAGGGACGGAAGCGAATGACGTCAACTCAGGTAGACAAGAACTGTGATCAAGGGCCAGTGTTGCCAAGTCTGCGGTATTTCTGCAGAATTGGGCTACTTTAAAACAGCTTTAAATTGCATTTGGGGGGATTTTGTCGTGAAAATCTGGCAACCCCGTCAAGGGCTCTCCTCTTCTTCTCTGCCTTATGAGAGAAATGTTTTGCTAACCTGTGCTAACCTAAGATGTGTGGAAAAATGCAGACGGTAAAACATTGTATAATCATTTTGTGGGCGTCCATTGCATATTGCGCTGTTTTACTTCCTTTTCCGGTTAATAACGTCTTGGGCTGTTACGCCAGTGTACAGTGTAAGTGCAAATATTGCATACGGGTGGCTTTTAAAAGATGATGTAAACAGGTCGTCAACAAAATCGGATATAGTCACCAAATCGGAACTGTGCATCAAGACCTGCACTGTGAATGTAGCCAATGAGTGTTGTTACCTAGTGGGTCGTGAGGAGTGCCTTTGAAAACGATACGGTAAGTGGTGAGGAAGAGGGCTCCCTCTGCTGGCAGGATGTGCGGTCCTCCCAGAAGGCCCCCAGTGGCCTCCTCTCGCCCATCAGGGTCTAAGACCACCCGTAGCCCCTCGGACACCAGCTCCTCTCCAGGCAGCAGGGCAGGCCGCAGGATCTTGGGCTGGAGAAAATTAAAGTCATTAAATGTAAGAGTAACCACGAGCACATGCTTTAGTACCGAGGCGATTATATTCCCAACCTAAATAGAAATTTAAGACTACAAGTACTTGTGGTCTGCTTTTTGACAGATAACAAATGATTCTCTTGATGATGGAGTAAGCATCAATTATTAGCTTTAGTTCCAAGCACAGTAATCACACTCAAGCCTTGTGTGTTTATCGCCAGAGACACACGCCATCAGTTTTTATACTGTCCAGACAGCGTGTTCTCTCCAGGCCCTGCCCTGGTGTCATTATCTAGCTCATTAGTTGGATTCAGAAGGGTAACAAGAACTGAAACGGAGCCGACTTTAAAAATGTTTTGGGAATTACTACAAGTATTTGTTATGTGGAAAACCGCTGTATTAGAAGAACAGTTCACCTCACACTGGGGATGCCAGTTGGGTTCTCCATCAGCTCCTTCCCTGGATTTGCACACTAGTAAACAATCTACTGTGGTTTCTTTTTCTCTCGAAAAACAAACTGTCCAGACAGCAGATCTTTTTCCAGCCAAGAATCCCCTCTTAAACCAAAGCATCCCTGAAGCCCAGCACACAAGACAGATTGCTGTGTACACCTGATATTATCATGCGTCTCAACTGTTTCTCCAGTGACCATTTATAATCAGCTTTTGACTCCATGACACATCACTTTCAGTTTGTTATTGAAGCCAGGCAGTGTTTTCTGCAGAGAAAGGTAATGAGTCTGACTTGTGAGTCAGATGTTAATTCAGTAACTGCTTTGGTTGTGGATTTGTTAGAATGATTCAGTCCAATAATTTTTGACTGTCTTTTTGACTAATAGCCTACATTAGAAAAGACAACTCATAAGTGTGTGCGAAGATGGCAGGGTGAAGGAATTTTACTTTATTACTGTACTTAAGTATATTTTTAAAGTATCTGTACTTTATCAGAGCATTTTTATTTTGGAAAACTTTTACTTCACTACATTCCATAGCAAAATGCTATTCTTTTTACTCTTAACACTGCATTTGATAGAAATATATCATTACTCGTTATTTTGGTCTGAAGAAATTGACTTAAAATACGATGTCTCCACACATTGTATTGTATTTGTAGCCACCTATTTCGCTAAGCCTAGACAAAATCATTTTTTCCTAACTTTTAAAATACTGTATGGTATTTCACTTGTTTGCACACTTGAATTATCAGTAAATTAATTTGACATTTTAGTAAATTTCAGTTTAATCTTTTGATAGCGTATAATAAGTTTGGAAATAAAATAAAATGTTACATATTTGGAGATCAATACATATCAGGGGCCCTATAATACACCCAGTGCAATGTGACGCTAACATAAGTGTTTTTCAGCCCGATGCAGTTATAATTTTCACGTCAGTGCTATGTTGTTTAAATAGCAAATGCACTCACGGCCATGTGTACACCATGAGTGTGCTGGTCTGAAAACCAGGTGTGTTCAGGCGCATCGTTGGCGTGTTGCTATTTTGAGAAACTGAAAACGACTGTGCCATTGACCAACAAACAATCCAAACCCATGAGACTTTTATTTGAAAATAAAGTGTTAAATTATGTGTTTTTTCACGCAAACATATTACTGATGTCTCTTTATTAATAGGTTATGCCACTGGAGTCACATGGATTACTTTTATGATGTCTTTACTTTCTGGACCTTGAAAGGGGTAGTTGCGACATCAGGGTGAGTAATGGCATAATTTTCATTTTTGGGTGAACTATCCCTTTAAAGCAGGGGTGGGGAACATTGATCCAGAAGGGCCACTCTCTTGCAGAGTTTAGCTCCAACCCTAATCAAACACACCTGAAGCTAATCAAGGTCTTCAGGATTCACTGGACATTCACTTGACATTCACTTTAAAGTTACAGGCAGGTGAGTGTCTTTTTTCAGGGTTCGAGCTAAACTCTGCAAGAGAGTGGCCCTTGTGGATCAATGTTCCCCACCCCTGCTTTAAAGTCCCTTCACAAGTATTTTTGTACTTTTAATCAGGTAAAATTGAAAATAAGTACCGGTAATTATACATTTACTGGAGAAATATTTTATTAGGGTATCTGTACTTGATTTGTGTACTTCATCCACCAGTCCACATCACTGATAATAAATCTCCAGGTCAATGCTGAATGGTGACAAAGGAGTTTTCAATGTGTAAGTCTGCATTTAATGCACAAAGCAGTTACTGCTATCGAAGAAACATTAAAACATCTGTAGAACAACTTCCCTATGACAAAGAAAGCAAATCAAATGACACACAAGCTTTGCATAGTTTCACCAGCTTACCTTATGAATGGGAGGAAGCCTTCTGCTTTCTCTATGAACCGCCTCTAGAGTCTCCATCTGCATTGCCACAATACCTGAACAGATAAATACTGTGATGCAGGAAACTTTGTGGACCGGTTAGGAGACGGGTTCACAGTACTATATCAGTTTAATACTGCCTAATATCATGAATTGTCCTGTGTAGTGCAACACTGAAGACCTAAACTAAAACTACTTTAAATTGCATTTTTAAATTTTATAATAATTGTCCATGCAATTTTGACTACAAGGAATATTGGTGAAATAATAAATCACAAGAACGAACGACTGAAATTAACTAGTGAAAATGGTGAGCACTAACAGCCTTTAAAAATACACTTGGCGTATTCGCATTTTAAACTAAAATCTCCACGTCCATGTGCAGCTGTGACATGAACACGAGTAAGCTGATAACTCAAAAAATCAGCTTATTGAAATAATCAGTTTTCCCCATTTACATGCACACCAGTAAACTGACAATGCAAGTAACCCGCGTTTACATGACTTTATTAATAAACCGGGTTATTTCCATGTAGTGGTGATGTCAAAAATAATAATGTCCATATATCTGACTCAGAGTTTTTCAGATGTTACGTCAGTTGTGATGTTAAATAAAGCATGCACCGCTTCAGTGCGAGATTTATGCCTCATATTATCCCTAATGAAGTTACAGATGCAGCGTTTTGACTGAACCTCTTCTACTTCTATTGCATGAGAAGAGAACACATCTTTACAATTTTCTGGGTCTTAAAAGAGTCTGCGTTTGTGATATATGTCTTTTATTTCATGCAAAACGCTAGCTCGACAGAAATCAGGTTAATGCGTTTACATGCAGCACGAAATCAAGGTAAGAGGCAAAAAACTACTTGTCCCGACCAGTTTATTCTTACGCCGTTTATGACCTTACCCCGATAAAAGAAAACGGGTTACCGCGTTTACATGACCATGTTCATTGTCGGCTTATTAGGCATAATCGGCTTAAGAACGTGCATGTAAACGCATCCACTGTTTCGAGCCCTAGACTGACTGTTTCTGTATGTCTGCACACAGTGTTTTACCTGGAATCATACTATGCAGGCTCTTGATATGATCCTGGGTCACTCCACTCTCTGTACACACTTTGTCAATGAAACGAGAGATGAATCTCCCCACCGAGTTGGCGACGTCACTGGTCTCAGAGTCTTCGAATCCACTCTCTGTGTCAAAGCTCTCGGCCACACTCCCTGCAATACTGTTCATGACATGACACTTATTAGATGGCAGACTTTAACACAACACAACACATCCAACTACAGCAATGGCACTCTCAATACTCTTAAAATAACACACAGCTATTTAAAGAGGCTTTGATGTAATCCTGCTGCTTCGTTTACAGACTCATCGCAATTCAATGTCTGTTTAGTCTGTTACAAACAATTGGTCTGAAATACCACTGTTAGGAAGTGTGTGATATCTCCTGGGCTGGTGAAAAAGATCAGTTCCTGACTTTTCAGGCGGAAAATAAATCAAATCTTTTCCTCCATTTTTGTAGAAGAACAAAATGTTGATTAAGTTGTGTAGGACATTTTATAAAAAAAAAAAAAAGAGGTGCTTGCTTTTGCAGAAACGTGGGCCGTACAACTGGTTGCAAGGGAGTTCTGGATCAAAAGACTCAATCCCCCAAACACTTGTTCTTCCAAAAACCAAAAGGACACTTCCCTTGCCTTGTCTATGTTCCGCTACCGCTCTCAGGCAATCCGTGTGACGTCATTTTCACCGTCAGCACAGTCCGCTGATGTCCACGCACAGCATCTCGTGTTGTGTGTGGGCAACAGCGATGTATGGGTGACAACGGACATGTTCATCCAGTCAGTCAATGATGTATACTTGGAAAGGATTTTAACTGAGTGCGAGATGCAAAAATTAAATGTACTAGGGCCTTAAATCAGAGTTTCCCATGTGTGGGTTCATAAAACCCTCTGCAGATTTACTACTTGATGAACTACTTGATTAATTATTTTAAAATTTAAATGTAAATTTTAAATCAATAAATAGTGCTGCACAAAAATTGCAATAAAGTTTAGTGTGATTATAAAATCATAGTCTTTTATTAAATATTAATTAAACATAGAAAATCAAAGGCTGCAATTTAATTATATATAGTCTGCATTTCAGTACTATAATTAGCACATTCATTTTTATTTTACAGTACAATGTCATTTTCTAAAGTCATGTATTTCTGTGTTCAATTTATGAGTGTTTAAACACTTCTACTAAAATTATATTATAATAATAACTATTATTAATATAAATATGAATTATTTCCCCCTCAGCTCTTCAAAAAAAGAAAAAGAAAAAAAGTTGCCAGCCACCACCAGCATTTTTGATCATATATATATATAACAGTATAATTTTTATTTTATCAGAAAAGTTATTTTCATTTTAAAAAAAAGCAACATTTTTAACAAAAACCTAGTTTTTTTCAAAGACTACAATGTGCACAAGCAATGCTTTTATCACTTTTTTGCCTGTTTGATCTTATTCTTTCATTTAGGAAATGCGTAATAGTGCCCCCTACCATATGACAGTGAAAACATGGAAAAATTCTGTCAATGGCGGGAGAGCATCATCTCATAAATGGTCATGGTAATGAACTATCAAAGGGTGAGTTCACCCAAAAATTTAAAGTATCCCATAATTGACTCACCCTCAAGCCATGTATATGACTTTCTTCTTTCAGACCAATACAATCTAAGTTACGTTAAATAATATCCAGGCTTTACCAATCTTTATAAATGGCCCTTTTTTATTTCCATTTTTTAATCCCCAAAAAAACACATCCATCCATTAATCATAAAACTGCTCCACACGGCCCCAGGGGGTTAATAAAGGTCTTCTGAAGTGAAGCAATACAAGAAAGAATATCCACATTTATAACTTTATAAACTATAATCACTGGTTTCCGGTAAGGGAATGGCAAGGATGGCTTGAGGGTGAGTAAATTATGGGATGGTTTTCATTTTTAGGAGAACACCTTTTAACTTAAAATCTCAGGGGGTAAATATTTTATGTCTTTTAGCTGGGGTTTAGCTGACAAAAAGTTTGGGAACTCCTGCCTTAAAGTCTGGCAGGTTAAAATAATGATTCTGATTACATTAGCATACCTCACCTTAAAAAATAGACATGATTTGGGGAGTCCTTTAGACAATTCCCTAATCCTACATGTAAGCAAAAGTAAGATGAATAGCTTGCCTTACCAAAGACCTAATTAAACAAAAACACACACAAAAAAAGGAAAAATAGAAAGGATGACATCTGAGACAAGCACTTAAAACTCTCAGTGTGCCGTTACTGGCCTTGAAACATTTCAGAGAGGAAGAGAAAAGCACAGGAGGAGGGAAAGATCCACTCTGGAGACGTGGATTTGGCCGAAAATCCCCCATTTTGACTATGAAGCCTCCCAAAACTCACACATATTATTATTATTACTACAAAGCTCTATCCCTCCTGCTCTCTTCATCTTTTCTTGGCTATGTCTGAGTGCTCGCTCCACAAACAGCCCACTCATTTCATCGGAGCAGCGCTCGGGCTACTGGAGCGGCTGAGAAGGATGTGGTGTATAACTGGATAGGACTCCTGAGGACCTACACCAGGCTACGTCTTCTTACATTTTTGCTCACTGACTGATTTAGCTGTATAATTTTCTCCTTTAGACGCTGAGAAACAATTATTTATTCAAGAATGTGTTTTGTAACCAAGGTGAAAGGACAACCGTCAGCCCCTGCAGTGCGTCTTTTCCATTTGAAGTGATCATTGCCAGATGGACTTGAGGACCAGTGACCTGCTAAAGTGTTCAGACCCGTAACCAATTCTCTCACATTACAGGGCTACAAATGACACATTGAAATTTTGCTTCTCTGTGACATTTTTATTTCGGAGCACTGAAACCCATTTGAATTATTTTTAAATGATTAGGTAATGTTATAAGACAACTTAAGCGGAACGATTTCTGAAATGAACACTTTTTCCACTCAGATTAGCTTCAAGTCGGCAACAATTTTCAAATAGTGACACAAGTTTTTAACTCCAGTTTTACAGGTGCTACAACTAATTTCAATGGTTTAGCTAACTTCCTCCACTTCCTCCAGGAAGTTCATTCTCGTGTTACGCAGTACATTTGAGCTTCAGCGAGAACCAATGAGGTTCATTCTCAAGTTATGCAGCACATTTGAGCTTCAGTGAGAACCAATGAGGTTTGTTCTTGCGCACCAAGCAGATTTTGTTTATGTTCGCTGATCATGTTTATATGTGAATAAAAGCCAGAAAATTTGGACTAAATCAATTCATATGGATTAGTTTTAATGATCTCTTTTTGAACTTTTTGAAGTGTTAGTGTGGTAGTTGCGTAGCTGCTAATGGATGGACAGAAATCTCAGATTTCATCAAAAAGATCTTCATTTGTGTTCTGAAGATAAGCAAAAGTCTTTCAGGTTTGGAACGACAATTTCCATTTTTGTTGAACGCACCCTTTAATATTATGCATTATAATTTTAAACAATGCAAATTGCAATAGCATGATGCCACATGCTCATATTTCACTGTATTTATAAGCTAGGGGAAGCATTTATTTGCTCAAATTTCAGATCTCATTTGAGCACAAAATATTATCAATATCGCTACTATCATAGGTGACTTTTATGTCTTGTGGCTTATTTTTCTTCCATCCTTATAAACACCTGATATGGGCTGCTGCATCTTTACTCTGTCCTGGACTCTCCTTCATACATGATCGCTGACCTCTATGTGGGTTCTCCTTGATCGCACAAAGAATTTTGAGTGACGACCTTTATTAATCAGTATCTGGATGGTTTGATGTAGTGATTTTGGCTTCCTGATTTGGACCCCAAAAAACACATTTCCTAATCTATGCGTTTTTTTTTTTCTTTAGCTCTAGCATCAGACACAACTTGTACAATGATCCATTAACTGAGGGGATTTTATGTGGAGAAAATGTGGAAGATATTTTAATCATTTGCAGCTTGAGGTCAATTGTAAGGCAAATGAGTGTTCAGTGAGTGTGCTATGCAGTGAGTGTGATACACAACTTAAAGTTGTATTATATTTTGTTTTTATTTTAACAGGCAGACTGATAATACAATGGCACATTAAATTACTTATTTTGATTTTAAGTGCTTGTAAATATAAAAACAACTATAAAAAATATTAGGGTGTGTTCACACTTGTGACCAGTCACGGAAAGTAGGGACACAAGTCGGTTCTGGGGCATTTTGAGTTATTCACAGATTCTGAAAGTGTAGTCTCCAAGCTTTCCAACCATGTGTAACACATGGAAATCTGATAATATTTTGAGAAGTTGTGGCCATCTGAATGTAGGACTTTAGAAAAGTTTAAACGACAGAAAAAAGCCTCTGAAGTTTTGCAGTTCTCACCTGTTCTCACCTGCTGGGAGTGACAATAGGGCTCATTTACATCTCATTTAGATAAGCCATACCCCCTGTAAAGCTGCACGGTTGCTAGTAACGACAGACGCAACGGAAAAATCGGACCGCATACTATTAATAATAAAGATGCTAACATTACCATCTAAAAGCCCATTATAGTGATGTTTTTTTTGGCAAGTGATACGATGCTAACGATTACAATTAAAATGACAGTTAAGAACAATAGGTAGGTATGGGAAGGTCTAAACATGAGATAACGTGTGTGTGTGTTCTTAGAATGAACACAAAACGACAAACTTTGGTGTTTATGGAAACACACCCCATAAGAAACAGAAAAGTATTCTTGCAAATCTTGTTGCCTCCAATGAAATAAGTCGCTCGGGCACACTTTCTGTTTGCCGGGGTGTTCTTAGTGGATGTACTGTGCGTCTGTTCGAAGGGGATAAAGATAGAGAAATGGGTAAAGTCCGTAACCGTGGCTATAGTGTAGAGGTAAGGCGCATGTCATTAAGTTTTGATGCAAAACGATCAGGTTCAAATCTGCCTTTTGCCACACTCTCTAACCAAGAAACACTTAAGCCCCTTTCACACTGCAATTCCGGCAAATACACGGATAATGCGACCCGGCATTTGTTCCCGGGTCGCTAGATTTGGTCCATTCACACTGCCAGCGAAATACCGTAATATGTGCGCTTTCACACACAACCCGTAACGGTCCCGGGTCGAGTTGACACGTGACATCCTGATGTGACGTATAACGGCGAGCGATCACCGCTTCAGCGCGGATAGTAAGGAGCTCCGTGGTCTCGACTTGTGTCCAGTTTGCACACATTTCTGCTTGTTTAATTTTAGTTTCTTTTGTATATTCACTGTCTGCGTTTAAAACACAGACTAGCTCTTCTGTCACTGCAGGGTTGTATTATTGAAAAAACAAGCTCTAGGAGTCGCACGATAACTATGTACACGTTGCAGCATTAGTTTCGGCTTTTGTTCACACAGCGCTCGTCCCGGGTCGAATACCGCAATGTTACTAGGTCCCCGACCCGGGTCGAATTCGGTAATCAATCCCGGGACGTGGTTGCTTTCACACAGAAGGCGACCCGGCAATGTTCCGGGAATATTGCGGGTCCGACGTGCAGTGTGAAAGGGGCTTTATTAATAAACACACGTTAGATGCTTTATTTCCACTTTTCTAATATTTTCTCAATTCTTTTTGAAAATAAATGCCTTTCCGATCAGACATTTAATGGAAAAGGGAGTAGAGAGAGTGTGGCAAAAGGCAGATTCGAACCTCTGATCGAGTTTAAATATTAATTAAAAAGAAAATCAAAGGCTGCGATTTAATTATAGTCTGCATTTCAGTACTATAATTAACACATTAATTCTTTAAACACTTCTACTAAAATTATATTATAATAATAACTATTATTAATATAAATATGATTTCTTTCCCCCTCAGCTCTCCAAAAAAAGAAAAAGAAAAAAGTTGCCAGCCACCACCAGCATTTTTGATCATTTTCACACAACTTTCATGGCCTCCCGAAGTCAGACGCCAGTCTGATACATTCTTCCTCTTCTTCATCTTCGCTCAGTTGTAGATAAGGGATATTATCCAATCTTATTAAGCCGCTTTCATCGTCGCTCAGATCATCTCTACAGCCGGCCAGAGCGCTGCATAAATAATTAGCCACGCGTCCCTTGGAGGGCGGGGCAATAACAAAGGCCAGTGTGGAAATACACAGACAAAACAAGGCGATTTCAACCTCAAAATATACGCTTTTAAATATACCATTAATGCCATCTCAAACACGGAGAGGCTTCTTCGTGATTTCAACTAACAGATTCTGCAAAAAAGCAAAAATCACATCATTTGAAAAAACAAAAAAACGCTTCTTTCTCATTTTGCTCGAAAGTGCAGCTGCCGACTTGTGTCCCTGGTTTCTGTGACGGGTCACGTGTCATCTTTGGTTTGATTAAAGCAAACCCTGGTGCGATTGCTCTGTTAGTGTGGTTCATTTGAATAAGTGTGAACGCTGCCATCTGAACCCTGGTGCGCACCAAACAAGACGACTGAGACCGCTGAAAAGATGAGTCTCAGGGTGCATTCACACTTGTAGTTCGGTTAGTTTGGTCTGGACCAAAAAACGAAAACAAAACGTATAGTACTGGTCCGCTTAGTGTTCACAATGGCATTTTTAACAGCGCAGAGCGCACCTAAAGTTACAGAACCAAAAGTTATAGGGAGACCGTCACAAACTGATTGGTCGGCTTATATGATGTAGGAGCTTACTGAACATTCAAAACAATGCTGTGTGCTGGATTAAACGTGATCGTTTTATGCGTGTACATATGGCATTATTTTTACCAGCTGAGAACTAATGCAGAGCTCATAAAATGTTCAAAACAGCACCAGGATTCCCTCCATTGTATGCAGAAATGAAGATCTGCTGCAAAAGAGATGAGTTACGTCATCTGTACCAACTAATGGGCAACAAGTCCTTTGATGAGAAGAACCAGGTGTGCTTTTTGTGCGTTTTTTCTAGCATTTTCGAAACGTTGCTCGTCGGACCAAATATTGATGAGGCACTTATCTACTCGTTGCTCCACGTTTGCCCTATAACGTTAACGCCACTCATTTTGGATACACTGATTGATCTTTCTGCGTCGTCAAATCAGCTGACTATGCGTCCCATCTTGCGACATTACGTCCGGTTTTTGGTTCATTTACATGTCTTTGGTCCGTGTTGCGTTCATATATCAAACAAACCGCACCAGAGTTTGTTTGGAAGCAGACCGAGACCCATGTTTTCAGCGGTCTCGGCCCGCTTGTTTGGTGCGCACCAGGGTTCGGATGGCAGCGTTCACATATGTTCAAATGAACCGCACTAACCGAGCAATCGCACCAGGGTTCGTTTTAATCAAACCAAACAGGACAAATTGTAACACACCCTCAGGCCACTTCCAAATGAACTCTGGTGCAGCTGGAATGAAATATGAACACAACACAAACCAAAAACAGGACGTGATGTCACAAGATGCGACCCTACAAAGGACAGAATGCCCAAGCATGCATGTTTTTTTGCCAATCAAGTTTCGATACAGGCATTGGAAATTATGTATTTATGCAGCATATCTTTGTGTGTGACGGAGGGAGTGCACATTTTATTAGCTTTTCACAAGTTCTCAGCTAATTCATGCTAGCAAAGTGCTAAATCATGCTAGCAATGTGCTAAAACATGCAAGCAACATGTTAATTAATGCTAGCAATGTGCTAAATTAACTGTTCACATACCAATTCATGCAAGCAATGTGCTAAAACTGCTAGGAACATGCTAATTTGTTCTAGCAATGTCTTAAATTATGTTAACAAATGTTAAAGCATGCTAGTTAATGCTGGAAACATTCCAATTCATGTTACCAAAATGTTCATTCATACTAGCAAAACCAAACTACAAGTGTGAGAAAACCCTTAATACAGCAGAAGATAATATATTCTGCGAGGCACTGTAGAAGTAAGTGTCTTGCCTGTTTGTGAGAATGCTGTTGCTGCCGCTCTCCCAGTCAGCTGCAGGGGTGGAGCGCAGAAGCTTGTTTTTACTGGTGTCCAGTGGTACCAGCAGATAAACCATCAGGCTGGCGTAATGGATGGCCTGGCTGAACACTGTACTCTCCTCGTTCTTCACCAGCTCCTGCTGCTTCTCTTTGCTCAGACTGGGCCAAACACGCAACTGCTCTGCTGCGAGGTCCATAGCGGTCCGTTCTGACTCACTGGCTGCTGTGGACAAAGTACTCTGATCCTGATGAAGAGATGAGATTCAGAGTTAAATGATATCCCTTTTCTACTGAAATGGTGTCAGAGTCGATGCTCGCTAGGGTTTGTATGGACCTCTATTAGACCAACCAACCTCGAATGACAACCTAATTTACAATAGCCACGTTTCCATTACAGATTTGCGCAAAACTTTTGTTTTACAAAAAAAATTTAATATTTACTAAATGTCGATTAAAAAAACTATTGCGCAATGACAGCATTTCCATTAACCAACGTTTTACAACTAAAACACTTTTTTTTTCCTCTTGTGATAAATCATTACAAAAATCACGGTGACGGATTTTGGTAGGTTTACATATAACTGCAGCCACCGCACAAACTTTATTTTGAATGGAAGGAGACGTAAGTGTGTTTTCCACACATGAATGGCAGGAAAGCCTCTTATACTTGGAAGCGGCCACATATGAGTTGTTTGTGGGTGTTTCTCCCGCATATCTGCTTCAAGGTCTTGATAAATTGTGGCATTTCTTTGTTGTTTAGAAACCAGTATTCCCAGAATTATTTAGTCATTTATGAGTTTTTATGAGAACTTTTCTTCTGTCTAAACAAACCGCGCAATCTTTAAAGAATGATCGACCAGGTGACCTGTAAATGCGAAAATATTATTGCAAAAAATGTCCTTTGCCGAATTGCCTGAAAAACATTCTCATGTGATCGAAACTTGTTTTTTTGTTGCACTATATAGGAGTTGGAAATTTACAGCAACTGATATTTCATAACATATTCATAAACAAGACACACCAGTCTTTGTTTATAAGCCTTCAAATAAGTTCTAGTTTTTAATTATCTTTTTATAGATAGTAAACATAACTGAAATCATAAATTACATAAAACGTGGTCAGTGATGAGTAAGATTGCCCAGGATTAGGATAAGGAGAAATATAGTTAATATAGAAATATAATATAAACACATGCCCAATTGTAATATGTCAAATAATTTATTATTAGTTTGTTCATGTTGGTTTAAAAAAAAAAAAAACTCTACATTTAACATTTTAATATAAACAAAAAAATAATAATTTGTTTTTGTACAAATATCCTTAATGATAATTTATAAATACCAACACATTTTGTACCATTTAACTCTTAACCTGAACTAATCTTGTCACATCATAAAAGTGTCAAATGATTTGATATTCTAAGAGATGTATTGGCCTTGACAATCATGAGGCTCTACAGTTCTATGTTTTTCACAGCATATTGGTTGCACTCGGATTTAGTAGACAAAATTTCTTTAACATGTAACATTTTTTTCTAAGAAAAGGTCATCTTCTCAAGAATTTCATTATGATATCAGGACAGTTGTAACAGTGAGATGGACGAACGGATGAATAAAAAAAGTCCCAATTATACCTTGATTTTGGCAGTGATGAGTTGCTTGTCCTCGGGGGCAGTGAGGTAAAGCGTTCTGATCTGGTTTTGCACCTCAGAGTAGAAGGTGGCCTCCCAGAACTGCTGATTGGTCCAGATAGGATGGTCTTGTATGCAGGTGTAGGCGAACTGATCCACCCCAGCTGCCAGTTTCTGTAAGCAAGAAGAAGGATCAGCGGGCGACACAATGTGAAACTCTGGCAGACTGCTAAGATAAACACAGTGCCTGCTACTGTCCATATAACAGGTCAAATCAGCCGAGCTGAGGTCCTCGCAGCTCATTAAACCAACTGGGCTGTAGAGCGCTTGTAAAGGAGTCCATTAAAAAGCATGGTGAAAACAGGAAAGTAACACACTGTTGCCAAAGGTTTTAGGAGCAATCAGTCATTTTTAGTGGTCATAATGTTCTCAACACATACAGTAGGCCTCATACAGAGAGACTGCAAGGCAAGACTTTGAAAACATGACCGGAGTGTTATTCTGTGCTCTCCGATGCAAACCATATCACCTGTGGGCTGCTTACTGACCCTAAAGGACATCTGCTAAAGCTATGAAGGCTTAACTTATTGTATTTGCACATGCGGAAGGATCACACACCATGCATGACATCTTTCTCACCTTCCATTGGTCTGTACAGTTCACACCTCAGATCAGATTACCAACCAATGTCTTCTCAAAACCCATACAATATTATGACAAACTGTCTTTGCTACTTAGTTTCCCTACATCTAACCAAACCACAATCACAAGTGAAATGACGGATGGAAAGAGGGAAGGAGAGAAAAATCAGGGGCAATGGAAAGCCGGAGACAAACATCATAATAACCAAGAACAGATTCTGGCTATGTCTCAATTAGTATACTTCACTAGGCCCTGAAAACATGTGCTACACTTGTGATAAAAAGTGCATATTTATGTAAAAACATTTAGCTAGTATAGAGAGATATTACCATGTCACAAAATTACATTTTATTAGCACAGAAAGCGTTGTTGTATACTGTGCATGTTTGAAGTGCTAGCATGTTCCTAAATCCATTTTAGTTTCCCCCTTTAAGAGTCGTTTAGCGGTTTCTTTAAACTACGGGTCTCACTGACCGATTTTAGTACACAAGCATTTACATGTGAAATCTGCATACAAACATTTGAAAAAATGCAAACCCCTTCCGATTAATCAACTTGTACACGACCCTTTATAGTTTGCTCTTCTGCTTCTGAATCAGTTACTTGCTCAAACATATGGCTGAGTTAAACCAGTATTTCTACTTGCCATTGTGTAACATTTACTTCAGTTGACCGAGTGGATCAGGTAGTCAAAGCTGCTGTGAAAGCATGAGTGGAAGTGGGGGATTTTAAAGGGGCGGTGAAATGCTGTTTCATGCATACTGAGCTTTTTACACCTTTAAAGACTTGGATTCCCATCCTAAACATAGACAAAGTTTCAAAAACTAATGTTGGACGTTTGATGGAGTATTTCTGTGTTAAAAATACTCCTTCCTGTTTCTCACAAGTTTCGGAGAGTTTTTTTCGAGTATGGGTCTACTTGACGTTAAATAGAGCGGAAGGTCCTTGTATGGGCTGTACGGGCTCTTCTCCCGGAAGGGTGCGCGCGCGCGTGACTAGAGGGAGAGAGAGGAAATGCACGCTGTAAACACTCTCTCAGCTGCAGATCCAGTTTTCCGTGAACACTTATGTCGCGCCGCGCTCCACTTTATTCCTATGGGTGACGTCGAGCAACTTCAACGCTTCAGCACAGCATTCCGGGAAGGCAGCGCTGCATTTGAACCGATTTGAACGCAGAAATGACGGGAAGCTTCAAGGCATCGCTTCAGTTGCTTCGCAAAGTGGATTTCCACGGTCACTGCTGTCACAGGACTTCACCAAATCATACCAAAGAAGTGTGTTTTTGACAGAGCGGTCCTGCTTTGGAAGATGCCGGTGAGTAAATCAACTTCAAATGTCTCTGCTATTGGCTACCGTCGCATGAGTAAACATCAGTAAACGATACGATCGCGTGCTTCGTCATTCAAATGCGCTAACGGTTACTCCATTGTTGTTCTGTATAACGTTACACTATTCTGACTCTGACGTGCAAAACCGTTTTGCTTGCTACCTCTAAGGTCTAGTCACATACAATAGTCCATAAACCGAATCATGTCCTCATAAACTGCACACAAAGGCCCCTAAATACAGTACATACCACAGAGACGGACATCCTGATGTTGCCGTTTCTCCTGTTCAATTTATTTCAGCCTCAGATTTGATTGTGGATCATTATCTGTATTAGCTGAGATAGCTGAGATGGGTTTCTCCACGCTTGAGGACGTGACCGCTTTGCGCGCTTGTCATTCTTTAGCTCCGCCCACACGATACGCCTCCAGGCGCTCGTTTTTTTCCGGAAAGACTCGGTACAGCCCATATTTCTTTTATAAATATGATAAAACTAAAGACTTTTCGGAGATATGAAGGATGCGATACTACTCTATAGGTACTCAAGATTGACATGAGATTGACTGAAACTGAGTGTTTCACCCCCCCTTTAAGAGAACCATCAAACTCATCTTCCATATCGCAACAACTTATGGGTAATGCTATACAATCAAGCCTCCATGGATCCAGTGGAAATAGTACACCATCTGAACAACTTAGCATACTTTTTTTTAACATTACATGATGTGGAGTGCACTAAATGCAATCTTGCAAACTATTTACGAGACTAGGGCACAACCTCTGAAACTGTTTCATGATCCCCTCAACTTGGGACTCTTTTGCTTTTTCCATAAATCCAACCCCCAATCCTGTACACCTAAAGGCTATTTCTCAAGGCCGACATAAATGCATTTTTCTTTAAGTATGGCCCTCGATCACTGGGAAATTACCAGCACTGACATTAATGTGAAGGCTTGTTTGGACAGTTTATCTTTCCCTATGTAGCCTGGAATGTCTAATATGAATTTCAACACCAGGAAACCCTATAATACCGACGTGTCCATGTCAAGATGTGCTGATAAATCCAGTTCATCTATAATTCTTGTAGATATGCTAAAGCTGGCCAGGTTAAAGCTTTGAGGGCTTGCAGATATTCTGGGCCTGTCTAGACCCCATTTGCTAAAGGGTGACATACAGATGGAGCTGAGTGAAAAAGGGGTAAGAATTGCAGCAAGAGGAACAGAGCAGTTGTTATTGTAGGATGCAGACCAGGGACACACTGCCAGAGTTGTATTTTTTGTCTTCAACATGGTTGTGCATCTGACTGGCAACAGATGGGGGTGAATGTGTGCAGATATGTGTGCTCTCTAACAACAGATGTAAGGGGGTCAGTTTGACCTCTTCCAACTGTACAGCCTTGACGATAGGGGAGACCGAGACAGAGACAGAGACAGAGAGAGAGCGAGCACATGTCAAGACTTTACATTCCATGAGGGAATTTATTTGATCAGACTTTGTGGCAGGTGCACTCAAAGAAGAAGAAGAAGATGATTATTGCCTCGTGCCATTTAATTAATTCACCCGATCTAAAGATTTTTGAAAATTGAAAACTTAAATTTCATTGTGTTCAATCCACCTAATATATTTAAAACTGAAGTGTACTTACTCATTTGTGTTAACGCTACATGGATCATTTTAGTTGAAAAACGAATTGGGCAGTGGATCTATAGTTCCCAGCATTCTTTGCAAGGACTGTATTAAGAGAGTCAATTTAGGAAACATTGCAGAAACTGCTCTAACATAACTCAACATTAAACAGTAACATGTCTTAACATGTTACTGTTTAATGTTCAGTTACGTTAGAGCAGTTTCTGCAATGTTTTAAATTTTATGGTTACCATTGTGCTTGTGCACTGTGAATAATAACTATACTAATGCTGGTACTGAGTCCAGTCTTTTCTTAATTGTTCATTATATACACCGATTGGGCATTATATAACATTATGACCAATATTTTGTTTTGTCCAAATATTATTTTTGGTCATCCTTTTTTTAGCCAAAACAGCCCTGACCCGTCGAGGCATGGACTCCACCAAACCCCTGAAGGTGTGTTGTGTTATCCGGCACCAAGACGTTAGCAAGAGATCCTTCAATTGCTAAAAGTTGCAAGGTGGGGACTCCATGGATCAGACTTGTTTGTTCAGCCCATCCTACAGACGCTCGATTGGATTGAGATCTGGGGAAACTGGAGGCCAATTCAACACCTCAAACTTGTTGTGCTCTTCAAATCATTCTTGAACCATTTATGCTTTGTGGCAGGGCACATTATCCTGCTGAAAGAGGCCACAGACACCAGAGATCACCTTTTCCATGAAAGGGTGGACATGGTCTCAAACAATGCTTAGTCAAAGTAACATCCACATGAATGGCAGGACCCAAGATTTCCCAGCAGAACATTGCCCAAAGCATCACACTTCCTCTGTTGGCTTGCCTTTTTCCCATAGTGCATCCTGGTGCCATGTGTTCCTTAAGCAGCGCACATGCACCCAGCCAGCCACGTGTAAAAGAAACTGTGATTCATCAGACCAGGCCACCTTCTTCCATTGGTCCGTGGCCCAGTTCTGATGCTCTCGTTCACACTGTTGGTGCTTTCAGCAGTGCACAGGGGTCAGCATGGACACTGAGACTGGTCTGCGGCTATGCAGCCCCATACGCAACAAACTGCGCATGACAAAAGACACCTTTCTATGAGAACCAGCATTAACTTCTCGAGTAATTTGAGCTACAGTAGCTTGTCGGTTTGATCGGACCACACAGGCCAGCCTTCGCTCCCCATGTGCATCAATGAGCCTTGGCCGCCCATGACTCTGTCACCGGTTCACCGCTGTTCCTTCCATGGAGCACATTTGATAGACACTGAGAATTTGAACTAAAACTAAATTGTGTTGACACCACTAAACTAATTTACTTTGAATTAACTAAATTCACTTCTGTGTAAACACTGTGTGTCATGAATAGTTTTTTTGAGTGTAGAAGATGTGGAATAAAAGCTGCCGCCCTTGAAAGGGTTGAAGTAGAGTTGCAAGATTAATATTTAAAAGGTCGCAATCTTAATTCCAACATCTATAAATGACAGCGATTCGGCTGTCTATTAAACATTTGACAAGTATGATCACTGAAAACATTAAAGTACTTGTGAAATCAAAATCTATCTTATTTACTTTTTTAGCACATATTACAGGTCTTGAGGTGAACAATTAATCCACGCAAGTTAATACACTCTTATTGGGAGTCCCAGCACATTTGCATTAAACTGTTCTTAACTTTGTTGCATCACCAATCTTGCATACTCTCTGTCACTCATGTTACCAGATGATCCATTAGAGTCCAACTAGAAAACAGGTAAATAAAGTCACCATCAGAAGCTTTTTCCAATTTTCCAACAGGGATCAAAACCTTCATTTGTGTCAGAAAACCAGATCTTGCTTTGATCCGTGACCAACCCAGTGTAATGATTTACCAACATTATGGAACAAATCCCTGCTTTTTAATTCTAAGAGACATTCTGTTTGCAGAGCCAGGAAGGAATCAAAATAGTCAAATTAAACTGCATTGTGTCATAACATATTTGCGTTTACGTGAGCTCAAGGACATCTAGGATTAAACAGTGCATTTACAATTATGTTTTAAAAAAAGCAACAAAAGAACATCAGGGCAAAATGTTAAATGGTAGAATAAACAAAACAGTCTGGCCCATCGGTATGCAGGACATGTTGTAATCATGTCCCACAATGCAAAATAAACAGGGGAAGGTCAAGCTATGGTCAACAAGACTCATGACGGTTTTATGCTAACTCTTGGATTGACAAGATATGAATGTAACGGCTCGACAACAGCAAACACCCCAAATCCACCGCTGCTGAACTGTGGCTGAAACACTTGCCTGCTGCAGACAGTGCCAGAGAGATCTGTGGTACTTTCAAACCACAATTGTATGAGCGAATGGCATTCATTTATTATTTCAAGACAGACACTTTATGTAAGAGATTAGCAGACATAACATTATTTACTGAAAAACAATGGAAAATCTCTCCCTTTCCCATAATACAGTCATATGGACCTACACAGTGACACAGAGTTTACAGTGGGGAACTATCACCTAACCATCTACTTTAAGGCCTATATTTAGGAATGATTTATTTTAAATTGCATATAAAATGCCCATTCATTCAGATGGCAAAGTTTTAACATTAACTAATAACCTTAATGCATATTTGTCAGTCATATATAAATGAAACAAGTAGTAATGAGATTTATGTAATTATTAATAAACCATATGCATTTTAAATACACTATAACAAAGTTTATTTGTTTTTGAAATAAGTATATATAGCTCACCAGGACTGAATTTGTTTCACCGATCAAACAGACGAGCTACTGCAGCTCGAATTGCTCAAGAAGTTAATGCTGGTTCTGATAGAAAGGTGTCAGAATACACAGTGGATCGCAGTTTGTAGCGTATGGAGCTGCATAGCTGCAGACCAGTCAGGATGCCCTGTCCACTGCTGAAAGTGGGCATGTGAGCATCAAAACTGGACCACGGAGGATGCACTATGGGAAGCCAGTGGAGGAAGTGCTTTGGACAATGTTCTGCTGGGAAACTTTGGGTCATGCCATCCATGTGGATGTTACTTTGACATGTACTACCTACCTAAGAATTGTTGCAGACCATGTACACCCTCTCATGGAAACAGTATTCTCTGGTGGCTGTGTCTCTTTCAGCAGGATAATGCTCCTGCCACAAAGCAAAAATAGTTCAGGAATGGTTTGAGGAGCACAACAATGAGTTTGAGGTGACTTGGCTTCCAAATTCCCCAGATCTCAATCCAATCGAGCATCTGTGGGATGTGCTGAACAAACAAGTCTTGTCCATGGAGGTCCCACCTCACAACTTACAGGAATTAAAGGATGTGCTGCTAACATCTTGGTATCAGATACCACAACACACCTTCAGGGGTCGAGTGGAGTCCATCCATAGATGGGTCGGGCTGTTTTGGCTGCAAAAGGGGGACCAAAACAGTATTAGGAAGGTGGTCATTATAATGCCTGATCGGTGTACATGGTTTATAGTGTATCATAGTTTCCACAAAAATATTAAACAGCACAACTGTTTTCATCATTGATAAAAATAAATGTTTCTTAAGTGCCAAATCAGCACATTAGAATGACAAGAGACTTAAATATGACAAATAAAATGAAATAAATGCAAATGCATAAAGGGACTACATTTTCATGTAGTAGTCACTTTTTTATTGCCAATGTTTGAACAGCTTGCAATGAAACCTTCCCAGATGTCCTAGGATGTCTATGAAAGCATGTTGACTGATTTTTGTGAAGAACATTTTTGCTGGGAAAATCAAAAGGGTGTGACGTTTCCGTTCAATGACGCATGAAAATGGTTATACAATATTCAGAATAATGCAGAAAGAGCTATTCTGTACTGTAATGTCAATGTGTATAATGTACAAACTACAGTCTCACATAGTCAGATCTATACCGTCTATAGTCTCAAATATACTTTACAATCACACTATCATATCACATCTGTCCACATGATGCCAGTGAATCACAGAGCTGGTGCAAACATCCACATCGCTATGATCACATCGCTCTTACCGGAGCCATGGCTGTCCTTTTTTGTGCGTTTTTTTGTTGTTGTTATTGAGAGGAAAGCGTGCAGCACATATTTACATAGTAATCTAAACGCTCTCAGGATCATGGACGGCGTCATGATGTTTGTATAGAGTGATTGCTAATAAAGCTAAAAGGTTTCTACATATAGCCCCATTAACTATAAATAATGCCATGATTGACAAACACTACACAGTGTATAACACCGATGTTATAAAGAGAGATGCAGATATTATGATGAAAGGATCATTTTTAGAGACTGACTGATATTGATTATGATTAAATGTCCAATAGCCGAAATGCAGAACACATAGCACCATAATTTATCGGGAAACCCGATGATCAAGAACCAGTAACTACCGTAATTCTTCAAATAAAAGCCTGTAGTCAATTAAACGCCGGGCCTCTGATAGTGGCCGGGGGTGTGGTCAGCACAAACAAATAAAGGCCGGGGGGAAATGTGTGGATAATCTCCTATTATCCTTTGCATTTCATTTATTATGCATTCAAGTTCATCATAATGTACAGTAGGGTTGTGTCGTGAAGGCTGACTGACATCACCCAACCATACCACACGCCAGTGCGACACACACTAATCCTATAGTAGTCTCTTCTAGTTAACTTAGCAGAGATTGCTCTGTAAATTAAATTGAGAATATAACTGATTCATATGTGCCATTTTAAATAGGCTACGATAGTCTATGAGAGATGCAACGTCTGTGAAAATACCGTTTCAGGCAGGCTACACAAATATTGATCTTTAAAATTTTAGCCTCTCGTCTTTTTATGTCTTCTGCATTTAACTTAAAATATTTTATTTTGTACAAGAAAACAGCATAGGCTACAAAATAAACTATGCTTCTGAAATATTGTACAGTGGTCATATGAACTAGGCTACACTAATGATCGTTTAAAAAACAATATGCAAAATCAAAATGCAATATCTCCGTGATGGATTGAGAAAAGTGCGTGCAACCTATTGGAAGCCCGGATGAGTAATTAGTTGGGTCAGAAAAATAATGAAATTATAGTTTTTAAAGGGGGGGTGAAATGCTGTTTCATGCATACTGATCTTTTTACACTGTTAAAGACTTGGAATCCCATACTAAACATAGACAAAGTTTCAAAAGTTAAGGGGGACGTTTGATGGGAGTATTTCTTTGTCAAAAATACTACTTACGGTTAGTCATAAGTTTCGGCAAGTTTTTTGAGATCATGCGTCCCCTTTGACGTTAACGGGGGCGGAATTTCCTTGTATGGGCCTTACGGACAATTCTACCGGAAGCGCGTGAGAGAGAGCGAAAGCAACAAGCTACGCCCATCAAAGCGCTGGCTTGTAGGATGCTAAACAGGTAACATAATGTGCTAAACATAACAATGTCACCAAAAAGTGCGTTTTTGGTTGCCAGACCAAGACAGTCCTGCACAGATTCCCCAAAACCCCGCGTTAAGGCAACAGTGGATGTAATTTGCTTTTCCGGATCAGCAACTGAGTTGCGCGAATGTTTATATCTGTTCGCTGCATTTCGGTGCCGACTGTTTCATAAACAAGGCCCAGCTCGACGCCGGCTTTTCCCAATCGCCTAATGCTGAAGGATGGAGCAGTCCCAACGTTAGAACCGCAGGCGGTGAGTGAGACTGCTTCAAATGTCTGTGTTATTGCCTATGGTCATCAAGTAGCCCAAACATGATCACGTATAGTTAATTGATCAATGGAGCATGCGATGTGTAGTGCGTGTACATTTGTTTAGCTGGCCACTATATGTGTAACTTTATGTTTGTGTATTGTAAAAGCACTCCAAACAACAATGCACAAAGAGTGGGGAAATATGTTGAACTAAATAAGCACGCTTCTTCATTCAAATGCGCTACTATTCCGTGTCTTTCTATGTAAACACTAACTAATCCTGCTGTGCAAAACCGGTCCGCTTACTGTCTACACAAACCACGCGTAAACACACAAACACACGTGCACAACTGCACTTCCCACATGTACACCTTCAAAGACAAAAATACGACGATATAATTCAAGTATAAATATGTAAATAACACAAGCCGCTAAGCATATTATATAGTTAGTGTATAACTTGTACCGTAGTGTATAGAGACGTCCTGCTCTAGTCGTTTTTGCTGCTGCTCCTGTTCAACTGCAGCCTCTGGGTCTGATTCCGGATCATAGATGTATGGCTGTATCTGATTAAAAGCCATATTTTTATTTTGAATAAAGTTTTTTTCCCGCTGTTAGGGATGACGCACTCGACTCAACACAAAAGCAGCAGCGGGCACACGTCATTATTTAGCTCCGCTCACACGACACGCCCCCACCCGCTCGGCTTTTTTCGGAAAGACTCGGAACAGCGCATCTTTCTTATATAATTATAAAAAAAATAAAGACTTTTCGGAGATATGCAGGATGCAATGCTACTCTATAGGTACTCAAGATTGACATGACACTGACTGAAACTGAGTGTTTCACCCCCCCTTTAAGTATAAAAAAATATGTAAAGAGATTAAGAGTCATTAGTTGGGTTGGAAAAATAACTAAATTACAGTTTAAGTAGAGAATAATATTTACGTAAAATAAATATATTAAAATAAAAAGTGCTTAAAAGTACACAAATCTTCTTAAGTGGAAGGAAGCTTTTTTTCCCCTCATGTGCGATATATAGAAAGCACTGAGTCATTAGTTGGGTTAGTAAGCTAAAATAACCTCACGTGCAGCCTATATAGAAATTAAGCGTGGAATAAACATTTGACATTTTTCAAACTGACTCATTGTGGTTACCAATTAGGCTACCGTAATTCTGACCCAAATTGCTTTGCCGTCTTTCTGGCTGTTATAGCAAATGGGGATATTTTTGCAAATGTTTCTTAAAATCAGTGATATCTGTCCACTGGAACGCTATCGCTTTTAATTTAAAACGGTTTATTTAAAGCAATTATTTTTCAAACAGATGGAATTAGAAATACAGGCCTGCCCCTAACAAAAGCCTGCTTCAAATAAAAGCCTGTTCCCTCCTTCAGTTCAGGTAAATAAAGGCCCCATTCTTTATTTGAGGAATTACGGTAGTCTCTCTCTGGTTATTTTCCAATGAAATTAACCATTTAAAGTAATTGGTTGTTTTTATTAGGTGAACTGCATTTGTGTAATTCTGTTTTACAGAAATACGCACAACACAGAAAAAAGAAAAAAAGGGGGAAAAAAAGCACAACTTCTTAAATACCCAACATGTGAATGAGCACAGAAGGCAGACATTAAACATTCATATCAACATCTTAGGACAGACTACACACAGGTACAGGACATAATACACTTATAAACATGCTACAGGTGCACAAACATAACAAAACTCTCGGATGTCACAGCAGACATAACTTCACAGCGCAGCAACAATGGCACCTGATGATATCATATCGGTCAATGCAATAATGTTTTGATATTGAATATTTACTCAAATACAAACAGTTCGTAGACCGCCACGCTCACCGAAAGAGAGCATGTTGAGTATGTTCCCATGTCCAATGGCATGCAGACCTTGACTACAGAACAGCTTAGCCCTCTGGGAAAGACGACAACGTGCTGGAGGAGTGCCACGGTGACCCAGCTAACCAAATAAACACAACTTGAGGATGCCCTCCCACATTCTCACAAGTACAAGAACAGAGCTGATGTTTATAGGGTTCATCATATCATAACCACTCAAGTTTATCAAGGTGCAAGTGTATGACATCAATAATCATTACTTTCTAAGACAACGGCATGAATTAATAAAATGCATCATCGAATGTGTGCAAATACATCATAATTGATTGGTTGCCCCTATGCTACACAGTGAAAGGAAACAGCATGTTCTATAGCCAAGCGTATGAAATCCATTTTTTTATTTTTTTATTTTAATGGTTAAAAAGCATGTCTAATTAAGTGAAATCATGAAACCTATGCAATTTAAAAATTGTTTTTAAAAGATGAACAAAAATGAATTTTTTAGGGCATTTTAAAATGCATTTAATTTTTATTAAGCATATATAATCAATTTAATTTATAAAAATGTAACAATTTAATAATGTATTAACATTTTTACAATAATACATGAAATGTTTTACGTTTTCCAGAAATTTTGTTTTGGTATTTTGCATTTATTTGGGATTCATGATTTAATGCAAACATATCAAAAACGGCGGTAAATGAACAATTGATTTAATATACATTGGAATTTTAAGAAACAGAGGTTTACTGTAAGAAAAAGTGTGGTGTTCCTAAAATTAGGATTTATTAGTATTATTAGTACTACTTTGAGAAGTGTGTTCTAATGTGCAACAGTAATGTATTTTGTCATTATTTCTTAGTTAAAGCAGCACT
The DNA here is from genome assembly GCF_024679245.1 of Pseudorasbora parva. Taxonomy (NCBI): domain Eukaryota; kingdom Metazoa; phylum Chordata; class Actinopteri; order Cypriniformes; family Gobionidae; genus Pseudorasbora; species Pseudorasbora parva. Next base: position 7,301,323 of record NC_090172.1, on the reverse strand, counting down.
TAAAAGTTTAAACAAACTTTTATTTTAACAAGCAGTCGTGAAGACTGAGTTTCTGTCATAGATTGTAAAAAAAAATATGGGTGTAGTGTCCATGACATCGCCCCTAGGTTTCTGAAGAGAATTTTTTAAAGCCTCAAAGTCGGCCGTTGCCATCTTGGCAGCGTGTCACCGCGTGTCACTCCCGAATAACTGAAAATGGACAAAGAGGCGGGACGTGGGCAGAGCTGAGGTGAGGCGATGACTAACAGACAGCAGACAAACGCCAATCTACCTGTCACTCAAAGTGGCCACGCCCTTAATTATGTAGAACTTTAAAGCTTTATGTAGATGAATTAAATTCACCCCCCTCACAGTTGTCATGAAGAGAAAAATGTGTTGTCTAAACCAAAACCACAATTTGTACCAGACTGTAAACATGTTTTTTTCTGCTGTAAAGTTGGGCATTTTAACACGGGGCTCAATGAGATTCTGCTCCCTTCTGGAGCCTGTCCCTAGTGGCCAGTCGATGAACTGCAGCTTAAGTCACAAGAGAAACTGGGGGAGGCTGCCGCTTAGTTTCTGCGGGTACATGACATGACAGAGTTTTTTTTTTCAAATGAAATGGTCAAATGCTCAAGAAGTGATGCATTGCGGAAATCAAACGGCCCTTATGTGATAAAGCAATAAAAGCTCTTCCTGGTTAATCTGATTTATTATGTGCAAATGCAAATGAGACAAGTGACGAGGAGTGAGAGGAAGTTTTGACAGTTATATGGACTGGACTGCTGTGGCATTGTGCAGGATTGCCTGGCCCACACCGAAAATACTAAAATCCAAAATCGAAGTTATTAAACATCTAATATGTTTTGGTTAGCAGTGATTGTGTCATGTCACAGACAAACAATTTATTTGATTCTCAAAATTTGTTTATATCTGCTAATACAATAACAAAAGCCAGGCTTTGACCTAATTATTTCCATCTCTAATGTCCCCAACTATAACAAAGTCTGTACATGTCCTCTTTGACCGTTTCATGAGCAGGGAGGCTCTATTTGAATGATGATCTATGAATGACAGCTCTGCGTGTCAGTGACCTTGCTTCCTAGATATCAATTAACTGGAGACTGGAGAGTCAGCTTTTCCCTGAAGAAAGAATGAATCAGAGCTCAAAGGCTAAATGAAATGCATGCTGATCACTTACGAGAAACCTTTTGACCTGCTATGGCAACTGACCTGTCTACATATTCATGCCGTGTGTGAGAGAGCGCGTGATTTCTCACAAGGGACGTAATAACGTATCAGGTGTCCGAGAACCAGACAAGTTGTTTTTCGTCCTACAGAACTCAATTCGAGGTGACTTTGAGGTATCCATGGCATAAAAACATTCTCAAGCAGAGGAACAATGAGCTAAGATTCATTTAGGTTACGTAAAAGCACTCATTTACAATGCTGAAAAAGGTTTAGGCTGTAAATCATGGCAAAGGGGTAGTTGTAAATGGAGTGGATCTTTGTGGGAATTGTTTTGTTGACTTTGTGGTCGAGTCTTTGATTTCCTTTGGCTCAGAGGTAAAAAAAAAAACGATGTTTACTAAGACAAGCATTACAGTTACTCATACTTAAAGTTATGAATTCAAAAACAAACCCTTATCCCAGGAGCATAACTCGTCGGTCATTCATATTAAGTCATTTCTGCTATGAATGATACCTCAAATCATGCATCTTCTATTATTAAGTGATCAGACTTACACTTCAAGAATGCAAAAGGCAACACTGAGCTCTAGTGTGCCTGCGGTAATGTCCATACTTCAGTTGGGTCATCCTTAAGCAGAGTGGCAGAGGTGAGACGGCGTTCAAGCCTTTATCTCCTGCCAAGCCAACACTGAGAACCTCAATAATGTGCAGTGTGGTTTAGTACAAGGCTACTGAGAGTGAAGGGGAGGGCATGTGGATCACAGGCTCACGGAAAAATGCATGAACAGGACAGGGAACAGGGATCATCTGAGGATAGCCCTGCACGCAGATTAGGGTCGCTGCACTGCATTTAAAGTGCATTTTGCTGGGTTTTGAACTGATTTTGGGTGATGTGTGAAATATATCAGTTGACCTTAATAACTGAGCCTGTGGTTTGTGTGATATCAATGGCACAACTCCAACAAGCCTAGACTTTTCTTTAGCACTGAAAAACAAGCAAGGTTTTACTTATCTCTCTCAACAAATGTGTTGTTTTTCTCCATCACAAGAGCGTCACAAATCTGTCAGCTCTTTTTTGTGTAATGCTTTAATCAGGATTTGCTCTTACATAAAAATGGCAAATGGGAAACAGGAAAACTGAAAAACAGGAACTTCAGGGTTTAAAAAATAGCTTTCAGATGTCTTAAAGACTTGAATTGTTCACCTCGCCACGGGCTCTCTGGAACGGTTTGATTGGCAGGTGCATCTCATCGATGAAAATGAGCAATGACTGTGGAAACATGTCTGATTACATGTCCCTATAACTAATTAGTAGTACTTGGCTGCACTTGAACAAACCCTGAGTACTAAACTGAACTCGACACTCAACCAGCACTGTTTACGTTAAAAATATGAATGATGCCTCAAAACGTGGCTTGTTGAAAAAAAGGTGTGCCGTTACTTTTCCAAGCATTTTGCCTGGTGGATGATAAATGGGTGAACTCAAGCCAAATTCAAGCAGTGAAAACAAAATTTGCTATTATATAATCCTCTGCGAGTGTGACGTGTAGCGCGAGACTGTGTACTTTTACACACGTGCAGCTCATGATCTGGTTCGCGCTAAATGTTTCTCCGCATTAACTAATTTTTCTGTATGTTCTGCAAGTTTGGGATTGCATGTGCATTGCAATGTTTGTCAATGTTTTCAAACTTAAAAGCACTTACAGTAAACTGGCTGTGTTCAATAAAGAAATTATTGAAAATTAAGAAATTAAGACAGCCATAAATACATTGTAAACATTATTATTTTAAGAAAAAAACAAAGAATACATTTTACAAGAAAACTGTCACGCCCTCACAATCATCTGTCACTGCCACGTCCACTCGTTCCCCATCACCATCATTCTGAACACCTGGGCACCATCACCAGCCAGCACTATATCAACCCGGCTCACCTTCACTCCCATTGACTGGTCTTGCATTGATCCCATCGTTGACTACCTGTCCTGCCTAGAAGCCTTCACCTGTACCCATCTTCGTCTTCATCATCATCTTTATCATCTTCGTCTTCACCTACATCGTCTTCACCATCGTCGTCCTTCGTCTGAGTGTCACTAACCCCTTAAGTATCACCTCTGATAATAAACCTTGCACTTGCACTAATCCCTCTGTGTCCTCGTCTGTGTCTGACAGAAGACCAGACCAAATGCAGAGCTCTTCGGACACAGGCGGGGACCGCACCGCAGACCACTTCACCATGCTTGTTCACGCAGTACGGTCCTCACTGGTTCACGACACTCCCTCCACCGCTACCCATGCTAGTGTATCATCACCAGCACCACCGGCAACCGCTACTTCGTCAGCTGCCTGCGTAAGTCCCATGGCCCGACCAGCGACCTACAGTGGCGCGGCGGAGGATTGCAGCGGGTTTCTCTTGCAATGTTCCCTGTATATGGAAGCGAATTCCCATCTGTTCCACAGCGAGAGAGGCCGTGTGGCGTTTATCATCTCATTACTCTCAGGCCGAGCCCTTCAGTGGGCACAGTCGTTATGGGAAACGAATGCCCCCGTCATCGGCTCCACCACAGACTTCTGCACTCATCTAAAAGAGGTATTTGGTCAACAAACTGCCAAATTATCTGTCCATGATCAACTGTTTTCTATTCGCCAAGGCAAACAAGAGAAAACAAGTTCCTATGCACTGCGTTTCCGCACGCTGGCCTGTATGAGCGGATGGAATGAATCAGCCCTCGTCACCGCCTTCCGCCACGGCCTCCTCACTTTAATCAAGCAACTCATTTTGTTCTACGAGGATGCCATGGGCTTGGAAGCCCTCATCCAGAAAACCATCCGTGTGTCTCAACGGTTATCTGCCTGTGGCCTTTCCTCACCCGCTGCCGATCCTCCACCAGCTCAAACATCTGTCGCACCTCCAGGACCTGAACCCATGCAGATCGACTCATACCATCTAACCACCACCGAACGCCAATGCAGGATCTCACTACATCTGTGCCTGTATTGTGCGGGAGATGGACATGGCATGACGACCTGCCCTGTGCGACCTACTCGGCCAGCGGTGAGCACCATCCAGTTACCTCCTTTAACGGCAAACCTTACTAAGACGCCAGTATTCATTTGTAATTCCCACTCATCTGTTGCAGCACAAGCCCTCATCGACTCCGGGTCAGCAGGAAACTTCATAAGTCAGCAAACCCTCGAAAAGCTAACCGCCCAACGTCAAAGTTGTCCTGTCGACCTCAGAATCACCACCATTCAGGGAAAACCGCTGGGCCGAGGTCGTGTCCGCCTTTTCTCCCCCACACTTACACTACGCGTTGGTCATTTGCATGAGGAAACCATCACGTTCATGGTGCTGGAGGAGTCAACTGCGGACATCATCCTGGGACGGCCCTGGCTCATCTTGCACCAGCCACATATCCACTGGTCCACCGGAGAGATCCTGCAATGGGGTGAGAACTGCTTTGATCGTTGTATTCATCGTCCCCGCCGAAAAGGTTCATCATCGTCAGTTCCCGCAGCTTACCGGGCATTCCAGGATGTCTTCAGGAAGCGGTTGTCTACCAAACTACCACCCCTACGGCCCTGGGACTGCGCCATTGACCTCCTGCCTTGGGCTACTTTACCCAAGGGCCGCGTCGATCCTCTGTCCATCCCAGAACAGAAGGCCATGGAGGGCTACTACAAGGGTTCATCTGTCCATCGACCTCCCCTGCCACTTCGAGATTTTTCTTTGTGGCCAAGAAGGACTTAGGCTTGCGGCTGCATATCAACTACCGTCACCTTAATTCTCAGACTGTCAAGTTCAGTTATCCTCTTCCTCTGGTCCCATCCGCGCTAGAACAGCTCCGTGGGGCTACCATCTTCTCCAGGCTCGATCTCAGAAGTGCCTACAACCTCATTCGCATTCGGGAGATGAGTGGAAGACAGCCTTCATCACTCCCTCAGGTAACTATGAATATCGGGTGATGCCGTATGGGCTGTCCAGCTCACCCTCCCTCTTCCAAAATTACATGAATAAGGTATTTCGTGAATTCATAAACAAGTTTGTCATCATCTATATCGACGACATCCTCATCTATTCTAGTGACCTGAGGGAGCATGAGGAGCATGTCCTTCAAGTCCTGCAAAAACTCAGTGACCATCACCTTTATCTCAAGCTCGAGAAGTGTGAATTCCACGTCTCCACTGTCCAGTTTCTTGGGTACATCATAGACAACCACGAATTCAAGATGCACCAGAGGAAGGTAGACGCCATCAGTGTGGCCAACTGATGACACCATCAGTTGGCCTCAGCCCACTACCATCAAAGAGCTGCAGCGCTTCCAGGGATTCGCCAACTTCTACCGCTGCTTCATAAAGAATTACAGCCTGCTCAGCTCCTCACTCACCTCTCTGCTCCAGAACCGGCCCAAGTCTCTGGCCTGGACTCCATCGGCTATGGAGGCCTTTCACCAGTTGAAGAACGCCTTCCAGTCCGCTCCGATCCTGGTCCACCCCAATCCTCATCTTCCGTTTATTGTCGAAGTGGACTCCTCATCAACCGGGGTCGGAGCGGTTCTGTCTCAGCGGCAGGGGACACCCTCACGACTCCATCCATGTGCCTTCTTCTCCAAGAAGCTATCCCCGGTGGAGCAGAACTACGACATCGGGAACTGGGAGCTCCTGGCGATCAAGCTCGCCCTGGAGGAATGGAGACTGGCTGGAGGGAGCAGAACACCGATTTGAAGTCATCACCGACCATTGAAACTTTGAGTACCTTCGAGATGCCAAATGGCTGAATCATCGTCAGGCCCGCTGGGCCCTCTTCTTCACCAGATTCAATTTCAAGGTGACATACCGCCCAGGGAACCAGAACAACCAGGCGGATGCCCTTTCTCGTCTTCACCAAGCCGACCCTGAGCCAGAACACCTTGAAACCATCCTCCCTCCAGCTATGGTTGTCAGCCCGATCCAGTGGGCGCTCCACGAGCAGATCCTTACTCAAGCCCTTTACTGAACTTGTCCCTTCTTCACCCACAGATCCTTGTGATAGTGCCGTAGCTCCTCCTCCTACCATCGACGAGGACCCATCAGTCTATCGGGTGAGAGCCATCCTCGACTCGCAGCGACGGGGTTCCCGGATGGAATACCTGGTGGATTGGGAGGACTACAGTCCTGAGGAGTGGAACTGGATCTCCAGGAACGATGTGCTTGACCCCAATCTTCTCACTCAGTTCCACCAAGACCACCCTGACCGACCCGCTCCTCGGGGCCGTGGGAGACCCGTCGCTGCCCGTCCCAGCCATCAGGAGCCGCCCGTGGAGGAGGGGGTACTGTCACACCTTCACAATCATCTGTCACTGCCACGCCCACTCGTTCCCCATCACCATCATTGTGAACACCTGGGTGTTCCTCTGATAATAAACCTTGCACTTGCACTAATCCCTGTGTCCTCGTCTGTGTCTGACAAAAATACTATTTCAGTCTTTCTACTTTAATTCAATGTGCTATTTGCTTTTTCTTTGGGGTGAAACGTATTAGAGGGGTGAAACGCCGCCTCTTTGTGTACGCTTCTGTAGCTCTGCCCACCGACTCGTGGAGTAAAACTGATTATGTTACCGAGCAATTAAGACACAGAAGATAGCAAGATAATCGTTTTTTTTTAAAGACAGACAAATACTGGATTTTTCAGACATATTCAGAACATCGAACAACAGAATGCTGTTCCTTCTATATTGGATCCGACAGGGATAGTATTGCATTGTTACAGATCGATTATGTGGACAGGTCTAACAGAAAATACCTCAGCATGCTGTCACAGGCTGGCGAATCCCTTATTTGTTGGTTCATTGCGATTCGGGATCAGAACAATTCAGATTGGATATCTTATGGGCCAGGGCTCTCAAAGCCCAATGTCCCAGGGCTGTGTGTTTTCCAGACCAAAACTTAAGCACGTCAGCAGGCCTAATAAGGTCTGCATAGTTAATGTTCACTCTCTTGACTTGATATTTGAAGAGTTTATCCATCGATCGGGTGGGCCAAGTAATAAAAAAAAAAAATCAATCGCGGGTTCATGAGAGATAAATCATTGTTGTTGTTGTTGTTGTTTTTGATAAATATGTTTTGAGAGCCCTGTAAGATAATTATTCTTTTTGCCACTTTCAAAACAATCCCTCCCTCATGTGAACTGAACTGACAGGGGAGCTGAAGCTCATTAAATTTGCAAATATTATCCAATCCTAGTCGTGGGCGTTTACTTCCAAGTCTCCAGTGTCATGCCCATCAGAACCCAGCGTTCAGCAGAGAGCCTCAAAACCAGTGTAGAAAATAGCCTATTACTTATTAATTATGATGTTTTTGAATGTAAAAACCACACAAACGTCATTAGTTGACATCAGACAACAGTATAAAAAAATAAAAAAGCCAGTTCATGACACCTTTAAGTGCTTTTGCAAAAAATGCTAATTTCAATAGCTGTCTACGGAAGGCTTAGTAATGATAATTATTATTATGTTTTATGTGTAACAAATTGTAAAAACTCTATATATATAAACTATCAACAATGGTTAGCAAATTAGATTTTAAATACACACACACACACACACACACACACACACACACACACACACACACACACACACACACACACACACACACACACACACACACACACACACACACACACACACACACACACACACACACACACACACACACACACACATATATATATATAAAATCAAATTTGCAAACCATTGTTGATAGTTTCCTGCAGGGCAGTACAATCTCATAGGAATTTAAACCCTTTCCTGGATGGACGAAACAATCTTATCTCTAAGTATTTGGGTTACATTGACCATGCAAATATACAATATAGTGCTACATTTGCTATTGTTACAAGTGCTATTGTCCTACAAATGAACATGAGGGTCACCAACCTGACATCTGATTTCATCACGTCTCACTGTGCACACTGAGTCACTCCGAACGGATCTCAGAGCAGACCACAATTTAAAAGCAACAGAGTCAGTTGTGTCTGTCTCTATGACAACAATAATGTGGGTACGTGATGGATCAGTGTTGAAAGCCAGATACTCCAAATCCCTGCAGCCTTTACCTCCCTCTTTTCCCACTGAACCAAGGTGAAACTAGGCTAGAGTGACCGTCCCTTTCGTCCTTCGCTGAGCGGTAAAATAATGTTAACTTACAGCATGTAACCTACAAAGATCATCTATACAAATGAAACCGCAGAAATGGCTCATTTAGAAATCTTAATGATTCAATGATTTCACATGTGAAAATTGTTTTTACTTATCCCTAAAGATCTTCTTCGTTCTTTGCATAGGGGTAAAAAGAAATCGGAATACATGATCAACGGTATACCGTTAGTGAACATCCTGATTTAGATGAATATGTAAATATGTGCTGCATTCGTTCCTCTCAATAGCTAAAGAAACAACACAAATGTCAGCAGTGAGAAAACAGCAGTAAAGAAAGCATCTGATCGCAGTGATGTGGATAAGTTTACATGAGCTCTGTAATTCGGCACTCCTGTCACGTCACATTTATTTACATAGTACTTTATACAATAGGTCGCTTTAAAGCAGGCAGCTTTACAAAAATAACCATAAAAGTGTCGCTTTCAAAAACAACTTCATGTTCGACTATAAAGCGGCTCTAGGGTGCGCTCATGTTTTAACGCGAGTCTGACCTCGTAGGGACTGAACAGGAGAAATGATCCATAAAAGATTTCCACATCAGAGGAGGCGGAGCCTCAAAGCCACAAGCCACACCTACTTATTACATCATCACCGTTGCAAGTTTGTTTGGCAAGCAGTTTTAAACTCTCAAATTAACTAAAAAAACCCTTCATTTTGGCCTGATTTTGCTCAAAATGGCATCACACCAGTTTGTTTTTTGGTTTTGCTTGAAATATATCAGGCCATTAAGAGTTAAACTGAGCAGATGGAGACAGGTGGAAAGTGCCCCCTTCTTCCAGCATTAGTGAATTTGGGTGCCAGTGTTGATATGCTGTGATTAAGATCCAGTAACTAGAGCTGTCAGTATGCCTGCTGCCAGTCTGACCTCATCTGTTACTCACCCGGTAAAAGGCCGTCGTCAGGGGCAGCAATGCCGCGGCTACAGTGTATTCCTCTGAGCTGGAGCAGTCCTGTGAGTAAACAGAGACAGGGAGATGTTAGACGATATCACTCAAGCATATAAGCTGATAATAATAAGAGCTTTGGCCAATTGTGCACAAAACGTGGCATCACCTGCTATTTTCCCATGTTATATAAGTTTTATTACCAAGGTATGTCAAAGCATTGGTTTCATGTCTATAAATCACATTTTTGCTTTAATAAACATATTATATATGGAGACACAAAATTCATGCTGATTTAAAAGAGAGTTGGCTTCCATTCAGTCAGTTTTATATGCTTTAAAGCTGTTTTCGTAGCATGCATATGCTTTTAATATTTTACATAATCATGCCTCTGACAGTTTTCAGGTTGTTCCGATTTTCAATATAGAAGTAGTTTCATATTTTACATTTTAAACTGACATGACACTGTCATATTTGAACTGAACAAAGCTATTAAATCAAAATTTGGGCTGTTGCATAAAAAAAATAAAAAAATAAAAAAATCAACTGATGTGGTAGTGACATTATATTTTATGTGGATCCTGGAAACAGTCAAAGCCAGATGACTCTGCTTTTTAATGAAAAAATAGCGATTGGTTTTATAGCTTCATGAAAAGTCCCTAATTCATGATTTGTTTTGTATGATGTCTGGCACTGCAAAAATCCGTGAAAAAAATTAGAAGGAAAAAAAGTATCCACGTTTATTTATCAAGAGTCGTCACTTCTATAAGTTTTATATGGTCTAATATAGGAATGAAGATGCTGTAAGCAGTGTCAGGATTATATTTCAGAACAAAAACCCGTAACCATCTCTGCTCTCTGTCCTGGCACACACATCTGAATGTAAAGACAGCAGCAAATCTAAAACATCGGTTCCCGCACAGCTCTATTTCTCTTTCAGTACATCAAGTTTGAAATGAACTGCGTCGTTTGCCAGGGAAGCTGAAACATTCCATTATTATAAGCTTCTGTAGACAATTAAATCACTGGAAATGAACTCGGAGCAAAGTCTGTAATCTTTTACCATCAAATGATCCCAATTATTCTGTGGAGACCTTATTCTGCTCAGACCAGATTTTCCTGAAGAAAATATTAGTGGTGTTTACTGGCCTAAGTCAGAAGAACCTAGCCGCCCCCCCCCCCCCCCCCACACACACACACACACACACACACACACGCACACACAAAAACAGGGCTCGACAATAAGGACTGTCCGATGAATGACCCTCGGGACAGTTGACAGAACAGTCCTTGTCCCGATTGAGCAAGTGTCAAAAGCCTCAAAAGTCTAATTCACACAACATTGTCAAAATGCTGTATTGGAGATCATCTTCGTAAACTTAGTCGGTTATGTCTTAAGTGAACGTAAACCGCTGAGAAATTAAACATGTATATTGAATCTGTGCATTAGGTCTTAAAGTGACAGCAGCCTAACATACCTGCTATTTTCAATGTTAACCATTAACCAAATAATTAATCAATAATCATGGGATGTGGTGTGAACATATTCAACCTATTCATGATTATTAATTTATAATATGTAATGATGTGTGTATGATTTCTATAGTAATGATATAATTTATCATTACCTGAATATGGTCAATGACATAAACAGTAAGTGTCCACAATAAAAATTGGTTTTATGTAACCCTTTTTGGGTCATTAAATTTAAATTTAAAATATTATAACATTTTTTTTGACTATATAAAACCAATTTTTATCTTACTGTTTATGTCATTGACCATATTCAGGTCAGTATGTACAGTAAGCACACACATACACTTTGTACATGGCATGCCAGTAATCACGTCACTCATGGTGTGAATGATTGTCACTGAGAGACTTCAGGAGAGGTCAGAGGAAGTGTTGATTGTTTGCTGCTACACAGCACATATTTATCTTTACTCATTCTCCTGAGGATTGAGTGACTGTGACTCACCACAAACTATACGTGCTGCTGCACAAGTGTGAGCGAATGGAAGTCTATTGAAGGGCACGTGGAATGTGACACGTCGTTCCGTATATTGATGTGACACATTTGTATCCTGTTTAACTCCCAGTTTTACTCCCAGTTTGCACTCACACACTGCTTGCTGTGATTCAGGAATAGGCAATGTGTCAACTTCCAGTAAATCAAAAGCTTTATTTTGATTGCTTTCTAGGAATCGCTTTAACACATCAGTTTTTGAATTTCAAATGCAGGATTTGTGCACATGAAAAAAAATTTTTTTTCTGTAAAACAGAAGTTTTGGTCAACCTCAAAACATGCTATTAATATTGTTCATGCTTGGTAAAGGGTTGGTTTTTCACTTCATAAAATGATTGTAAAGCCACTGTAGTGAGATTTTTTATATATCAGTGAGAAGAAATACATCATGTTTTTACTACAGAATGGTATTGTGTTCTCAAAACAATTAATATTACTTAAAATAAAAGGGAAAAATGAAAATTCTGTCATTAATTACTTACCCTAATGTCGTTGGACACCCGTAAGACCTTCAGTCCTCTTCAGACACAAATGAAGATATTTTTTGTTGAAATCCGATGGCTCAGAGAGGAAATACTGAAATATTCCATGAAAAAAAGAAATAGGCCATTTTGATTTCATGGTGACTTTAATGGCCCATTTCTTTTCTTTTTTAATGGAATATTTCAGTTTTACCTTTCTGAGCCATCAGGTTTCAACAAAAATATCTTCATTTGTGTTTCGAAGATGAACGGAGGTCTTACGGGTGTCAAACGACACGAGACGAGTGCATCATATTTAAAAATAATTAAATCAGATGAAAGCGAGACAACCTGTCACTCACATGAGATCCACCAAGAGCAAATCACAACATCTAACCACCAAATCTATTTCCCATTGACAAAACATAATTTTTTCCTTGTTTAAAACTCAGATATAGGGAAGAAAAGGCAACTTCTGTTTCATTCGGCCAGATCGGGAAAAAACGTAACTGGTGTGCAATGTCGTCAGATGTAGCATAAGCATTTTGTGATTAACGTTGAGACGCACTACACTATTTCCATAAGATGAATACGGAAGGTGATCTGATTATTTACTCTGTAATGTTTTAAATATGGATATTTGTTTTATACAAACGCATGTCTTCCCCCGGAGCTGTGTGGAGCAGTCATATGATGGAAGGATAAGCTTTTATGGACTTCAAATTACATATGAAACCACAGAAGACGACGGAAAATCAGCTTACGTTTCAGCGTTTGTGCTCTGACAGCAGCAAGACCAGCCGAACACTGTGAGTGTGTGTTAGAAATCAGGGCTGGTGTGAGATTATGCTTGGTAAGTTTTTCGTCTTCAACCAAACTTAGGTCTTCAGCTGACAATGTTTAAAACCCGTCTGGCTAGCGCGTTTCCCATAATGTTCACACATAGGTCAGTAGGCGGCGAGTAGGCGGGCTTTAGTGACTGTTTGAACGCATTTGACGCATGACGGTTTACACTACAAAAGCAATCCTGTTTGAATGCGTTTTCAACTACCTCTGAATGTGGTTGAAAATAGACAATACCTGTATTTATCGTCATCCACTTGTGATCCGATCGACCAAAACTCATCTTCATACCAGGTGTAAACAGGGCCATAGAGACTTGGGTTTGGGCTCTTTTCAATTGAAATGGTAAGGAATGAGCCAGAACACACAGGCAACCTCCAAGCAACCACTCAGCAAACCTTAGCAACAATGCAGCAACCGTCCACAGCATCCTAGAAGTGTGGTTACTTTTATACAGAAAAGCAATGCTTTTAGTTACTTTTCTAGTTGCTTTTATTACAATGTATAAAATGATGTTATCATTTATTTATCCTCAAGTTGTTCCAAACCTGTACGAGTTTATTTCTTCTGTTGAACACAAAAAAATATATTTCAGTTAACAGTAACCATTGACTTCCATAGTCATTTTTTTCTTCATCAACTGTTTAATGACCAACCCACTTTAAAATATCTTCTTTTGTGTTCAACAGAAGAAAGAAACACATACAGGTTTGGAACAACTTGAGCTATCTCTTTAAGCCAATGAGGCTGAGCCAAACCAGAATCCTGTGGTCTTCTCCTGTTTACCTGGCCTCATGGGAAGGCTTCATAGGGAACCTGCACTTGTTCTACATGGGAATGATGCACTTCACAACTTCCCAGCACATTTATTTCTGCAGCTTTCACAGAGCATTGCATAAGTTCATCGGACTGCAAAAAGTCAGATATCACCCACTGAATGCTCTTTTTCCAAGAAAAAGAATTTAGCACAGTGGGTCTTCTGCTCTAGAGTTCACAAGGAGCGGTGGCAAAACAACTGCAGACAAATGAGGAAAAGAAATGAAATCAGCAGGTGGTTCAGCTAGACTTGAAAAATAGATGGTGTGAATCCCCAGAGTGCATTGCAAACAATTACCTGTCGATCACAGGACTCATTTGAAGTTTACTCTTACCTGTCTCCATCCCACCGGTGCAGTGGCGGCGCCAGGGGGGGGCTAGGTGGTGCTGCAGCTCCCCCTATATTAGTCATAGCACCTGCCCAGCACCCCCAAGAAATGTCTGTAATTTTTTATATTCATATTTTAAAGTCATGTTTGAATATTCTCTCATGTTTTTAAAATTTATGAGGAATTAAATAATAATTTAAAATTATATTTTAGTCTTAAATAACATGAGGCCCAAACAGGTGATCATCTTTGGCCAATGGGCTCGGCGCCCGCGAACCTCTGAGCTTGTTTTTGATAGCGAGTTTTAGCAAAGTAAAATAATGTTACACCAAAATGGATCGTTTTTTGCTCCCTAAACGTCCACGTTCTGAGTCATATCCTGAAAGGAGAAACGAGACTGTGAAGGTGCAGACACAACACTCGTCATCACAGAGCCTCAAGAACAAGACAATTCTTAAAGACAGAGAATCGGTGGCGGCGGTTTTCATTGAGGATGCTAACGTTACAGTCAGTCAGTGTTGCCAACTCTCACGAGATAAATAATCAACTGCAGCTTCAAAAACAAGCCCAATATTACTATATTATTAATTATTATCATATCAATATAATTTATGATCAACAATTTATCAATAAATGAGCCTGCTATTAAATTGAAACCTTTCAGAGTTTGAAAAGCAAAAACAGATGTGATATTACAAAATTATTCAAATTGCAATAAAGGCTGTGAACAGAAGAGGTTTGGAGATGGAAAAAGTGATGTGAAGGCTAATTATGGTAACCCATAGTCGGAGTTAGTGCACACATTAGCAGTGGTGAACATGCACACATTTTATTTTATTGTTTTATCATAGCCTGCAATGATAAATACATTGAGATTCTTCGGAATTAAAAAGTACATTATAAATAAAATCTATTATTATCATTTTTTAAATTAGGTGCCTCTCCTCTGTTTCTTCCGTCTCTGTACATGTCTTCTGGTTGTATTGTTTGTAAAACAAAAAATGTATTCGTCTATTTACGTCTACGAACTATCATTACGTGCATTTATAATGTCCCAGTCTATGGTCACATCACATGCTGCACGTTGAACGCAATTTTTCTTCAATGAGGAGCGAGGCGGGATGTATGAGGACGAATTGCAGTATCGTTGCATTGAATGGCCATTAGATGTGAGAAGACCGTGTCAGCAATGTACTGGACAAAACAGCAACTATTAAGAAACAAAGTTGCTTGTCATATTTTCCTAACAAGCAAACACATTTAAAAAAATAAGCCCAAAAAAACGCAACCCACGACTCAAGATTTTTAACACGACTTGCCCAAAAAGAAGCCCAAAGTCGCGTAACACGTGGACTTGGCAACTATGGTTACGGTTTGAGCTGCAGGTGATATTAGCAACCATCCTCAAGAGAGCCCAGAATTATATTATATTTAATATTAATTATATTTAATATTAATTATTAATTATAATTTATATATATATATATATATATATATATATATATATATATATATATATATATATATATATATATATATATATATATATATATATATAATAACACAAAGCACGCAAAATTCAAAGCACCTTCTCTTAAGTGTTAAGCATCCCCATAGCACCTGCAACAGAAAATCTCTGGAGCCGCCACTGTGGGACGCTTAACGCTCTATTTTTTTTAATCGCCTTTTTCCGTATCCTATATTTTAGTAATCATCATAAGTTAGGTATCATTCGAAAGCTTAAAAACTCATAATCACTAAACTCATAAATTCTTATAACCATATAAGAAATAAAGTAATTGCTGTCAAATCTGTTGCAACACTTTAATCTTGATGCACCAGTTTTAAATGTGAACATGCACAAAGGCTATTTAGTAAATGTCACATAATGGAAGTCTAATACACTAGACCTCACTTGTTCATATTTAGCTTGAAATCATAGTAAAATAGGTCTATACTGTGTGTGTATGTATGTATGTATGTACGTATATATAAATAATAATAATAATTTTAAAATATATATATATATATATATATATATATATATATATATATATATATATATATATATATATATATATATATATATATATATATTTAACGTTAGTATGGGGAACACATATTCATTATTAGCTATGACTTTTGCCTCAATAAACTCCTAATTACTGCTTATTAACAGTTAGTGCAGTAGTTGATAAGTTTAGGTATTGGGTAGGATTAAGGGATGTAGAATATGGTCATGCAGAATAAGGCATTAATATGTGCTTTATAAGTACTAATAAACGGCCAATATCCTAGTTATATGCACGCTAACAAGCAACTAGTATATATATATATACACTTGTATGTGTCAGTGCGTCAGTAACTTTGCGAGAAAGAACTACACATTGAACTTTGTGCTTCCGCATTCTACAGGCAAAACATATTAATGCGTGTTTCAATATGACATGCGGTGGGTCATTTTAACTTCTGGATTTTCAGGTGAATTATTGACTGAATTGAATGATTACAAAACACATTTAGCAATAGCTGCTTTACTGCGTTGTTCCAAACGGCTGCAGAATGGATGTGTCCCCTCACCCCCAGCACAGCATAAAACAAATGTGTGACTGACAGGCTGAGTAAGTGTTTGCAAGAGCCCCCCGCGGATAAAGCAGGCCGGAGCTGGCCCATAAACCTGTGGCAGGAAATGACTGGGATGCCATAGCGCATCTCCACTTCATAACATGCCAGACCTCTGCTGGGCTTGCACAACATTCAGCTCCAGAACCCGGCACAGCTGGACGAGACGCATAGCTGAAGAAAACAAGATTCTGCAAATTAGGCGTATTAATGGGCTTGTTATGAGCTTGTTTTAAACATGGTCTATCATTTATTGGCTGAGGAGATAAGAACAGTTCAACAGCACTGACTCCGGCACCATTCTTGCGTCTAAAGTAAAAGGGAAGTGTTAACAGTCATCAAAGAGCAAACACTCGAAGAATGCACAACAAATATTTGTTAACAGCTCTCCGATTTTCCGAGAAGTTTCACAAAATCAGGCTAGCTCCGCTGGGATCGCGAGCTTTGCGATGGAGGGATGTGGTACCACGGCTCTGTCTTCATCCATCGCACGCTACACAAATCGGTCGATCTCAAACAGATGGACCCAGAGTCCAGACGCCTGAGATCATATGAGTGTTTTGATGACAATTAAATTGTCTACATATTATAACACACACTTGGGAAAAAAACGATAAATGTCATCTAGCATTTAAACAAAAGCAATGTGATGATTTAGGGAAGTAGGAAGGGATGTAGCAATCATGTTTTCTTGTTTGCTACTATCACAAGTCCAAAAGTATTTCCGTATGTTTTCCTTCACAAATTATATATATATATATATAAACTGACTTTAAACCTTTTTTTAATTAATCTGATTAGTTTGTTACTAGAAATGTTCTTATCCTGAGGATTTTCATAGTTATTAAAAAAGAAATGAACTATAACAATTGTTTTCTTAACCTTTAAATTGAATTAATCTGATTCATCTGCCCAAAAATTATTTGCAAATTCTGATGCTTTGCTGTTTGACTATTTAAAAAGGAAATATGATTTCATGAATTTTGATTTTACTTGAATGATGAATATAATGAATGATTATATAATACCATTCACTGAGGCGCCAATCAGACAGAATGGATTTTTTTAGGTTTGAAAACACGAGGCTGCGTTTATTTTAATTGCTGCCAAAAGAAACTATTTAAAAAAGGCACATCCCACTGCCAAAATGAGTTCTGTCTGATCAGGGCCTTACATGACAAGAGCATTTTGGGGACCTGAAAATGCAATTTTTTGAAAACAACACCGTTATCGTCTCCATGTAAACTACAAAAACGTGAATTTGTGAAAACGGTGACATCATGCGCATATGTATTACGTGTTCAGTCTATAGGTGCCTGGCTTTTCTTTACAAAGTGACATCGCCATCTACTTGTCAGCTTGAATAATACAGAGTTTTTAGTTGCTTTCGCGGATCCGCTTGAACGGGGATCGTTTGACAATGTATGCAAAAAACGAAAAGGAAAAACGTTCACGTTTTTGTACATTGTTGTTGTGTAAAAGTACCCTTAATTTACTAAATAAATGCAGGATCGTCACTTAGAATCACTGGGATCTTAGACCAAATAAGCAGACTATACTGTACCATACAGGACCTTAGTGAAACCCATTATCACAAGGCTGGGGAATGCAACTTATGCAATTTAAATCTAAATCTAAATGTACACTGTAAGAAAGCTACATGGTGTGAACAAACTAGCACACTGAACTAGGTTGCGTTATAATCAACTACACATCTTATTGATTGACGTTCACTCTGCAGTGCCGAACATTGGGTTCCTACAGTTCAATTTTCAGGAATGCTATCGATTTAAATCGCACTGACACTATCGGATGAGAACAAAATACTAAATTGGGCTGGATAATGACATAAAATGTTCTACATTGAAAGTGTTATTGAACTGAACTGAAGCAACATTGACATTGAATTATTGCCTTCTATAGAGCATCCATCCATCCATATGTCTGTCTGTCTTTCTGTCCATCCATCCATCCATCCATCCATCCATCCATCCATCCATCCATCCATCCATCCATCCATCCATCCATCCATCCATCCATCCACCCATCCATCCATCCATCCATCCTTTCAAATGTCTGTCCGTCATTTTACATTTACAACACAGTACTTTTGCTGTTTTATTAATGTGAAGCTGCTTTGAAACAGTCTGTATTGTAAAAAACCTACAATACAAAGTAGGAACATTCTAGTTTGTTGCATCCCTCGCAGTCAGAACAGTTAGAACAAGTGTGACGATTTCAGCAAAACGCCTGTGTGCGTGCGTCTGTGATATTATGTATCGAGCTATTCTTAGGGCAGATAGTAACAAAAAAACATAACTTGATTAATCACTGGCGTCTCTGCTGTCTGTTGGAGCTCTTCGTTGAAGGCGATGAGAGCACCCGCATGAAAGCAATATGAAAGCAATTAGGGTGTCCAGGCAATCTATTTTTGTTTCCCTTACAGCTCATCTGAGACAAATCCATTGACCTCGGCGCCACACACAAGACATGACAAACTATCCCGAAAATGTGGAGATCTTTTATAACGCTTGTTGTCTTTGCACAATATTGGAGTGCAAAGATCAGTGTTACGTTACCCTGAAATGCAACAGAACAATTATTACAAAATTCTTGTGATGCTTTCCCTGATCTTGTGAGCAAGATTATTAAATAATTAGGCTATAAACTCAAATTATTTGCTCTGTAATGCGAGTTTTGTTCTTCGAAAATACGCATACCTGTCAGGAACCTAAAATTTATGTACGCTCCCCAACAAAATGCAAATACCAAAAGCTTCGAGGAGATCTTTCCACCTAAACATCAGTGAAAATCAAGAAGAACTGCAGCCACGTCTGAGGTGGAAGATTTATGTCCTGCATAAAACAAAAAGAAAAAAAAAAGTTTCCAACAGTACGGTAGTAACAACGTCAGTCTGATAAGATCTCTGGAAGAGAGTGCTCTTCATAAAGTCTCTAAAGCCAGGGTAACACTTTATTTTACGGTGACATAAGCCTTGAGCAGACTGTCAGTCCAGCTCTGATTTTTGTGCACATCCGACTGAAAGCTGATCATATTTAGCAAGTGAGAATGGCAAACAACAACAAAAAAAATTACATGGAACTGAATTTTTACAAATCTCTTTTAAGCTACATTCATATGTGGTTTGAAATCAAATCATATTTCTGGAAACCGCTTCAGTCTGACTGCTTTGATTGGTTGATTTTTCATGGTTTATGTCACTTTCTGACAGCATGTAAAACTTCAACATGTCAGATGTTTTTATAGGAAACATGCCGTAAGTCTTCGGTGACCAGGCAGTAGGCTTGGGCGGTATCCAAATTTTGATACCGTCAAACCTCCTCCCTATTTTACCTCGGTATACGGTATTACCGTGAATAATTAAAACATTATGATGTAAGGCTCAGACAGCGTCAACAAACTGTTGGCTTGGCTTATATATATATATATATATATATATATATATATATATATATATATTTTTTTTTTTTTTTTTTTTTTTTTACATTTGAGCCCCTGAGAAACTCTCTGCACGTTTTATGCTTACCGTTATGAGACAATTGTCAGACAATTGCCATTGCACAAAACATTGCCAGCTGTGTGACAAAAGGCTTCGGCAATATTACAGCATAGTCCGAGGGTGCGCTCGGTTTTTCATCCACGCAGCAGTGAGTGGATGGTGGTTTCGGATTTGCGCCCTTAGGTTCAAGGTATTTCCATCTCTCGTGGTCATCTTTTTGTTGCACAATTTGCAAATTGCCTCGTCTGTATTTACCGTCAAAACCCAAAATACTTCCAAACTGCAGAAGTTGTGTTCTTTTTCGATAATAACTCAGTGCCCGACTCGCCGTCTTTTCCCCTCTCTCTCTCTCTCTCTCTCTCTCTCTCTCTCTCTCTCTCTCTCTCTCTCTCTCTCTCTCATCCACGCTGTCACAACAACGCATACACATATTTAGGCATTTAATAAATAAATAGTATTTAATATGTAAATAGTTTAATTAGTTCAACTTATTTAATATTTAATAATTAATTGTTGATCAGCAATATGTAAGTTGATCTGTTTTTTGTTTTTTTTGACGGTTTGACGGTATTGAAACTGATACCGTTGCTATTTTTAGATCCCGCGGTATACCATTTTACCGTATTACCGCCCAAGCCTACCAGGCAGTTGACGGCACCCATTGACTCCTGGAGTAGGAAAAAAATACTATGGAAGTCAATGGGTGCTGTCAACTGCCTGGTTATCAACATTCTTCTAAATATCTTTTTTGTTTCTGTTCAACAGAAGAAAAAACTCATAAAGGTTTGGAACAACAATTTTCATTTTTGAGTCAATTATCCCTTTAAAATATATAAACTTTCAGTGTTATAATATAATATATATTGTTTTATACCATGTGTGTGCATATATATATATATATATATATATATAAAAGTCCATAATAATAATGGACTTTGCTTTGGTGTAAAAACATTTATATACAAAAATATTTATGAATTTTTTTTTTTAATTCTCTTTTTGATCAACTTCAGTGATTATTATATTATATTATTACATTATGTAACATTTTATTTTACAGTGTCCTTGTTACATATGCTACATGTACTTACCATAGTAAAATGTGCAACTAACCCTCAAGCAAATCCTAATCCTACCTAACCCCATACAGTACATGTAGTTAATAATTATTTCTCAGTACTTAAATATATAATTACACTGTAACAATGAAACCTTAAAATGCAAGTGTTTATGATATTATATTAGGTTTGGAAGAGGAGATCAAAGACAATCGGACACATGGACCGTCCATATGCTGCTTACCCTCTCTGATGTTATTCAGACTTCTACATCATATAGCTTGTCATTTTCTTCCCTGTTTCATGTCATGTTGTTGCCTGTGGTGCCAAACAACCTTTGCCCTTCACACGGTCTCTGGAGGTCTACATGAAATCACTCTTGCTTGGGCCCAGCGTGCTTGTTTCTGTCTCTCATCTTGATTAACACACTCTGATAGCTGATAGCACATGCATTGCATCGTTTGAAAGCCGCTCCACATCTGTATCTCATCTCACAATGGAAAACAATACACTACAGACCTACATACAGCTTAGCTATCAGATGACAACTATGCACAAATATTTATCTCCTTTTGAACTATATATATATAGAAATGTACATTTTTCTTTAAATTGTGTTTTCAAAACGTTTTAGTCTAACAACCCCGCTCTTCTCGGGTGCAGATGTTGACATCCTCGGCCCAAGCTGGTCTGTATTATTTTGCTGAAAGTATGTTCGGAATGTCCAGTGACTCTATAAAAGTCGCTAGCTGTTTAAACAGCACAGCATCATTAAAATCCCCCCCAACCACACCGACGTGAAGCTGTAAAACACAAGGAACTACCAGCGGGACCCTACTCTGCTCCGAGATTAATGGCAATGTGACAGTTTATAAAGGAATGTGATGGACTAACACACAATCAGTCATGAAGCGCTATGACAAGAAAGAGACACGGTTACGCAAAACAAATTCCCATAAATCTAACGAACCTCTTTCAGGAAGCTGCAGACCTATAGATCAGCGAGCTGTTCTAAAGTGTGACAAACAATAATACCTCTCTGAATTAAAGCAATATTATTTCCTTTAGTATAATAAAACAGAGCAATAAGTCATGCTGGCTCAGTGCCGGCACAGTGCTGGCGGAAAATTTCTGGAGAATCTGGAACTTTCGAACTAAAAGGTCCATTTCGATTTTGCCTTGTCAGAGATGTTTGTTTAACACTAAATCTGCTGTTCCCTTTCTAAAAAGACTCCAGGCATTGCATTTAATTAATAACCTACTTTACGTCATAGATCCTATCAGGAGGTCCCGTCGGCAGTATTTTAAAGGGAGAACAAAGAGCTGCTGATTTTCCCTACATGGCAGTTTGTGGTTTACCCTTAGTATACATTTTAAGAGACTCTTTCCACGAGACGCATAACTAACATTCTTCATCCTCCACTAATATCCATACATCCATCCATCTATATGTCCATCCATCCATCCATCCATCCATCCGTCCGTCCGTCCATCCATCCGAAAGTCTATCTGTCTAATCTGTCTATATGTCTATCTACTTTATTTAAAAAAAATATTTGCTCAACATTCAATAAGATTTATGTCAAAAAAATGTCAATATATACAATATTATTATGACATAGCCAATTATTATAATGGACTTTATCATATATATATATATATATATATATATATATATATATATATATATATATATATATATATATATATATATATATATATATATATATATATGATAAAGTCCATAACATATGATAGAGCCCATAACATCTATTATATAGCTGTAAGCTGTTTATTGAAAAGCTGAAACAGTAAAATCCAGTGTTTTAATGTTGCAGCATTCCTGTATTTCTCGATCTGGATCTGGATGCCAGGACAAATGGTATTACTTGATTAACTGCTCTGGTGCTGTTTTTCTTTTATGTCGCTGTGGTAATAAATTCTAGTGAAATTGATGCCCACCTGTAGAGCGCAGTTCATCATGCGAATGATATGATCAAACTGCTGGTGGTCCAGAATGGCGCGGTTCTGCTGGACGTGGTGGCTGAGCTCTTCGGTCAGGCACTGGCGTGCTGCTTTGCCTTTCAGTGCCCGAAGAGCTGCAGGGAGTGCCTAAAGAAACAACAGTGTCAAGGCATTACTACAACATATGCTTTTAAATGCGGACCGTTCACCTAAACCAGACTGGGCCGCCCTCATCTGGATGCAGAAGTGGTTCCCTTGAATGCATGCATGCAAAGGCCGCTATCATTCCAGTTAAATCCAGCTAGTTGACCTCTGACCCATAGTTAAAATTCCAGAACGGTTGTTATTGATGCGATTTTGCGTCTAGACGGAGACAGCACCCTCCGCTCAGGTTTGCTCGGGCTGAGGTTGTGTGGAGGTGATGTCTTTACTGGCTCAGAGAAGCCGTTAAGCAGCGAGCACAACATTTTTACAACTGTAAAGGGATGCAAGCTTGCATTGTATAACCTACAATTTAAACTCAATGTGTGCAGGTAGCTGGCTACCATTCCAACGCAAACACACTGGGGATAGATCACAAATGATGGCAGGCTCCAAAAGATCCCCTGTGAGCAAATTTCCTTTGCCACAGGTAATATGCACAAAGTTATTTAGACTGAAAATATGTTTAGATGCCTTAGACAAATATCAGTCATGCTAAATGTTAGAATAATGTTAGTATTAGTGATAAGGGCAGGGAAATTAGAAGAATATGTGTGACTGTTTGTTCACCCCTTTCCCTCCTACGCTTGTACGACTTGCAGCTGGAGAGCTTTGCTTATCGTGCTACGAATGGCATCACTAATACGTGCTAATCTGCATGCTGTCTTTTTCCAGATGTACAAGGGAATATGGGGGTTTAATCCTTCTGTCATCACATAAATGATTGCATCACCTTCTCTGTCTCCAGAGTCTTGTTGTCGAAGATGAAGCCGATGCACGTCCGGACCACCTCCAGTCTTCGAGCGCTGTTAAAAACCGAGCTGGCCTTGCCCATGATGGATACTGCATAAAAGATGAGAACAGATAACAAATGAAGAGGCCATGCGTTGTTATCAAAGTCAACAAGTAAGTAAGTAAGTAAACCGATATAGGCAAAATAACCTTGATACAAGACCCTCTGCTTTGCAGCAGGATCGTGATCACCCTGTCAAGGTTTATTCTGCATTATCGAGCGGTGACCTTACATTATGCTTATTACTCAACAAAAGTAAAAAAAAAAGAGGTTTACCAATTTTTTTGTCTGCCAATCACTAAATCAGGGCTCCTCATATCCAGCCCTGGATGGCAACCAAAGTCTTTAGAAATACTACAAATGTAAGTGCAGTGGCCCAAAAATTTTAAGTCGGCATGAAATCAAGACTGACCCTATTCATTTTATAAATTAGGGGCAGGGGCAGTGTAAGGGGATAGAAAATACGGTTTGTACGGTATAAAATCCATTATGCCTATGGAAAGTCCCCATAAAACATGGAAACACTATGTGTGTGTGTGTGTGTGTGTGTGTGTGTGTGTGTGTGTGTGTGTGTGTGACCTGGTAATCCCTACGTTATGGGGACAAAATGTCCCCACAAAGATGGCAATATCCGAAATCCTTGTCCTTGTGGGGACATTTTTAGGTCCCCATGAGGAAAACATCTTATAAATCACACAGAAGGAGTTTTTTGGAGAAAGTAAAAATGCAGAATGTTTCCTGTGATGGGTAGGTTTAGGGGCAGGGGCAGTGTAAGGGGATAGGATGTACAGTTTGTACAGTATGAAATCTATTACGCCTATGGAAAGTCCCCATAAAACATGGAAACACGACATGTGTGTGTGTGTGTGTGTGTGTGTGTGTGTGTGTGTGTGTGTGTGTGTGTGTGTGTGTGTGTGTGTGTGTGTGTAAGAAATATCTCATGCTCTCATGAAATATTACAGTGTAAAAAAATGTTTTCCATTTTAATACATTTTAAAATGTAATTTATTCCTGAGATGGCAAAGCTGAAATTTCATTTTTCAGTGGCACATGATCCTTCAGAAATCCTTCTTATATGCTTGTTAATATTTTTCAGCATTGTTGTGGAAATCATTCAAAAGTTTGGGGTAAGATAAAAACAAGAAATTAATACCAGCTTCCTGAACATATCAGATGTGCTCCACATTCAAATCCAGACTCAAAACACATCTGTTCAGCTGTGCGTTTACTGAATAAGCTCTGAGCCACTGTACGTCCGACTGATTGCACCCAATCTTATCTCTTTATTAGGGCCCAAGCCCTGAAAGGGCGCAGAGCCCTATTGTTCTTCTAAGGATTATTAGGGCCCAAGCCCTGAAAGGGCGCAGAGCCCTATTGTTCTTCTAAGGATTATTTGTTATTATTATTATTATTATTATTATTTTTTTACGCGACTATTTGGGCATTTTTGGGGCCCTTCCCATGCTCGAAAACTCTTGAAACTTTGCACACGCATCAGAATGCGCGGCCATCAGGGCCGGGCTGAGGCTGGGACCCGGGCGTGGCAGGGGGGCTCGACAGCGCCCCCTAAAGTGGGGTCTGAAAACATGGTCTATAAATCAAACCAACTTGCACGTACATATATGAAACTCGGTACACATATAGAGCTCATCGGGCCGAACAACTTTCGTGCTCTAAGTTATGCGTCAGCCCAACAGGAAGTGAGCTATTATGGGTTGTTCGGAAAACGCATGCTGTGGAATTTGCGATACTCCTCCTAGACGATTCACCCGATCAGCACCAAACTCAGTCAGCATGAAGTCAAGACACTGAGGATGCCAAATTGCGAGCAACTTTCTGATTTCTCAAACGGTTTGGCCGTGGCGAAGAGACGAATTTATGGCGAGAAAAAGGAAACAGGAAGTGTGTTATAACTTTTGCATACATTAATTCATTTTGATGAAACTTCAGCTGTGTGTTCGTTGTAAGAGGCCGATCACATGGATATGACTTTTGTGAGTCAAAGTTATAGCGCCACCAACTGGCAGCAGGAAGTGTGTCACTTTCAAAAATGCTTTAAATCCCCATCTTATTTTCACCCGATTTACTTCAAACTTCATCAGTATAATGTCAAAACATGGCAGATATAGACATATAAATGGATTCCTGATTCTTGAAATACTGTTGTCATGGCAACGTGTCAAAGTCCAATAATCTTTTTAGGTGTTTTTGAGACACTTAGCATGCTTGAAATTGCATGAAACTCGACACACACATCTGACATGCTGTTCAGAAGATGCAAGCAAAGATTCAGAAACGGGCGTGGTAGAGGGGCTCAGTAGCGCCATCTTTTGTCCAAAGTGGGGGGTTAGTTTTATCTGCAGTCACCAAACTCGGTATATATATTGTACATTTCGAGCCGGACAACTTTCTAATTTACAGTCATTAGCTCTGACCAACAGGAAGTCAGATAATTTGGTTGGAAGATAACAAGAAGTCGAAAGCGAGCTCTGAGTTTTTACCTTCTCCTCAAAAGCGATTCATTCAATCTCCTCCAAACTCGGACAACATAAAGTAAATATACAGAAGATGCTAAAATGCGAACGGTTATTGGATATCTCAAATGGTTTTCCCTTAGCAAAAGCCTAAAAAAGACAAAATAAGCACACAAGTGCCTGGTTCATAAATAAGGCTATACTCCCACCTGCTGGTTATTCTATATATTACACTGTTTTTTTTGTGTGGTTTTTTTCAACACTTATGCTCTCCCTTAAATGACCAGTAGAGGGCAATATTGTATAAGTTTTCAAGCAAAAAAACTTGCCTCTGTGTGTGTGTGAGAATGGTTTTCTAGGCTGGTGGGGACTAAAACCTGAATGCACACAGACTCATGGGACTTCCCAATGGGTACAAAAGCTTATAAATCATACAGAATGAGTTCTTTTGAAAATGTGAAAATGCAGAAAGTTTTGTGTGATGGGTAGGTTTAGGGGCAGGAGCAGTGTAGGAGGACAGAATATATGGTTTGTACAGCATAAAAACCATTATGTCTATGGTGAGTCCCCAAATAGATAGTGAACCAGACATGTGTATGTGTGTGTGTGTGTGTGTGTGTGTGTGTGTGTGTGTGTGTGTGTGTGTGTGTGTGTGTGTGTGTGTGTGTGTGTGTTCTTTTTTCTAGCCTGGTGGGGACTTCAACCTGAATGCACACAGCCTCATGGGGACATGTGTCATTGATTTCTACAGTGTGTGTGTGTGTGTGTGTGTGTGTGTGTGTGTGTGTGTGTGGGGGGGGGGTTGTTGTTGTGGATGGGGGATGGTGGATGGGCTTAACTGATAAGAGTTGCCTGCAGCATACTTCAGCATTACTACTGTTTAGGGGTAGGAGCAGTGTAGGGGGACAGAATATATGGTTTGTACAGCATAAAAACCATTACGTCTATGGTGAGTCCCCAAAAAGATAGTGAACCAGATATGTGTGTGTGTGTGTGTGTGTGTGTGTGTGTGTGTGTGTCACTTTCTCTCGATGGTAATAATTGAACCCTAACATATCATAGGCTAATACAAATGTAAAAAAAAATGAGTTTAAAAAAAAAAAAAAACCTCTACAAATACCTTGAATTAAATACTGTAATAAATACAAAATGTTGCGCTGCAAAAGATAACTTTGCACATATTTGAAAATGACTTATATCCCATTACATTAGAATTCATCTATATTTAAATTACATCATGAGTGTGGCTTGAAACTTTTCCCCACCGTTTAGATTTTACTATTTTTGTTTTGTTGAAAATCATGTTTAATCTCTCTCTCTCTCTCTCTCTCTCTCTCTCTCTCTCTCTCTCTCTCTCTCTCTCTCTCTCTCTCTCTCTCTCTCTCTCTCTCTCTCAGTGTGTGTGTGTGTGTGTGTCTGTTTGTAGGGGGATGGTGCCAGCTTCATTTTGATTGTGTGAGTGTGTGTGTGTGTGTGTGTGTGTGTGTGTGTGTGTGTGGAGGGGATCTCTCTCACTCTTTGTGTGTGCCACCTTGTCTCTTGATTGTCATAATTTAAACCTTCATATCAGAGGCTATCACAAATAACTATCACTTTAGTGTGAAAAATATGTAAAAACAACAAAGAAAATACTATATCTTAATTAAACACTGGCCCTCTGAATTTACAAAATTTTGAGCTGCAAAAGATGCATTTGCACATAATTGAGAGTGACCCATTATATCCTAGTGCATTAAAAAAAAAATCTATATTTAAATTTCATAATAGGTGTGGCTTGTGGTCATAGTGGCACCAGCTGCTGTGATACATGTGGCATATTAGAGCAATTTTCAAATATTCTCCTGTTTATAAAGTTCTATAAATTTTATGCACGCATATTACTCTTACTTGACACTGATATTAAAATCATTGTTGTGGTCTCTGTGATTTGGCTTAATTTATTTTTAAGAGAAGTGTAAGGATAAAACAACTTCAGCATTTGGACAGTATTCTGCACTCATTTTGAAATTGACATTTGATATCATCTGACATAAAATTAATGAATAAAATGTAATTGATCTCATAGATGTGAGTGTTGTGGTTCCTGGTCATAGCAGCACCAGTTGCTGCAGTTAATGAGGTGAATTCAAATGACTTTGACATAGTCCCTTTATTTATTTTTCCCCATATTAAATGCCTATTGGCCTGCTGTGCACAGTTAAGCTGATGCCACCGGGGTGGCGGTGCCCCCGGCTTGGGCCCGTCATCGCTGCTCGCAGCTTTAATTATTATTATTATTATTATTATCTTTTCGCCTTTTGGGCATTTTTGGGGCCCTTCCCATGCTCGAAAACTCTTGAAACTTTGCACACGCATCGGAATGCGCGGCCAACAGGGTCGGGCAAAGGCCTTTGACCCGGGCGTGGCAGGGGGGCTCAACAGCGCCCCCTTGAAAAACTGGGTCTATATATTAAACACACTTGCACGTACATGTATGAAACTCGGTACACATATAGAGCTCATCGGGCTGAACAACTTCCGCACTCATAGTCATAAGCTTTGCCCAACAGGAAGTGAGCTATTATGGGTTGTTCGGAAAACGCATGCTCTGGAATTTGCGATACTCCTCCTAGACGATTCACCCGATCAGCACCAAACTCAGTCAGCATGAAGTCAAGACACTGAGGATGCTAAATTGCAAGCAACTTTTTGATATCTCAAACGGTTTGGCCGTGGCGAAGAGATGAATTTATGGCGAGAAAAGGGAAACAGGAAGTGTGTTATAACTTTTGCATACATTAATTCATTTTGATGAAACTTCAGCTGTGTGTTCGTTGTAAGAGGCCGATCACATGGATATGACTTTTGTGAGTCAAAGTTATAGCGCCACCAACTGGCAGCAGGAAGTGTGTCACTTTTGTCCAAAGTGGGGGGTTAGTTTTATCTACATTCATCAAACTCGGTATATATATTGTACATTTCGAGCCGGACAACTTTCTAATTTACAGTCATTAGCTCTGACCAACAGGAAGTCAGATAATTTGGTTGGAAGAGAACAAGAAGTGGGAAGCGAGCTCTGAGTTTTTACCTTCTCCTCAAAAGCGATTCATTCAATCTCCTCCAAACTCAGACAACATGAAGTAAATATACAGAAGATGCTAAAATGCGAACGGTTATTGGATATCTCAAACGGTTTTCCCGTAGCAAAAGCCTAAAAAACACAAAATAAGAACACAAGTGCCTGGTTCATAAATAAGGCTATACTCCCGCCTGCTGGTTATTCTATATATCACACTGTTTTTTTTTTTTTTTTTTTTTTCAACACTTATGCTCTCACTTAAATGACCAGTAGAGGGCAATATTGTATAAGTTTTCAAGCAAAAAAACCTTGCCTCTGTGTGTGTGTGTAAATGGTTTTCTAGCCTGCTGGGGACTTAAACCTGAATGCACACAGACTCATGGGGACTTCCCAATGGGTACAAAAGCTCATAAATCAGACAGAATGAGTTCTTTTGAAAAGGTGAAAATGCAGAAAGTTGTGTGATGGGTAGGTTTAGGGTAGGAGCAGTGTAGGAGGACAGAATATATGGTTTGTACAGCATAAAAACCATTACATCTATGGTGAGTCCCCAGAAAAAGATAGTGAACCAGACATGAGTGTGGGTGTGGGTGTGTGTGTGTGTGTGTGGGGGGGGGGGGGGGTGAAGGGGGGTGTTGTGGATGGGGGGATGGGCTGAGCTGATTTGAGTTGCCTGCAGCATACTTCAGCATTACTACTGTGTGTGTGTGTGTGTGTGTGTGTGTGTGTGTGTGTGTGTGTGTGTGTGTGTGTGTGTGTGTGTGTGTGTGTGTGTGTGTGTGTGTGTTGTTCTAGCCTGGTGGGGACTTGAATTAACCTGAATGCACACAGAGTCATGGGGACACATGTCACTGTAGGGGCCTAAATTGAGGTCCCAATGGGTACAAAAGCTTATAAATCATACAGAATGAGTTCTTTTGAAAATGTAAAAATGCAGAAAGTTTTGTGAAATGGGTAGGTTTAGGGGTAGGGGCAGGAGGACAGAATATATGGTTTGTACAGCATAAAAACCATTACGTATATGAGTCCCCAGAAAGATAGTGAACCAGACATGTGTGTGTGTGTGTGTGTGTGTGTGTGTGTGTGTGTGTGTGTGTGTGTGTGTGTGTGTGGAGGGGGTCTCTCTCACTCTGTGTGTGTGTGTCACCTTTTCTCTTGTGTTTTCATAATTTAACCCTTTCATATCATAGGCTATCACAAATATCTATCACTTTATTGTGAAAAATAAGTAAAAAACAAAAACATATATTATATCTTTAATTAAATACTGGTCTTCTGAACTTACAAAATTTTGAGCTGCAAAAAATATATTTGCACATAATTGAAAGTGATGTCCCAATACTTTTAATTTTTTTCTATAACATGGGCTTTAAAGAAGGTCATGTGCTGTGTTTGCAAAGATCACGTATGACACCTCTTTAAACTAATTATTTATTGATAGAATTCAAATGGATAAAAAAAAAAAAAAATCACATGATCTTATAAAAGTGGCTGTTTATAATAAACTTCCATAAATTTTATGCACGCATATTACTCTTACCTGACACTGATATTAAAATCATTGTTGCGGTCTCTGTGATTTGGCTTAATTTATTTTTAAGAGAAGTGTAAGGATAATACAACTTCAGCATTTGGACAGTATTCTGCACTCATTTTGAAATTAACATTTGACATCACCTGACATAAAATTAAAGAATAAAATGTAATTGATCTCAGAGATGTGACTGTTGTGGTTCCTGGTCATAGCAGCACCAGTTGCTGCAGTTAATGAGGTGAATTCAAATTACTTTGACATAGTCCCTTTATTTATTTTTTCCCATATTAAATGCCTATTGGCCTGCTGTGCACAGTTAAGCTGATGCCACCGGGGTGGCGGTGCCCCCGGCTTGGGCCCGTCATCGCTGCTCGCAGCTTTAATTATTATTATTATTATTATTATTATTATTATTATCTTTTCGCCTTTTGGGCATTTTTGGGGCACTTAACGTGCTCGAAAACTCTTGAAACTTTGCACACACATCGGAATGCGCGGCCAACAGGGTCTGGTAGAGGCCTTTGCCCCGGGCGTGGCAGGGGGGCTCAACAGCGCCCCCTTGAAAAACAGGGTCTATATATTAAACACACTTGCACGTACATGTATGAAACTCGGTACACTTATAGATCTCATCGGGCCAAACAACTTCCGCACTCATAGTCATAAGCTTCGCCCAACAGGAAGTGAGCTATAATGGGTTGTTCGGAAAACGCATGCTCTGGAATTTGCGGTACTCCTCCTAGACGATTCATCCGATCAGCACCAAACTCGGTCAGCCTGAAGTCAAGACACTGAGGATGCTAAATTGCAAGCAACTTTTTGATATCTCAAACGGTTTGGCCGTGGCGAAGAGACAAATTTATGGCGAGAAAAGGGAAACAGGAAGTGTGTTATAACTTTTGCGTACATTAATTCATTTTGATGAAACTTCAGCTGTGTGTTCGTTGTAAGAGGCCGATCACATGGATATGACTTTTGTGAGTCAAAGTTATAGCGCCACCAACTGGCAGCAGGAAGTGTGTCACTTTTGTCCAAAGTGGGGGGGTTAGTTTTATCTACATTCACCAAACTCGGTATATATATTGTACATTTCGAGCCGGACAACTTTCTAATTTACAGTCATTAGCTCTGACCAACAGGAAGTCAGATAATTTGGTTGGAAGATAACAAGAAGTGGCAAAGCGAGCTCTGAGTTTTTACCTTCTCCTCAAAAGCGATTCATTCAATCTCCTCCAAACTCGGACAACATAAAGTAAATATACAGAAGATGCTAAAATGCGAACGGTTATTGGATATCTCAAACGGTGTTCCCGTAGCAAAAGCCTAAAAAACACAAAATAAGAACACAAGTGCCTGGTTCATAAATAAGGCTATACTCCCACCTGCTGGTTATTCTCTATATCACACTGTTTTTTTTGTTGTTTTTTTTCAACACTTATGCTCTCACTTAAATGACCAGTAGAGGGCAATATTGTATAAGTTTTCAAGCAAAAAAACATTACCTCTGTGTGTGTGTGTGAATGGTTTTCTAGCCTGGTGGGGACTTAAACCTGAATGCACACAGACTCATGGGGACTTCCCAATGGGTACAAAAGCTTATAAATCAAACAGAATGAGTTACTTTGAAAAGGTGAAAATGCAGAAAGTTGTGTGATGGGAAGGTTTTGGGGTAGGAGCAGTGTATGAGGACAGAATATATGGTTTGTACAGCATAAAAACCATTACATCTATGGTGAGTCCCCAGAAAAAGATAGTGAACCAGACATGAGTGTGTGTGTGTGTGTGTGTGTGTGTGTGTGTGTGTGTGTGTGTGAGGGGCAGGAGCAGGGGTGGGGGGGGGGGGTTGTTGTGGATGGGGGGATGGGCTGAGCTGATTTGAGTTGCCTGCAGCATACTTCAGCATTACTACTGTGTGTGTGTGTGTGTGTGTGTGTGTGTGTGTGTGTGTGTGTGTGTGTGTGTGTGTGTGTGTGTGTGTGTGTTGTTCTAGCCTGGTGGGGACTTCAACCTGAATGCACACAGACTCATGGGGACACATGTCACTGTAGGGGCCTAAATTGAGGTCCCAATGGGTACAAAAGCTTATAAATCATACAGAATGAGTTCTTTTGAAAATGTAAAAATGCAGAAAGTTTTGTGAAATGGGTAGGTTTAGGGGTAGAGGCAGGAGGACAGAATATATGGTTTGTAAAGCATAAAAACCATTACGTCTATGAGTCCCCAGAAAGATAGTGAACCAGACATGTGTGTGTGTGTGTGTGTGTGTGTGTGTGTGTGTGTGTGTGCGTGTGCGCTAAAAAGATTACCTCTCAATGCTGTGCTTTGGCCTGCATTAAAGGATTAAACATATTATTCTGGGTTTGAATAAAAAAATAAATGTATAAAACCAGTTTATTTGTAGGGCATTGACAATATTGTTTTATATAATTAGTTAAATAATTGTGTTAATACAAATAATTATTAATAAAACATATCAATATTTAAAAAAAATTACTAACAAAGGAAAAAACACATTTAATTGTCTTTTTCAACAAAAAGTAATTGGTGTGTGTAACTTAAAAATGAGAAGATTAATGTTTAAGGACAAAAATGATAACCAATGAGCTACCGGTATATAGAATAACCAGAAGTTGGAAGTGTAGCCTTATTTAGTAACCAGGTTGGATATGTCCTAGGGAACACTGTTTTGAAGATAAAACTATTGTTGTTATTGCAAAACAGTGTTTTCAGACAGTGAAATAAAAACAATGTTCTCTCACTGTTTAGATTTTGTGTCTGTCATTCCCCCTCCCCCCTCCCTCTCCCTCTCTTAGGATCACTGTGTATGTGTGTGTGTGTGGAGGGGGTCTCTCTCACTCTGTGTGTGTGTCACCTTTTCTCTTGTGTTTTCATAATTTAACCCTTTCATATCATAGGCTATCACAAATATCTATCACTTTATTGTGAAAAATAAGTAAAAAACTAAAACATATATTATATCTTTAATTAAATACTGGTCTTCTGAACTTACAAAATTTTGAGCTGCAAAAAATATATTTGCACATAATTGAAAGTGATGTCCCAATACTTTTAATTGTTTTCTATAACATGGGCTTTAAAGAAGGTCATGTGCTGTGTTTGCAAAGATCACGTATGACACCTCTTTAAACTAATTATTTATTGATAGAATTCAAATGGATAAAAAAAGTTAATTTCACATGATCTTATTAAAGTGCCTGTTTATAATAAACTTCCAT
Organism: Pseudorasbora parva; assembly: GCF_024679245.1. Classification (NCBI taxonomy): domain Eukaryota; kingdom Metazoa; phylum Chordata; class Actinopteri; order Cypriniformes; family Gobionidae; genus Pseudorasbora; species Pseudorasbora parva. Next base: position 7,267,134 of record NC_090172.1, on the reverse strand, counting down.
AAATTATATACACGCATATTACTCTTACCTGACACTGATATTAAAATCATTGTTGCGGTCTCTGTGATTTGGCTTAATTTATTTTTAAGAGAAGTGTAAGGATAATACAACTTCAGCATTTGGACAGTATTCTGCACTCATTTTGAAATTGACATTTGACATCATCTGACATAAAATTAATGAATAAAATGTAATTGATCTCAGAGATATGACTGTTGTGGTTCCTGGTCATAGCAGCACCAGTTGCTGCAGTTAATGAGGTGAATTCAAATGACTTTGACATAGTCCCTTTCTTTATTTTTTTCCCATATTAAATGCCTATTGGCCTTCTGTGCACAGTTAAGCTGATGCCACCGGTGTGGCGGTGCCACCGGCTTGGGCCCGCCATCGCTGCTCGCAGCTTTAATTCTTTTTATAATTGTTTTAGTTTACCTTTGTTCTTATCTTTGGTTATTATTAACTTTACAACTGTTTTAACTATGCTTGTTCTTAATTTTTTAATCGTCCACATGGTATTCTTTTTTCTCATGCATATGTTACTATTTTTATTAATTAATGTAAAGCACTTTGAATTGCCATGGGGTATGAAATGTGCTATACAAATAAACTTGCCTTGTCTTTTTTTTCCAGCAAGGATGAAAAATGTGTACATGTGCATTTCAAATAAAGCCTGTTCCTCCTAACTTTCTATTTATCAAAGAATAAAATTTATCACGGTTTCCAGAAAAATATTGCCTTCAACATTGATAATATAAGAATCACTACTAATATTTGAGCACCAATAACACACCATAATAACTACATATAGCCACCTTGCACACATTAAACTTTGTAGATGGAACCCTTTTGTTTTCTAAATAAATAAAAAATCACATAATGGAAATAGTTGTCACTGAATAACTAAAACCTTATTTATTTAAACCTAAAAAATATACTGTATATTAGGGCTGGATATTTACACACATTTCACAATTCAATTCGATTTCGATGCACAAGCTTGCAATTCAATTCGATTCGATTCAATATCAATTATTTTGGATATTTTGTAAATATCAGGTACAATATATAGCAAATTTTCTCAAGGAAAACAAATGCTGTAATCTATGCGGGTCAGTTGTAACCTACTAGGCTTCATTAGCCTGTTACACTAATTACACTTTTATTTTTTTACACTATACACTATTATTTTTTTTATTATAATAATAATAAAGTTATATGAAATATAAACATTTAAATGGTGGCTGTCATAAAAACTTGCCAGATTTATTCAAACATGCATTAAATATTGAAGAACATGAAAATAATAATGAATATGTAATATAGTGCATATATTTATCAAAATGCTCCTCTCTGGAGTTAATTTTTCTAGCTGACTAATGAGTTTCTGGACACTGGATATGGTTTATCTGAGGTAAATGTGAAGTTACATGACATTGTTTACAAGCGGTTTTATTGACGTCTTTTGGCGGTGGAAACCCTGATTGAGCGATTCCATTCGGTAAGCTATACTGTAGATGCTCATTTGTGTTTGTTTCCCGCTGTAACTGTATTAAGGCGAAAGAGAAGATCAGTTCACGTCAGCTCCGCACGGCCGCTTCTCTATAGCCGAGCTGCACCAGAGCGATCTCACGCCACAGCGCCAAAACGGTATTTATGTTTATTAATTTTGTAATAAAATTGATGTAATTTTAAATCTGAGACTTTGTTTCATTTCAATAGTAACAAAGCACAAAGAATATTGTGATTTATTGGATAGGAGGGGCGGTACAATTTCCTGTTCATTCACTGAATTTATAAAAATGAGAATCGAAAAAAATCCATATTGAATATTATATATATATATATATATATATATATATGCACAATGAACCCGTTACTCACCCACAGGGGGTCCGGCGGGCACCACACACTTCCTCTCTGGACGGGTACTGATGGGGGCAGTGTGCTGCTTGGCCAGGCCCTCCTGTATCAACTCATCCACCCTCTCCTCATCCAGCAGGGGAAAGGGCACCACGTGCACCCGCAGGTGTGAGCCCTCGCTGGGACGAGGCACTTTCTGGAAGGCCATGTGGGGGTTCGGGTTCTCCTACAGAATGCATGACAACACAACTGCTGAAATTCAGGATTTAGAGATGTCTTCCGGATTAGTGGCTTATTGAAATTTCTTGTCGAAAGAGGAAAAAATCCACCATCACTCATCAAGAGCATAACTCTGTGAGTACTACAGTCACCATTGTGTAAGCATGCTATTTGCAGTCATTTATGGTTACTTAAATCTGAGAGTGACATTTTCCATTATCAGGAGTATAATCAAGATAAACTGATGAGTATTTGACAGGTCATGTGATCTCAACACAGCACCCCAAATGAATGTATATAACTTACAACATATTCATTAAAAGTATTAATCGGTCTTTATGTGTGAAGCTTTTTAATGATTTCACTTTTTAATGAAAAATTACAGAGCGCCCCTTTAAAGAAGTATTAGTTCTTATGCAAAAACCAAAGAGCACATGAAAGGTCAACCAGAAGGACAGAGCATCAAGCGGATCAGTTTAAACACCTGAAAAAACTGCCATGGCATCATTTGCTTACGTTTTTGTAAAGCTGCTCCGACAGCTCTCGCAAACGCTTCTGGAATTTGACCAGGCTCTCCTCTTCCTCCTTAAAGCGGTCCACATCTAAAGCCACCAGCTATGGAACAGGAAGAGAGCAGTTTAATGTAGAAACCAATGAATCTGTGGTTACAATTTGCACAAGAAATCAGTTTTTCCACCTGTAATTGATTTAACATGACCCAGAACAATAGAAGGAATTTTACTCAGCTGAGTCACGCATGTATTATCTTCCTCTTGTGGAATGATGTTACTTAGTAGGAGAGTAAATATTTGCTCTAACAATGATTCGATCCGATTACGGATGTTTACTGAATCGTGCCATACAGTACATGATGAAATGGACAAAATGTCATTCTGATTCCGTCTTATTCATTATTTTCAAAAATATTCTCAAAACACAAATGCAATGAGAGAATGCCTAAATAAAACAAAGTTTGGAAGACAAAATAACCAGTATCACTTTATTTTAACTTGACACAGCTAGTAATAACAGTAAATAATACATACGCACAAGCAACTAACTCTAAACCAAACCCTAACCCTACAATTAGTACATGAAGTTAATTAATATTACATTTGTAATTACACTAACAATGACACGTGGTGTGTGTTACAGTGAAATTACACATTTAAGTACTATGTAATAATAACAACTACAAGTACCTACTATAGGGTTACTGTTAGGATTGGGGTCTTAGGGTCAGTTTCATGTAATTATGCATAATTTATAGTTATTACTACAATAACTGCATGTAACTTGTGTAACAAGGACACTGTAAAAAGTGTTACCCATAGTGTGTCATTTGGGACACAACTTTGGGACATCTGTTGTTAATATGATGCTTCACAAGCATAAAAACGACATTTACGTTGTGTCCCAAATGACACACTATACACTATGTACATATGCATTTAAGCACATACCACCCCCACACCCCCACCATACACACACACACACACACACACACACACACACACACACACACACACACACACACACACACACACACACACACACACACACACACACACACACACTACGTAATTAAAGCTGTGACAGTTGAGAGCATGTAGTGTCCAACATTCCACACTTAGTTTTCCCATTAATTTAGTGCATCATTCAGGTATTTAGAGAGCTTTTTCCTGTTTCAGTGTGAACACATTACTTACACTATTTACACTTAAAACGTCATAGAATAGATCATAAGTATGCGAATTGGGACGCACCATTAGTTTGCATCTGTACTTCTGGTATAGAATGAAGAGCATGTTTTAACCAACATTTCTCCAGTATTCTCCACCATCCTTTTTTTCTTCCACTGAGCATGTTGTATTTTAATGCCCTTTATAATACTTGGGTTAAAATAACAACAAGACTATGGATTCACTGTGTAATAACTACACATTTTTCAGGAACATTTCCACATTTATTCTTAATGAGTGATGGGTACCGAAACCCGGTATTAAATGAGCCCCAGTGCTAAATTATGAAAGACTGCAGTCTCGATAAGCTTTGATGCTATCAAAGTTTTATTTTTAGAGACACTTTTTTAGAGACACACAAGTTTTATTAAGAGAGAGAGCATGCACGACATGACAGTCCCTGTTTAATGAGTGAAGATGGCCAACAAAAGCTTAGTCTGGTTACACTACAGGCCTGTGATATTAATCTAAATGTATTTTTGATTTTGGTTGTGAAAAATTATAAATAGATGATGAGGTAAAACTATAAAAACTTGCCATACATTTTTAAACGTTGTTACAATTAGGGTTGGAAACCAAATATCGATTCAAATTCTGAAATCAAATACTTAAGGTCTGGAATCGGATACTTTTTATAAAATTGAAATTGAAATTCCTCTTATCGATTCCTTTGTGTGCATTTTAATATGACTTTAAAACATTTATGCACTAGAAGACTAGTTTTCTGTGTTGTTTTTGTGCTCTGTTAAAATATCCACGCATAGTCAGTTAACACGTGTAACGGTATATTGGATCTGTGCAGCTCTTAAAGAGACAGCAGCCCAATATGGCTGCTGCAGTCTTTATAATAACGTATAATCCGTAAAATAATCAAACGACAAAAGACAAAGAGAAAATTCACTCGCTGTTAACTATATTTATAATGTATACTGTACATTTTATTTAAAAAATGCAGTGTTATTTTACATTTGAGTAAAGTTTCTGTACCTGAATCTCAAAACATCTTCGTTCAGTTTGTATTTATTTGTGTATTATTTTTTGGCTGACTCTAGTCAGAATATGAGTCTGACACTGGTCCATAAGGCTGTGGTTAGGGGGCGTGTTTTAAAAAAAAAAAAAATTATGCTCTTGCATTTATATATTTATTTTGGTCTTTACAGAAAATTTTCCACAATTAATAAAACAAAACAAAAACACAAACAATTTTTAAAATAAAATAACCAAAGAAATATAACAAATAATATACATAACCGAAAATGGTATAGGCAGCTGCTTATAATGCCTACCCTTTATAATATTTCTCTAATGAGCGTCACTCTTTTTTTCCCCTTTTTTTTCTAATGGATTCTAATGTTTCAACCGAACCAGGAAAGAAAATGCCTCTGCACTCAATTGGATAGACCTACAACCAATCAGAGCAAACGAGTAAGTGACGAGCGACACATAGTTGTCAACAGAACTCAAATGCACACACGATGGAAGAAGTAGAAGAAGATGATGAATGTAAATGATCTTTGCTATTTGGTGACGTGGATGACTATGTTACGTTATCTGTCCATGATCGTTTAAAAGCCCGCTACGACAATTTGATTGGTCCGAACAGCTCTGGTTCGAGCATAGTTGCTCCTCCACGGATCAAGTCCAGACTGAACTTCCCGACCTCAAATGTTGTGGGCGGGGCTAAATTCGGCTGGCATCCAGGCTTTCATTTTTTATAATATGAAAACTCGTCTTTAATAATGCTTGAAATTTAAAGTTGTTGAGTTTATAGGATTTTTAAACCATAGACAAAAGTTCCTTAGCCTCTTGATTTTTGTTCATAGTATTCAGACACAATGAAATGTTTTGCAATAAGACTTATAGGGCGTTCACACTGGACGTGAATGATGCGAATAAATAGTTTTTCCTCCATTGTTGTTCGGATTTCTGCCTCCGCTTGTAAACACATCACTACTAGAGCAAGCTCCTGATTGGTTAACGCGGCGCGAATATCCGCCAAAGTTCAGATTTTTTAACTTGTACGAATCACGCGGTCAAAACGCTCAATTCGTGTGATTCACGCCGGCTCATTTGCGCATTCGCAAATCTGTGGTTTATTTATAAAAAAGTGCCTATTTGAAAATTGTATTTGCTGTTTTCAAAGTTGATGGGATGAAGTACAGCGCTGATGTACTCCTTTAACATGTAAATCACTTCCGTGAATCACGTCAATCGCGTCCAGTGTGAACGCACCATTGGATTAAATGTGAATGGCATCTAAAACATTTGTCTACCTTATTGGAATTAAAATTGGGAATCGATAAGAATCAGAATCGTTAAAATTGAAACGATACCCAACCCTAATTACAATGCACCGACATGTGTGTACTTAACAAATATATTGTATCAAATGGTTAAGTACATAGTAATTAAGGCCACCTAACATAAAGTGTGACCACCATGATGGATTTATGCACCTCTATTACTTAGTAAGCTCTGTTAAAGAAGTACGGCACCTCATCGAACAGATCGCAGGCTCTGTATGGAGGTCCTCGTTCAGACACGAATCCTGCGAACGCCATGCCATCCAACACCTTGGTCAGGAAGTCATTTTCTATCAGGCCCCGCTGGCCCAGGAAGGCAGCCTATATATCAGAGAAAAGAAGGTCAGTGATCAAACGAAAATTGTAGCATCTGCTGAACTTCCACTTCAAACTCAGTAGCCAAGTTCGATTCAAATGATGCAGAGAGATTTTTCTGAACAAAACACTTTCCAGAAGAAACACAGTCTGTTATCTGCATCACCAAATGCATCAAATAAGATGGGCACATGTATATTTTAAACAGATCCCCTGCAGCATTAGCCAGTAAATTTAGGAGCATTTGGCAGGGCAAGATGCTCAGTTTCAAGATGTGAAGCATTCTTGTACTATAATGTGAGCCATGTGGGGTGCTTTATGAGGGTCGTATTGAGACGTTGCCACAGAGACATCGGCCGACACAAACAAAAACAGGTTGGGGGGTGAAATAACACTTGCGAATGCAAGTCTGATGCTTTTCATATGGCTCACTGCAGGGACAATCCGACAGACCAAATTGTTTTAAACAAACTAACCGCGATACCATCGGCATGAGCGCTTGCGTTTGCACCGAAGCACTTCAAAGTAAGACGAGGACGAGGCAAAGCTCTGTGCTTATCTAGTGAGTTCATTGAGATTATTCTTTCATTCTCTGGCTCAGACCCAAACCCACGTGTTTATGAAAAGGCAGGTGTTTGTACAAGTGCAGGCTGCCTTGAGTTAAGGCAAGATAAACAATGCTGTATTTCAAACCAGTCAGAGTTCTGTGTACAGTACATCAACGCGACATGTTCGGCTGTCTATATAACACCACAGGACACCAGATTCAAATTTTCTTACGTGAAGTTCGTTTTTACGAGTTGGGAAGTCGTACTTACAATCTCAGTTGCATTCAAATTACTTTGATTAGAACAAGATGGTGACGTACCTTTTCTACAAAGGTATTTTTTCTTAATTCTCATTCTACCAAATGAATGAAGAATGCGTGCAGGTGTTTTTGCTTTTCATGTTTTTGTTTTTAAACATGAAATTTATGATGCTGCTGTACAGCGAAAAGATATATATTTTATTGTAATTGTACAAATTATCGTGATTTGTACATAAACGTAGCATGTTTTATTGTAAATAGAAAAAATGTATTCCTGCGATGCAAAGCTGAATTTTCAGCATCATTACTCCAGTCTTCAGTCACATGATCCTTCAGAAATCCTTCTGATATGCCAATTTGCTGCTCAAGAAACATTTATGAGTATTATCAGTGTTGAAAACAGTTGTCAAACATTTTTTTTTAGGATTTTGTGATGAATAGAAAGTTCAGTATTTTTTTTGGGGGGGGGGGGGGGGGGACTGGCGTTTTTTTTTTTTTTTATATATATACTGTTGTCTGAGATCAACTAATGATGTTTCTGTGGTTTTTACATTCAAAAAGCATCATAACCAATAAATAATAGGCTATTTTCTACACTGGGTTTGAAGTTCTCTTCTGAACTGAGCTGGGTTCTGATGGGAGTGCCACACTGCTGAAGACTGGAGTAATAATGAAAATTAGCCATTGAATTACAGAAATTACATTTTAAAACATATTACAATACAAAACAGTTATTTTACATTTTATTAATATTTTTCACAATATTGCTGTTTTGTTGTTGTTGTTGTTTTGTTTTTTAATAAAATAAATGCAGCCTTGGTGAGCATAAGAGACTTCTTCTAAAAACGTAAAAAGTCTTACCGATCAAAAACTTTCTCTGTGAAATTCTTCAGAATACAAACAGGAATAAAAGTGGAAAGTCTGGTGTACTGTATGCATGTGCTACCAAAGTGCAGGAAGATGATGTTATTGAAGCAAAATAGTCTAAAATCTGATCAGGGCATGGAAAAAAAACTATGGTTTTTCCAAGGAGTATCTTGCTTTATTAATTGTGGCCAAAGCATATAGACTTTAAAAGACATATAGCGGACGCATTGTATGGCCTGCTTTCAGTATATGTTTGTAGTGTTTGTTCATCCCCATAAGCTTAAAATCACCAGTTCCCATTCAGTGACTATTACAATGCTTATCTCCTTTTGTGTTCCACAGAAAGCTATACGGGTGAGAGTGAGTAAATTATGACTAAATTACTAGTCCTTTAACAGGTCATTAATATACCACATTTAGAAATGAATGTTCAAATATATAAAACATTGGTAAACTTAAAGAATATCCTGTGTGTTTATACTGTACGCCTGCAGACCCCTTGTTGAAAACCCTGGACATAATCAGTAAGAGGATCCTTCTCGTACAGTCATTACTCAAGCACTTGAGAAGTCTTTTGCTGGTTTGCTGGACTGATCTGGCATGATGACAGTAATTGCTCCTAATCGCTCGTGGGCTGATGGGGCCCATTTACTCTGCAAATGAGTTTTACCATCATAAAGTTGCAGATCAGCGCCCTCCTCTCACCTTGTGAAAGTGAATCACGGGTTCGGAATGGATGCGAATGAGCTGCAGACAGGACCTGTAGCCCTGGAAGAGTTGTGCAAACAAGCGCAGGAAGACCGCCCTCACCTCCTTATCCTGTCAAAAACAAGAAAGCCAGAATAGAAGGGATTGAGAATCATTCCAGACGAACGTATGAGGATGGAGTGAGTCAGTGTGAAAATTTTCTCGCCTCAAAATAAACTGCGTACGTGATGGGAGTTCAAACTCCTTTAACAAACAGATATTTCAGCCCCCTAAAGACCCAATAAGAGACTCCACAAGTGTGTCCGCAACTTCCACGTCTTACTTTGCAAGATTGTAAAAGCAAAAAATAGACATGCGAGGCTCTTACCAGCAGTTTGAGGTTGGATGGAGCAGAACGAGGGGGTGGGAAGGCATTATCTGCTCCTTCCAGATCTGGGTGCAAAACCTGAAGACAAAGAAGGTATTTAAAGTGAGGAAATATCCTGCTATATCTGTGGGAATAAGACAAATGGTGCAAATGTAGCTTATGGAATGTCTCCAGTCAGAATCATCTTTCAATTCTGTGTTAAAAAAAAAAAAAAAATTATATAATTATTATACATTATATATATAATAATTATATAATATATATTTTTGATTTTATTTATTAATTTTATTTTATATATATATATATATATATATATATATATATATATATATATATATATATATATATATATATACACACACATACATACACACATCACCACAATGTGTGTGAGTATAAAATGTTGCTTTTTTTTTTACCATGGACAGTGCGTTTTGAGTATTGTGCAACAGGGGTTCGGGAAGCTGGGAGAGGTGTATACACTCCGGGATTTTTATTGTTCCTCCATCAAGGTCAGCAATGATCACATCGAGCTGAAAGCAGAAACCAAATCCCAATCAGAAATTAGCCAATGAGTCACGGAGCAGCGGTACAAAATTCTGACCACCTGTTTTAAGGCAGTTTGAAAAAGGCTTTGAGCTCACCAGCTCTTGGATCTCGCTCTGGAACATGGAGTGCACTCCGATGATGAAGGGCGTAGGCGAGCTCAACACCTCCAGCAGACGAGATGGGAGGACAGGAATGTAGGGGTAGCTGTGGTCCAAATGAGAGTTAGGCAACCACAATCATCATGTCAAGCAATCAGCAGATGTTAACATCAGACTCTTCTTATTACATACCAAGCATAAAAATAGTACACATTATTACGAAAGACCCTAAAAATAGAACCGTTTGCAAAAGTACACGCTTATCATTTATTTTTTTTGATACAGCGTGTCCTAGTTTTTACGCAATGCATTCAGATTGAACCAGATCGGCTCATAATGTAGCTAATGAAATGAGAAGCTGTTATCAAGGTCAATCATTCTGGGTATATCAGTAACATTCGATGTTGGCCCACCTGTACTTAAGAGGAAACATGAGGGTCTCCAAGGCACGGCAGGCCTCTCCTAGTCTCTGATAGCTGGAAGAATGAAACAAAACCTTGTGCTCCGTCAGAACCGCACAAAAGAGACTAAGAACATTCTGGATCCCTGGAACATATAAAAACAACACACATGCACAATTACTAAAGAAACATTTGCTGAGCAACATTTTCTTCAAATGTATTCAAGAACCGTTTCTGAAAACAATGATTTCTAGGACTAAATATCATCTGCTACCTCACAATATGATATTTATCATGACACATACATCACAATCCATTATGCTGCGATTGTCACGTTTGCCGGTAAGCAAGCAAGCAAGCATGGCGAAGAAAATGCAATTCAAAGATTTACGATCCAAAAATACTCAGGAGAACAAAGAAATCAACACAGGACAAAATACGAACCAAACATAAATGTTAACAACACAAAACAGACAGAAATCAGGACTTAAATACACAGGGAAGATAATTAACAGAACAAGAAACAGGTGCGTAACTCGATTAGAAAACCAAAGTAACGAACAAAGATCATAATATTATCATATTCCAGGAAACCGGAGGAAAATCTTAATTGATACTATTTTTTTTTCTTACTGTTTTAATTTAACGAAAGTGAAAATTTTCCACTATAACTTAATTTCCACATTTACCAATAATACATAAATTAATATTATATTGCTGCAATCTTCATTTAGTTTCTAGGTTGATAGCTTCAGTATAATGGATTGTTTCTTGGGGAATTTTTTTAATTACTGTAAAATTATTGTGATTTAACATTACCTGTAAAAATACTACGGTAAAAATTTTTTAATGGGTTAACAAAGTTTCCAAACAACATATGGTGAAAAAAACATTTACACTTACATTTATTTTCCAATATTTTATTTTTAAATACTGCAATTTTACAGTAAAATACGGTTAAATTTAGTATTTGGGCATGAAAAAGAACAAGTCATTGTATAATCTACAGAGAAAAAGTGATTTTCCTAGAATTGCCTCCGTGACATGTCACATTTTATGTATTTTCGTTGAAGTGATGTTTCTTAGTTTTTCCGAATCAGTTATGCACATTATTTTATTTGTTGTTTATTTGAATAGGGACAGATACAAAATCGACATAGATTATTACATAAAGAAAAATCCGATGCATGTATCAGTGTTTATAGCCAGGGCTAATTTGCAACACCTGTCCCTAGTAAGGCTTTTAACAGTTAAGATAATGAAGAAATAGTTTAAAAAATAAGAAAAAAATTATATATATAATATATATAATACAATAAAATGTCCAGAAACCAGTTAGCACCAAAAAAAGATAAATATATCAGATAAACACGTCCTTAAACTCACACAGGGTCACACTTCACATACTCCCCTCATACAGGATGATCACACTGCTGCTGCTGCTGTAAGAACCAAGTTTTTGTAACTTTTTTAAAGGCGGACAGTTTAGTTAAACATTTTATATTTGTTGGAAGCCAATTCCACAGATTGGCTCCTTTCACAGAAAACAACATTTTGGGCAAAAGATGTTTTACAAAAGGGAACTTTACAGTCTCCACATGTAGCAGCTCTTGTTGATCTAGAAAATTCCAGTCTGTTGACAAATTTATGGTGCAAATTTATGTTGACAATGGCTCAGGTGCAAGACCAGTCAAACATTTAAAAAAACAATGTTATGCATCTAAGATTAATAAAATTAAAGATCTTATGTTTACTTAAAATGTAACAAAGGTGAAATTGAATAGGCTTGAATTGGCTCAATAGGCTTTAGAGTAGTTTGGCTAGGGTTTTATGTTACATCTGTGGTTGTTAAATTAAATGTTTATTGCATTTTAATGTCATGTTACCCTAATAGTGTTTAGTGTTTGTGTGAATGTCACTGTGTGCAGCCTCTTTATAATAGCATTGACCTTCTCGGCTTGGGGAAAAGAGTATTTCAAAGGTACAAAACAGATATTATTATTTCAATAGGTTGGCAATTACCATTATATCAGTTATTGAAATATGTTATTTTTACTGTAAATTTAAGTTAAATCTGTAAAAATCTAAAATGTTGCAGCTACCATATTTTTTTATGGTAAATTTAATTAATATTATTTTATTTGTAGTAAAATCATAAAACTAATATATCTTGTCCACAATTTTATTTACTTATTAAGATAATGTACAAGCTGCTGGTCATTATCAGTGTGTTGAAATTGTGATTTTCTGGTCTTGTTTCCGTTGTTTCACATAAATCAGTGAATCTGGCGTTAAAACAACATGCAAATAAACAACACTATCTGCGGGTGAAATTCATTTGCATATTTATCTCTATCACGATGATGCAAAAATGCCTCAAGAATGGCAAATATGAAATGGCGACATAAATTATACACTAAACTCCTCAACGGGAGCCGTCGGAAAGCGCAAGATAAAAGTTTACAGTTCCTGTTTTTGTTTGTCATCAACATACCACTGTGACTATTAATCACACACTGCGAAAACAGACAGGCAGCCATTAACAGACGTATCCGCAGCACTGCCGGGGTCAGCGTTCCCATTATGTCTGTGTCAAACTGCGATACGCACCAATAAACAGGAACAAGATATGAAAATTCGCATTGTCTGTCCTGCTGAACAAATACCTGAATCCAACAATGAGCCGATGAAATGTTTGGGAACATGAAGAACATCAATCGCATACTTATCATTCCATTCGACCCGTTTTAGAAACGTAAAAATCACTGTGAATGTGTGACATCCTGAATCGTCATGATCCCGGTGGTTTTTAAGCATCTTAAGCTGTCCTGGGTGCCTACAATGACTAGCTGCTCCGGATTGCTCCGTGGAATCTCAGTGTCGTCTCCTGCCCCCCCCCAAAATACAACAACACATTTCATAATCTTGTTTGTGAGGCATCCAGTAAAACCCGTCCTGACCTTGTGACTTTTACTTATCTTTTGGAATGACTACACATTTCTGACCCATGCATAGACAGGGACAGAAAAAGCTGCAAACAATAAACAGTGAGCCTAATGATGGCCAACATATTGCGTTTCCTCTATTTCTCATGGCCATCCTTCAGGCCTCACTCTGATGTGACCTCTCTGAGACGAAGGAAATGTGGATAAAGTCATTTGCGCTGATGTCCTATAGCAGGCTGCGAGAGGAAACGGCCATCCAATTTGACAGACGAGTGTTCCTGTGTTCCCTATTTAATCAACGCTTCGTAAAAACACCTGAAGCTGAGAGATGGTAATCGCATCAAAACATGGTAAGATGATGACTTGCATTTGAGAACCCAGCTTACTATATGTTGCTAATGTTGACATAACCCATCTGAAAATATGCAGTCTAGGCAAGGACGAGCTCCGAGCCAGGGGCCTCTGATAAATCTGTTGTTGATTCACAAGGGAGAACAATGGAGATGAGGTACAGCATAAATTATACAAAGGAGATCAAGATGACATTTTTATTAGCTCATGTAGGTCGGCTTGTTGTTGGGATATTACAGGCTTAGGTAACCTTAAGATCAGTCCCAGAAGTACCAGACATCTGGGAGGATGACACATTGACATGATGCTCTTATCAGAGACCATGCTCACAGAATGCTATCTGAGATGGTATTTTCTCATCTGTTAGGTCACTGACCATGGCCGTCTTACAACCCCACTTGTGAACTTTCTATTGGAGGACAAAAAGCAGGTACTAATGATCTTGACAGGCATCCAGGGAAGGTTTGTTTCTCTCAGAACATCTTAAGACATCTTGGGTAGCAAGAGGTGATGTTGATGTTGTATATTATATTTAGTGCTGTCAAAATTAACCAGTTAACAGACCGCACAGGTGGCATTAACCTCTCTTTTATTCTTGAACAGACAAAAACACACAAAATTATGCCAAAATGCCGGCTTTGTCGAGTATTCTCGTAAGTTAAGTGTTGAATTACTGTGAAGACATCGGATGTGCGTCAGGTCTTAAAGTGACAGCAGCCTAATAAACCTACTGCTGTGACGTCTGTCATTGATGCAAATCAGAGAACAAAAGACAGAGATAATCACTCATTTCTCTTGACTGAATATAAATAAATCCTTATTAAAGCTACAGAAGTTATTCCATTTCTATTTCATGCAGTGAAGACTAATAACTTTATTCTATTTCATACCTGGTCAAATATTTTCTCATTTAAAAAGATCAAATATTTTAATATACTAAATATACTGTCTTTATGTTGTTTCTCTATTAATTTGGAGATTAAGTGAAATTATTACAAAATAAAAACATTAAAAACTTGAATGTCAGGTGAGATTAACCGTGATCTTAGACAAATGTGGGATTAATTAGTTCATTAATTAATTAATTCATACTTTTTTAAGTAATCAATAGTTTTATTCAGCAAGGAACTTTAATAAATCAACAATCTTACAAAATATTTATATTTTATACAAATGCTTTTCAACTGTTTTCAACAATGATAAGAAGAAAAAAATATTGAGCAACAAATCTGCCCATTGCACTGAAGAGTAATGAACTCTTTAAATAAAACTTAAAATATGTTAAAACGGCAAAAAGTTATAATATTGTTATAATTTTTCAAACTATTACTGTATTTTAGATAAAATGCAGCGTTCATGAGCATAAGATTCTTCTTTCAAAAACATTCTTATTTAAACTTAAAACTTTTTTTAAAAGAGAGAAAGAGAGAGAGAGAGAGGGGGACGGACGGACGGACGGACGGACGGATGGACACAGACAGACAGACAGACAGACAGACTTAATTGACATTGAAATATTAATATGTTAATATGTTCTTAATTGACATTGAAATATCAATTTAAATATCTAAATATACCCCCTCCCGCTCATTCGTGTAATCATTTTTTGATGATTGATGCCATGTTATTTTGGGGTGAAACAAGATCCATTTTTTGACTAGCTTTGTGAGGATCAACTTTTAAGATGACAAGGCGACTGTCGCACATATCAAAGCACTTAGAGAGACGGTCATGTGATAAAGTCAAAAGACCACGCTGCTCTGAGGGTCATCAGGTTTATAAAGAGACTCTGAAGGGATTGTTTAGCAAGAGCTTCATTAATCACAGATCTACATAAATCCACAAAAAATGAGAAACCTCAGCAAACTGCAATGAAAAGCTCCACATTAGCCCACTTCTAAGTTGAATAGTTCAAGTCAAATGCTGGCCAAACTAAATCATGACCAATCTTAAAAATAGTGCACAGTATAATTACAAAACGATGATATTACGTGACACGAAACAAGGAAAAGGGGAAAAAAGGGTGAAACCAATTTCTCCAGTTCCACAACTCCAGGTGAAGTAAACATTGAGTTCTGATTTTATTTGACAGATTTAGAACATTCTCTGTTTGTTCAATCTGAAAAATCGAATCTTACATTCTGACAAAAGGCCTTAAGGATGTTGACATGCTGTTAATTAGTCCAAGACTAATTTGCAGCTGAACGTTAGTACTGCATAATGCATCGGTCATAAAGTTGTGCGTGCACATCTTTCCAAATGCTACGTGTGGTGCTCCAGCTGAACTTGGGACTGCACACACACAATTAGTACATTCCTCCTCAGGTCACAACCTGTGGCTGTCAAGCAAAACAATTCTTTTTACATAATAATAATAAGAAAATATTATAAAATAATACATTATTTTAATCTGTATGAGAACTTTCTTGAAACTTATTTTCTGTTTTTGTGTAACAAAATCTGTCCCATCTGACTAATCACTACACCCGCTCAAAACCATGTGTCCATTCATAGTTTGTGAAAGATCATTGTGCGGAAACAGTTGTTTTTGTGTTTTTCTGCATAGACAACGAAACGTGCAGCCAATGTGACTTAGTCACAGCAGAGCTACATCAAGTAATATAAAGTGAAAAGTTGAATTGAAAAAGGAACATTATTGTCAAAGTGTGTCTCCCTTTTGCTTTAAAGCACTTCATTTCAGCTGGAATTAACTGCACAAGCTTGTGTAATGCTAGTGATCATGTTCTCTAGCAAGATTTGAGAACGAAATCTAAAGAGTATCTTATTCTTCAGTAGAAGCAAAAACATCTGACCATCTGTTCAAAGATGTCAAAATGTCACAAAAATAGTTATCTGATTAGTGGCATAGGGTGTGTCTCAATCAGCTTCCTAGTTCAGTAGCCTTCATTTTTTTTCAAAATCCTAACACTTTATCTCCAGGTTTTATTTAGTGCAAGTTTATATGTGAAAGTATGATTCTATTCAGTCATATACTTCAAAGTAAAATGCAAAAATATAAATCAGTGCAGCCACTGTTACGTCCAATGAAAAAAACGTATATTTAACACACCTTAACCTTTGGTGATTATATAAAGCATATACAGTATTCAGCATATATACAGTGTCAGGTAGAATTTGTAGTTGTATTTAAGCAGAAATGTAACAAAAAAAATGTTTTCCCTTGTTCTCCTTATGCTCATATGACTCAACCCTACAAAAACATGTTTACAGGAAGGGACATTAACGGAACTATAAAGGACAGGAGATGTCTGCATAAATATGGAAAAGATAAAAAAAGGTGTCAGAGACCCTGTTTACACTTGGTATTAAAGGGTTAGTTCTCCAAAAAAAAGAAACTTCTGTCATTAATTCCTCACCCTCATACCTTTCCAAACCTGTTCCTTTGTTCATCTTCGGAACACAAATGAAGATATTTTTAATGAAATCCAAGAGCTTTCTGACCCCCCATAACAGCAACACCATTATTCTCATCTTCATTTGTGTTTCGAAGATGAATGATGGTCTTACGGGTTTGGAACAGCACAAGTGGCTGACACTAAATACTGATGTAAACGTGGTCCCCCTCGTTTACTTGAACCCCGATCAAACAAAACAACTTAAGTGTAAACAGGGCCAAAGAAAAGTTAAGAGCTGACACGGAAGAAGTGTACTGTGCAATATACACAGTATATAGTTTTCTACTGGCCTACACCTATAAAAGTAAAAGGTACCCACCTAACTGTTGGAAGAGGAGCGCTACGCTTTTACAGCTGACTGGTAGGCTGTCATTCAGTGGAGTCTGGATGAGCTGCCGGTCCCCTGCTCCCAATGAAAAGAGCTTCTGAAAACATTAACACAAACATTCTGGTCTGAACAAATGCATATGAAAATACATAACAATGAACACCAAATAACACCCGAAAGCTAGACAAAGTTGAACACAGGCTGGAATCATAATGAACAAAAACATAAAATAAAAATAATAATTATAATTTTTCACTGATATCCACTTAGAATGTTGTTAAGTAATCTGTTTCGACAACTTTATTTTTAAGAGTTTAAGGTACAGCTAGTTTTTTTTTTTTTTCAGATCTTGGCTCTTGTATTGAAAGAAACAGCGGATGTGCATTAAACAGAGCCAATAAGATGCACATGGACTGTTTCATGAACAGATGCGCGCTGGAGTCATGAC
Organism: Pseudorasbora parva; assembly: GCF_024679245.1. Classification (NCBI taxonomy): domain Eukaryota; kingdom Metazoa; phylum Chordata; class Actinopteri; order Cypriniformes; family Gobionidae; genus Pseudorasbora; species Pseudorasbora parva. Next base: position 7,249,409 of record NC_090172.1, on the reverse strand, counting down.
ACATTCCAAGTTAGACTCGCACTGAAAGATGAATATATACCTCTCCTGAGGTCTGTTTATAACTTAAAAACCTGTTTGATCACCATGATGTTCCAATTCAGCTGGGAAAATAATGGTTTCTGGAAGAATTTTCAAATGTATTGGTGAATTACATAAAAAAACATAATAAGCTGGGTATTTCAACACGAGAGTCTGCTAACTCTGTGGTCTGCATTATATATATATATATATATATTTCCCCTGGAACCACTATCGAGATTGTTTAACAATATCTATTTGGTTGATTTATTAATTTAGCCCGATTTATATGAGCGCAGTGTACAATAAAGAGTAGTGGGTTTAGAAACTTTGTTTAAAGAGAAAACAGTTTCAGAACAGATTTGTTCACAGCTGCTGCATTAGGAAAATCAGAAAATAAAAGCGAGAGGAACTGCGATGCTCAAACCAGAACATGAGAGCTACATTTTTTTAATATTTGAGCGCTAAACAAAACAACAAGGGTTCTCTCACTGACCCCTAAAGCCCTTTCCACCTCTCAGGAGTCTCCAGTGAAAACAATATGGAATGTGAGACCCATAAGATGCCGTCCTCAAGGAACCCAGGTACACAAATGAACCCTGGCTTACCCTCTGTGTGCTCGAATATCCAGAGGGGTCAGGGTTGAGAATGAATTCTTTGGTTAAAGTAATGTCTGACCTGGGAACCTCCAGCCACTGGAACCAAGCATGTGAAGAGGTTTGCCACCAGTCCTTCCAGAGGGAAGCTCAGACTGTCTATGTACACAGTGTAGATAAGTCCTAAGCAGCCCTAAGAGGAAGAAAAAAACAATACATTCAGCTTGTCCTGTCACACAAAGGGAATAAATACTTATGGACAAAAAATCTGAGTGAATACGAGTAGAGCAGAAGTTGTTGTAACAATATGGATGGATGGATGGATGGATGGATGGATGGATGGATGGATGGATGGATGGATGGATGGAAAGAACAGATGGATGGGATGGGATGGGATGGGATGGGATGGGATGGGATGGGATGGATGACAGGGAGGGAGGGAAGGATGATGACGGATGGAGGATGGGATGGATGGATAGATGGATAGATGATACAAAGAAGAGATGGAGGGGATAGGATGGATGTGAGGGATATATGGATGATGTGAGGGAGGGGGGAAGGAAGGATGATGGACAGATGGAGGGATGGGAGGGATGGATGGATGGATGGGTGGATGGATGGATACAAAGAACAGATAGATGAGATGGAAGGGAAGAATGGATGGATGATAGATAGATAGATACAAATAACAGATGAATGTGATGGATGGTAAGGATAGATCAGGGGTCTCCAACCTTTTTTCATTTGAGAGCTACTTTTTAAAAATGAAAGTCGCCGAGAGCTACTTATGTTCTACAATAATTAAAACTCTTAAATAATGCATCGTAATTCTCATATTAACAACAATCCAAACTGTTTTACATCTGAAAGAGTGTAGTAGAAGTCCCAGTAGTCGGTCCCAACACCATAAAAACATTTTGCTGTGGTACCAAAATTGGTACTGACTACCGTAAAATGTTTTTTTTTTACTATTTTAAAAAAAATCTATTAAATTTAAAATGTTTATTATTTACGATGATAATTTTTATAAGTAAATCATAAACATTTAAAGGCTGTATGCTGTTTAAAAAGTAATCATTGTTTATACATAAAATATCAAGTGAAAAATAAGGAACCATCTAGGCATAATTCTTTTTATTAGTATTATTATTACATAGAGATGTAGTTACATCTACTGTAGGCTATAGGCTGCAACAGTCGCCTAATATATTCTGTCAATTTCTCCACGTTAAACTTGAACATTAAACCAAACTTTTATTATGACGGGTTGCCATGAAGACCTTTGAGTGTCTGTGTTCATGTGACAGCTTAATTAAATGAAACGTTAAATTATCATGAAGTGACAGTTTATGCGTTCGTGTGTCCTCATAGTGGCACACGGCAGAGACACGCGAGTGTGTGTGTGTGTGTGTGTGTGTGTGGGCGCGCGCTGCCGCGCCCTAGCATCTGCGCCTGTTATTCACGCAGAGACTCAGAATTTGCGGGAGTAATATTTAAATAGTAATTTGCAGTTTAATATTCACAGACACTAGTATATATTCGGCTACAGTTTGGAGCCCTGCGCTTGGATTAACACGAAAGCTGCGCACCGAATAAACTCGGGAGTCGGTACAACCGGTAATACAGAAATGCTGGCATCGTCATTTAAAAAAAAAAATCACTACCAACATCGTACTAAAGTAGCCTACCTGTACTTCTGACAAACTTACATTTGCATGTTTACATTTACATTTGTTCATAAATAAATTAGCTCACTCTGATTAGATACAAAGTAGCCTAAGTCTTGGTGAGCTACCTCCAATCAGGCCACGAGCTACTGGTAGCTCGCGAGCGACGTGTTGGAGACCCCTGGGATGGATGGATGGATGGATGGATGGATGGATGGATGGATGGATGGATGGATGGATGGATGGATGGATGATTATGAGGGAAGGATGATGGACGGATGGATGGATGGATAGATGGATGACACAAAAAACAGATGAATGGGATAGGATGGATGTGTGGGATATATGGATGGATGTGAGGGAGAGAGGGAAGGAAGGATGATGGACAGATGGATGATGGATGGATGGATGGATGGATGGATGGATGGATGGATGGATGGATGGATGGATGGATGGATGGATGGATGGATGGATGGAATTGAATGGGATGGATGATGGATACAAAGAACAGATGGACGGGATGAATGGATGGGTATTAGGGTGTTGCTAGTGTTGAAGGTGATTTTTAAGGGTTTTGAGTGGTCTCTAGGGTGTTGCTAGTGCTATGGGACATTGCTAGGGTGTTCAAATTGGTTGATTAGAGGCTGAGGTCAAAAAAGATATTCTGGTTCATCGGAAGATGAAAGTCTAGAGCGTTTTTTTTTTATTGTATGCCTAATTGAACATCACAAAACTGATCATTTATCAACAAGACACGGTTTAAGGTAGCAATCATGTACATATCACGATTAGAATCCATAACCTCAAGTATGAGCGATTGGATTGATTCTGTCCTTAGCAAACAAAACTAACAGCGATATTTACTTTTAAATTGCGCTTTGGAAAATAAATCTGGAGAATTATCTGCATAAATAATAGGAAAAGCCAGCAGAGCATAACAGTGCCCTCTACAATGGGCACATTCAGAAACAAAGTGACTATAAACATTGGTCCTTTACCAAGTAATACAGCTCAACTAACTTATTCCCAGGGATAGCTCATGCCAAAGACATGAATATAGGCCAAAAAAGTACAAAACTTGAGGCAGGCAGTCTGCATAAAACTTTGGATGGAGTGGATTTCCTGCATTTAAGCGTCTGTGATATTCCTGTAATCTCGGTAATCCCTGTTTTTATTTCATCAGCAGACATAAATCTTTGACTTTAATGATTTAAGGGCTGACGATCAATACCGTTTTCAACCCAGTGATGGTTTTAATTATCCTAAATCCAACTAAAGCTTCAGCATAAAAATTCCTAATTATGAACAAACGATTCTTATCGAAAACGTGAGTAAAATGGATTTTGCCTAATAACTAAAGTTACTGGTCACTTAGTGAGATGAAATTGTATGGTCTGCTAAAGAACATATTGATTGATAGACAGAGAGATGGGTGGACAGATAGATAGAGAAATGGATGGACGGACAGATGGATAAACAATGGATGGTAGGAGGATAGATAGACAAAAAATTGGATGGACGGACAGACAGACAGAGAGAGTGAGCAAGAGATGGATGGATGGATGGATGGATGGATGGATGGATGGATGGATGGATGGATGGATGGATGGATGGATGGATGGATGGATGGACAAATATGTAGACAGAGAGATAGACGGCCAGAGAAATGTACGGATGGAAGGATGATAGAGAAATGGCTGGTTGGAATGGATAGATAGACAAAAAGTGTGATGGACAGACAGACAGAGAAAGATAGAGGGAGGGAGGGAGGGAGGGAGGGAGGATGGACGGACGGACGGACAGACGGACGGACAGACAGACAAAGTAAGAGATAGATGGATGGAGGGATGGATGACAGATGGACGAACAGACTAGACAGACAGACAGTAAGGACAGACAGACAGACAGACAGACAGACAGACAGACAGACAGACAGACAGACAGACAGACAGACAGACAGACAGACAGACAGACAGACAGACAGATAGATAGATAGATAGATAGATAGATAGATAGATAGATAGATAGATAGATAGATAGATAGATAGATAGATAGATAGATAGATAGATAGATAGATAGATAGATAGATAGATAGATAGATAGATTACCCTAAATATTTCTGGGTAGTCCAGCCTGGTGACAAGAATCAAACTTTTGGGTGCAAAAATTTGAGCTGGCTGGATCAAGCCATCCTCCTCCTCCTCTTCCTCTTCTCCATCACCGTCTGCCTCCAGCGTCTTTGAGCCCTGAAACGGAAAACAATCACAAAAAATAATTAAAAAAGGCTGGGCTAAATAGAATTCCATGTGGCTGAGGTATTCCTCGATTTGGTGGACAAGTGTAGCGCAATAATATGAGATAAGACCTGGACGGCATTCCGGAAGAATCAACATCTGGGTCAGATTCAGTCATAATGTCTCCGACTCTAATCAGACTGTTTATTAGAAGACTTTATAACAAACCCTTAACAACAGTGATGAGTGCTGCACTTCTCAAATCAGGAGTTCAGGGTTTTTTCAAAGCAAAATATATCCTTTTTGATATTTACACACTTTCTGCCATTTTACTTCGCATTAACAAAAAACAATCAATATATACAATAAATTGACTGATTAATATATAATTTATTAAAACCAAGTAGCATGAGCAGTTGCTTAAACTGGTTGACTCACAGAGCATCGTTTCAGGTTGGTACTTTTGTGACCAAAAGTAGTGTTGTCCGAGCGGGGGAGTTATTTAATGACAGAGTGGAAAAAGAACAGCAAATGTCCTCAGAGGAGATGGACAGAGTCTGATGGGGGATTGCAGGGCTCTGTTTTCTTAATTCTTTGTTATTCACCACTGATACATATCTGGGTTGAGGAGTTGAGAAAGCATTGGAGAATAATGCATAAAGATCACATGATCGCATGTTCTCAGAATCAATGATAAAGCTGAGCTTATGTAGACAAGCTTAGTCTGTATAAAGGGACTGTCGCTCAGTATACAGGTTCAGTCCGGTTTCCAAAAAGAAACTAGAAACAGCACCGCACTTTAATACATCAAATGTGTTAATGATCATGAGGTCATCTGAGCAGCGCTGCTTTTTTTCAACAAGCAAGAGAAAACGATAAGAGGAGCAAACCAAAGCGTGACAGCGTGCTGACAGAGTTAGTGTCGCAAAGGATGGAGAGCAGTTAAGATACGCTTGCATGATGAATAAAGGAGTGACCCATGCTAGGTTTCATGAAACCACACAGGAAAACTGAAGTAAAGAGGTGCTGGTCTATTTATAGATTTGACTTTTGGAAACTGGCTAGGTTTTGGGTTTGTTTTGTGCAAGGGTCTTGTCCCAAGGGCTGAAATGCTATTTAAATGAATCTAGGCTCACATTACAAGTCCTGCTTTAGTTGAATTGGCTCCATGTGAGCATTTGGAAAAATTCAATTTCCTAAATAATCACGTCCATAGATACAATCGGTGAAAAAACAAATTACAGTAATTACACCATGTACAACCCAAACTGTTGAGTTTATGGGACAACGGGAGGATTAAATCAATAATACACTATACATTTAGGCAAAAATGTAGGTCACAAACTACATACCAAAATAAAAATAAATGCAAGAAATGTACATTTTGCATTTATGTTGGCTTTGTTTGGTTTAAAAAAAACTGATGAGAATTGTCTGTTCATGACTAGAAATTGTCTTGCTGGAGCTATAGTAAGATTTAGGATTATTGACCATCATTACCCCTTAAATCATTAAAGTCAAAGATTTATATCATTTTTAACACAACTTTAAATATGATGACAATATCGTAGTGCAACCAGTGAAAAGTATAATAGTTTTTAGTTTTTGGGGAGTCACACCACATGACATTTTACAACCTGAAGTAACCTTTCCTTGTCATAAAAAGGAAATTGTCTGATATTTGAAGAAAGCTTCTGACCTCACAGTTATGATGGTCTGCAGGCCTATATTATTGCCAAAAGTATTGGGACACCCCTCCAAATCATTGAATTGGTGTATAGAATAATGCAAGCAGACCCTTCTACAAACATTTGTGAAAGATTGGGTCACTCTCAGGAACTCAGTGAACTCAAGCGTGGTACCGCGATAGGTTGCTGCCTGTGCAATCCATTAGTCCATTAGTTTCCTCACTACTAAATATTCCACACTCATCTGGTATTATCACAAAGTGGAAGCAATTGGGAACAACATCAACTCCGCCACAAAGTGGTCGGCCACGTAAAATCCAAGAGTGGGGTCAGCGCATGCTGAGGTGCACAGGGCACAAAAGTCGCCAACTTTCTGCAGTCATGGAATGGGTTTTTGTCATATTGTTTGTAATTTGTATGTTTTGCTTATTTAAAAAAATTATTTAAAAAAAGATCAAATTAGAAATCTATATTGTAATCAAGAAAGTATGTTTGATGACCTGCCGATCTCAATTCGTGCTGCCGAGTCTGTAGCCATTCTTAAAAAACATCTTAAGACACATCTTTTCCATTTGCACTTGACCAATACAGAATAGCACTTACTGATCACCACAGCAACGACCAAAAGCGCACACTCCTGGATCATATCTACGTCTCTCATCCGGATTTGTGCCTTCAGGCGGGTATGTTACATAGTTATCATAACTATCAGAATCCAGTGTTCTGTATATTGCGTACGTGAGTTTTTGTTGTAGATGGCTATTGCTGCGCGTTTAGCTAGAATACAAAACCAACCCATTGGGCCACTGAATCTGCATTCACGACAACAGCTGGGGCAACAGCCTTAGTCCTAATGGGTTGTAGCTATCTTAGCTATCAAAATCCGGTGTTCGGCACTTTGCGGACGTGAGTTTTTGTTGTAGATGTCTGTCTTTAAAAAAAAAAAAAAAAAAAAAAACAATTGTTGTGTATTGTGCTAATTAATTGAGATTTCTTACAGCTCTTACAGGTTTTTGGCCTTGTCTGTTCCGTTGCTTCTATTACTCTCCCCTTTTTTGTAAGTCGCTTTGGATAAAAGCGTCTGCTAAATGATTAAATGTAAATGTAAAATGTAAATGTTTAAAATATATGACATTACTCGTATCATGAAATAAGATTTTGGTCATCCCAACCTGTTCATTAAACATAAACATTTTGTATTTAATTTAGTTATATCTAAGTAGTTTTTGTTGTTTTTAATTGGAGCAAATTGTGTTTTTTTTAATAGTTTTTTTTATATATATTGCCCTAGTTCCATCATGAGTGCACAAAGCAAGGTCCATAAAGACATGGATGAGTGAGTTTGGTGAGGAGGAAATAGACCTCAACCTGACTGAACACCTTTGGGATGAATTAGAGTGGAGACTGTGAGCCAGACCTTCTCGTCCAACATCAGTGCCTGACCTCACAAATGTGTTTCTAGGAGAATGGTCAAAAATTCCCATAAACACACTCCTAAACCTTGTGGAAAGCCTTCCCAGAAGAGTTGAAGCTGTTATAGCTGGAAAATGTCGGCCAACTCAATATAAAACCCTTCAGATTAAAAATGACATTAAAAGTTCATGTGCCTGTAAAGGCAGGCATCCCCATTTTTTTGTTGAATAGAAATTGAAAAAAAAAGAAATCAGCATATGCTTGTTAGGTATGTTTTGAAGCATGTTAGCAGGTTTGAGCTGGTTTAAGCTGGTCCTTATTTGCGATCAGATATTTTTAAGCTGCTAAACTACAGGAACGTTTTCAGTCCAATGTTCAGTAAGCAAATTCATTCAAACAATAAGTCCAAAACAGCACTAATGTAAAGAAAACCAGGGCTGTGTTTCCCAACATCATGAGCCCAAGTTGATCATGGTGACCATTGCCACCAGAGTTCTCTACAATCAACTTAGCTCACAATGCTTTTGCAAAACGATTATATATATATATATATATATATATATATATATATATATATAAGCTTTAATAATGACAAAAAGCAGACTTTGCTATCAGTTGACGATAAGCACGGTTGCTCACTCCCACTGCTCACAATCTGCTTCTAATTGTCCGGTTTGAGTCAGCGTCAGGCCTGCGAGCTCATAACGGTGCCTACCTCTCAAACCCTGCTGTCTAACCCCCCGCGCTGGCGTCCATTTGATTTGCTCAGACAGTGAAAACATGCCCCAAGATCCACCACATCTTATCAGTGGGAGCACAGGATTAAAATACCCTTGCAGATGGGAAACACATTTCAAGCTTATTGGGAGGATTTGGTTCAATTATGAAGAAAAATACATTCCAGTGCTGCCTCTTCCAATCTGATAAAAGAAAATATCTTTCAGTGTGTCATGATTTTTTACATTAAGTGGGTTTAATGGCATAGCTTTAGGAAAGTACACAACACCTGAAATTCTTGGTCCTGCAGACGTGTTAAAAACAATCAACACATTAAAAAAAAGCCCATAAATAGTGAGACATGGAATGGAGAGAATTTTGTACTTTTAATAATTTTACTCCAAGACTACCAGATTCGGTGCAGCGTGATAATAACTGATGGATGCAAAACCTTTTGTAGTCCTGACATGGCATAAACTGTAGCATATAAGTGCCCTCAACATGAAGAGTAAATGATCCCCTGATTACTAACTACACAAGCTTTGAAAGCATCCCGAATGAACTAAAGATTCGTGGAAACATTTCAGTAAAACAGCTCATAAACTGTAAAAATGTATTAAATATTAATCTTGTGTTGGCTGGATGTGACTATTTACACCTGATGGGCCTGTTTACACCTGGTCAATTAATGCGTTTTCTTCCATCGAATAGCTCTCTGCTCCTGAAAAGACTAGGCCGAAATGCTTTTGAGATTTAAATTTAAATCTATTCATTCAAACCAACTAGACATGTGCCGATTTTCGATAATGCGATTTATCACGATAATGAATATGCACGATATTGTTATCGTGGGCACTTTAAAATATCGTAAATAATAATTTATTAACAATTTATAATTTTTTTATAATGCACTCAAGAATACTTTGCCCATCAACTGTAAAAATGCTCAACACCGCTGTATTCTGCGTCAAAGGGACACTCGCTCAGATATAAACAAGCCCAACCTGCGTTTGCACCATAGACTGTAAAAAATATGGACGTAGTGTCCGTGACGTCACCCATAGGATTCTGATAAGCCGTTCTGAAGCTTAAAGTAGAGATGAGCTGGGCGTTGCCATCTTGTGAGCGAGTCAACGCGTGTCACTCCCGGATAACAGAAAATGGGCAAAAAGGCGGGATGTGCGCGGAGCTGAGGTGACGCAATAACTCTAGACGGCAGATAAATGGCTATCCACTTGTAACCACGCCCTTAATTATGCAGAACCTTAAGGCTTTATATAACGTAAACGAATGAGTTATAAAAAAATTCACCCCCCTCAGAGTTGTCATGAAGATCAAAATTAGCCTTATAAGCCAAAACCACAATTTGTACCAGGCTGTAAACATGTTTTTTTCTGCTTTAAAGTTGAGAATTTTAACATGGGGCTCAATGAGATTCTGCTCCCTTCTGGAGCCTGTCCCTAGTGGCCAGTTGAGGAATTGCAGTTTACATTACTTCCGTATTGGCTTCAAGAGAGATCGCGGGAGGTTGCCGCCAAGGGGGTAATCTAGCGCTCGGAAAGCGTTCCACCCCTAGGGGCTGCCATTGCTAACCAAGCCATCACCTGCTGTTAGCATCCCATTGACTCCCATTCATTTTTGAGTCACTTTGACAGTGAATAACTTTACATCAGAGGCGTTTAAAGACTCCATTTGTCCATTGTATATTTCTAAAGAAACACGACAATGTATAAAAGGCTCCATTACCTTGTATCTTACACTATCGCCCCGTAGAAGCTGTTTTTGTAAAAATAGGCTAACGATTGCGTCATAACCAACGCGACCCTGTCGCGCAGTAGAGAAATTACCGTATAGACCTGAGGAGACGCTCGCAGGAAATCTTTTACTGTCTATGAGACAGTCGGGGGGACGTGGAGACATGTCCTGGAGACTAGTCTGATAAAGTCAAGGGGGAAGAATGGGTAGAAGCCCATAGTGAGCCAAAAGCAACGGGAGAAAATATTTAAACAACGTGATTCAGCTTTCGCTTTCCACATCTACTAGAAGACTCACAGCTGTCAGACAGGAGGCTCACGTCACATCTACGTCGTCAAGCTCAGTCTGAGCCTGCGCAGTTCGCTCAGCCATCAGGAAGTGAGTGCCCCTAGGTTGACTTCATTATTTCGCCGTTGACGTCAATGGGGTCGCTGTGTCCATTTCTTTTACTGTCTATGGTTGCCGCTTGGTTTGCACATGACTGAACCGGTGAAGGAGACGCGCTGCTGAAGTGCCGCTCAGTGACAGCAGAGGGCGCTGATGAACTGCAGAATGCAGCCGGTTACCCCGGAAACCAGCAAACAAACAAAAAAACGCGTGTAGTTTTTAAAACAGCCATTCGTTTTTGTAATCTCAATGTTGTTCATCACAGCACCAAATACTTAATACTTAAAGACTTAATAGGCTATTTATTTTCAATTTTAAACATTTTTATGTTTTAATCTGGACTACAACATGCCTTAATGATTAGAACTGTTCTAATTATTTGTTATTGTTCAGTAAAACTTTGACACCTCCGACTTCATTAGTTAACATGTTAATTCATTATTACCAAAATGACAATGAAAAATACTTATAAAGAATTAATTATTCTATGTTAATTTCTTAGTTACTTTTTAATAACATTACAATCAAAATAACTTTTAATGGACCTAAGATAAAACTAACAATGATCAGTATTTCTTAACTAACATTAACAAAAACATTATACTTTCTGTACCAAATGTAGCTATTGCTCAATCTTAGTTAATGCATTAAGTAATGAGACCTTATTGTAATTTGTTACCTGTTGTTCTTTATAGCCTAATTCTTTTGCACTTTAATCTGTTTGAAAATGTTACTTTTACAGCTCTGAAAAAAATCAAGAGACCACATAACATTGATTTCTCAATGAGGGTTCTCTTAATTTTTTTCCAGAGCTGTATATATTTTTGGTGCATTATTGTATTTAAACATTCAGTTATTTTTGTTCTTACAAAAATAGTTCTTAAAGCTGTTATGCTATGGCAACACTTTTTTGTGCAACTTATTTAAATATCGTGATAATATCGTATATCGTGATAAAACGTCATCAATTAATCGCAGCATGAAAAATTGATATCGGCACATGCCTAAAACCAACTCAGGAGGTGGTTTAAGACACATTTCAAATGAAGTATAAATGCATCTGGTTGTAAATGCATATCAACATGCCAATTTTACTCCTCCCAAAATATTATAGGCTATTTGGCGTTATAGCGAGATATGTCAGCACTGCTGCAACACACGCAGCAGATGAGTAGCTGAGAGTCTCTTCAGTAAGCCGATGTGCAAAATTCAGCAAAAAAATAAATAAAGTGTTGCATATGCTCAACACACAACCATCTTTATCAAAAGTAGTCGTGGTACAAACGCTGAGACTGCAAATTAGAATAAAGGAAAAGGTCTCTCGCAGTTGACTGATGAAGATACATTTATTATTGTCATTTTAATAGGAATCCGCACATATTTCACATCAGGTTTTTCCATGCAAATTCACTGCATTGACCAACAGAAAGCTGATTTGTTTGCATTTAGAGGCATGGGTGGATAGTATGTGAATTGGAACGCAGATGTACGCTCCATGGGTTATGAGGCCACCTAGCATCTATTCACTCGAAGTAAGGAAAACAGTCCCAGGAGACCTACAGCTTAATGAGATAAAGCACTATCATGGTCCATACGTGAAAGAGGCAACCCTGCATTACGAACTTCTGGATAAGTGTATCGAAGAAAAATAGTGAGAATGAGACAAAAGCAGACAGACTGAAAAGACCTTTCTGAAGACGGCAGTGAGGTTGCGATTAAGAATGATGCTTCAGTCTTAATGTGCCTGATGACACTGTGAAGTACTCTTCATGGGTGGTCTTCTCTCTTAATCTCCCACGAGGCTCAGTAGTAAAGGACGTAATATAAATAAAGAAGATTTACAGTCTCACTGTGAAAGAGAAAGGCAGAAAGCGATAGGGAGACGGGACAGAGAGGAGGACTGCGCCAGCCGACAGCTGGGGGTCATCAAAGCTCAAAGACATGACATGCTGAAGTTCCTGCCAAACAGTTTTGTAACCTTTTGGAACCACAAGCATCTAAATGCAAAGAATTCCTGCTTTTACTGACCATTTAATTACACATTCTTTATCCTGTCATGACTTTGTTTCTTTGTACTCAAGTAAAGCAACAGGAAGTTGACAGTAAGTCAGCATGTTGGCATCCATGTAGATGCTTGTGGTAAACGGGCTGATTCATAATGAAACTGCAAAGGAATACTAATTAAACTTCTAGGCATTTAAAGAGTGAGCAGTCTGCTTAACAAATTAATGTGATTCACAGCATTGAAATGCTATGTTTTGGTCATGATGACCACCACATCCTGAGAACTGAATTAGATTAATCACGCAAAATGCCACATTGCCGGTACTAGGATGCTGATCTCGATAGATGTGGAATGTCGGAATGTGATCAACCGGTTGGCCTCACAATTACACCCTCATTGCACAGGTAAAATAAATGAATACATTCCTCAGAATCTTTTGGTGACACTTTAAAGTGCCTGATAATTAAACTCTCAAAAAAGGCACATGTTGTTCAGTGGTGTATTTCTACAAATGTTTACAAGAGGGATGGTTATCTGACCTGGTTTCTGAGGAGCAAGAGCCTGTTGAGGCATCCAATTACCTTGAGCATCCACTGCTCTTTTGAAGACGACACAGGATTTTTCTCCTAGAAAACAGTAGCAGTGTCGCATTTTCATACGGTTGAATGAACTTGAATTGAAGGGCTTGACTAATGCACATCATGACTTTGCTCAGAATCTCACCATCTTATGAAAACCCTTTAAGGCACTTAGCCACAGTAATCATGAATGTGGTAAAGTTTACTGACATGACACAAAAAAGTGCAAAGCATTCAGGAGAAATATGCCTGGAGGAAGCAATTACTCTATCAAGTAGGTTCTACATAAAAAGTATGATGCAAAGAGTTAAAGGACAACAGATGTACAAATTTGGAATAACCATGTGGGATTTGAACCTACAACCTTTGGGATATTAGATTAAACCCTTTCCTCTATCACCTCCTTCTACCTGATGGAAACAAAACATGTTGAAAGAAGCCTAAAGATCCTTTTGATAACCTTTGAATAGTCCAAAAATCAAGTCAAAAATATTGACCAATCAAAAATTGGACAAACAATGTAACAAGAGTGGGGGGAAAAAATGGATCAGGGGACTAGTCACACTATGCCCAATCTATATGCAACATTTTACAACTTTCCTCTAAATGGATCTAGGTGCTGCTGTAGACTCCCAGCCAGAGGAAGTAGAAAAATAAGAAGAATGCCAAGGTAAACAATACGCACCTTCAGCATCTGGCCTCTAATAAACCCAAAAGCACTTTTGGCTATCAGTAGGGTTGAACAGCTGTCCTCACTGAAATCTACGTGGGCTACCACAAAGATGATATGATGAATTACTTGGTAAGTGTAACCAATGACGGTCATCCTTAATGCTCTGTGATTCCTGAAGAGAAACATTTCTAATACAGCCACTCGTGACAATCAAAAAAGCAGGTGGAAAATTACCCCAAATGGCAAATTTGATAGATCTAAGGTGAGTCCTGTATAAAATACATACATACATCTGATAATATGTCTAGTTCATTGGCTGCCGGCAATCACTTTTGTTCATCTGTCAAACTGACTCTTGTAGAAAAGAAAAAGCATGTCAAATTTTAACTTCCTAACTCGAACAGTTTTTACGAGATTCTCCTTGTTACAGCCTCCCTCTAGGGGTGAAACTTGGCATGTGTCCTTCAAGCAACCTGGTGTCCATGTGTAATTTATTTGGACGTTCAGAAAAAGCAGGTCCATTACTCAAAATGGGACCACCAGCAAAAATTCATTGGCTTGATTCTGATAAACAAACCGATGAACTTGGATAACCTAATTTACAGAAAACGGCACACTTGAGACTATAGTCTGCTATTTATCCCAGAGATACATCAGAGATGGGCTTCAGTACTCTTCTTTCTGAAGGTGACTTCTACACTGCTTCAGTTTGCCACATTACAGAGGAAAGCCCTGGCGATTAAAGGCTGTAATACACTGCATAACCTCTTCCAGAATTTTTGCCATGATTTACAGTCAGGACAAATCAACATTACTTGTCAAAAGTCAGAGCTATTCTGCAGATTTGAGTTGAGAAGTTTTATAGAAAATCGTATAGTGTATAGGCCAATTCACATTGCACTGACAGATGCACTGATAGACATATTGCAATCACCAGATTACAGTCACTTCTCAGACATTCCAGGACACCACAAATGCTGACCGTACATGTTCAAATGGTGAGAACACCAAACACTGACAGGGGTGACGTACTGAACCGACAAAACCCGACAACGTGTTCTTTGAATTTGGTCGGCATATGTCGGTGCAGCAACTGGCCTTATAATGGACAAAGACTATATGATTACATCCAGTCAGAGAACATCTAACAATTTTGATATTTTGGGTCGATTTTAGAACTCGTATTGTTTGCCTAGTGTTTTAAAATCTGTTCAGATTTGAAAGTCATGTAGTATATTCCAGCCTTAAGTTGTGCTTGAACCTTATTACCAATCCTACCCCAGTACAGTAGCCTACCTCAGTCAAGGATACAAATTTACGGGGGATGCACTGTTCCTTGCACTCCAACTTCTCAGCAAAGGAAAAACAAAACATGAATGCTCAATGTTTTTCCTCTCACAATGTGGGACAATCTTCTACAGGAGCTAGTTTGGTCTAGTTTCATGATCACTGGAAGGGGCTGAGGTTGGAACCCTGATGGGCACTTGCCAAAAGTCAGGAATTACAGCTGCATTCTTTACATAGCTGTCCTCCAACCCCAAGCCCTTGATGTTCTCAGCACTGCTTCTTTCCTTCTCCTAGCTGGACAGTGAACTTTAAGATGCAACAGCAAAAGTATTATCCATCCTGGTCGAAGCTGCGATCACTGAAAGGTTCTCAGACTGGTTATCGTTATCCTTACAAATACTGAATTTATCACCTCAATCAGCTTTAAAATATTTTGAAAGTATTCTGGTCTTTCTTTAGGCTATAAAGATCAATTGGAAATGTTTCACTGGCATTGATCAAATAGTATGTCAGATGCATTTTCATTAGATATATAAATAGTTTCTTTATTTTGATCCAAAATGCAGCATCTAGAGTTCTTACCAGGTCTAGAAAATATGATCATATAACCCCAATTTGATCAACTCTACACTGGCTATACCTGTTAAGGCCTGTATCAGTTACAAAGTATTGCTACTGATTGGTCCTAAATGGTTTAGTTCCTGCCTTATTTACCCAATCTTCTATCGCCATCCATCATGCTCTTTAAAGTCACAAAACAAAAAATACCTAAGTCCACTAAAGGAGGGAGAGCGTTTTTAGAATAGCCTTCCTGACAATATTCATGGCTAAGAATCACTCTTCCATCAGACTCACTCTTCCAATTTAAATCTAGATTACAGACACATCTCTTTAGCCAAGCATTCACATAATGCATCTCATAAACTTACACTCTACTAGTTATATCAAATCAAAAGCAGATGAGTACTTATTGCTTGAAATGTTATGAACTGCAACTACACTAATTATTTCCCATTTGTTTTTGTGTTTCTACCTTGGGATGACCATTCTGAGGTAACTAGAGATAACGCCAGCTCGAATTTGTATCCTAGACTCTTATGAAGTTTTCAGACGACCCAACATCTGTGAAGAGATTACCCCAACCCCTGCAAGGACAAATTCTTTCAAAATAATTTGACCGATTAATACTATCAGTTAACAGTGTAAGGGTTTTTTTATTTTGCGAGCCACGTGCGGCTCTCTGCTCTCTGCATTCACTGCTGAATCAGACTGTTTAAAAGCCCCTTTAGTGGAAGATGAAGCAGCATCTCAGCTTGAAATCATCAAACTTTCTGAGGATGACAGACTTAAAAGTGTTCTGAGGGAAGGAACCGTGGAGTTTTGGAAGATTGTGCCGATTGAGAGATATCCCAGTGTCAAACAGGCAGCACTCAAACTATTGTCAATGTTTGGGTCAACTTACATCTGTGAATATTTTTTTTTCAACACTAAAACAAGCAAAATAAAAGCATTCCTCTGTCCTGACCGACACGCATGTGAACGAGTTACAACAACTAGCCACAACTGAATACAAGTCCGACTTAACAAAGATTGTAGAAAAAAACCAAAGAGTGCCAGGTGTCCCACCACAGTAAAGTAAAAGGAGGTATGCTGATACAAACATTCAAATCGATGAAAACTATTGTGTGTTATGTAATATGTAATTATAATAAGTAATAAATAGTAATAGTAAAAAGTTATTGTGAGAAACATCTGTTGTGTGGCTCTTCGTAGTCATGAGTTTTTTTTGGCTCATCATGTTGAACAGGTTCGCCACCTCTGCTGTGCAACCACACCTACAAACATTTTGCACTGAGCAAGCAAAATGAAGCGAGCGAAAAGTAATAGTGTGTGGGACCATTTCGACAGAAAGGACTATCTGAGGAGGTAACGCAGGGAATCTGTTCAACGGTAGTAAAATACATTTAGCCCATCAGGGTCGTCTGTGGTGAAGGTTTTCAAGAGCTATATCGAGCCCAATTACGAAATCCCTACTATTACCAGTATAATTGAAGCTTGTTTGGAGGAAAGTGACACTCGAAAGTGACACCTATGACAGACAATCAAATGATAGGTGCTTCCCAAAGTTGGCCACTCTAATGAGCCGTTATCTCTTTATTCATGGGATATAGAGGGTTTTTTCTGCCATGGGTCCAACTGTCAACGGTGAGCGTTCCAGACTAACCCCACCTCACAAACACATTAAATAAAAACTAGACACGGTGTGGATTGAGGTAGGCCTGCTATTTTATTGGATGAATAAAATTGTTTTGTGTGTTTTCGTTCTGTCATCTTAATTTGTATATATTTTAAATATTTAGTATAGGCCTATTAATTTGATTCAGTTGTCAGAAATGCTACATGTGCTTGAGAACTTGATAATGTGTGAATCGAGGTTCTGTTGTTGAGCTGTTCTGTATGCTGCTCTTTGCACATGGAAATAAAATTGTGTAATTATAATTTATGTATAAATTATTACATCATTATTATATATTTTATAATTATAATAAAAATTATATATATTTTTTGTTGTTGTTTTTTTAGTTTTTTTTTTTTTAATGGGTCACAGACACTTGTCAATGTATTTTTATTTAATGCCCATTCAATTGTATAATATCTTATCAGTTAACGGTTGATATTCAGATAACGAACGGCTGTTGTCTGTCGGGAAAATTAACCGAAATGATCATCCCTAATTGTCCCTAATTGTAATCATTATGATCACAGTTTGGAATAAATGCTTTAATGAGCTCATTATTTCTGCCTTAATGAAAACATGATGTTAGTTAACTGCACGATTCATATAGTCTTCGAACTGTATGTTTTTGACATATGGGCTTTTTCTTTCTTTTTTACAGTCACCTGTTGACAGATTGTTCTAAATTATAATGTAGAAATGTAGATGTAGATGTATAATGTAGAAACATGCATTATCTAAAGCTGATTTGAAACGATATGTATTGTGAAAATAGCTATACATATATATTTTATTTTATTTAACTGAATTGAATGATTAGTTGAATAACCTAAAATTTAATTTACTTTTACCTTCCAATTAATGACGAGGAAGTGTTAAAAAAAGCTTTTTTATACAAGCTCAGAGTAATATCTGTAATATTTGTTTTATGGTATCTTGGCAGTTGTTTTTAGGTAAAATAAATAAATAAAATAAGGTAGAAATGAAATCAGTACAAATTCAATAGCAGGATCCCTTATAATAAAAATATGGCTAAACTAACCTGTAGGTTGACCTCTGCCTCAAAGAAGGTCAGACAGGAGCAGTAGTGTCGTTCTGAATCTATGTCTGTCAGCACCACTGTGAAGAATGTTGGGGGTTTCCTCTCACGAGACAGCCTCCATCCACCAGGCTGGCAGAACTGTAAAAGCACAAAAACAAGCAGACACTGTAAGACTTGACTCTAAACCAGAATGTTGGGGGTTTCCTGACATTACCCGAACATTCAGTCAGCACCAAAGCAACCAGTAAATTTAATTTACCATAAGAGATTTCATCATTTGCACAGAGAAGCTCACAGGGATTGAAATGCAGGTTGTTGAAACTCATTTCATACACCTTTCAATGTTTTGACAGGGCTTACTGGAATGCAGTATGAGGCTGTTAAGGTACGTCAGTGTGTAAATGGGCTAGTGTGTGATCATATGCAGGATGTGCCACTTCAGATAGTACATCCTCTCTTCAGAAGGGAGGAAACGCCACTGAGCGCCTCATTGCCCGTCCAAAAGCCTCCATATCCATTCTGTTACACAGAATATCCCAATAAATAAATCTGGATGATATCCTAGCAGACTATCTGTAGATTGCCCATACAGATTTACAGATAAGTCACATCACAAGATTTCAGAAGCACAGCGAAAGCACAGTGGCCTTCCTGTAGCTCAAACAGAGCAGTGGTTTCCAATCCTGGAGCTAACCAACCACCAATAGTGCACATTTTGGATGTCTCTCTTATATAAGAGACACACGTATTTGAGATCTTCGAGCAGGGGTGTCCAATCCTGCTCCTGGAGAGCCACTGTCGTGCAGATTTTAGCTCCAACTCCAATTAAACACACCTGAACCAGCTATGCATACTAAAACCTTCCACACAGATGGGTTGAGGCAAGACAGAGCTAAACCCTGCAGGACAGGTGCCCTCCAGGACCAGGTTTGGACACCCCTGTCTTAGGCTAGATTCAAACTGTCAATCCAAATCCAATTTTTGTGCATATTCAATTGAAATCAGATCAGATTTCACAAGTTTGAATGGCTAAAAATCTAATGAAATGCAATGTTCACAAATTAATGTCGAGCTACATTCATGTGGTTTGGAATCTTGCATTTTCTGCATTTCTGGAAATCTGTTTAGGTCTGACTGCTCTGATCGGATTTGGTAGGGTTTATGTGAGAAACAAAAACATATTTTCTGTACACGTTTGAGACGTGGAATAAAGCCGCTCATACCAGCCTTCTACATTTCTGCCACTGCCTCAGAAGACACAGTAGTTTAACACTGCAGCTACACATTGTCATGTTGTAAAAAAGACAACATCAGTATTGCAAACCACTCCGTGCTGCGTTCGTTGTTTCTGGTGTATACCTACCACCACAATGTCATTGTCATAGAAACCAATGCAGATATTACGGAAAACAAAAAAAGCAGAATGTACACACAAATCAGATCTGAACAGTTGCGATAAACAATGTGGACCATCGATAATTTTAGATCAGCGTCTAATCAAATACACAAATAATCAGATTTGGATTCACAATGTTAACGAAGCCCTAGGCTGAATCTGAAATCGCCCCCTAAACCCTCAATCACTATACCTTACTTTAGTTCACTAATACCCCTTTTCCACCAGAATGAACCAGGGGCTAGTTCAGAGCCAGTGCTAATGCCAGTTTGTAGTTGGTTCGCCTGAGGAGCCTTCTAAGAACCGTTTGCTTTTCCACATGCTGAGAGCCACAACAGAGCCAGGTCTTACATCACTGTATACGTCTCATCTTTCTCAGCAACGCTAGCGAGGCAGCGGGAAACACAAACAAACACACACACACACACACACACACACACACACACACACACACACACACACACACACACACACACACAAGGCATGTTCTATCTAATGCATTGACACTGCACAGACCGGCCCGTGTATGATATTAAAAAAAAAACACGAGTGAATCAAAAGCATAAGGAGTCATATGCTCTCGCTGGACTCGTTCCCATACGGCATTCGGCATCTCGAACAAGCCTTCCATCTACAATGGCAAACATTGCGTTACTATTGATTCACATGGCTTTACGACATCGTAAATCATCGGCATCAAAACACAGCAAATCCATCGCATTCATGCAGTTCGCAGTAATTTGTATAGACGGTGATTACAAACGAGCAGCAGCTTTTAGCTCTATTAGGTGCTATTAAAAAAATGGTGGATCTCAAATTTGTGTTCATCTTGTTGAGCTTGCCCCCAGCGCCTGACATAATCGATTCTTACTTCTAGCCCAGCAATGTTTTGGTGCTAATTAAGAACCACTTTTCCTGGCTCGGAGCTGGTGCTTTGGCTCCCCATTTGAAACTAGAACCCATTTGAAACTAGGCTCTGGCTCCGAACTAGCCCCAGCACTGCCTTGGTGGAAAAGGGGTATACCGGTAATATAGTTCTCTTGAAGGACTGAATGAAAACGAGAGAACGAATTTGGAAAGCCGTTGTATGTACATCGGCGGTACGCTCATTATTGCGGTGCGGTATGGGATAGAATGAGTGCACTCAATCCACTATGTTTTCGGACACCACTACAACTCGCTGTCCCCTCAAATAGTGCCCCATTTAAGTGTATAGGGGATGATTTCGGATTCAGCCTTAGAGATTTTACTAACGAGCCGATGAGTTGAATCAGGTGTGTTTGATTAGGGTGACATTTAAAATGTGCAGTGCTGGAGGTTCTCCAGGACCAGGATAGGAAACCGCTGCAATAGAGCATGGCACTGGCAATTCAAAGGTGTGGGGTTTGATTCCCAGGGAAAGCAAGAACTGATACAATGCAATGGAAGTCAGATAAAAACATCAGTCAAATGCTTTAATGTATATGGAATTGCAGGCAATGAATAGCTGCTTCTGAAAGACTCTCCTGGCATGTGGTAAAGAGATAGGGGAGATCGAGACACCAGACTGTGAGTAAATCTGCTGTGTTGGTGCTCATGTTCAAAGTGGCTTGGCAGGGAAAGTGAGGCTGGATCACAAATGGCAGGCTGGCAGGAGAGAGATGAGGAAGAACAGAAGAACAAATCAAAGAAAGTCTGGGATAGAGATGAAAGAGTTGGGAAACTACTGCATGCTGCACAAAGACAACTTTTGACTCATGGATAGGCAAAAGTGATAAGGTGAGTGGGTGAAAACATGATAAAGAGTGATGGGAGAAGGAACAAGAGCACGAGGGACAGCGAAAATGAAAGAGAGCGATATATAGTGTGTTGGATTGACCTCAGGGCTTGAACCAGGATGTTAGCATCCCGCTGCAGCCACAATAGAAGGCAGGAAATCTGGAACGCTGGCAGGCGAAGACGGAAGAGTGGGATGCTCCTTTCCCTTGTCAGATTGGGAAAGGATCCAGGAAAATTACAGGAAAATATGAAAATATTCAAAGTATGTGATAAATTCCCAGCCAAATCCAGATAAACAAATAATAAAAGTGCGTACGTGGGTTAAAGATGTGGGACAGCAGTGCCACACAGACCTAAAACGGACTTTAGACAGGAAAGATGCCGGAATTTGACGCAATTGCAGTGTGCAACCCAGTGAACGATGACAATGTACAACCCAGTAAACGTATTGTGCGTCTATTCTTTACAGCTTAATTTTTATTCGCCTTAAATTAAATATGACTAGGTCTAGTGGAGAAGATGTTATGTATTATTACGCTTAAGCTACATCAATACCCCTTGTTCCTGAGGTTGTTATTATTCAAGTGGCCAGAGGCTCTTAGCTAAAGAGGCTGGAGTCTGGCATTGATTCAAATACTACAAAACCCAAGCCTCAGTCTGAAGTGTTTTGCACGTGCTTGATTTAGTTCACAAGACAAGAACATCCAGGCAGACAACAACTGTTTCTGTCTGGTCAGCTGGACTGCAATCTTATTTTTACTGTAAATATTAGCTTAAGTTTAACATTTAGGATCACTGAAGTAGTTCAAGAAGAAGGCTACACTCTAAAAAAAAAGAGTGCTATATAGTACTAAAAGTGGTTCTTTGGCTTGTAATCATAGGGGAACCACTTTAAGTGCTGTATAGCACCAAATCTTGGTGATTCAGTGGTTCTTTAGCGGTTCCTCACCAGTTCTTTGGGATGACTGAGGTGCTATATAGCACCGTTACCATATACAGAACCTGTTAAGCCCCTGTATGGTTCTTCAGCGGTTCTTTGGGGTGATAAAGGTGCTATATAGCACCACTGCCATACAAAGAACCTTTCAAGCCCCTTTAAAGGTTCTTTACACACCAAAGAACTACTTTTGGTGCTGTTTAGCACCATTATTGAGGAAGAAATAAAATGCGATATGGCACCTCTTATGGGTTCTACATTGCACCATATGACAAAGGTGCTATAGAGCACCTTTAAAGATATAGTGCTATTTGGCACCAAAAGTGGTTCCCCTATGATTACAAGCCAAGAACCACAATTAGTGACAAATAGCACCAATTGTTTTTAGAGTGTAGGATTGGTGGATGGAGCTCTAGGACAAGATGTTTCACACAGTTTCACAGAAAACAAACTCATGCTACAATGTGTTACAATGGTTGGTTATTGGATTCTGTTATCTGATGACAAACATAAAAAATAAACGCTATGGAGCCCAAACAAGGGATCGAGGGTATCAAGGGATCGATTCTTTAACCATGACTGTGATAAGAGGTCTTTGTACCTAATGTCTGTTTGGAGCATACAGAAGCAAAGTACACAAGGTCAAAATTGGGACGATTAATAATTCATGTTGTTTCGATTCATATTAGTCATTCCAGATCTTGATTTGGAATAGATTCAAAATAATTCAGAAACACAAGTTCAGGAATCAGGCTGGTTGCACTATACAGTATATTTCTGATTCATTAAAAAGAACCAGCATAGTCATTTGTTGGGGAATCATTTGAACTACTCTCTGTTTGCATTGAATTTTTTAAATTCACTGAAGGAAAAAGATTTTGCACACAGAAGTGCCACTTCTCTAGCCTGGATGCCAGCCAAATTTAGCCCCCCCCACAACATTTGAGTTCGGGAAATTCGCTCTGGACCTGATCCGTTGTGGAGCAACTATGCCCGAACAGGAGCTGTTCAGACCAATGGAATTGTCAGGGCGGGACTTATACGAGGATGGACAGATGATCAACAGTAACGTAGCATTCGCGCAAAGTCATCAAAGAGTGCTTGGGTTGAATTTGTGCAGTTGAGTTCTGTTGACAACTATGTGTCACTCGACTCGCTCCGTTGCTCTGATTGGTTGTAGGTCTATCCAATTGAGGTCTTTCCCGGTTCGGTTGAACCACACCCCATAATCACAGCCCAATGGAGCAGTATCAGACTCATATTCTGACTAGAATTGAGTATGAAGAAATCAGGCTACCACTTCTCCCAAATGCAAACACAAAGAATTTAAGGGTAGAATAGTGATTATACCACTTACTTTTTGCATTGAATATCCAGCATGTAATGTGCAGATTTTTTTTTTTCAAAAGTCGTGATGTTTTTAAAGTAACTTGGATGTGTCTACACCTCCATCTTTTGACATTTGCGCTGACACCAACAAGTTGAAATTTCCCACTTCCAAAATCAAAATGTTCCAGTCAACTTAAAACTCTCCTACCTCCACTGGAAGTTAACCAATTAAATGTCACTTGAGTCACTGCCATCTTGGAAATTATGTCAGTGGTAATAATCCAGTGGTTATTTTCAAGTTTGGAGTTGCAGCATTAATAATACATGATACAATAATAATCATGGCTATACTTCAAAACGTGAGTGAAAGAAGGCCAAAGCTGAACATATCTGAACTTTGAGTGTCACATTACAATGCTTCACTTGCTGACAAGACATTAGCTTCGCTTCAATGGAGAAAGTGGAAACGAGTCGCATGAAAGAGTCTCAACAGTTCTCCAAACTGAGCTTGCACTCTTGCATCCGTGAAAGAGCTGAGTCATATCACAGAGAACACAGACCCTTTCCTTAAATTAGCTCTCAGTCAAGTGACAATGGCACTCCGTAGTGTTCTACCAGTCATGATGTCAGAGGGCCTTTAATTACACAGTTGGCCTTGTCAGCGAAAGTTCCTCATCATGTGAGAACTGAGCGGCACGTCCACTCCGCAAACAAGACACAAGATCTGCAGCTTGACCTGCTAAGAATCAGTTCAGTGGTTAGAGGCATGGAGGACAGAACAACCATATTAGATCCTCATCTGCCTTGAGCTGTCTTACTTGCATCTCCTTAATGACAGCCATAAAAGGCAGAGGACTGCTGCCCTAGTTAGAGGACAAAGCAAGAGCCGCCGCTCTGATTGCTCTGGGTTGTGTAACAGTGCCAGGCTGGTTCATAATGTACATAAGTTGTAACAACAGAAACACATTCCTTAAACTGAACTGATTTCAATTGGCTACTAAGTTAAGGCTATACTATTAATCAAATATTGAAGATTACTCAAATAAAAATTTCTGGCAAGCAATTTCAAAAGTGAAATCATGGTCGCCGACACTGCTCTACTTTGTGCTGTTCAGTGCTTCACACTCCACTCCGGTAATTAGCAGATTCTTCTTCCTCTTCTGGCATTTTAATCAACCACCATTCAGGACTGGAGGGTAAAGCACTGGATGGCACACAGGAGTGCAACAGTTAGCATTACCCTGGTTCCCTCGACAAAAAACCCAGCAGGATTTTCCCATAGGCTTTTGAATTATTGCTAAAAAAAAGCTCTGTGCCAACAAAAGTTTGATTCTTAGTTGGGGTTGTACGGTTCACAAAACCCACGGCTCTGTTCGTATCACAGGTTTAGGGTCATGGTTTTCGGTTCTGTTGTTTTTTTCTGTCATTAGCATTCCTGAAATTTACTTCAGCATATGATATATAGTTTAATTATCCACAATTTATGATAGGCTACAATTTCTTTTTAAATAATATGTAGAATTTAATTTGTTATATGTAGAAGTTGTTTCCTAACTGGCTGTCTCCTCTACGCTGTCCAACACATTGACGTAACATTTTTCATGTAATCATGTCAATTTTGATCAGAAGAATCCACTGTGGCTTCCATTCAGCGTGAGCAGCTTTTTGCCCATGCTTCAAGTAGAGGAGTTTACCCGTTCGGCTGATGATGTTTATTGTCTCTGATAGCCTCTGTAGTCCCACTTAAGCCACTTGTTAGCAACTGTCTTTTTCAAGACAAGTAAAGTATTACTGATGTATTTTATGTCATAAAAAAATTATAATTTAAACTTGTGTTAACTTACTTAAACCTTTTAACTGAAAACCCATTGACTTCAAGAGGATGGACCAAGAAATGCTAAAATGCTTACTCATTTCCAGGTTTTGGCCAGCAAAAATATGTTCTACCTGCAGCACTCTATGGCAGCCACGGAGCCACCATACATTTACTGTGCGACTGCTTAAATGCTGTGTTTGATTTTTACCAAAGCCAATCAGAGCATTCAGAAAATAACCAAATAAGCTGCATGGACCCAACCAGATATTCATAATTATTTCCTTTTGTGTAATGCAGTCAAATGCGCTTAGAATAACATAAGTAAATTACAACTAAATGTAATCTATTTTACTAATCATTTAAAGTGTCAATTATACTTTTATTTAGGCTCACTTTAACAGTTTAATTATTATCAATAAGGCAAAAACTCAAAAATTATTAAAAAGGTCCAAAAACCAGGGCTTGACTAACTTTTTTGCTCACCAGCCACTGTGGCTAGTGGTTTTCCAAAGTTACTAGCCACTTTTCACTGACAACAATTGTGGCATCAATACCCAGAGGAAAACTGTCGTATAGATATTTTTATATATTATCTCATAATTTGGCGAGGGATTTATTAGGCTGCTGTCACTTTAAGACCTGACGCAAGGATCTGTGAGCTGTTTACATTCACTTAACACAGAACTGACTGTTTTTGCGTGAATACTCGCCAAGTGCAGCATTTTGACATTATTGTGAGAGTATTTGACTGTTTAAGCGCAATAAGCAGCAAAAAAGAAATCAATTTAGTACTGAGAGGAAGCTTTAGGTGTGCACACTTTGGGTGTGAGTAAAATATTTTTATAGTATACATAAAATTCTACCCGACAAAGTGGCTAGTAGGACTGACACACAACAACTGAAATCCACCGTATTTGGCAGGTAGGCAGCAGTGATGCACAGATTGATCCAAAATAAGAGGGTGCCTACGGTCACCCGCGGGTACCCGCGGTCACGCGTCATCCAAAAATATTTTTAATAATATTCGGTCGCGGTCGGTCGGTCATTGTAAATAAAGATGACGCAGGACAAAAAGCCCGATTTCCCAACACGTTGAAATGAGCAATGCTATTGTCCCATTTATAGGCTATCCTTTTTTAAACGCATATGGCCTAGCTCAGTAATGTCCAACACGATCACATGGTAATGCGTATCAAAATGAGTTTTGGTGTGCATATGATATGCACTGTAAGGCGTGTAGATGACACGTTCTTGGGTAGGATGGGAGTGGTGGGGTGGGAGGTTCGTACATACATATACGCGTATCAAAATCGGAACCGTGCATAAAACTCATTTTTGCCATATACATTCAAGGACGGGATTTTTGTTAAGAAAGTCTCTTAAGAAAGAGACTTCGATTAGACTGGACACTTCGATTAGACTGGATAAACACATGCAGCATCTAAATTGTTAAGAAAACGAAATGAAATAAAAAAATAAATCAAGCCTTTATTACATAACACTAGGCTATATCATACAGCATTCAGAAAAATAACAGTTTGTGTATTTTGTGCTCCTAAGGGCTTTCACACTTTTCCAAAAGCAGGCTTTCTCTCAGTTGACCTGCTGACGAATTCTCCAAGCAGGGTCGAAACATAAACATCGCGTTCATCAATAATATGAATCTAGAAGCTGTAATGGACAATGATGAGAAGAACTGAGAAGCCTCAAGAACTGCCTGCTGTTGCCGCTGCACCACGTCAGGGCCTGAAACATTTCTTTCCTCCACAGGCTGGACTAATGGATATTGTGCCAGGGAGCATTTACTACTTTTCAAAAATGCGGATCAGGAAGCAGGTCGGGTAACGTTACAATATTTTCTTTTTTGTGGTCCGAGTTGCGGGTGGGTTAGCGGAAAACTTTGATCGGGTGCGGGTTGTTTATACAGGGAGTGCAGAATTATTAGGCAAGTTGTATTTTTGAGGATTAATTTTATTATTGAACAACAACCATGTTCTCAATGAACACAAAAAACTCATTAATATCAAAGCTGAATATTTTTGGAAGTTTTAGTTTTTAGTTTTAGCTATTTTAGGGGGATATCTGTGTGTGCAGGTGACTATTACTGTGCATAATTATTAGGCAACTTAACAAAAAACAAATTTATACCCATTTCAATTATTTATTTTTACCAGTGAAACCAATATAACATCTCAACATTCACAAATATACATTTCTGACATTCAAAAACCAAACAAAAACAAATCAGTGACCAATATAGCCACCTTTCTTTGCAAGGACACTCAAAAGCCTGCCATCCATGGATTCTGTCAGTGTTTTGATCTGTTCACCATCAACATTGCGTGCAGCAGCAACCACAGCCTCCCAGACACTGTTCAGAGAGGTGTACTGTTTTCTCTCCTTGTAAATCGCACATTTGATGATGGACCACAGGTTCTCAATGGGGTTCAGATCAGGTGAACAAGGAGGCCATATCATTAGATTTTCTTCTTTTATACCCTTTCTTGCCAGCCACGCTGTGGAGTACTTGGACGCGTGTGATGGAGCATTGTCCTGCATGAAAATCATGTTTTTCTTGAAGGATGCAGACTTCTTCCTGTACCACTGCTTGAAGAAGGTGTCTTCCAGAAACTGGCAGTAGGACTGGGAGTTGAGCTTGACTCCATCCTCAACCCGAAAAGGCCCCACAAGCTCATCTTTGATGATACCAGCCCAAACCAGTACTCCACCTCCACCTCGCTGGCGTCTGAGTCGGACTGGAGCTCTCTGCCCTTTACCAATCCAGCCACGGGCCCATCCATCTGGCCCATCAAGACTCACTTTAATTTCATCAGTCCATAAAACCTTAGAAAAATCAGTCTTGAGATATTTCTTGGCCCAGTCTTGACGTTTCAGCTTGTGTGTCTTGTCCAGTGGTGGTCGACTTTCTGCCTTTCTTACCTTGGCCATGTCTCTGAGTATTGCACACCTTGTGCTTTTGGGCACTCCAGTGATGTTGCAGCTCTGAAATATGGCCAAACTGGTGGCAAGTGGCATCTTGGCAGCTGCACGCTTGACTTTTCTCAGTTCACGGGCAGTTATTTTGCCCCTTGGTTTTTCCACGCGCTTCTTGCGTCCCTGTTGACTATTTTGAATGAAACGCTTGATTGTTTGATGATCACGCTTCAGAAGCTTGGCTATTTTAAGACTGCTGCATCCCTTTGCAATATATCTCACTATTTTTGACTTTTCTGAGCCTGTCAAGTCCTTCTTTTGACCCATTTTGCCAAAGGAAAGGAAGTTGCCTAATAATTATGCACACCTGATATAGGGTGTTGATGTCATTAGACCACACCCCTTCTCATTACAGAGATGCACATCACCTAATATGCTTAATTGGTAGTAGGCTTTCCAGCCTATACAGCTTGGAGTAAGACAACATGCATAATGAGGATGATGTGGTCAAAATACTCATTTGCCTAATTATTCTGCACTCCCTGTACATTGACCCGCGCATCACTGGTAGGCAGGTGTTATATCAAGCCCTGAAAAAGTTATTTATTCTTTATTCAGCATAAGAAACTGAAGCACAGGACTCTGCCTAAGAATTTAGCCAAAAAGCAGTATCTTTTAAGAATTCATTAAGCCTTTGCGTCGGGAGTGAGCCTATGATGCCTAAAAAAAGCTGTCCAAGAAGGCAGTGTGTGAGGAAAAGAGAGAGGGTGTGTTTTCATATGGTGTGAGAATATAGATTATAGCTGGAATAGACATTTATTGGTCCATCACAGCCCTCACGTCTAGGTGGACAACAGCTGAAAATCTCACAGGAAGAAGAACAATAACACAGGGGAAAGAGGTGTCAGCACTGGTCGTCTTCTGTCAACACTGTACAGTTTTATCAGAACGGACATCAGTTAATGCTGAATCCAAATACGGGACAGTCTATTTCTGTCAGCCACTGACCAAGGGTAGGAAATGCTCAGCTGGGCCAAGATGGAGACCCCATTCTTCTGTCTGAATGTGTTGAGCTGAAGGAAACCTGGAATAACCTGTGATGAAAACACTTCCTGAGAACATCTTCAGGGTCAAAGGAAATAAACAAATAAAGAAAAACACAGCATGTGCTAACAAATCTAAATTACCCCCAAAACTGAGGTAACATGCAGTGTTCACATTACCAATAAGACATGTTCTAAATTCAGCTATGGTCAGGATACTTCATCCGGTCAGTTATGCAATACCGCACATATGGTTCACTTTAGGGACAGATATTTTTAGTCAGTCAATGGGGATGCTTATAATTTACCAGATTGGGTGGAGGGTGAGTAATGTGGAGACACTAAAAATGCCAAACGAGCAACATATTGACAGCATCGTAATTTCATGACCTATAATTTATTGAGTTGATGACAATTCATGCATGTCAGAAATTCAGAGAAAAAGGCAAACGGCATAACCTCGATCTGCTGAGAGTATAACGTGTCATTTTCTTCAGCCACACATTTCTCGCGAGTAGCTCATACAGCTGGATCTGTCGTGCTCTTCGCTAGTCCGCTCCTCTGGGGAGATTTCCTCACTTGAGATGAATTTCCTTTTTTCAAACAGTATAAATTGAAAACACACTGACATTTTAATGGGTGAATTTTAGCCTGAAAACTTTCGATCCTAACAACGCAAGTGGTCCTCAGAGAGTTGAGTGATGTTTCATTCTAAACATTTTGCTTTCCGATTGTATTCCCACAACAGCGGTGGGGGAAACACTTTAAGCAGGCTTGGAACTTCCCATCATTGCCCGGAATAAGGCAATGAATTTTATGGGTAAAAAAAAAAAAAATGTTGGACAGGTAGTAGCACGTTCTTTACAAATACAAAAAGGTCAGCTAAGGACTATTGTGATGTTTACTATTACTTTTTTATCTTTCACCCACCCACCCACCCAGCCACCCATCCACCCACACACACACACACACACACACACACACACACACACACACACACACACACACACACACACACACACACACACACACACACACACACACACACACACACACACACACACACACACACTCCTGTAGACAAAGCTCAAACTCAACTGCACTGTTTGATAGCTATGAAGCAATTTAACTAAATACATTCTTACTGAAATAACACAATGTACACGTGGTTTGTTGTGCACTCAGTGTTTTTAGCATGTTGCTATGTTGTTGCTATAGTGAGAAAAGCTAATCCCCAAAGTCCCTCTGAAATTCTGATCTCAAAACATGGCTTGGTTCCCTTGCTCAAAGCAAGTCCATGTTTTTTTTTAACAGTTTAATTGCCAGGGTGAAAAAAAAAGACTGATCACTTACAAAAAGTCACAACTACGCAACAAGCAGCTTAATTTGAGGTTTCATTCAAGTTCATAGCCCACAATGATTTGACGAGTTAGGCACCAAGGTTACCACATTGGGTTGGTTTTGTTACACAAACCTGGTAATCACAGCCAAAACTATCCCATTCATGTTCCGGGGGTTCCCCGTGTTTAGGGGCGTTAAAAAA
The DNA here is from genome assembly GCF_024679245.1 of Pseudorasbora parva. Lineage (NCBI taxonomy): Eukaryota > Metazoa > Chordata > Actinopteri > Cypriniformes > Gobionidae > Pseudorasbora > Pseudorasbora parva. Next base: position 7,218,356 of record NC_090172.1, on the reverse strand, counting down.
AACCACACAAAAAACAAAACAGCGGCAACAGTGTAGAGTGGCCCGATTCTGTGGAAAAACCACGGACTTGGCAACACTGTTAGGCACTGTTGTTTCATAGAGTTAGAGGTTTTTACACATCCCTAAGCATAAAAAAGGCAAGTAGTACTAATAACTGTGTCTGCATCCTAAAATAATAGCCTGTTACATTCTGGAAAAAAGATTTAAACAAACAAACTGTACAAACGGAGCAAATATCTGCCTAAAGGCCTAGAATGCATATACTTTAAGTGAAATCAAAGAACGAACTGATGTGGTCATTTTGAATAAACGCAGCCCAAAATGAAGTTTAAAACAGCTTGCTAAAGTGAACTGTCCAGAAAAGTCCCAGAAAATGCTGCTGAACACCCTAGTACTACCATTGGTCCGTGGCGATTACATAATAGGTAGTGTGCTGAGGCTCCGCCTTATTTCATGTTGAAATCTTTTCTGGTTCATTTCTTTTGTTCAGTCCATGGAGGTCAGCGAGTGAAAACATGAACACACTTGATAGCTGCTTTACAGTAGAAAATGAAGTTGTATAGTACTTCTGATAAAACGAGACGATGACACTGTTTTTCATGTTTAAGCTGCTTGATTTTAAGCAGTCTATTGTATAAAGTACTATATAAATAAAAGTTAAGTGACTTTACTAGAGTGCCTAATTGCAAAGCTCCACGTTGTGAAGATCAGATCTTTATTAAAAAAATGCTCGCTGTTTTCTTTCTTGCTGTTTATTTTGTTATTGAGAGGAAAGCACACAGCACATATTAACATACTCATCTTAACGTCGCTCTCATGAACGTGGGTGTGGCGAAGTTGGCAAGCGAGAGACGAGGAGGAGCGAGTGAACTGGAGCTCGGAGGAATATAAGGACGAGCTACGCCAGTGAAGGACGAGAGAGGACCAGGCCTGGACTTTAATGTAGTGTTTTGTTCACGTTTTATTATGTGTGTGTGGGGCAGACGTCCGTGAGGGGCTGCTGCCTTTACTGTCAGTTTGATTATTTATTTATTACAGTTTTTTAAACGTTCGCCGGTTCCTGCCTCCTTCTTCCCATATCTAAGAAACGCGTTACAGTGGGCTCGACGGATGTTCACTAACAGTACACTGCTGCTCGCGTATTAAGAACTTCATTTTACCTTTAAGGCCCTGATAAGTATATCAGGGCCTTAAAGGTACAGTCACATTCGAGAAATGTCAGTAAAATCTACTTTCCATTGTCAAATTAGTGTAGTTATGTATCAAACAGTGCACACACAAGTCACTTTTAAACCAAGCATCTTTGTGTAGTCAACTCTACAACATGAGTAAAATCCCCTTGGGAAACTTTTTCGCCCTGGAATTGGAACGATTCTTTCATGGAAATGGAAGTCCATGCATCATTGTAAATAAACCTGTTTTTGAACGACCATATAAGATGCAAACAACCAAACATCAACAGCAACAACATCAGGATTGTTGAACTTCACAAGCTAAACAACAAACAGCACTTCCAGGAGGTGTGCTTTGACTAGCCCAGTGTAAACACCTTTGTCCCAGGACTGGACTGAGGCACAATATGGGTCTACGTCACACTGCAGACCCCTGCCTGTGAGTGCAGCGATAGTGAAGTGGGCACAGGTGTTTCCTGTGGCTTTCAGAGAGGCCGTCACCACCCACATTTCCCTCCTTCCAATCAGCTATCTTCCTTCTGTTTGTGTTTTTCAGCTGACTAAACAACAGCTTCATGCTGCAGGTTGGACAGTCACGTGAGTCGGCAACTCTTCGCTCTCAGCAGGAAGGAGAAAAAGGCCCTGCTTTTGAATGAGGGGAGGGTTTCCTTTATTCGCCACACAATGGCTGTTCATTACACAGGACTTATGGACTTGCACATTTACTATAGGTGTCATACTGATGACAATGACAAGAAGCAACTGGTTGCACAAGAATGCCTTGACGTGCAAGACTGCTAGATGGCAATCGTGTCAGCCCTATGATCAGCTTAAGACAAAAAAAAAAAGAAAACCTAACCAAGGAGACCGTATCGCTTCTCTTTGTTGACAACAACTGATTTAAATCCTCACGACGAATGTTGAGTTGCCAAATGCAAATTATAAGTGGCTTAAACACACAGCACTTGCAGAGTAGTATTTACTGTAAATCGAAACTGAAAACACAGTGCTCTGAAACATGCAGCGAGTCAGACAGTTCTTTCTGGTTCTTGAATATAATTGGCTGAGAGCTTTTTCCAGCCGTGCAATATTCTCCCAGTAAGCACTTGAACCGTTTAAGCATTTGTTTTACTCCGCTTGCGGCGAATGTCATGGCGGTCGAGCCATATTTTCTTTTACAAATACTACTGCTATTGTGTCATGGAATGTAGTTTTAAGAGATTTTAGGCGAGAGTGTAGTTATTTAGACTCGTATGTAAACATAGCACCTTTTTTAGACGCTTTCACAGATGCAAGCTTCAGGCCGCTTCAGTTGCAGTTAATCGCTCGTGTACCCGCATGCGGTAAAACATGTACCCGCTGAGAACAGCTTCATCTCAGCCAGACCTTCTGGAATTTGCCACTGGCTCTTACTGTATGTAGATGTAGTGGTTAATCATGAGGTATAATTTATTCGGGGCATATCAAACAGGCAATCTTTGGCCTTATTAATCTATTACTTGTTCCAGAGCAAACCGATTTGGGTTAAGGGGTAAATTAAGTTTGATAACTTTATATTTAGGCTATATTTAACATGAATCCTGTACTAGAGCGCTGCTTTTACACGTTTTACTAAATTGTTTGCTTGTGTTTTTTTTTTATTTATTTTTTATCGTCTTTTAATTGGCTATTGTTAATTTAAATATTATTGTTCAATAAATATTATTTTATATAAATAAAAGTCTATGCCATATTTGGTATTAAGAGAGTCAGTTAGTGATCGTGAGATGGACTTCAGTGAAAGGTACATTATTTATTAGATGTCTTTATGGGTGACTGGTTGTAAACAAGGAAGTTGTTTTAGCGCTGTGATGGAAATCCCTTAATATTTAAAAGGACAAAGATATTGCATTCCTCAGTTTTATAACGGATATAATATTGTGGAAATCATCTTGAAGAATGAATATCAGATACAGGTAATAAACTCATTCGGTCCATATCTTTCTCTCCATAATAATGTACTTTACATAATACAATAAGCTTCAAATGAAGCGATTCAACGTTCCTTTGTTACTAAAGTGACGTTTTAAAATTAATAAAGGAAGGCTTGGTCACCACCATTAAAACTGTCAACCTGAGATTTGAATATGTGGTGGAAGGAAGTAGTTCTGCAGAAAAAGAGACTGTATGTACAGATATGACTGTACATCAGTAAGCTGTGATCACCTATGGTACTCGCCTATGCTTATATAGCTCATATAATTTCATCACAAGATCAGATGATCGCATTCTCACCTAATGGACAACTGGTAAATAACACCATTTCAACGCTGATTTGAACACTTAGCAATATAGTGTCCCGCATATGGCGCCGTGAGCTCGCGCAGCGCTGTCAAAAGCAACCGTGCATTTAATGAATGTATTAGAAGACGAACATTTTTGCAATTTTAGTAATTGTTTAAGGCCATTTCGTGATTTCAATCATCATACAGTAACCACCATCCCATCTGCATCAACACGGTTTCCCAGGTCTGCTCACAGAAATGGAGGGAAGGATATGGCACACCCAGCAGAGAGTGGGCCAACATAATTGGTGGCCACTTAACCACATGACAGAGTCAATAATGTTCACAGAGGTACTTCTGTGCTGAGTGGAGAAACCATGTCTCAGGGGGATAAATTCACAGAGTCAAGGAAGCAAACACTGTTGAACAGAAATGTACATATACAGTAAAACATTATGTCATGGTTACTTGATTACTTTGTTTCAGCGGATGCTTTTTATCCAAAGCGACTCAAGGTTACCAAATTGCACTAAAAACAACCCCATTAGGGCAGTTTGGGGTTTCGCATTTGCTCATGAAAAATGTTGACAGAGGATTGTGGTAACTCTCCAGTTTACACACTGAATTGCAACTTTTTTTGGAGTTTCTCTAAAGTTTGTTACACAACCCAAAGTATCTTTATCCAAAATACACTAAAAGAAAGACTTTTAAAATAAAACACAAATGGACTAGCCATTTAAAGCTGGTGTGTGGTGAGCTTTCTGGGGCAATATGGCTGCCGTCACATCATCCAGGTGGATGCTGCACATTGGTGGTGGTGGAGGAGATTCCCCCCTTCTACGTAAAGCGCTTTGATTGCCTAGAAAAGCACTATATAAATGTAATGAATTATTATTAATTATCCGACCAGAGAGTTTCCTTGCCTATGGCTCGAGATGGTGAGTTAGGCTCCATCATCCCCCAACCCTACATATGAGTTTGGAAGATTTTTTTAAAAAATTTTATCAAATTTGTTTATGTGACATATATCATTGTAATAAAAGATGGTAAAAATTGTATGTCAATATTCCATCCAAAACGCCTATTATTGCTATGGTAACCTCCTAAGTTGACAAGCATCTATTTGGCGTCAGGCAAAATTGACTAAGTAGCTGATCTAAACATTTATGGTTACTAAAACACTTGACAATGTTGTTGAAATGTTCCTTGCATACATATAATTAAACTGTTTTTAATTTTTGAAACCCCCAACCTCTTGTTTTGACTACATTTGGGAGGACTTAATTAGTGGTGTAAGCGAGAGACGATTTCCCCTCAACCCCTTGTGATTTCCCATCAGTGCGCATGTGGTCCATACCTGGGATCTGCAACCTTTAAGACCAGCTCAGACCCTTAATTACCTTCCCCTTAGCCAGAAACTTGAATAACTAGGAATTGTCTTGGTAAAAGTCAGCAAATTTGTCCTGTTCTGTCTGAATGATGTTAACCAAGTTGGTCCCCCGGTGAGAACGAGACATTACGGGCACGCCAGACAATCCGGAGCACTCAAGCCGCCGAGCCAAAGTTCTTTAATTTGTGGGCATCTTTATCTTGTTAAATGCTGGGTTCTCATTGGCTGCTTTTGAACTTACGGGACTGCTATGGGTCCTTTGTTAGCAGGTTTTCCTTTGGTAGCCGAGATGAACAGAGACAGCAGGAAATAACAAAGCTCTCGGAGTATGGCTCAGCTCCCTGGTCCTTTGTTTCGTTATGCTTCGCCTGCCCTCTGCCAGGAACTGCAGATACTAATCAATTCAAGGGGCCACGTAGCTCTCCGAGGTCCTGTGTGCACTGTACACCGTCATACATTTCCTTTTCATATTTATTAGTCAAAACAAGTCGAGATGTTTCCATTAAATCAGAACCCAGATATTCTGGCAATTTCATGAATTTTCTTTTTTTTTTAAATCGACTCTTTTTTTCTGACTTTAAGCTTCCTTCTGCACACAGAGCCAAAGGAAAGATCTGGTTACTGCCGGATCGTCTATGGGGCAAATCTCTTCTATGACAGGCTCTTGGTGATGCTTTTCCTGTCGACAAGGTGATTACTCATGAAAAGATCTTCCTGACAAACACCATTCATTTTTCAAAATTTGGACGCATGCTGGGATTCAGATTGTTTTATTTTCTTTTTCCCCTCTTTGTTTTACAAACACTCACTACAAAAAAAAAACTGAGACGTGAGCTTCAGCCATTCGCACATTTGCCCCTGGTGACACAACCGGATACCAGCAACGCAAATGAGGTGAAATTAAGAATCATGCACTTAGTATGTGCAGTGCTTGCCTAATGCCACAACCAGGCTTCCATTCATTAAACAGTGTAAGATGTGCAATTATCTACACAATATCTCACCTCCAAACGAGCATCTGTTATATAGTCAACAGACAACAGACCATTTACTATTTACCAACTATTTACACATTTTCTAAATACTTTATGCGTCCTTCCCGGAAGTATGAAGCACATTCCAGATTACAACAGGGATTTGGAGGAAAGGGAAGAGAAGTTCAAGAAGTCAGAGCAACAGATGAGATAGATGACACAAACGGTTACGGTCCCCCCTTTGTGGGAGGTCACATTCCTTCATCATAGGATGTCGGGCTCCGACGAGGAATTTTTTATTTCATCAGTACATAGCCGTCTCAAACAGCAAACATGCAAACATTAGTGACCACAGAACATTGACAGAAAGCATGTATCATTCAGCGCTCTCTCTCTATATATGTGAATTATAGATTTACACACTACCATTCAAAAATTGAGTCAATTAATTAATTATATTGAAAGAAATTATTTGTTTTATTCCACATTAAACCCATCAAAAGTGAAGGTAAAAACTTAAGTCACAAAATTTATATTTAAAATAAATTCTGTCCTTTGGATCTTTATATTTATTAAAGAATCCTGAAAAAAATAAATCACGGTTTCCAGGTAAAGATTAAGCAGCACAACCGTTTTCAACATTGACTATAAATGATTTCTGACGGATCATGTGACTACAGACTAGAGCAATGATGCTGTAAATTTAGCTTCGCATCACAGAAATAAATTACATTTAAAATATATTCATCTAGAAAACAGTTATTCTAAATTGTAATAATATTTCACAATATGACTGTTTTTATTGTATTTTTGATCAAATAAATATAGCCTTGGTGAGCATAAGAGACTTACAAAGTCAATAAATAATAGAAATAAGAAATAAATCATATTTCTGGTTAAACCACTAAAGTTATTATTTTCTCCAATGTAAAACAAACCAGGCTATTACAAGGCTTATGATGTACGTATATAACCAGATTTTCTAAATAACAAAACCGCATGTGTATGTCTTTCTTCAAACTTACAAGATGAGGGACATAATCCATTTGATGCAGTCGGTAGAGATAAAGCAGAAGATTCTGGGTTTATTTGCTGGAGACATAAAACAAGTATTGCAGCCAGGAGCAATAAGGCCAACTGCCTTCAGAAGGTTTCAAGGGTCTATGTCCGCCTCAGTCCCAGCATGCTGGAGAAGGCAATGCTCATGCAGTGAGTGCTGCCAAGTGGCTCATACTTTCGTAGGAGGTTAGATGAATGGGCCTTGTTGTTAGTTTAAAAGGAACATTTTAGTCCATCATTCTGGCCATAACGCAAAAGCCTTTGTGCGTGCCAGGGAATGGAGATATCTGCAAGAGCAAATATCTCCTGAGACAGAGGTTAATGGCAAGCGATCTTAGTGACAGTGACAAAGAGGTAAAAGAGGAACATTATCAGAAGAAGAAACCCATGCACAGCCTTGAGATGATGAAGTAATCCAACTAACGTCAATGTTTATCGACCACTTGAAAAGCTCAGCCAGTTCAGAAGGGTCACGTTTTGAAAGCATCCTCTGAATACATGTATACATTAGGGGAGCAATCCCTAAACGCATAGGCTACTACATGTTAATATGATTTAAAAATAATTAGCTTGTAAATTAACTTTAAAATCTTGAATCAAACCATTAACAGAAAATAGTAAAGAGATGGTCGTTTTTGTCATTTGTTCATTTCGATTATACTGACAGGCCACAAAAACAAGTACTCGAGTACTCAGGGGACAGGGCGTGTCCATCAGGGGTGATAATGAAAACATTTGGATTAAAACACTGTTATGAAAATTAATGTGGACAAATACAAATATGACACGAAAAAAATCTATCAAAATATGAAAATATGACTAGAAAAATAACACTGATAGATCACCAATAATGAGCCACCGCCAAAAAACATTTCTGACAAAGGAAAACCCCTGGCCAGGTAGATTTAGTAAAACACGCCAGTAGTAAAATACGGTAAAATTCTAGAAATAATTCAGTACATTAATGTATGTTTGTAATAAAAGTATTGCAAAGAATAATAATGATATTTATATAACTTGTATTTAAAGTATACACCAATAAAACAGATTTACATTTTTTACTAAAATACTTAGCAATAAGGGGATATATGAACTATGATTATTATTATTTTTTCATGGAAACATGATTGTTTTGAACCAATTCATCAACCTTCTCCTCTCAAACGTTATTTTTGCTACAAAACTTTAAATCAGAGGGCACTGTTAAAAATTATTGTCTTAGTGCTCTTATATGTGCAAGTCGTGACATGAGGAAAAGCAGGGAACTGTCCTCAGGCACAGTCTTTAAAAAACTTAATGGCCAAATAAAAAGTGTATTAAAAGCACTCTGGTATTAATAATATTGAATAGATTGAAAATATTTAACATAATTGCCCAACTCTAGTTCAGTACTTATTAAATGTGTGATTCTGTTTGTTACTTTTCTACAGTTTGTTTTAAGCTCTCATTGCTTCAAGAACAAAAATAGAGAGAAAAAAAGAATGAACAAAAGGCTCCACGACACTACTGCTCATCATCTACAATGTATTTATTTATAACATCCAGTTTAATCCCTATCAAAGGTCATCTCCGACATAAAACCACAAGGATGCACCTGAACAAAGGTCATAATTTCAGTCTGTTTGTTAGCTGAAAGGTCTCATCTAAAGCATCCCACACGAAAGACAAGGACACCCAATCTGCCATGACATTTAAAAATCAGACAAACCCATGAGACCATCGGGAATCCAATCAAATTGACCCATTACAGATAAAACACATCTTTTGTTGAGCCCGTAAGAAAATGCAGCTGGACTGTGCACATGCTCTCGACATAATAGCTTAAAAACTTTGGTTTACGGGGACCCAGGTTTGAGTCTGACCTGCCCTGTCTACATATTCTCCTACAAAAGGGAAAAAAGCCACAAAATAAAAGAGCATCATGTTCTATATAAATGCATTTCTGATTTACAAAAACATTAAACATTTCGGTGTTTAACATGAGCCCTTTAATGCGAGGACACACAGCGGCTTGCTTGCAGTCAAGTGACCCTGACATTCAGCACTGAACTTGAGGCACAGAGGAATGTACGGGACTCTTCAGCCCTTATAATGTGACTAATATAGCTGCAGACTGGGTAAGTGCATGCTTGTCTGCGAGATGAACATTTGTGGGTGGTATATTAATGCAACATTTTTGATAAGAATGACGGCAAATAATTTACAAACTCCAAAAAGCATTCAGCTACTACATAACAAAAGCTTTCCAACAAGATCAAAGGTAAAAAACATGAAATAATGCCAGTCATTCCTTCACTATCTGTGAAGCATGTCAACTTTCCTCTGTTTGGGGTTCTGAGAGAAATTCATGTTGCAACAACGCTTTGAGACACTCAACCATCAGATTCCGAAGAACTTATAAACAACTATTACCATGATCACAGTCAAAACACAATATAATTATTGAGTAACACCTATTTAATCTACAGAACAGAATGGACCCTGGAGGATTAAGGCAGGCTTTTTTTTTAAATTAGACCCTTGTTTGTTCTGAAGCCATTTAGATGCTTTAAATGTATTACAGTAAGGAATATCATGAGCAAGAGTGCTGTTGTACTGAATATCCTCTTGCCTGCAGGTTTTTGCATTCCTGCTGCGCTATAACGCTGAATGTCAAGTAAAGCAAAAGCAAACCATATTGTGTCCTTGAAAAAATGTCACATGTTAAACATAACAATATTTTCCAGCTCAAAGCATTCTGTAATTACTCCAGGTCTGGGTTTCCATTTCCTTCCCACTGGGCGAGAAAACACCGGCACTTTGACATTCAAAACCTTGTTCCTCACTCCAGGCGAAATGACAGAAGTGCACTCTGCTTCCTCACTCCTCATATTAGATCTGGTTAGAGGACGCTAACTGTTTCATACTGTACCGGAATATAAAATTAAGAAGCATTGAGACATACAAATCTGTAAATAATAATAATAAAAAACTCCTAACTAAATAAATTTTTTGCAACCTTGTGACTGTTAACCAAACTGAAGTCAAGGTCATAAAAGTGGATGAATGAAGTCACTTAATTTCGACAAGAAGAAAGTGTTGATTTGAACAAAATGTCGAGAATTTAAGTATTTGAAACCTAACAAACTTTTGTTGCTTAAAAACAGTCTTTCCCTACAATAAATGTCACTTGACTTGATATTATTTAAATGTCATTGATGCAAATGTCCCAATACCTCTTGATACCACTCACTCTCAAAAAATTATTCAGGCCCTTCATAGATATGGCACATTTAAATTATGTTCACTTTACTTAAACATTAGCCTGACAAGCCAGACCCACATCAAGATGTTTGGTCTGGAAACTCACCATAGACAGGGCTCAATCCGAGGGGCGGGATAAACGGTTGTCTTTCAAACTCCCTCTGCACGCGATAGGATAGCGCTACAACCAACCAGAGCAACATGAAGGTGAAACAGAGCTTGTTGATAGATTAAACATTTGCCGTATCCGGTCGGCTAAACTCCGAACACATCTTCCCTTTTTAAGAATGACTTCAGTGCCGTTCTTTGTTCTTTTCTCAGAGAAAAGTTTAACTCCAAGTCTTCCAGAGTCGCGGTCAAAGCTGATTCGAAGGACCGCCGTTCGCCAGTTTCTGTGTTTACTAGAAGCATGCAAACGCAACTCGGCCGTCGTCATTATGGCCCCGCCCACCGACTCTATACACGATGTGATTGGCCCAGCAAGAGTTAGGGGAATACAGCTCAGAAGGGTATTGAGAGTTGCTAGCCGACACTCACGGGCAGATTAAATTTGCTGCCGCTAGGGTGCGTCTAGATTTCTATGCTACTTAAACATATCTAATTTTGACACAACTTAATTTAATTGTCTTCAAATAACCTAATATATTTAAAACTGAGATTTACTTAATTAATTTGTGTTAAAACTAGACTAAATATTTGTGCTGACATAACTAACTGGGCAGTGGATCTGTAGTTCCCAGCATGCTTTGCAAGGGACTACATTATGAGAGTAACTTTAGGGATTAAAGTATTTATTAATTATTTAGGGATTCAATAAATTGTATGTGTTTTTCTGTAAAGGGAAAGTGTTTTTAATGTTAGTGTTTAATGTTCAGTTACGTTGGACACTTTGGGGAGTTTCTGTAATGTTTTTGAATTCTGTGGTTACCATTATGCTGAATAGTGGTGCCTGGGTTTAGGCTATGGGCACTCAGTGATCTATATAATGGTAAGAGTTACACTAGCCTTTTCTTAAATTTGGATTATTAGTTTGTGTTGGACATTGCTTTTCAGACTCTTTTGCTGTGACACTTGTGATAATCAATTGTGATTGGTGTTAATTGATGATTGTAATAATTGGATTAACCTGATGGCTTCTAATTGCTTGTCCATCTAGAAAAAGAGTGATTGTCTGTTGTATTTTGAGCACTGAGGATAGCAACCTGCTGAAACGTTTGTTCAGGCTCCTCTGTTTTTAACTCACCTGCACTTTGCACTTTATTGCACCATGCAATTGAAATAAAAAATTATGTAATTTCCTAGACTCTTAGTCTCTCTTGGATTCAGTGTGGTCAGCCATCTCTTCTGTTTTGCTAAAATTTACATTATACATTGTGTATGATGATGAAAGTTTAACATGTTTCAAAAAGTCATGTTATAAGTATATAACTATAGTTTAAACTATATTTGATAAAAATTGAATTAATTGCATGAATTAGATTTTGATGAGTTGGGGAAACATTTATTGAATGGAAAACCTGCTCGCAATTAAATTAAGTTTGTCCAATGAGTTAGTTTTTTGAATGTATAATGAAATCTGAAACAGTTAACAATAACGGGCTAACAACAGGGTTAACAACGGGCTGATTAAAAAAAATTAAAATAATGGGTGACTGTATATTACTGATTAAGGGACATGATATTTTCAATCCGAAGTACATTCTTTGTAGGTCCAAATTATTTTTTTATATATCTTTAACCGTTTAAAAGGCAATCAGAGAACATCTGTCTGAACTGTGACATCTATTACTAATCCAGCCAGTCTTTGTTTATGGTTTGCCTGGTTCTTATTTCTTAATAGCATTGACCTAGTTGTGGACCATCTATAGATGGGACTCTTAAAGTCTCCTGCTCTCCCTGTGCCCTATCTTTCCAGTGTGATCTAAGCAGCAAGCGATGACTAAATTTGCATGAAAAGAGCTGCACTTTCATGCGAGACGGGGTTAAACATGGCACGCAAGGAGAATAGCTGGCGAACTTCCTCCAAGATTGAAAACACCTTTGGAACAAGAGCTGTAAACACGATGGGGTGTTTTTCTAGCCTTTTATACTTGGAACATTCCTCATCTGTAGCTATTTAGTTTGCTGGGGGTTGTTGTGGTAAAGAAAGTATTTCTGATGTTCCGAAACAGAAACCCGAATGCAACAGAAATCTGGAGAAATCTGCAAATAATAACAATTTGCATACCAAGACGAAAATCCAAATTGCCTGGCTGGTATGTAAAAATAAAAAAAAATTCATTAAAACTACAAAAGATGGGACTGAGGCCATTTCATTTCAGTGTGATGGGGATGTTGGGGACATTTAACCCCAGCAATGCACTTTTTATGAGTTTGTTATTTTCCTTATTTAACAATCCATCCAAAATAAACGGTTTAACCCACACGAAGACTAAAGGATCATCTGTGCAATTTGATGGAAAGTGATTTATTTCACAAATATAAAGGATATTTGTAACCCTATAAAGGAATACAGTCAACATATCTGAGTGCTCTGCTATTTATACGCACAGATGCTTGACGCCAACTCCACATAAGCATCAAAAGATCATTTATAAGTGTACATGAGCACCATAAAAGAATCTTAAACCACATGCAACAGCCAAAAATTACGCAAGGTCGCAGCATAAGAAACACATTGGGCAGAGAGCTCAGTAAAGCATGTGCACATACTGATATGTTTGGGGAAACTGACGGAGCAGAAACTATGCTGAGTGGGTCTTCCACATGTTGCTGAATGCTTCAGAGATGATGCTGTGTAGATGAACTCAAGCCACGGTTCCTGTGAACCAGCAAAACACTCTTTTGGTTTGATTCTGCAGCCTGCTGGGAGTACTGGCACACCCAATGACTAACAAGCAATGACACACATACATCTCTGGTCTATTTTTATATGATAAATCGCTCACCCTATGCACTGTGCTGTCCCTGCAGTGTTCAAAGAGCTCTGAATGTGTTTGATGAATGTTGTTCTAGAGTGCTTACTCAAAACAACATGTGAGATGAGAAAATGGAACAAAACAGGATCTCAATTAATCAAACAAAAAAATGATTATTAACTACAATACAAACTAAAATACAATACAAACATACATAAGTGCTACATGCATCAATATAAATAACAGATTTAGTCATTTCTTTTGAATGAAATAAATTGTCAAATTGGGTGTTTTAACATCTAGTTTGTTACGTAAGCAGATTCTGGAATGCTTTTGATGAGAAGACCATCTAATATGGCTGGAAATGTATACAGATTTCCCAATTTGATTCTGATCCACAAGCTCTTGATTGCATTTGATATCAACTAATTTGGATACGGTGTATTACATGTTCCATTCAGTTGAGATCAATTGAGAGCTCTATATCATAGAGCCCTCGCTGCCCCGTGCCATTGAGTTAGATCAGAGCATAAGCAGCCTCCTTGGACACTCAAGGAGGTTGAACTGGAGGGCTCATCAAGGGGACGGATACTCGCCTCCATACACCAAAGCATGGTGGGGCTGCTGCCGTCAGGTCAGAGGAGGTCGCCGTTTTCCAACATCCAGGCTCGACTAGGAGCCGTTGCCAGCCACTAGGGTTGGGAGAGAAGAGGGCCACCACCTGAAGCATCCAGTCCCACTGCCAGGCATCACAAAAAAAGTTCTCCTGGCTGGTTGAAGGACGAGCAGCAGAGCGATTTAGGAACCAGAACAAGATTTTTTTTTCTTCCTCTCTAGTCTTGTCTCTCCTCATCCCTCCGTCTTCTTTTCTCTCACCTCGTCTGTGCTTAACCCCATGCTACGGCCACCATGACTAGAGCAGAGGCCTGCAAGGGGTATGTGGCAAGCAGGTGGGGCAGAGAGCCGTGGGAACGGAGCGAGGTCGGTGCCGCAATTGCTAATTAGTGCTACCTATGCACCACACTGGTCTTCAGTCTCACGGAATGGGATGCAGAAGGATAAAAGGAGTACAAGAGAGGACCAGCGGCCTGTACCATGAAGGCAGTTTAGCTGGAGAGCAAGATATGTTTAAGCTTAATTTGTGCCAATTCTGGGTTTTATGTATTTAAAAACCATTAAAGTGGTTTGGCTTTTAGCAGTGTTGATCTCCATAGTAACTTACGCTCCACAGCTAACCTGCTCCGGAGCATGTTAAGTTTGGGATAAGAGATCCCAAACTGAATTTCAACCCATCTACCCACCTACCTACCCACCCACCCATCCATCGATCATTTGCACTATTTTCTTTATTACTCCTCTTTCATGGATAATCATATTCTTGTATGTAAATGCATTTAAATTCTTTATGTACTTCAACCTCTTAATCTTCAGCAGAATATTTTTGAATCATGTTGGCTCTCTCTCAGGAGAAATGAGTCACACTTTCTCTGTTTTGAAAGGCATGTGATTGGCTGTTCACTGCTGATGTCACACTTTCAAGTGTGCGCTCCACAAACTCAGGATCAAAGCCTGAGTTGACAGAGAAAGCTGATGATCAGCATCATGGGACCAACAAAGGTTGATTGGTTTGGTTTTGTCAACTCGAAACTAATCCTATAACCCTGAGTTTGTTAAACTACCATCATGGTACAGGCCCCGGGCCTGGGACATTATGTTGTTGTTAGGGATGCACCGAAATGAAATTCTTGGCCGAAGCCGAAACCGAATAATAATGAAATGCTTGGCCGAAGACCGAAGGCCGAATACCGAACGCGGTGTTTCGCATTTTTTCCATTTATTTGGCCTTTTTTTTTTTTACCATTACAATAATTAAATAGTAAAAAATTGCTTTTTACTATTTTGTGTTGCTTTTCAGAGAAATAAATCAAATAACAAAAATACAATTTCAAAATATTTATTTAACACTGAATTTTTTTTAACATTCCAGCAGATATTATACAAACTAAGCACAACATAACTTAAAATAAATAATTAGTAAAATAAAAAATATATTTTTATTTGGCCATCTTAGAAGCCCCCCTTCTTGAATAGCCTATGTTAGGCCTATAACTGACTGCTGAAAGAATGTAACTCTGTATGTCTACAACAACAAATGTGCATTGAATAGTGCAAAAAATGTGGATGAACCCACAACAAATAAATAACTGTCCTAGACATAAGCCTACTTAGCCTACTTCTTCAGGAAAAGTGGCAGGTTCTTCTTTATGAAAAGTAGCTTCTCTGCTTTCTCACATGAAAGTCGGTTCCTCTTCTCATCGATGACATGAGATGCAGCACTAAACAGTGCTTCCACACTGCTGACATGTTTGCTGCATAAAGCACGCGGCTCTCACTCTACG
This sequence comes from Pseudorasbora parva, assembly GCF_024679245.1. Classification (NCBI taxonomy): domain Eukaryota; kingdom Metazoa; phylum Chordata; class Actinopteri; order Cypriniformes; family Gobionidae; genus Pseudorasbora; species Pseudorasbora parva. Next base: position 7,202,937 of record NC_090172.1, on the reverse strand, counting down.
TGGGTTACTTTTTGATCGCGTCATTAAAAACGTCATTGTTCGGCCAAAATTATTCGGCCTTTTTACATATTCGGCCGAATGCCGCAAGTGCTTTTTTTGGCTATTTTCGGCCGAATAATTTCGGTTGCCGAACATTCGGTGCATCCCTAGTTGTTGTTTATATGCTGCAGTTGTCAGAGAGGGGCAGTAATGGTTCACATGGCCCTTGAACTGAGGGGCTTTACAGCGATCTGTCACGGCACATTGAAGAGTTTCAAAACTGTATTTATTGTTTGAACTTTGTGATGAAACTGACAGAAATTGAAAGCTGAGACTTTTGTTTTATATCAAGAGTAACAAAGAACAAAACTTACTGGGATTACTGGATTGCAAAATCTCTACAAATAATGTTTAAATTAAGCTTAGTTCAAGCATCAACTGAAAACAGCACAGACTAAAAGACTGATTCATGGGATTAAAAGATATTAAAGAATCAATATCGGTTAATCAAAAAGAATTTTGATTAAAATGTATTAATAAATATTGTAAACCCAGCCCTACAATATAACCTATAGTGAATCAAAGAACCAAACAATTTCCCTATTACATTAGTCCCTAACGATGAGATAAGTTGATACACCTGAACATAAGAAGCCCCTATAATTGTGACTAATAAGGGAGAGTTTTCTCATGTTATTTTTACTAGCATATTTTGGTTTCGGATTTTCAATTGAAAGGTTACTCTGGCCGGCTCTTTGACAATACAATGATCATTGGTGCCAGACTTGGTGGTTCCAACATCTACAACAATATCTGCAAAAATGGTGCATCAAATAAACACAAAAATCCAGTGAATGACAAGCCTTCCAAGCTGATACAAAGAACACTTATTCTCAAAATAAACACTTTACAACTGCTGAAGGGGAAGGACATTCCCTAAACTTGCAGGAACCTTATGAAGCCATTGAGTCTGTACTGAATAAAATCCCTATGGAATGTTTCCAGTGCTCAGATATACAAGCAGTTCTTGAGGAAAAGGACCTTCATTGTATTATACCAAATAATGTGACTGCACAGTGTATATCAAACCCCGGAAATGGAGTAAAATTCAATTCAACTGTCTCTGTTAGACAAAACAAACATCATTCCTAGAGTGGGAAAAATATCAAGTTCTCTTAAAATCAAAGACTTAAGTCGGTAATGATGATAAAAACAGCATCGAAGTCCCGGATTGACCCAGATTGTGTAACCTGTTGGCTGACCAGAGACTCAACCACCTGCTGAAGATATTGAATTTGTGTTTAGCCAATATTTTAGCCGACTGTAAATAATGTTCAATTGTAGAGAATCAGTGGGAGACATTTCTCAGCAGGTGAGTGTTAACAGCCAACATGAGTTAATGACCTTACAGACTCAAAAAAAGTCTTCGCAGACCAATGAGCCTTCTCTCACTATCAATAGCCAATTTCCTCCAAGTACCGGATGCAAACTTTTTCCACATCAAATCCAAAGCCACATATCATAAATAATACCATTATTATTGATGGAGATTGTGTAACCAAGCATATTTATTTGGTTCACTTACACTTGAATGAATAATAAAACAGAAAAAGTAGAGGATAACAGTCTGTTTTTGGCAAATGAGGACAAATAAGACGGTCCCCATGAACACACGCCAAGTTCTTAAAAATGTCTTTTATATAGATTTTTTTATACCAAAATATAACTAAATAGATTAGGTCAGGAATTTATATTAAAAGTAAATGTGGCCATATTACCACCTTGTGTGTGCATTACTTTCAACTTATCACAATTATTCCTTACTCATTTACTACTGTATATATTTTTTCACACTGGTTACACCATATTACTTTTTTGGAGGTCAACATTTTTCAGACTTTTTGATTAGCTGTGCTGTTAAAATACTAGATACTACAAAATACTATTACTTTTTTTTCCCCTCAAAAAATATAAAAATGATTTTTTAATTCAGAAGACAATGTCATTAGAAGAGGTGTTTTTTTTATATGAGTTGCATCTTTATTCTATTTATTAATAAATTGATAAATTCTCAGAAGGACACATCATTCATATGATGAAAAAAGTAGCATGTGCAGAGCACAAGTCCAATGATGTCTTGCAAACATCAAGAATTATGCATTACATCTTGATGAACAAATAAACAACAATCAACCAGACTGCAGCGCTCACCTCAAGAAGCAGGTCAACTTTAAAGCCACTGCCACTCAGGAGATGTACAGTAAATATTCAGTACTGAGTTAAGTTGATTTGTGTCTGTTAATTGGACCGCAGTGTTTAGAGCGCTAAATCGGACTGAAACACAGCGAAGCCCTTCTGCATGCTATTTAAGAAATGGACAGGACATGGGATAGGAATTCTCCAATTAGAGCAAATGGAGGCGACTGGGATAAACCTTCAAGTAAACAATGATTATGCATTTGTTGACAAAAGAAAAGGCTGATATCAGAACCACATGAGTTTCTGATGACGTGGGCAGACATTCACAGATTTCAGGAACTTTGAGAGAGAAAAGTTAAAAAACTAACTCATATTCTCCAGCAATGTCAGATTTATTCTATTAAAAATGAAAAAATAAATCAAGTGGGCAAACTGACCGATGGCAAAAACTGAAAATACATCATAGAAAACAACTGGGAAAAACAATGAGGTAGAATATATATACAGATTTTTTTTTTCCATTCAGCTACTCCCAGAAGGCAGCTGTTCATGGATAAATGACCTGGGTCTACTTTTGGTTTTCTATTTTCAGAAAACAGAACAGAAACAACTACTTACCATTTCCACACCCTGAGGAAATGCCGTACCATCCCAGTCCTTTTTGGGGAAGCGTTGAATTATCTTGCCACATCCTTCACCAGATCCTACAATTCAAGACAGGGATTATTAGTATTAGAAAAAAATGCATTACTGAGATGTGTGATTTCAGCACCTTTTAAAAAATTTATTTAAAAAAATAATAATTTTCAAAACAGCAGAAACTGTAGTATGGGACATATTGGGACAATCTTGACCATAAAAATGTTATTAAATGTGATCGTAATTCCAGGTTTTCCAACTGGCAAAATCACTCCTCATGCATTCCTTTTGGTCATATTTGGCATCTTTCCTGGCCCTTTTTTCCTTTTTTTTGTTGACAAAGAAAGCATTGTGCACACAGGGCCCAGAGGGTTTCGTCAATTAGCGTTTAGTAGTGTAAACATTGTAATGTAACAATACTGGTCTTTATGAACACAAATACCCATGGTGGAGAACCCAAAATAGAGCATATGGCACATTTTAATAGAATGGTGACTAAGAGGTCAAAATGACCCTGGCTTTTCTGATTTAAAAGCAAACTGAAGAGTTCATACCATAACACATTCATGGAGTTAAGCCATTATCAAATACTTGAAAAATGGAGCAAGATATCATTCTTCATATGCTTATCTGGAGAATGCATCACTAACTGCGTTTTTGATAATATCTGGGACGGGGATTTGAACCTGGAGTAATACTGGGTCAGGGTATAATGGAGATCTTTACAGTTATTGAAATGTGAGTTTGGAAAGACCATTAACAACATGTCATAACAGGCCAGATATGTATTGGACAAAGGTATTGCTAGTTTGTCACATTTTTGGACCAAATGACTGATCAAATGAAAGACATCTCTATAAAGATATTGCTCTTGGAAATGGTCTGTTGAAATATGAAAAAAATTGATTTTGACTCTTTGGGAGAATGTTTGCCAAGATGTGTGAATGTGTGAGTATAGGAAAAAACTGAATCCTAATATGAAATGACATTACAGGGATAGTTCACCCAAAAATGAAAATTCTATCATTATTTACGCACCCCCCAAACCTCTATCAATTCTGAGGAACACAAAATATATTTTGAAAAAGGTCTTGTGTGTGTTATGCATACAGCGAAAGTCAGCGTTTTTTTCTCGGAAAACAGTAGTGCTGACAGTAAGCCTGCATCTAGATAAAATCATAGTTTTAAAAGTCAAAACACAGGCTTGAGCTACACTAAACAGACTAAGCACATCTCATGGGTTTATGAGGAAAGTGCAGAAAGACACAAGCTGCTTACTGATTCGCAGTGTAACAACGCAATGTCATCAAACACTTCGAGTTTCCCAAGCAGCTTATGCTTTAAGGATAAACAGACTATGGATTAGAGATATACTTTCATATATTTTTAAATTATATAGTATCCAATATAGATGTGTTCACACTTGTAGTGTGGTTTGCTTGGTCCTGAACAAAATAAAATGTATTCCTGGTCTGCTTACTGTTTATGTTCACAACCTGATTAGTCGGCTTTTCTTATGTATTTCGCAACAAAACTTCCTGAACATCCAAAACGATGCTGTGTTTTGGGCTAAATGTGCTCGCTGTGTGTGTAGCCTACATTGGATGGTGTTTTGACTAGCTGAGAACTCATGAACAGCTTATAAAACAATGTGTAAAGGAGTCGGAACAGCGTCAGGAATCCCTCCGTCACACACAAACGAAGATCTGCTGGAGGACACGCGGTTCAGAGACGCCTGTACCGAACTGTGACGGGCAACATCATGACTATGACGAGAAGGGACAGGTATTCTTGAGGATTTGGTCCTTTTTAGGGTAACATTTTGTAACATCATGTCTTGTTTTTGGGTTGTTTACATGACATGAGTCAGTGTTGCGTTCATATTTTATTCCAGCTGCACCAGATTTAATTTAGAAGCGGACAGAGAGCTATCTTTTTAGCGGTCTCGGTCCTCTTGTTTGGCACTGGGGTAACTTCAGATGGCAGCGTTCACACTTATTCAAATGAACTGCACTAAAAGAGCAATCACTCCGGGGTATATTTTAATCGAACCAAATGTGCCAAGTGTCAACACACCCTAACTGTTTTAATCCATGGATACGATAATGAGAATGGCTTAAACTTTGTATTCGTGCCTAGCAGAGATGATCGAATCTGAATAAAATCCTGGTTTCTGACTCCTTTTCAGTTTAGGTCACCCAAACATTGTGTATTATTGTGTATAATCTGAATCTCACCCTGTTAAGTCCACTATCAGGCAGCACAGTAGCTTTAATGTTGAGTAGTAATATATCTCTGAGCTGGCAGATCTCATCCAATCAGCACATTCCAGAACATTCTAGGTTAATTGGTTCTTATTTCCTTTGTCATTCATCACTGCATGACATTAACATTAAACGTAACTGCAGTGTCCTGATTCTGAACCCCACGGCGAACAGAAACACATGATGGTAAATATCCACTCTCAACAACATCCTGTGAGAAACACTGTCAAATGGTACTTTCCACTCCATATCTCATGGTGTAAACGGGTTTAAAGAACATTTCAAACAACCAAAGTCTTAAGCAACCGTCATGACACAAACATCAAACTCAGCTAATGGAGTGAATCTGGTCCTGACATGAAAACACATCCTTTAGCAGAAAACTCATCCAAACCTTGTTGTGAGGTGTGGCTCTACACTGTGTTGGAGGAAAGACAAAACAATGATTCAGACAGTATCCAAAACTAGAGTCGGACACATTTACACAACTAAAATAAATCATATTTCACATTATCTGAATAAAAACATGCTTGCCCATGCAACCACAATGCTCATTTATATCAATGCTTGAAATAAAATAAAAATATCACCAAGTCCATTTTCTAATTTATTTGGTAAGCAGTTTTGTTGCTGATGGATGGATGGATGGATGGATGGATGGATGGATGGATGGATGGATGGATGGATGGATGGATGGATGGATGGATGGATGGATGGATGGATGGATGGATGGATGGATGGATGGATGGATGGATGGATGGAATTCTAAAACTGGATGGGCGGATGGAATTCAATTAGAGCAAATTAAAGAAATGCAAAGTCTTTTGCATTTCAAATGCTCAACATGCTCTCACATTTATTAATTTGTGCTATAGAAACAATCCTCCAGATTTATCCTTGTTTTTCTTGTTCACTGGAAACTTGAATCCATCTTTCTGCCCAAGGATTTTGACATAAATCAGACAGCAGAGACAGCAGAACAGTAGGGAGTCGGCATCTCTTTGCGTCACCACCACGCCAACATCGAACCTGAACTGGCTCATCACACAGGTGTGCAAAGGAAACAAAACACATACCATCTGTACTGGGCTTTGGAACATCCTGATGCCCGAGTTCTGCACTATATCAATTATGCAAAGCAAATATTTAGCTTCACAAAACAAGTGAGTGGTTTTCCAGAAACCCCTCATTCCACAATCGGCCATCACACTGCTGTCCAAAAAAACAAGATATGCAAAAGAATATGCTATCATTTGAATGGTAAAGGGTATGAAAGATTAGCAAATCTGTGATGTCAAAACATCTAGATTCCAGGAAGAGCGCCAGCAGACCCGAGCAGCTGTGGAACTGAAAAATAAATGTTGGGAGCAAAATGTAACTCATAGGGTTTTCCAAAGGGTTGATGCGCCAGAAACAAATACAACAAATAGCAAAATGACATAAGTGTAATTTATTTTGGCTGTCTGAAGTCAACCACACCACTGGGTGCTCAAAGGCAAAGGTGCATAGCAGTTCAGCATCAAAGATCTCAAGCTCTTCTTGACGATCATATTATGACTTCTTATTACAACTGGTCAGACAAAAATGCATAGAATGAAATACGGTCAACGATGTCAGAGTTGGGGTAGAGGTCATCCAATGCAAACTGCTCCAGATATTTTCATATTACCACTTATCAGGAAACTAGATGTGATCAACCCAAGTTCATCAACAGTTCATCAGTATAACCTTTCACCGGCTTTGAGAGGGACAAAGACAGACGTTTAAAGCAGGCAAATCACTTGACAAATTCAATCAATTTTGTTTTTCAATTTTAAAAGAACACTGAAGACACTTGCATTCTTGATCAAGTACATTTTTTTCTGAAATGATAAACATCTTAATGGCAAATCTGAATGATCTATAGGCCAAAACTGCAATCTTCTATTGCAAAACAGCCTAGTTGAAGAAGAGACCAAAACACAACGCGTGTTGCTTCCCGGACACGATTCCAATTTATTCCAATTCCACCACCTTATCTTTCCATGAGGCAATCAGTCCTTATATCAACATCCTACAATCCATAAAATGTTAATAGAGGTGTTAAAATGAGACTATTTGTAATAAACTTCAAACATTTATGTGGTCTGCCCAACGGCAGCAAAACATTTCCTCTGTACATTAAAAGTGTCATTTCCAACCACAAGGCACTCATTTACGCTCCGTTAGCATAGACTTTGAACACATTTGTGATTTTGCCAGAAATTGACTTTGACAGGAAAATGGTTTGAAAGGAAATCAAAGCAGGAAGCAGATATCAATAACAAATGGACATTAAAAAGAAAGACTGTCCCAATAGGACAACTCTTTGGATAAAAAGCTTATTTTAATGATATTCATAAATACATAATTCTCTAAACAAAGGACACTAATATTGCATTTATTATTCAGAATCTGAAGAGAGCATTTGTGCATGACATTTGGTATCGTGGTTGGTAATTTCAAACAAGATTTCAATACGTTACCTCTGTTTGAAAGCAGCTCCCTGAGGCATGCGAATATCTCCCAATATGAATATCTAGTTGTAAGCATTGATTAGCTCTGTATCATGTTTGAATAAAAAAATTATTGTCTATTTGTACTTTGAATTTTGAGCTTTGATTATGGTTATTATTTGCACTTAATATCAATGATTAATTTGTGGGAAGGAGATTAGTTAGAAAATCAACAGAAGCTTATGTGAAGTTCTTCGGTCTGAAGAGACAATCACGGGAAAGATGCCGGTCAGTTGAGTTTTGTGCAAAACCTTTACAGCGCTTGTTAACTTTCACTGCATATGACAATTCATACTCAGAAAGTATAAATTAAATGGCATTCATTACAAGTTGAATAGTTAAAAGATTTCAAATGCACCTGCACATTTTTCTACTCATGTATTTCATCATTGAGGATTTTTGTTTTTAAATACTATGTAAAAATCTTGTCTCATCTCGTTCTTGTTAGATAAGCGTCTCGTCACACCCCAGTTAATTGTAATACCTGATCTGTGACCAGTGATTTATGATGTAATGATTCATGTACAGTCAGATGTTCTTTGTCTATGCGTCAGTAAATCAAACCAGTGACAAGTTGCAATGAGAGATAATGCGCTCAACATGTCTGCGATTGGCTACAATGTTCATCACTGCAACCTTTCATGCCACAATCTAAATATAAAGCCATAGATATAATCCTATAATAAACACTTTTCATGATTAGTTAACCTTGAGAGCTATAGTAAAAGTAAAAATGTGTTTTACGAGAGATTCCCACATCTAACAGCTATTTTATAAGCAACATGTTAGCCAATCACAGCATGGCCGTTTACACTGAAGTCTCACAGCAGATACGCCCCTTCAAACTGAGTGAATCGATCAATGATTTGGATCGCCAATGTCACGTGATTTCAGCAGTTTGACAGTTTGACACGGGATCCAAACTGCTGAAATCACGTGACATTGGCGATCCGAATCATTGATCGATTCAGTGATTCATGGCCGTTTGAATCTTTATTTGAGGTTTGAAAACAATCACGGAAGAGAAGACAGTGCTGAATAAAATGGTAGTTTTTGTTATTTTTGGACCAAAATGTATTTTCGATGCTTCAAGAGATTCTAATTAACTAACTGATGTCACATATGGACTACTCTGATGATGTTTTTATTCCCTTTCTGGACATGGACAGTATAGTGTGCCTACACTTGGATACGCTCTCGGACTAAAATATCTTAAACTGTGTTCTGAAGATGAACGGAGGTCTTACGGGTGTGGAACGACATTAGGGTGAGGAGTTAATGACATCAATTTCATTTTTTGGGTGAACTAACCCTTTAAGTGCAATAAGCTATGAAAAATAACTAAATCATGGACACAAAAAGCCACAGCTCTTAGCTAGTGTTGGGAGAAACCAATCATTTCAAAGCGTCAAATCAATTTAATCAATTGCTTCGCAAAATTATTAACCGTTTCGAAGCGTTCGAAACGCCACATGCTGGTGACTCCTGCTGGTCAGAGCAGAAACATACCAAAAACTAAACATGCATTAAAAACACCTTTTACAAACATATTGTACAACAGCAAATGTTTAAAGTAAAATGTATCAACTGCAATTAACTAATCATCTAATTAGATTAAATATTTGAAGAGTGTATAATATGTATTCTTTTATACATTTTCAGGGCTTGTTTTGTTTGTTCAATGGATAGTTCAGCTAAACAGGCCAATAAGAGACTATTAAAGTCTATAATAACTAATAGTATTCCTTTTAATTATACAAATCTCTAAAACTGATCAGAGTTCAATGTTTCACTGCTGGATGGCAATCTCAGTGAATCAGCATCTGAAACAAGATTCAAAATTTCACCAATTCTCTTTATCGCCCATCTCTAATATATTTTGACAAAACTGATGAGAAGGAGAAGCTGATATCAAAAATATCAGTCAATTTATCATCTATGCAATAGCGTCAAAACAAAAGGCTGAAGAATGTCATTCGTTATGTCAGTCCTAACAAAGCATGATTTTCACTGAACTGTATGCCACTGGAATCCTGATCGGCTACAGCAGTTTGTGCAAATATTTAATGTGCAGAATAACATTTAAACAAAAGGAGCATCATGTTGAAAAACTAAACATTTTGAAAAGTTCATAATTGAAACTGACCATGCCAGAATCTTGCTTAATATATAAATCGCATTCTTGTGGACTATTTTGGAAAGCAGCCTTCTTCTTAAAAACACTAATTCTTAAACTACAGCCCATCCATTAAAATAAACTGCCAGGAAGAGCCAAGAAAGCATGGCTCATCCACTAACACCAGCAAATTAGTTGCAGGACTCCAACACAAGGACCGACTCATCAGAAACTGAAGAAGTTTCCAACATTAAGGTCCAGATTTGATCACTGCATGCCACTATTCCCAAGGGTTCACAGCTGTCAAGTAAAAAAGGAGAGATCACACAAACATCTGCAAATGGAAATGCTTGAAAACACCCTGTTTTTTCATGATATATTTAGTGCTCCACACCAGGTTTTACTTACATTATGTAATTCATTCAGGCAAGTTTTATTAATACAGGATCTTGTATAGAAAACAAACTGCAAGGCATTGAGCCCACTTATTTTATGATGATACATTAAAGGAAGTCATGATTCTTGGTATCCTTTTGCCAATGACCATCATACAGCAGCATCATTTATAGCCATAGTCACCTATTGTAAAAAATAAGTGTCATAGCTTTATAATATTTGTTCCTGATAAATGCAGTAAGTCCCACTTACCAAAAAGACAAATTCCTTAGAACACGATGACTTTAGATATACAGAGACGGATATGAATGGGAGAAAGTTCAATGTGCAATATAGGGGTGGAGATTTTGTCCAAATTTGTTGACAGTTGTTGTCAGATTTCAAAAATGAAATTTAATCAAAAGCTTGGTGAACAGCTTTGGAGAATTGACATTTCCCTGTTCAAAGAAATAGGAGCTGCACTTGCATGACTGAAATAGCTGTCCGAGAGGCATTTCAAAGATGGCCGTCGAGGGAAATGACTTGCCTGAAAGGGTCTTTGACATAAGACAATACGTCATACAACAGCTTACGCTCTCTAAACAACTTTAAACTTGGCCATTTTCTGTGAAACACAAAAGATGTTTTGAAGAATGTTTCCACTGTTTTTGTCCATACAATAAAAGTCAATGGGGTCCAAAACAACATTTGACTGCGCGGACACATTTTCAAGAATATCTTTTGTCTTCCACATAAGGACGAAAGTCATACAGGCTTGGAATTATATGAGGGTGAGTAAAAGATAACAGAATTATCCCAATAAAACCACAATGAGTATAAAAAAAAACGTTGTTAAGCTGAACTCAGCTCAAAATGATTTTTTTAAAAACATATTTGGCAGGTCAGTGAGGTAGATTTACTTGCCCTACAGCCAATTTTACTAGCCACAGAACAAAAAATGACTTTAAAAATGATTTTACTTAAATTTATGAATGTTTTACCAAATAATTATTATTACATATTCGGGTCTTTAGCGACCCAGATCTATATCTAACACGGATGGCTCACTTTCTGCCGCAACAGTATAAAAAACTCTTGATAAAATAAAGCATATTTCATTAGATTTTGGAACTTGGGTTTATTGAGGTTTTTACCATCATCACCATCATCATCAGAGCTCATTTCACCTGTACATTTGTCATCCAGCTCACAATTTCACAATCAAAAATCTATATTTTGCTTGCTGACAGCTTATTCACTGCAGATCCACCATCAAGTGACAGTGACTAATAAATGATTGAGTAAAGTATTGCTCTGTGCTGAGCCATTTCAAGTTTTGCAGATAATTATTGTGTATTGTGTTTATCATGCCTGCAGTTATTATTAGTGAAGCGTCACATCATCATAGTGTGCCAGACATTGTCACATTGAGGATAAAGGTGCCTTACTGAGTCATCAGAGAGTCAATTGTTGCGAAGAATTTTTTTTTTTAACACTTTACCATAAGGTTTCACTAGTTAACATTAGTTAGTTGAACTAAACTTTAACTAAGAATAAACAATACATCTAGAGCATTTATTAATCTCAGTTATACCATGGTCTGTTTAAATACTCGATTCTGATTGGCTGGAAGGTGTGCAGTAAAACCGTTTAATGCACAGGTAGTCCAGTCAGTTTGATTACAGTTCGAAATTAATCTGCCACTATAAACACTGGTAACCATAGTAACACAGTTACGTTTGCATACAGAGTGACAGTGGCAGTTGTATTTTATAAAGTAATGTTAACAAAGATTAATAAATACAATAACAGATGCATCGTTCGTTGTTAGTACATGTTAATTAACACAGTAACTAATGTTAACAAATGAGACCTTATTGTAAAGTGTGTAAAAAAATACACTTTTACCTCCCTCGGGTCAATAGCGTGACCCTATACACTTTTACCAAAAAAAATTATTAGAAAACGGACATTCATTTATTTAATTATTTTTCTTTCATACTAGGGATGTGACGGTGAGGAAATTTTCCACCGGTTAATCGATGTGTGAAAACACCTGTAATAACGGTATCACCGGCGGGGGCTTTTAAATCGCTTATTCTAAACTGAAAGTGAAATGCGCACAGCAGCTCGTGCATAACGGAGCGGAGCAACGAGTGTTTGGAAGATTTTATGAAAAAAAATTTTTTTTAAGTTGAACGTCAATAGGAATGAACTGAAAGTGCATACACCATGAATGACAGTGCTGCTGTAAATGTGTGTGCACTGTGCGGCTGTGAATGAATGACAGTGCGGCTGTGAATGAATGACAGTGCGGCTGTAAATGTGTGTGCACTGTGCGGTTGTAAATGAATGACAGTGCGGCTGTAAATGTGTGTGCACTGTGCGGCTGTAAATGAATGACAGTGCGGCTGTAAATGTGTGTGCACTGTGCGGCTGTGAATGAATGACAGTGCGGCTGTAAATGAATGACAGTGCGGCTGTAAATGAATGACAGTGCGGCTGTAAATGTGTGTGCACTGTGCGGCTGTGAATGAATGACAGTGCGGCTGTAAATGAATGACAGTGCGGCTGTAAATGTGTGTGCACTGTGCGGCTGTGAATGAATGACAGTGCGGCTGTAAATGAATGACAGTGCGGCTGTAAATGTGTGTGCACTGTGCGGCTGTAAATGAATGACAGTGCGGCTGTGAATGAATGACAGTGCGGCTGTAAATAAATGACAGTGCGGCTGTAAATGAATTACAGTGCGGCTGTAAATGTGTGTGAACTGTGCGGTTGTAAATTAATGTGTATGCACTGTGCGGCTGTAAATGAATGACAGTGCGGCTGTAAATGAATTACAGTGCGGCTGTAAATGAATGACAGTGCGGCTGTAAATGAATGACAGTGCGGCTGAAAATGAATGACAGTGCGGCTGTAAATGAATGACAGTGCGGCTGTAAATGAATGACAGTGCGTCTGTGAATGAGTGACAGTGCGGCTGTGAATGAATGACAGTGCGGCTGTAAATGAATGACAGTGCGGCTGTAAATGAATGACAGTGCGGCTGTGAATGAGTGACAGTGCGGCTGTGAATGAATGACAGTGCGGCTGTAAATGAATGACAGTGCGGCTGTAAATGAATGACAGTGCGGCTGATAATGAATGACAGTGCGGCTGTAAATGAATGACAGTGCGGCTGTAAATGAATGACAGTGCGGCTGTAAATGAATGACAGTGCGGCTGTGAATGAGTGACAGTGCGGCTGTGAATGAATGACAGTGCGGCTGTAAATGAATGACAGTGCGGCTGTAAATGAATGACAGTGCGGCTGTAAATGAATGACAGTGCGGCTGTAAATGAATGACAGTGCGGCTGTAAATGAATGACAGTGCGGCTGTAAATGAATGACAGTGCGGCTGTAAATGAATGACAGTGCGGCTGTGAATGAATGACAGTGCGGCTGTGAATGAATGACAGTGCGGCTGTGAATGAATGAGAGTGCGGCTGTGAATGAATGACAGTGCGGCTGAAAATGAATGACAGTGCGGCTGAAAATGAATGACAGTGCGGCTGTGAATGAATGACAGTGCGGCTGTAAATGAATGACAGTGCGGCTGTAAATGAATGACAGTGCGGCTGAAAATGAATGACAGTGCGGCTGAAAATGAATGACAGTGCGGCTGTAAATGAATGACAGTGCGGCTGTAAATGAATGACAGTGCGGCTGTAAATGAATGACAGTGCGGCTGTGAATGAATGACAGTGCGGCTGTGAATGAATGACAGTGCGGCTGTGAATGAATGACAGTGCGGCTGTGAATGAATGACAGTGCGGCTGTAAATGAATGACAGTGCGGCTGTAAATCCGTGTGCACTGTGCGGCTGTGAATGAATGACAGTGCGGCTGTAAATAAATGACAGTGCGGCTGTGAATGAATGACAGTGCGGCTGTAAATGAATGACAGTGCGGCTGTAAATGAATGACAGTGCGGCTGTAAATGAATGACAGTGCGGCTGTAAATGAATGACAGTGCGGCTGTGAATGAATGACAGTGCGGCTGTGAATGAATGACAGTGCGGCTGTAAATAAATGACAGTGCGGCTGTGAATGAATGACAGTGCGGCTGTAAATGAATGACAGTGCGGCTGTAAATGAATGACAGTGCGGCTGTGAATGAATGACAGTGCGGCTGTGAATGAATGACAGTGCGGCTGTGAATGAATGAGAGTGCGGCTGTGAATGAATGACAGTGCGGCTGAAAATGAATGACAGTGCGGCTGAAAATGAATGACAGTGCGGCTGTGAATGAATGACAGTGCGGCTGTAAATGAATGACAGTGCGGCTGTAAATGAATGACAGTGCGGCTGAAAATGAATGACAGTGCGGCTGAAAATGAATGACAGTGCGGCTGTAAATGAATGACAGTGCGGCTGTAAATGAATGACAGTGCGGCTGTAAATGAATGACAGTGCGGCTGTGAATGAATGACAGTGCGGCTGTGAATGAATGACAGTGCGGCTGTGAATGAATGACAGTGCGGCTGTGAATGAATGACAGTGCGGCTGTAAATGAATGACAGTGCGGCTGTAAATCCGTGTGCACTGTGCGGCTGTGAATGAATGACAGTGCGGCTGTAAATAAATGACAGTGCGGCTGTGAATGAATGACAGTGCGGCTGTAAATGAATGACAGTGCGGCTGTAAATGAATGACAGTGCGGCTGTAAATGAATGACAGTGCGGCTGTAAATGAATGACAGTGCGGCTGTGAATGAATGACAGTGCGGCTGTGAATGAATGACAGTGCGGCTGTAAATGAATGACAGTGCGGCTGTGAATGAATGACAGTGCGGCTGTGAATGAATGACAGTGCGGCTGTAAATGAATGACAGTGCGGCTGTAAATCCGTGTGCACTGTGCGGCTGTAAATGAAATGTATAACCACCAAAGCCATAAACACAATATCAACAAATGTATAGTGACAGCAATGGAGCACCGGCCAATCGGACAAGTGAAGTTTCCACCATCTGACAGTGACCCGGCCATCAGGCTATCATTATGGTTCAGCCATGTTGTGGTAACATCCTTCTTTTTATATATGTAAAATATTATTCCAGTTAAAACGAATGTGAAGAAATATACAGGTTGGCTACATATCTAAAATGATACACTGCATGTTCCAAATAACATTTTAGACGAATGCTTTGCAAAGGTTCATATAAACAATAAGCATTCACTTCAATAACATTAGCATACATGACATAATAGAGGGAAAAGGTCTCTCTAAGCAGTTCTTTTAGAAAAGTGCTCCGAGAAACATCTTCTAAATTAGGAATGTGCAATGCCTTCTCATTTGTTTTATTATCTTTATCTTAAGGGGGATACAAATTTCAGCAACACTTTTATTTTGTGAGGATGATGCCTGAATTCACACAGTCCCCACACAGACGCCAAGAACACTAAGTTCCCCAGCACAACACAGCCATTTATGCACTGGAAATCTGTATGAGCCTAAGACGGAGGACACTGCTTACCTATTCATATGCCACAAGTGACAGAGACGATTCAGAAAGAGCAGCCCTTAAAGTATGAAGCCTGGAGGAAAGCCAGCTTATCTGATGCCTTCATAGAGGCGAGTCAGTGTCTTTGAGCAACTGAAAGAAAGGCTTCACTCTTTTCAACTCTATGGATGCTTATAAGTACTGACAAAAACACAGCATCATCACCAAGACTCCCACAAAACATAAAGATTTGTACACTGAGATAAGACACAGGCTTCATAATAAGAATGACCGTGGAAATGCCTGGAGTCCGGCTCACAATTAAAGAACTAAATGATTTATCTACTGAATCAGAAATGGAAATTAATGTTCTTTAATTAAGAAGCTGATATTGCACATTATAGCTGATAGTGCGCATTAGTGTCCATCAATGAAGAGGTGCTAATTAAACGTCACAGATTCAGTCAATGGTTTCAGCCCTCCAAAACTTTTTCAGACAAATTTTTTTGTTGCTGGAATTTCAGTGCATCACCAGTTTCAAGACACTGTCACTGGCTCAGATCCTCATTCTATTTTTTGTTCTATTTTGTGTCTGACCACTGAAATATTATTGATGCTGATTTTTATAATGAATGTCAAAGTTAAAGGGATAGTTCACCCAAAAATGAAAATTTACTCACCCTCATGTTGTTCCAAACCTGTATGAGTTTCTTTCTTCTGCTGAACACAAAAGAAGATATTTTGAAGAATGTTTGTAACCAAGCAAATAAAACAACCATTTACTGCCAGAGTAGGGAAAACAAATACTATGATAGTGAATGGTTGTTCTATCTGCTTTGTTACAAATATTCTTCAAAATATCTTCTTTTGTGTTCAACAGAAGAAAGAAACTCATGCAGGTTTGGAACAACTTGAGGGTGAGTAAATGATGACAGAATTTTCATTTTTTGGGTGAACTATCCCTTTAAAAAGTATATAAAGCATATTTAACACCTTACCATTGGAATAAGACACACAGGAGAGAAGTTTGTGATTACAGTAATAAAACATCTTTGGTCCAGTCCTGACCTTCAAGCCTTCATTTGAAAATGAAGTTTATCATTTTTAGTAAGCAAAACGACTTATCATCATTCCAGTATCGTTTTCTTTCAGGTCATGAATCGTGGGTCTGCTTTGGTAGAAATTGATGTATCAAATGTGATATGGTTTAATAAAAAATTAAAACATTTGTTTTTTGACACTATACAGCATTTCTTTGTTAAAGGGTTAGTTCATCCATAAAAAAATAAAAAATAAAAAAAAGATCACATAATTTACTCACCCTCAAGACATCCTAGGTGTATATGAATTTCTTCTTTCAGCAAAACACAATGAGTTATATTAAAACAATTCCTGGCTCTTCCAATCTTTATAACGGGAGTGAATGGTATCCTATAGATTTGGAAGCCCAAAAAAGTGCATCCATCCATTATAAAAGTAATCCATACTTTTATTTTTTTTTATTTTTTTTAAAAATAAGAAAGTATGTCCAGGGGGTTGATAAAGGCCTTCTAAAGTAAAGTGATGCACTTTTTTAAAGAAAATATTAATATTCATAAACCAATCACTGGCTTCCATTAATGGCCTTCCGGTGGTCATTCTTCTGCCGGAAATTGACTCACACCATTACTGGAAGCCAGTGATTATAGTTCATAAAGTTATCGTATTGTTTTTACAAAAATATCACTTCGCTTCAGAATGCCTTTATTTACACCCCGAAGCTATGGATTCACTTGTTTAGGCTTCAAAATGGTACCTTTCACTCCCAACATAAAGCTTGGAAGAACCATATGTTTAAATCATAACTCTGTGTTTGGCTGAAAGAAAAAAGTCATATACACCTAGGATGGCTTGAGGGTGAGTAAACATTTGGGGTGAACTAACCCTAAAGTCAATGTTCGGAATGAAAAGACGTGAAAGAAATACACTGCACGTATTTCTTGTGACAGTTAAAGGGCTCATATTAAGGGGCAGTGAAGAATGTGACTTTACACGTGCGGTTTCCAGGTGACCTGCTGCTTCCTTCAGCTTTTACGCATGCAAACATGATCATGTGCTATAAATGAAAGCACCTGTAGACTCACTCCACACGATTACGCACAGCTCGAAACACGTAAACTCCTGCTTCCTCTGCATCCGCTTTCCACAACACAGGAAGAGCTCCGGCGGATCCACACACCGCTTTCAACCAAACCTCAGGGCCAAATGTGGAAATCAATGCGGCATAGAGCGCTTAATACGCCATTTAGAGATCAATGCGTGCGGCTTGAATACACATTAGTAACAAGTAGGAACCGCATGAGTCATCGCGCGCGCTTTATTTTCACTGTTTACATGTACACGCGACAAATACAGAAGGCGTGTGCTGAGATTTACTGACTAAAAACTCATATATGAAATAAAAACACATTATACAGAATGTTATCATAAAAACATTTGCCTGAGCGGTGTTGTACATGCATACCAAAACAAAAGCAAAATGACCACACCATCAAAGCCAGCTTTAAACCTCCCATTTAGACAAGCACGTAGCTACTACGTAATATATAAACACAAACATCAATAATCAGTGTTGTTCCCTGATAAAAACTCACGCGTGATTCATATCGATACCGATTATATTACGTTACGTCAAAGAAAGTGAAATCCATCCATTAATCTCTTGAAGCACAGGAGCAGCACTATTTGTTGCTAACGGCCTAAATAAATCACAACACTTCTCCAAACACACACCACAACTTACCAGCTTTCTCCTGGTCGTATCCCACCACTACGAAATAATCAGCCAGTCTAGCCATGGTTTCCACTTTTGGCGAAACTCTGCAACACAATTCAGCATTTTTCTTTCTTCAAAAGCACAGCCATGTTTGACACAGAGAGGGTCAGTGCGCCTGCGCGGGCTGGTTGTCGGACCGTGCATGGGCGTGGGTCCTGCGCGTGCATTCACTTACTCTAACGATAATAATATAGCCTACTACTCATACATTGAAAGACGTTAATAATGTCGAGTACTAATGCTATAGTCCTGCTAAATGAAGTCATGTCTGCTTGTTTAACTTCCCTTACCATGCAAACGTCCATAATTTGCGACGGAGCATTGATAAGCATAATGCCTTGCCTTAGAATTAGATGTTGTTTTTATGATGCCACAACCCTGTAAATGTTTCATTACAAAAAAAAATAAAAAACATTTCATGTAGCCTAGGCTACTATATTTTTATGATGTCACAACATGAATGTGTCAAAATAATATTAAAAATAACATTTAATGTAGCATAATATAATTTTTATGATGCCACAACTATAAATTGTTTCAAAATAATATTATATTACATTTCATGTAGCCTAATGTGATGATAATTTACCTTTGAACACAATTCGCCACATTGTTTGTTTGTTTTTCTCAGGTAAAACTTGGACAGTGATTGTAAGTTTGAAAAAGTGCATATTATTTTAGTTTACTTTAGCCTTATTGAAATGTCATATCTGGTTAAGCTGGTTTTGGTAGCGGGTTGTGGTTTACCAGCTCTAACTAGCTACCACGTCAATTTTAGACCCACCAATCACATTATTCCTAATCTAGATCCTTCTGGACCAGCTAATGACAACACAGTTACTCACATAACCACATACAAATATCCAGAGCCAGACCAACTATGACATGGCTCACGTTAGGTTATAATAGTATAAACAGTGTTGGAAGGTTACTTTGGAAATGCAATAGCTTACAGATTACAAGTTTAAAATGTAATAGTCTAACTATTTTATACTTGTTACTGATTACATATGATTACTTTTTAGATAGTTGCATGGATAGTTATATTTATTTATTTAGTTATTATGTAGTAAAAACATGATGTTTTTTTTCTCACTGATATAAAAATTGTTAAATTATATATATATATATATATATATATATATATATATATATATATATATATATATATATATTACAGGTTTTTTATATCAGTAAGAAGAAAAACATGTTTTTACTGCATAATGGTATAGAATTTTGTTTTCTCTATATAATAACTGATTCATGGTTCAGCTTGCGTGTCAAACTGCTGAAATCACGTGACACTGGCGATCCGACTCCTGAATCGATTCACTGATTCATAACGGTTCGAAGCTTTGTTTTGAAATCAGCCCATTACTATATAAGTTGTTATTTAGTTTTTTTTTCACTTCATAAAATTATTGTAGAATCACTTTAGTGAGATGGACTTTGTAACGACGTCTTTAGTGCCTTTTATGGATCTAGAGAGAGAGAGAAAATGACTGTGGCCTTCTGAGCCATCGGATTTCAACAAAAATGTCATCATTTGTGTTCCTAAGATGAACGGAGGTCTTACGGGTGTCGAACAACATAAGGGTAAGTAATTAATAATGAGAGAATTCTCATTTTTGGGTGAACTAGCCCTTTAAATAGCTCTGTTTTGCCAGTCAAAATGGGAAAAATTGAGATTTGTCCACTATAGTCGGTGCTTATAGCATTCATTATAGGAGATGCTTCTCAGGTTCGACATTGAAACCTTCGATGTAGATAGCATTTTAATAGTTGGTAAACATATTTTGCCTTGAACTGTTATATTTGTGCCTTTTTCTTAAATGTCTTAAATTTCCAGCACTGGAACACATTTTTATCACTCATTTATATAACGGAAAGTTACATTTATTTCGTAATTCAATTATGTAACTTACTCCCCTACACCGGATAAATAATGTTCATAAGCCATCAGAAAACTTTGATATGCTGTGTCTGAAATTATTATAGTACTTATAAGACCCTCACAAATTACTTAATACAATATTTATAGACTGTTTATTTATTTGTTTTACATAATATTATTTAATTTATATTAAAGAATACTGAAATTGTCCATACAATTTGTGTAGTTAATTTATATTCTTTATTTCCATTGAGGATGAAGCAGTTTTCAATGGTACTTGAATGATTACCATATTCACATATCCACCGATATAAACATTTTTGGCCAATATCAATAACCACTGATTCTTTGTATTTGAAAGCAGATAACCGATATATTGGCTAAATCTAAATCCAAATTTTTAGAGCGTTTTTCAGAGCCTGATTACAAAAGCTAAAGTCTCACTGTTAAAAGCCATGTCCCAACCCAAGCACACAATTATAATTTTCTCCATATTATTTTATGCAGCCTATATAACAGATATGTTGCACTTAACTGTATTTTCCTTTTTTGAAGTGTCTCAGTGGAAGTAAATAATACATTTTTGATTGTTTTAATATATTGGCCACATTTTCTTATTGGGGCAATAACAATATCATTAAAAATGAACATATATCAGCCGATACCTATATGGTGGCTGACAATCGTGCGTCCCTAGTACTTACCAAAATGTGCTTCCAAGCATGGTACATGGTACATTTTTCTTAGAAATTACATGACACATTACTCAAAGAATTTTACAGTTTTCAAAAGAAAAGAGAAAAAATTATAATAATCTCTACTCATCATCCCATGATCACCCCAAAACAACAACAAGTATGAAATTGCTCAATGACATCAGGTGTTCAATGACTCATTGTAACTGTAGCATTTACATACCTGAACATGTTACACACAGGTAGATCTAACTTCTCATCATACATGATCAAATATCAGCAATTCTTGTGACGACTATGACATGTTGGCGTAACAAACAATATTCACCATATATGGGCTGAGAGGCAAACAACTGGATGGTGTCAGTGTGTGGATATTGTGCAATCTTTGAATTCCCATATAAGGATAAATCAGGATTGCACAGTAATTAATATGAACCAATGACATTTATGTGAAATAAATCAATTTCAGAAACAATTGGACTTGATACATTTAGTTTTGATTTTGATGTAATTTGATCTAGTCTAAAGTATATAAAAATACATCATAACTAGGTGAAGGCCAGCAGGCATTCTCCCCAAAATGTACTGTTATCTGTGTTTACACGTCCAGGAATAGACAGTTTTACCTCTTGCATAGAAAATCCCTATTCAAAGGTACTTCCATGTTTCAACTGTTTATTTCTATTTGACTATAAATATCAGCTTAATGGTCCTTTCTGACACTGTCATGAGCATTATATTTTTCTTTAACAAAAGATAAAAAAGGATCCATTAATTAAATCACTGAATTCCATTTTATGCCGAATATTAAAGGCTGATTTCACATTTGGTGTCTTTTTTAGGGACCCACCATACATCATAGTTGCACCCCCAACCAACACCCAGATATAAAATTCATTAGCAATGTTAATGGTATTTATTTTCAGAATTCCCCAGATTGGCGGTTGCCATCATTCCCAGAAACATTGATTAAAAAAACATTCAGCAATAACTCTTCGATATCCCCAGTTTCGTTTTCAATTCTTTCATGCCGTATATTGAGGTGATTACCCTGAACTACAGAGAGGAAGTGCTGGGATGAGAGAGAGCGTGTCAGACGGGCCCCTCCCATCTCCTCCAGTATAAATGCACTAACGCCTGCTGAGGAGAGTCAGACTATTAGCAGAGTATCAGCGCTGCACCAGCGAGTGAAACGCCTCTGGATTACTTTCTACACAGACTTCTGAAGCCAGCCCAAGAGTACTTCAACACAGGTATGCATATGTGTTTCTGTTAGTTGCTCAGTGCCATCTGTACTGTTATGTAAGAAACTCAGACACAGTTTTGCATCTATAGGCCAGGGAAGCATATATCTGTTAGGTAAAACAATCTTTACATAAATTTGAGTGAGGTTTTCTATTGGATGCTGATGGATTTAGAGACATTTGGTTTTGGTTTTATACATAATTGTCCCTTTTGCAGCTCATCAGGGACCTTGTGCATAATGGCAAGTTTACTTATTCGTAGAAAGTGCGACCTCAGCTTGACATTGTAAATAAATGTACGATGAGTGTAAATAGCTTGGATTTTGGACTCTTGTGCAAGCGTGAGCAAAGCATGGTTGGCACAGATTAGGGGAGTTGCATGCAGGTGATTGGAGGTTTCAGTTGCTTTCTTTCAAAGCGGATATCTAACAGATGCTTTTTCCTTCAAGATTTCAGTCACGATGCAGCTGATTCTGCAGTCGATCTTCTGCTGCTGCCTGCTGGCCGCCGTTGCACCCGGTGCGGATGGTGCAAAACACGACCTGAAAAGGTAAGCTGATGTGCTGATTTGATTTGGGGTTTTTAGTCGTGTTGGGCATTGGTTGAAAAGTTTCTAATGAACGTGGTTCCTCTTCTTGGTGCTTAGTGTCAGAGATCTTCAGAGATCAAAAAGGGATTTGAGCCTTGCTGCACTGAGGACTTTAGACAACAGCCAGTTTGTCAGACCGGACGATGTCAAAGACAGCTTAAGACCACATTCCAGGTAAGAAAAAATGGCAAAAAGCATTTCCCATGATGGAGTTGTCAACCAAGGAACGTTAAACGAAGGCGGTAAGCCATGTGTTAACGTGCTCTTCCCTTGTCTGTCTTTTCAGCACTGGCATCAGCGTGAGGACAAAACGCTCCAAGAACTCCAATACCCAGTCCAGGAGAGCGGGCTGCTCGCTCGGCACCTGCACGGTGCATGTTCTGATTCACCGTGTCCATGACCTCAACAACAAGCTGAAGATCGGGAAAGCACCCGTCGACAAGATCAATCCCTACGGGTACGGCCGGCGGAGAAGGTCCGTTCCAGAGAAAGTAATGACACTGCGACGGGAGGGCGACAGGCTGCGGACGGCGTGGAGCAGCTCAAACTCTCAGTCACGGCTGCACAAGCTAGAAGCGCTTCTCAGACGGACGTGAGCGAGCGGAGCGGGAGCGCTCAGGGACGCGGCGACAGAGGCTCGCCGGCCAACTATGAAATTCTACAAATGCCTCAGACTCCTGCCAAGAGTGCTCCAGCGCATTCTTCTCCAAGCACAGGGGCTGGAAGAGCAATCTTGTCTCCTGAAGGCTGTCCTCAGAGGAGAAAACCACAAAGAAAAGCACAGAAACAACAGCAGCTGTTCGTCAAGCACCGAGTAAAAAGCGGGGAGAAGCCGACGGAGCAACTGAATAAGTGTGCCTTGGATTTCATTGCACTGAAGTGGACTGGCCTCAGGGAAAAGCAGAACCTCCTCTCCAAAATGGACAAATGGACTGCCCTCCTGGTGAACCAGTCGGTGGGATTATGGCCCGAATCTGGCCAGAAAAGTCTTTGGACTTCAAGCCAATTCAACAGGGAAAGATTCATGATTCTAGAAAGGAATACACAAACACACACAAACACACACACACACACACACAGAGAGAGAGAGAGAGTTTTTAAATGCCAATCAAGGGGATTTCTATTTTGAAATCACACTTTTGGACACTGTAAGCAAGATGAATGCCTTTGATTATATGGATTGTCTGTGCCAGTCCACAAGGATTGTATTCTAACTTACTTGAACACTGTTATTGTTATTATTTGTATAGAGATATGTGCAATCTATTTCTTTTTTTATTGCAAGTATATGTATATTTGGGGAAAAAGATATCACTATTTAATAGTTTTATATTACTTTATACTACTTACAGAGATGGAGCTATTTTTGTACAAAGAAGAAAAAAGGGCATTGAAGGTAGCGTTATTTTATATATATATATATTATTCATTTATGTCAAGGATGTCTCAAGCTGTTGTAATAGGATAACTTTTATGCAATTATATATTTGTAAATGGAATCTATTTTATTTGTGTGTGTGCGTGAGTGTCTGTGAAACGAATTAATGTTGTCATTCAATAAACTTTTGCATACAATCAAAGCTGATTTCTTCTGGACTTCGTCTGTTTGTTCCACAGGAAGTGTAGGTAGTAAAAGGAAAGTGTCTCTCTATTGTTCCCCGTCCGGATTGCCGGGTGGACAGACAGATGATCAGCACCTGGTCTGGGTTAATACATGTTAAAGGCCCTGGAGGGCAAACGGGGTGCCAAGTGCATTCCTTCTTTCCGTTTTCCATACTCACTTCAAGTTATCTGTATTTGAAGGCGCTATGGGCCAGAGCTGTGTTTAATGGGAGCTCTGCAGGGGGCGGGTTAGTGGGATGTAGAGCAGAGGTGAGGGGCGCTCCATAGGACATTCCACTTAAACACATAATTTCCATTCCTGTCTTAATGAGATGGAACTTCCGAAATGCACCTTTTTACTGTTGCACCCATGTAGACTTAATATAAAAGCACCATATGATGCCAATCACAAATGTACACATTCAGTGTAAGAAAAACTATTTAAGACCTATCCATTGAATTCAGGATTAAAAGGCTGATCTCTCAACTGTAGCCTTCCATTAATAAACAGTTCCCCACAAAGCTGGGTTGTTGTTTTGTTACATTTAAGAAGTACATTTATTGTGGTATACTCAATAAGCCCGAATAATGAGACACATTCTGATGCACAGAAAGCTTAAATCAACATACCGGTAACCAATATTCACATCAGCAAGTTCTAGAATCGAAAATTGAAATAAAAAAATTTACATAAACGAGTTTGTTTTCTCAGTGTTCCTCTGACTAATTGTGTGGTTACTAAATGTTTGAAAATCCCAACTAAACCATATACTTATTTATGACAATAAAGGGTTAAGCCTTTTTCGACCGGGTCAGACAGTCCAACCATAACTCACATTGCAGCTACAAATAATGCATTAATATATATTTTTTTAATGCTAATGTAATGCTATAGCGCCACCTTGTGGTGACATCATTACTGGAGATGGCGTTCTTTTGCTAAGAATTTCCTAAATGCATTCTGGGCCTGATGCCATCGGCCTCACTCATCCACACCTCATTAATCTGCACTCCTGTCAGTGAATATAGACCAGCAATTAACACAATAACTCTTTGGACTTTGGAGTCTGCATATATTCAGATTACAGGTCAAATATTTTGGCAATTTATAGTTTGGGCAAAACTATAATAACTCCCAAAGTTTTTAAAGTCAGTTTTGGTGTGCCTTGTATTAAATTAAATCAATATAATTGAAAAGGCTAAAAAAAATAGGTCAGCATTTCACTAGTTCTATTATATATATATATATGTATATATATATATATATATATATATATATATATATATATATATATATATATATATATATATATATATGTGTGTGTGTGTGTGTGTGTGTGTGTGTGTGTGTGTGTGTGTATTTATATATACTACATAATAATGATACACAGTGCACACACATATATTATCAACACAAACTTTATTTTGGATGTGATTAATAGATTGCCCATAATAGTGTGTGTACTCTGTATCATTATTATGTAGTATATAAATACACACACATGCATGTATATATTTAAGAAAATTTTATATTTACATATTAAATATTTATAAGATATATATATATTCCGTGTTCCTCAAATAAAGAAACAAACAGTCATGATTCATGATTCGGATCGCGTGTCAAACTGGCAAACTGCTGAAATCACGTGACATTGGCGATATGAATCACGAATCAATCCGCTGATTCACGACCGTTTGATTCTTTATTTGAGGTTTGAAAACAAACGCGAAGAGAAGACAATGCTGAATAAAGTCGTATTTGTTGTTATTTTTGGACCAAAATGTATTGTCGACGCTTCAAAAGAGTCTAACTAACCAACTGATGTCAAATATGGACTACTCTGATGATGTTTTCATTCCCTTCTGGACGTGGACAGCAAGTGGGCATACACTTACATTCAAAGGACAGAAAGGCTTCGGACTAAATCTGAAATATCTTAAACTGTGTTCTGAGGATGAACGGAGGTCTTACAGGTGTGGAACGACATTGGGGTGAGTCATTAATGAAAGAAATTTCATTTTTGGGTGAACTAACCCTTTAAGTAGCTTTTATAAACGTGCTTTAAAAAATGATTGTGTGCATTTTGAGAAAACAATGGCGGTGGCATATTCTAAGATATCAGAGTAAGTTGCTTTCAGTTAAAACAGCTCAAACATGCATTTTAGTCTGGGACTGATAATGGACTAATAACTGATCTCTCGGACCTCCTCTCACGTGACTTACCCCCATCAATGGGATCAGAGGAGGGATCAGAAGCCCCCTGCTGTAACTTCACCTGCGGGTGTTGTTGTTGGACAGTTCCTGATTGGTGGATGGATGGATGGATGGATGGATGGATGGATGGATTTTTGACCATTTGACCAAATATTGTTGTTCAAAATATTTTTTTTGTTCCCCCCTTTGCTGCCAAAACAGCCCTGACCCTGAGCTGTGGTATCTGGCACCAAGATGTTATCAGCAGATCCTTTAAGTCCTGTAAGTTGAGAGGTGGGGCCTCCATGGATCGGACTTGTTTGTTCAGCACATCCCACAGATGCTCGAATGGATTGAGATCTGGGGAATTCAGCAAGTCAACACCTCAAACTTGTTGTGTACAGGGTGCATTATCATGCTGAAAGAGACACAACCGTGAGGGAATAATGTTTAAGGGTGTGCATGGCCTGCAACAATATTTAGGTAGGAGGTACGTGTCAAAGAAAGTAACATCCACATGGATGGCAGGACCCAAGGTTTCCAAGGAGAGCATTGCCCAAAGCATCATACTTCCTCCGCGTGCATCCTGGTACCATGTGTTCCCCAGGTAAGGGACACTCATGCACCTGGCCAAGAAAATGAAAATGTGATTCATCAGACCAAGCAACCTTCTTTCTTCCTTCTTTTCTCTTGCTCTGTGGTCCAGGTCTGATGCTCACTTGCACACTGTTGGCACTTTTAGAGGTGGACACAGGGGTCAGCATGGGCCCCCTGACTAGTCTGCAGCTATGCATCCCCATACACAACAAACTGCGATGCACTGTGTATTCTGACACCTTTTTATCCGATTTTTGAGCTTCAGTAGCTCGTATGCTTGATCGGACCACACGGGCCATCCTTCCCTCCCCATTTGGATCAATGAGCCTTGGCCACCCATGACCCTGTCGCCGGTTCTCCACTGTTCCTTTCTTGGACAACTTTTGATAGATACTGACCACTGCAGACCGGGAACACCCCACAATCCTTGCCCATTTTTCCTGCTTCTTACACATCAACTTTGAGGTCAAAATGTTCACTTGCTGCCTAATATATCCCCACTAACAGGTGCCATGATGAAGAGATAATCAGTTATTCACTTCACCTGTCATAATGTTATGCCTGATCGGTATGCAACTATATGCCATGCATACCTTTTGCCCTGGGCTTTTTACCTATAACGACTTCTAAGGATTCATATTTGCGTATACACACCTGTTTTGTTGCTACTGTTGTGTTAGCTTCCCCTTTAACTGTGTCTAATGTTGTTTTGTGCGACTCGAGATTCTCTGTTGTAATTGGTGCGTGATCCCTTCTATCATTCTACCTTTTCCCGCCCATCATCGAATGAGTGCGCAGCGGACACGCGCCGTGAGGAAATGTGGTGGAGATCCTGTCACGCAGAAGCAACGCCAGGTAAAATGATTAACGTTAAGAGAAAGAACTAAAAAGACCCACTGTGATAGTGCGGCGCCGGCCGTGGCCACGACGCGAAAGAACTACATTCATATCTTTCTAGGCCAAGCCTCCGTTGATAATTACAAAGCGTCATTTAGAAATAACGAAGGATTGAGCTGTGGCTGTAAACTGAGCGCGTGAATGTCATCTCGAATGTCACTCGCGTATGTCCGGCTTTCCTGAAACTCTTATTGTTAAAGTGGTTTACGCTTAAATGTTGAGAGAGAGAGAGAGAGAGAGAGAGAGAGAGAGAGAGAGAGAGATGCGATGTCCATAGTTATATAATAATATACAATATAGTCCAAATATTTATATCCCCTTGCAGGAGATATTCCTTTCTAAATTATAAAAAAGTAGCTATATAGGTTTTTTTTTTTTTAACTTAAAGACCCACTTGTGTGTGTGTGTGTGTGTGTGTGTGTGTGTGTGTGTGTGTGTGTGTGTGTGTGTGTGTATGCAGGCCTATATATATATATATATATATATATATATATATATATATATATATATATATATATATATATATATATATATATATATATATATAACGAAATAATTGGCTTTTATATGGCTACTGTGACTAAAAAGCCAAAGCAATAAATGGAATAAAGCATTATATTGGAATATTTAATTTATACGTATAGTATTTTTTAAAGTATTTTTTTTTTACTTAAAGTATTTTTTTTCTTTACTCACTAGCATAACAATACACATTAAAATGTGCAGGTTTAGCCTGTAAAGCATTTTTCATAATTAATTTAATTCCAAATCAAATCTTAAATAATCCATCTGTCAACCAATTTTAATTATTTATTTTTTTGTATTTATTTATTTATTTATTTATTAAACAAATGTTGCTAATAAACCAACAAAAACAAATAAATCACAAGACCTCCAAAACATGCCACCCTACAAAAAAAAAAAAAAAAAAAAAAAAAAAATCACTTTGGTTTGGTATTCAATTACATCCATGTATCCTTAAGAGTAAAGTAATTGTCCAAATACTTCTTGTTGGTGAAGGACAACATACACATCTCCACAAGGGGGCATTAATGCATTACGACAGAAAGAAAATATGACCACATTACTTTTAAATATATTGACACGTTCTAGTTACATATTGGTAAACATGAGTAAAAGAACAATGAATTGTATATCCCTGTGTTTTAACTCTAGATTCGAGATGGCTAAATTACTTTGTTCTCTCTTTGCCTAGTGAATTTCATGTGCCATATCTCATACATCACTGGGGGGCAGAACTGAGTAAGTTTTCTTTCTCTTTTTTTCTTCTTTTCCTTTAATTTCTTTCCTGTGAGAACATCATGGGTTTGTATTTGCGGAGCAGCTGCAGAAAGGACACAGAGTTCTGCAAGATCTGAGGCTAGGTAAGTGCTTCAATAAGATTACTATCATTCATCACATCATGAATACATGCCTATTTCTCTTTCTCATGATGCAAAACACATTAATTCATAAATTTGTATCATGTGTTTATTCTTCAAAAGTGTTTATTGTTACCCTTTACCAAAAATTCGAATCAATGGTTACAAATAGATGCACTTGTTCAGCATGGCATCAAATCTGTTGCAGTAGCGCTATGAAATAGCTACAATTCATCCTGCTCATGCTGTTATGTGCTTTCACTCTTCAGGCCTGAGCACACAGGAAATGATGCGGAGACTCCAGACGCCCATTGTGAAGCAGCTCTCCAGCCCATGTATAGGAAAGGGTAAGTCTTCTCTCTCTCTCTCTCTCTCTCTCTCTCTATCTCTATCTCTATCTCTATCTCTATCTCTATCTCTATCTCTATCTCTCTCTCTCTCTCTCTCTCTCTCTCTCTCTCTCTCTCTCTCTCTCTCTTTAATGAATCATGAGTATCATGAAGCATGAAACTGTAATATCAATATTTCTTTTTTGACATTTCTTTTATTGCAGCACTTTTTATTTTGTCATTGAACTGCTCTCATTAGGAATTGTTTCTGATTCCAACCAGACGAGGGCAACCAGGAATGTTATCCTGGACCCTAAAAGAGGGAGACATTGCAAAAACATTTACATTATTTTGTTAATTTAGCAAATGCCTTCCAAAGGAATGCGACAGCATAATTCATCCTAAGGAGCCAGTAACATGAGATGTGCTGCAATACAAATTTTAAAAGTACAAGCTAGAAGAAACATTTAGGTATGATACAGTGAAAGAGCGAGACTACAGCCGTGACATTTTTAATATAAAGAGGGTTACAAACTTGGGTCCTGCTATTCCTGTCTGCATCCTTGCCACAGTCTGGGGTGTTTTATGTCATGCTCATTTCCTTAGGGAACGAGTGATGTGCACTGAAGCATAAATCACACAATGTTCTCACATTAGTCTTACAAGCTCACTACTAACTAGTTGCTTATTAGCATACATAACAGCTTTATCAAGCAATAGCACTTCAGCATTTTATATACAATTACATATAGCAGGTATATTCACAGATGTATGTATCTACATTTGCTGTTTTTTTAAAGCGACTTACAAGATGAGGACAACAAGCTATTTTTCATAGAGAGGCAACATTATCAGAATTTCAAGAGTAGCACAAAAGATGGGGAAGGAATATTCTTTTGGAAAAGTAGAGAAAATAAAGATGATAGAATATTTAAAATAAAAGTAAATGTCATTTTTATTCTATGTTTAAGTTTTTCCAATGTTTTCTATCTCCGCTTTATATGCAAAGACAACTGTACAATCTGATACATTAGCTGTGCCTCATTTCGTTAAATTTCGAAGGCCGCATCTTCCAGAGGACACATCATGTGAAGTATGCGGTATACACACGCGATTTAGCAAAGGCTGCGATTATTAAAGGGATAGTTCCCATAATTCAGTGGTTCCCAAACCTGTCCTGGGGACCCCCCATCAGTGCACATTTTGCATGGCTCCCTCATCTAACCCACCTGATTCAACTGATCAGCTCATTAGTAGAGACTGTAAAGCCGAGTTCAGACTGCACGATTTTCAAACTCGTCGGGTCACTGCTCTATTCACACTGCATGACTATCTGGGGTATCATTCAGTCACTGCTGTGTTCACACTGCACGATGGTTTGACGACAGAGGAGTTCACACTGCATGACTGAACAAGAGGAAGAATCGCCGACAACTCTCTCTCTCTCCGGTGCGCAAACTACGTTGCCCAAACACACATGCGACGTGACAAGTAAACAACGCGAGATCACACGTGCGTCAGACCGGAGTTCTCGCGCGAGACTTGGAATTGTTATTAAAAATGATAAACTGCACAAAGTTTGCTTCAAATTGTATGTGTGCTGATTTGTGGAGAAAAAGAAAAAAGATTGTGGCGGAAGAAATCGTTGGAGAGACAGAGGGAGCCAGGATTTTGTTCTGCAAAGACAGTTTGAGGTAAATAAATAATTTTGTAATGTGCTGTGGCTGGACGTGCAAATGTTTGGGCTTTGTTTCTGTTTGATAGAATTGTAAATATATCTATTAAAATACTGAAATTCTGCTCTATAACTCCTCCCTGAACCTCCTGCTGCCCTGTATCTCACTCTCTCATTGGCTGTCGGTGTAATTTTCAGTCAGAACGCTGTTCACACAGCAGGAGTTTGAATCGCCGACAGGTCCAGATATTTGGCATGCCAAATATCTCACCGGCGTCGGCGACTTGTCGGCGATTCTCTCTGATCGCGTCTTTGATCATTCATACTGCGTGATTGTCACTCGCGTGCACGAGCACCGATTTGCCTGTGATCTCGGGCATTTGTCGGCGATTTCACAAAACCTGTCGGTGACTCAAAATCGGGGCAAAAATCGGGCAGTGTGAACTAGGCTTAAGACTGGAATTAGGTGTGTCTAATGAGGGAGACATACAAAATGTGCAGTGGTGAGGGGTCCCCAGGACAGGTTTGAGAACCACTGCCATATCCATGCAATATCCTTGTTTAAAACTTTCATGAAGTAAAATATCTAGCTTCCGGCGGACCGCCTTCCATGTACAACTTACGCAAAATCTAATGCCTCACACAGTTTAAAACAGTCCATTTACGTTCTTTCCTTAAGTTGAATATTGAAAGTGGTCCACCGGAAGCTATATATTTTACTTTATAAAGTGTAACTCAATATGGATAATTTTCTTACAAAAACCCATCATTTCGCTTCAGAAGGCCGTTATTAACCCCTGGAGCCACATTTCCTTTATAATGGATGGATGCACTTTTTTGGATTTCAAATTTTGGACTGCCATTATAAAGTTTTTACAATTTTTAGCCTGGCAACTCAGGCTGAAAACCTGTACATTCTACTGCTACTGCTTTTCTACTGCTTCTACTGCTTCTATTACACTTTTGCAGGAACCAATCACAGACTGGCTTATCCACCTGGCACATTATTGACGGGTTTAACGTGACGAATAGAGAAGTGATGGGTCGTTGCCCGTTTATCACGCCTCTTGTACAGTAGAAAATACACAGCAGACTCCCCAGACCAATGTTCAATCTCAAAGGGTTACTTCAGCGATTAGCATTAAGCTTTGTATCAGTAGACTATTTTGATTTCAAAATTTACCAGCCACTTTCTTGTTTTTAACCGACAATGTGCAACTGCATGTGAAATTTAAAACTACAAGCTCTACAATATTTAAGTAGTTTATTTAATCTCAAGTCTCATTGAAATACTGACATTTTCTCTTTCTCTCTTATACACACACAAACCATCAACTGATAGACATTTAATTAAATGAGTAGGGCTCTGCGCTCTTTTTTTTTTACCTGGATGTGGCATTTGGATGATTCATGGTCTTTTATGGCTTCCAGTTTTAGGTTTTTAGTCCCAACAATGAAACTATTAGTTTTTTCATCTTCTGAAGCATGTTGATGACATACCGAGCAGAACATTGTCAGTAGAAATGCACCGAAATCAAAATTCTTGGCCGAAAACCAAAACACTGAAAGAAATTATGCCAATTATTAGTACCATTACATTTATAGATATGACTGTAACTTTACTTAATATCAAGGCATTGCAATTGCATAAATTAATATTAAAGTTTCAAATAGTCAATTACAAAGTATGCAATATATTTAGCACATTGCAACAATGCACAGTATAAAATAAAATTCTAACTAAAATGTTTAACTTGACCTCACTCATGTGTACATTAAATAATAATGTACAGTAATCAAATGTAAAACAACTGCATATTTAACTGTTTGAATTAAAGATTAATCCTTATTAAATTTACAAAAGCTATTCAATCAAAAGGAGTGAGTGATATCCATATCTTTTGTTTGACATTGAACAGAGCATTAAAGGCTACTGCCCCTTTAAGACTGCAGGGATATGCGTCGTCTTTCTCGACTGTATAAAGTTCACTTAAAGGAGTACTTCAGCGCTGGAAAGATGAATCTGTATTTAAACTGGGTCATTAATAGCAGAAATGTGATTTTTTTTTTTTTTTTTTTTTTTTGAATTTGAATTTGAATTTGAATTTGAATTTGGTGACTTCTAGACAATTCCCTGAATGCGTCGCTGCCCTGTGAGGCCATTCCCAAAGCCACCATTACTGGATTACAGTGACTGAGTTACAGTCACTGTAATTAAACAGACACTACAATTAAAAACTGAATGTGTCTGTTCAATATAATGGTCGAGTCGCCGCGTGGGTCTCACAGCACTCACTCAGATTAGGAGTCAGATTACATTTAACATCATAAATGAACTTATGAGCTCTCGTGATGAGAGCTGAGGAAATCGCGACCACATTCGCGGCATACATTCACAACGGGAGTTCAGTCTGGTGCGCTTTCAATTCATGCCTTTAGAAGCTTAACTTTCAAAGAAATTAATTTGAGAAGTTAAAACACTTACATTGCTTGGCATCCATTTAAATTAATGCCTGCAGCTGTGAGCTGTGCTGTGAGTGATCTCCCATGTCCGGGTTGAAAAAATGTGGAAATAGCTCCCTCTGCTGGCTGTAGTCTTTAGCCTTTGGCCAAACATTCCAAAGATGACGCAAATATCATCAATTTGCGTCACGGGAGAAATTTTTCCAGAAATAAAATGCATAAATCTCTCGTCTCAGGGGGATATGAGGGGGGGGACGCACAATCATTCGAATATACTCCAGGGTTTCTACTGATACAAAGCCATATGCTAATCGCTAAAGTAACCCTTTAAGGTATATACAAACTATGTCTACTAGGATACTTATCACGAAGGACATGTTGACATACCTCTTGTGTGAGTTTGTCCGTATAAGCGCTTTGAGACTTTCCGTTTAAGACTTGAAAGAGAACTCAATATTTACAGATTTTCTCACAGTGCACGCAAGTTCTCATTGGCATCTTCTGGCACTTCATCATGCGGGTGATGACGGCGAAATTGACTGGTCATATTCGAACATACAGCAGCACTCGTATGCAGTGAACAAAGTTTACAAAGAGGTGAAACAGTATGCTATTTTTATTTATCCGCGACGGTCACCTGTAGGTGAAGCAAGTTTACCCGCTACAACTCAAAATCACCCGCATTTGGCTGGTGGCGGGTGCTTATTTCCATCCCTGTTCCAAAGGTATGAAATGAAAACGTGCCAGACTGAACACGCGTTGTGAATGTATGCTGCGATCTCAGCTCATCTCAGCTCTTTGCTCGTAATGAATGTAATCTGACCCCTGCTGCATTTGTGCCGGCACACTCACATTATATTGAACAGACACATTCAGTTTTTAATTATAGTGTGTGTTCTCTAACTGAACTAAATTATTTTATTACTATGAAAATAAAAACAACAGTAGGGGCATATTAGGTGCCGCGGAGGGCAAGTGAACCAGATCATCTCAAGGAAGGTTTTTTTTTAAACACTCAGCTGAGTGTTGAACTGAGTAAAAACATGTTATTAAATGTTGTCTTTTGTTGAACAAGAGTTTCATAAATGCTTGTGATGTTTGGAAAGATGTTTGAGGTGTGTTGCTTTATCAAACGCAAATTGCAATTAATTGCACATCCCTAATACATTGTGTGTAATTACATTGTACACAGGGTATCTTGATGACAAAGCACCTCTGAGCCTTTAAACAGACCCTCAGGTTCAAGAAAACACAGTGGTTGCACACAAAGTATTTACAGCCTTTGGTGTAGCAAGGCATTCACAGACACTTGCACAGCTTACACTACAGATCCTGGCTACGGTTTAGCTTATATACTCATCAACATGATCTGAAGCCATTAGAACCTGCCTGTACTACATTAATCTCTGATAAAGCTTTGCACCACGCAGACCCTCAAATCCCTTAGTCACATGAGCCACAACTCTCCCTGATCGATATGTGAAAGAGAGAATGAGATGGGGAGATATTCGGGCTGTACCTTAATTCCACCCTGACAAATCCACTTCCAGTTCCTCCCCCAGCCCTGTCCATGCAGCCTGTAATAATACCCAACACATCACCAGGATTGTTGTCGCGTCCACGTGACCTGTCTCCAAGTTTCAGGTCAGGCTGACAGGCGCACTTGGTCTGACAGAGAGAGCTGGGTAGGTTTTGCTGTTGGAGCTCCAGCTGGATAAGGTATGAGATAAAAGCAGCGTTTACAGGAACATAAAGGACAACTGTTGGATCAGGTAAACATAATTCCCCTTTGTCCCCTCACAATGATTTTTTTACATTCTGCTTTTCATACCAGGGTATACAAGTATGTGAAAGTGGATCTTCCTGTGCACTTCAAATGATCAGTGTGCCTGAGAATGGTTTGTTTATTCTGTGGTTTCAAGTGGATGTGATACAAATAGAGGCTGGGCATGCTCTCATGCTCTGGGACAACATAAACAGCACTCTTTCTGTCAACACCCAGTTTAAGCTCTGAAGTAACTAAGAGGTATCAGTTTCGGGGGTGATTACCTCTGGACTTTTAGTGACATGATGTCTCATGCTAATAGCCAGCAGGACTGTTTATCTGGGTCTGAAATGATACATGCCTAAAGCAAGGTCAGAGCTGGGATTAAACGCTGTTCTCGGGGGGTGAGGGATGGCTGAAGCTATCAAAGCAGATGCTCTTTTGGCCACAGACCCCGTTCACGTGGACCGTTGGGTTTCGGAGATCAACTCTGGGATTTGTAGGGCTGGATTTTAGGGGTTGTGAACAAGTAAATCCCTCACTACCCCCTAAAAAGCCAGGTTTGTATGTACGCATGAGATGGGTTGGGAGGATTGAGTAAGATCTTGTTTGTGAGCGGTTATATGTAGGATCGAGGGTCGCTTTTTGTTGACAGGCGGTGGTGACATATTCAAAGGATTAGTAGCTCTGTGGACGTGAGGCTTTCTACCTCTTAAAATAGAGAGAGGGAGAGAGAGATACTCAAGAAAACAAAACGGTAGTCAGAGACTGCAGTTTCCCAGAGTGCGACTGGGCATGTCCCACACCACACCATACATGCACACAAAACATATACCAAGTCGAAGTGCATCCTAAGAACAGCCGAAGCCGAGATGGCGCTGACGGGGTTTGAAGGTAAGAATAGCAGCAGTCGCACAGCTGTGCATGTCAGGTCTCCACAGACAGAAGTAGTGTACCAGAACCAGACTATTTTATGACAAGTCTTATAGGTACAGAGGCAGGGTAGAACAACATCCTTGTTGTTTTAGTCTCATAACGTCAGTTAATGGAAATGCTGTCATTTTGTATTTTTTTTTTTTTTTACTGCATATCTGTATTGCAAACTAGGCTTGTGTTTTGGAGATATTGACGCTTGTGATCGTTGTAGGGATTGTGATTTAAAAATGTATGGTTTTATTTCTCCGTCAATAGAGCTAGATAGAATATGCTCCAATTTCATGTCGGATATCCTCTGGCTTGTTCTCTGATGTCTGTGGTACCTATGGTTACACAGCTGGTGCAACAGTCAGTATGTGACGGGCACAAATTCTACTTAGTTTGGTAGTTTCTTTGAACAACCAAAAAGAATGGAAACCTTGACAAAGGGATTTAGGTTTATCCCAGAATAGCATTTGATGTGGCCACCGTGGACCATGTTCAGGAAATAGTTGTACCCAGGGCTCAGACACTTGATCTGTCCTTACACAAGCATAGCTATTTTATAGGGCAGTGTGTCTGCAGCTGTGCACTGGCCTAGTGACTGTCTTTGCTGGCCTGAATCAATGGCCTGGGAATGCATATGGCATCTCGGGGACTATTTACAGCAAGCGTGTTGACAGGAGCCATGAAACATACATGAAAGTAACACTGTTGTTTTCGCGGAAACAACAACTGAGGGCTAGTACAGTACTTTTGGAGACTAAACACTTGTTTGGTTTCAACATGACTTAAATATTGGGCACACTTATGGGATTGGCGAACATAGGCCTTGAGAAACTACTTCATAAACTCAGCAGCTTAAAAGGGGCCTGTTATGCAAAATTCACTTTTATATTGTTTTTAAACATATTTATGTGTCCGCAGTGTGTGTATACAATCACCCCATTGTTGTAAAAATCCTTCCAATCAGTTTTTTTCCCGATAAATCTGAAAGTTTCTCAAAATGAGCCGTTCAGGAATGTACTCCAATGTGACGTCACATTACACAGGCCCCGCCCACTACTGGCGTCGGAAACTGCAATATTAGCTTAGCTCCTCCCCTCGGTGAGCTGTACACAGTCTGCCATGTTTATCTCCTCGCCAGAGAATTTAACTGCAGTATTCAAGTAAGTTGTTTGGTTCATATTATAATACGCTTCTGTCACTTTAATAAACAGATCTAATATACACCTGCAATTTCTTTATTTGCTGTCTATGTTCACAGACATAACCGACTGTGTTTATGTGAACTTTGTGTGTTTTTGACATAACCTTGTGTGTATTTGACAGCGTAAGCGCAATAAGACGTGAAAGAGAACTTAATTTAATACTCATGGGACGGGACGTCTGACATGCAGCTTTCTGTGCGTGTGCTTTGGATGTGTGCACTCAGAAAACCATTTATCAGAAGTTTAGACTGATATGGCTTTAAAAAGGCATGCAGATAATATGACGATGAAGAACTGTAATGTCACGTGAGTGTGACAGCGGTAGAGATGATAATCAAAACCAAACAGATGTTTTAGTTTTTGACAAAGTTTCTGAGGCATGAAATGTACAGGCTCCGCCCTCTTCTGGAAAGCATGTTTTTCCTTCCACTCAAAAATTGGTATTTACAACATGGTATAATAAACGATATGTGGGGTATTTTCAGCTGAAACTTCACAGACACAATCTGGGACCACCTTATATTTATATTACATCTTGTAAAAAGGAGCACAATAGGTCCTCTCAATGTTACTGAGGTGTGTTTTACATGTGCCTCTTTACAGATATGCCACGGCAATTTCCGAAGATTGCTCTCAGTGATGTGGATGAGGAAGTTCGTCTGCTGGCAGAGAAGGTGTATGCCTCAGCAATAAAGGAAGAGGACACAAAAGATGCCCTTTCCATGTACACTGTCCCTGAGGACTGTCCCATTGGCCTGCAGGAAGCCAAACAGAGGGAGCTACTCAGAGAACTGGCTGAGCAACAGTCAGAAGAAAGTGCCAAACGGTCAGCATCATTTTATTTGCTAGCAGTTGCTTTATCCTGTTTGAAACACCAGACCAAACCAGTCAATGGGGGACAAGCTGGTCTTTGGAACATGGTAGCTGGTTTGCTTCTGGCTAGGGCTGTGCGATATTGAAGAAAAATGTGATATGCAATTCCTTGTTAAGTAATGTGATATTCGATATGCAATAAGATATTGCAATTAGTGTGTAAAATCTCTTTAAATTACATTAAAAAAATTATTTAAAAACTGACTGATACCATTTAGGTGTTTCATATTCTTTCTGGGTAAAGAAAGTATCGTTACAACTTCTGAAAGTGATAAAACAGTGTTTTATTTATACAACAGATATAATTTTAACATCAAGGTAAACAAACAAACAATGTAATGTAGACACAACTGAACTGAAGGGATCACACTCTTTCTGGGAGGCGGCTTGTGCGCAGACAGCGCGAGACTGCAAGGAGTTGTTTTTTGCAAGTTGTTGCGTTTTAATAACTCTTTTTACCATCAAGATAGTCACATAGGTAACAGTCGTGTACCCAGTCTATTCTCTGCTATATGCGTCGAACTTAAGTACACTTTTCACAATGCTGAAGTAGCCTATAAAAAATCTTTCAGATATTGGGTGCCGATGCGATATGCATATTGCGATATATACATTTACGATATTTTGATCTTTTCGATATGTTGCGCAGCCCTACTTCTGGCCAAACATGGTTGTTTACCAGTGTGACCAATATGGTCTACATGGTTGAAACCAGGTCCATCAACTGGTCTGGTCAATCATATAGACCCAGGGTGTCCAATCCTGCTCCTGAAGGGCTAATGTCCTGCAGAATGTTGCTTCAACCCGCCACATAATACCTGAGTGGACATTTCTAGTGATACTGAATGCCTTTTATTAGCTGTTTAACTAGGGTCGAGAGCTAAACTCTGCAGGACAGTGGCCCTCTAAGATTAGAAACCCCATGTAATGACCATCTTAAAAACATGTCAGACCAGCTACCATCAGAAGCTGGATTTCATTGGATTTTCCAGCTGGGTAAATCATGATACATGTGCTTAGTAAATTAATAATAAAAATTGTATCCCCCTTTCACTTTAATCCTCTGTAGGAAGAAGAGTTTTAAAATTATTCGATCTCAATCTATGTCACTGCAAATCCCATTAAGTACGGAGAGTGTCCGGGGTGTGGTGACCCCCCTCATTTCTCCTTCCTCTACCTGCTCCTCCATCTCACAACATTTCCCGGAGTTTCAAAGAGTCATCATTAGCGGAGACTACTGTGCTGGGGTGTGTATTATTAGAATGGACAATCAACCACTTTTCTGTACTTTCAGTCATAATCTGTTGGAAGTTCAACTAAAGGCCCTTTAAACAGCTGATAATATTTAACAATCATGTTTTGTTTTACAATCACTGCACACTTGCAGATTACAGTTGAGGATTATGAGCAAGCAGCTAAAAGTCTGCTAAAAGCGCTCTTTATTCGAGAAAAATACTCAAAACTGGCATATCACCGGTTCCCACGGACCACTACACAGTTCCTACGTATAGCAGCAAATGAAAGGTGGACAGAAGAAGATGAAACCCTTCCAGGTACGTCTGCTTTTGCTCAGGGTTCATAACCACATGACATGGAGGCCATTTTCTCATTCTAGGTTTATTTATGGCTCTGTAAACATTTTCATGGAATTTCTGTTTACAAATTTTAGTCCCTAAAAAAGTCCCTTCCCAAGACATCAGCATTTAACTAATTATAGAAGACACATAAGAGTTGACATGAGTTATGTGTAGTAACTAAGAACAACTAAGAAAAATATGTTCTAGAATAGGAAACGATTCTGAAGGAGAAAACATATTTTTGTAGGGATACTGTATTGGTCTACTGATGTCTTCTTTCTAACGTAACCAGCAAGACTTTCTTGGTCAACCAGCTTCACCAGCTGTGTTGCCTGCCCGTTTTTTGTTGTTGTTGTTGTTGTTTTTTTGGCTGAACCCTTCTGCTCTCTACAGATATCTGTCCCTGCCCTGGTGAGGGTGAGGACCCTTACAGCATGGAGAATATTCCAGAGAACCTCAATTATCAGATGCAGATGAAGGATGGCATTATTTATGTATATGAAAACAGTGAAGCTCTAAGCATGAACAAACCACGCTGTTTGCCTTATCCAGACCTAGAAACATTTGCCATTGACATGAGTCATGTGCTAGCCATGATCATTGATGGGCCTACGTGAGTCTCTTACCAATATTACCACAGTGGTAATTAGTTCTGTATTTGCAAATCCAATAAACTGAAACATATTTCTTCTTTAAACAGTAAGACCTACTGCCATAGACGATTAAGCTTCCTTGGGTCAAAGTTTTACCTTCATGAAATGCTCAATGAAATGGCAGAACTGAAAGAACTCAAG
The DNA here is from genome assembly GCF_024679245.1 of Pseudorasbora parva. Classification (NCBI taxonomy): domain Eukaryota; kingdom Metazoa; phylum Chordata; class Actinopteri; order Cypriniformes; family Gobionidae; genus Pseudorasbora; species Pseudorasbora parva. The sequence goes on along the minus strand of NC_090172.1, from coordinate 7,161,829 downwards.
GGTGTTCCTCATAGAGATTTCTACAATGTCAGAAAGGTATACGTTGAAACACTCATTAATGTGAAATAAATGTGATATCCCATGTGGTCTAACTACACACATGCTCACTTACAGGTAGACACGCATATTCATGCAGCAGCCTGTATGAGCCAGAAACATCTGCTTGATTTCATCCAAACCACCAATAAAACTGATGCAGAGAGAGTTGTCCTGGAGAAGGGAGGGCTTAAACTAACTCTCAAACAAGTGTTTAACAACCTGAACATGGACCCTTATGATCTTACTGTAGACTCCCTAGATGTTCATGCCGTAAGTAACGTTTTATCTATGTGTTTATAGCCCAAGAATATGCTAGTGGCTTGTACAGTATGCATCATGTTTCGTGTATTCACAGGGCAGACAGACCTTCCATCGCTTTGACAAATTCAACTCCAAGTACAATCCAGTAGGAGCAAGTGAGCTAAGGGAAATCTACTTGAAGACTGATAATTACATCAACGGAGAGTATTTTGCCCGCTTGGTCAAGGTATAGTCATTTTGTCACAATAATACTAAGGCTGTAGATTTGGTTGGGAGGGACAATCTATTACAAATATTAAGGCATATTATTGTTTAACATTCATTTCATTAAATGTTCTATCAATATAAGTCAGTTGACAAGTCAGTAAGTCAGTCAACATTGTGATGCTCAAAATTTTTAACCTAAAGGCCCACTGAAGTGCCTTGAAACGCGCATTATTCATTGTGTTGATGTTTCCAGTAAACCAGGACGAATGGCCGGAAAAGACCGAACAGCTCCTTATCTTTTTTGAAATGGCCAGTAGCATTTAGTTTACAAAATGATTTGGTAACCTGGTAAAGCCCCAGTTTCCTCCTAATCTCTAACCGGTTCTCCTCCTAATCTCCTCCTAATCTCCTCCATATCACTTTAAAATAAAACATTCTCTTCAGAGTTTAAATGGGTCTGATAGATTTTGGGTTCTGCACTGACTCGTGCATATGATCCGCTCTGTGCTATCATGTCTCTGGACCGTACACTGCGGTGGGTCGCATGAATGGAAAGCATGTCGAAAGCTTGCCTAACACCATGTGGAAAATAGTGAACAAGTGGACAATTTTAGCTGCTGCTCTAGCGTCTATTCATAATGTAGGGGGTGGGTTTCAGATTCTAGAGAGCATTTGATTGGACAGAAAATTTAATGAGAAGCGGAAGTACAAAGTGCTGGCATCAAAGTCCCTGATCCTTATTGCTGGAAGTGACAGGCTAAGTTTTAAATGCTTATATTTTCTAAATGTGAATTACACTACATCTTTTGTTTTAGATGTCTTTTATTTCTTTTATTTTATAACTTAATTTAGTTGTACCCATATATTTCTCATTTATAAGTCTTCAGTGTCTTTTTGTCTCTTTTAGGAAGTAGCACATGATTTGGAGGAGAGCAAGTATCAGCATGCCGAACCACGACTGTCCATCTATGGTCGTTCCCCTGAGGAGTGGGAAAGTCTCTCCCATTGGTTTATTCAGCACAAAGTGTACTCTCCAAATATGCGCTGGATCATTCAAGTGCCCAGAATATAGTAAGTAGCTTCATTAATTCTAAATATGTTCAGTGCTTTGTTTTCCAGAAAGTTTAAATCTTGTTTTATAATTCTGTTGTAATGCTTATTTCTTCCAGTGACATTTTCAAGTCACGCAAGTTGATTCCTAATTTTGCCAAGATGCTTGAGAACATTTTCCTTCCCCTGTTCGAGGCTACAGTGAATCCTCAGAAGCACAAAGAGCTCCATGTATTTCTAAAATATGTAAGTTTAAGGTTCATAATAGATTATTTTTAATCATGTAAAATTTATTTAACTGTTTGAAATATCACATGGCTAAAGGTAGGGGTTCTAATGAACTGTTTTGAATAATACAGTACTTCCAGTGAATGCAAATCTATAGCATACAATAATGTTTTAGAGAACTGTGTGCTTTCAGCATTTCAAAAAGTGTTGCTTCAACATGAAAAATGTGACTGGTCTGCACAAAGCCCAGATCTGAACCCCACTCAACATATTTTCAAGGATTAATTAAAATGACAACCACGAGTCAGGCCCCATCAGCCAACATCTGACCTCTGACCAATGCCTGAACTCACTAATGCTCTTGTGTCTGAATGGGAGCAAATCCCTGCATCCATGTTCCAACATCTAGTGGAAACCTTCTCAGATGAGTGGAAGCTGGTGTCTGTCCATATAGTGTACATATTTTATATAAAAAGTAGTTTTGATTATATCATGATCATAGCTACTACATTGTTAGAACTTTGGGTGCACTTCAAATAAATAATTTGGCATGACTATCACACATTCCTCATTGGATGTCCCTTCTTTCTCAGGTGACTGGCTTTGACAGTGTGGATGATGAATCCAAGCATAGCGATCACATGTTCTCTTATAAGAGCCCCAAGCCTGAGCAATGGACAACAGATGACAACCCACCCTACAGCTACTACCTCTTCCACATGTATGCCAACATCATGGTCCTCAACAACCTCAGGAAGTATGTGCTCCCATTACATCTGTTCCACACACCAACTGGAAAATTCCATTAGCTAAAGGGAGAGGCTACATATCTCATAACAATAGGAGAAGTATCTGCACTAAAGGGGGAAGTAAACAGAGATTACTTTAATATTTGCAAGATCTTCTATTATACCCACAGGCTTTAATAAACATTGAATTAGTACTGGAAGGCATTCAAGAACAAAAGGTTTCCAATTACATGTGTGAGTGTTTTATCATGCACCAGGACATCTATAAATACCACTGTATCAGGAATACACTCATACTGGGTTACAACTGTTAAATCCTGTGGAATACTGTCAGTAAAAACAAACTGACATCATCTTTCCACTTTATAAAGGATGGATTATGAAACAGATCAATGCGGTCAGGAAGAGGTATAAATGTATGTACACAGGAAATATAATCACGAGAAACAGTAAATGCTGTGGAACTGGCTTCATGACAAAAAAAAATTTCATCTGACTATATCAACCTGACAAATTAAATTAAATGAAGTAGATAAATCAAGTCAGATCTTTGAAATAACTGCATTTTAATACATTTTTTCGCCTATGTGTGTGTTAGTATGGCCCCCATAGGATTTTTACTGTGCCTCTCTGGCTGTCCTCTGGTCCCTTCAGGTCTTCATAATTTTGCGATCACTGAATTGAATAGAAAGTCATCCAGCTTGCATTTTTGTCTTATTTGTAAGGCTGCTCTAGACCAAAGATTTTTCTAGTTGACTGGTAGGCATTATTTAAATGACTATAATATATCAAAGTTTCAGGTAGGTGTGGGCAACATGACCAAAATCTTATATCATAATAAGAGTTATTTTATTTCACAATAACGATGTATGTCACAATATAGTTATTTGCATCTATTTTGGTATTCGATAAAGTTATGATATCAAAATTGGATACCACTGAAATGTCATAATTCTTATCGCCATTTTCGATATTTAAAAATACTAACCTAAAAGAACTCTCAACCTTACTAAAGACAAATACACAGCGATAAAGAAAGAGCAAAGAAAACAAACTACAATAAAACAAAGACAAATGAAATAGACCTACCTAAAGACATCTAGCTCTATAAATACTACATCAAATGTATTAAAGGAATAGTTCACTCAAAAAGGAAAATTCTGTCATCATTTACTCACCCTCAAGTTGTTCCAAACCTGTATGAGTTTCTTTCTTCTGCTGAACAAAAAAAAATATATATATTTTGAAGAATATTTTTAACATTTACTACCAAAGTATTTTTTTCCCTATTATGGTAGTAAATGTTTTTTCTCTCTGCTTGTTACAAACATTCTTCAATAAATCTTTTTTTTTTGTGTGTTCAGCAGGACAAAGAAACTCATACAGGTTTGGAACAACTTGAGGGTTGTACAATAATTTGAGGCAATGAGAATAGTTTTTGTGCGCAAAAATCCCCTAAATAACAACTTGTATAGTTACGGCTGATTTCAAAACACCGCTTCAGAGCGTTATAAATCAGCGTATCGATTCAGGATTCGTAACACATGTCAAATCGCCAAACCGAGGGTGAGTGATTAATGATAGAATGTTTTATTTTTGGGTGAACTAATCCTTTAAATTAAAAAAAGAAAGGGAAAAAAAATAATAGGAGAGAGTTTCATAGTTTCAACGTAGTTTGTGTTTATTGCAGAACATTTTCGTCTTTCCAAACAAAATTTGCAAAGTTTTTATCAGATATTTTATAAACGGGTCACTACATTACAGATTTCTGCTCATTCAAAATCAGATTCAGATAAGCACTGTATGATTAGTTTGAATGCATTAGAGAGAGCGATTGCATGTGTGAATAAGTGCTACCTGTTTAAAATGTGCTTTCACCCGATCATATTCAGTATGAAGAAGGTACAAAAAAATTCCTTGAACTAGCACCCAACGCTCATGTCCATCGCTATCATCATAACCTTTACATTTTATCTGATTGGAGTGATCCATCTGTATCAAGCTAGTTAAAAGTGTTTAACCTGTGAGTTCTGGCAAAAAATGCTGTTATATTATGGGCCGTCGGCATGAATTGTACTTGTGATGGAGCGGTAGTGGAGTGCTTTCAGAGCGAGTGAAAACCACAACGCTCTGACTTTTAAAAAATCCACTCTTCACTCCATTCAAAATCATACCACTCTGCTCCCACTTCACTCCACTCACATACTCTGCTACCGGTATATCACCCACTCATAGGTTCAGGGCTGAGAAAGAATATTATATGTAACATTACTAAAATGATAATAGATTTAATAGATTTTATTCAAAACGCACTTCTCATTCTGAAGAATATGGAAATGTTATAATGGAAAAGGGAAAATAACAAAAATGAATAAAAAGTAAAAATATACAATAATAAAACAGACTCTCTGAACAGAAAAGTCTTCAGTTCTGCTTTAAACTGATCCAGGTTCTATACTGTTCTCAGCTCACTGAAAATAGTTCTACATTACAGAGAAATACTAAACCATAATAATGAGTCTAAATTAAGCGCTCAAGAATAAAGCTTGCTGCAGCGCACCGACAAATATTTCACGAGTTCACACTTACATCAATTAAATAGAGTAAAGATTATGCGTATTTGGCGTGCTGTCCGGGGAGGGCTCCGGGCTCGGAAAATTTGCCCGAACCCAGAGCATCCCCCCCCCCCCCCCCCCCCCCCCGACATGGATAGTTTAGAACTAGATTGCAATTTGTGATTTGTTTTGATATTTATAGCAGTTGATTTAAGTAAGTGCGGAGAAGGGGTGGTGGTGGGATGCTAAGAAACTGTCAATGACAGGAAGGTCAATCGGCTGTCTATATACACCTCCTATCATTGATTAACTGATTAGTTTAATGTGCTCCTCTTGTGTTCCAATTGGGTTAATTATCTGAGCCTGCTCCACCTGTGTTTAATTAGATTTAATTGTTTGCGCGTGCTTCTCCCGAAATTAGTTTGTGAAACTTCAAAACGATTGTGTCGAAAGGAGAAAAAAAAATAGATTTCAGATTCCTTGTCAGCTGCAAAGCTGAAGTTGACGATGCTGACTCATCATTTCCGTACTAGTATAGTGGATGAGAGAGATGAAGAAAAATAATCTCTGCATTTCTTCTCTTCTCTAATTGCTTTGCATTGTATATTACGAATATTGGTGACTCCTTGACAAATCGCTTTGTTCCTCTCTTGTAAGTCGCTTTGGCCATGTTAACCATTTGTCAGTTACGGACTGCGTGACTTTGCCACTTCCACAGAGTGCCTGTTTTATTTTTCTGTAACCAACCAACCAATTCAAATGTGGTTGACCAAGTCTCACATTTGGTCAACTACTGTTGTCAGCACTACTTATTTCCACAATTTTTCTGCAAAAGGATTCAGTGGGGAAAGCAATAGGGCCTATTAGCTAATCAAAACCCATAATTTCGACATTTTTAACTGTCCTGTTGTTGTCCGTTGTATTGCAGTGAATTCCATTATAAATTGAGCAGAGGTCCCCATACCATACAGAGCAAAAGGACTTCAACAGAGTCAGATTTACATACAAGGGTTTAAAAGCAATGAAAAGTTCAGATATGGGGCAGACCTATTTGAGTGGTGTAGAGGGAAAATAGACAGTGATTTATATACTGTTTATCTTTACAATATAACAATTATGTCAGTTTCACTGACTGATTACATACTATATTAATTCAATGACAGTGTGCAAGCTATTCTGTATTTTTGGCAAAGCAGCATTGTGCAAGAGGGACCAGAACCACAAATTCAGTAGTTATGCACAGAAATAGTAACTGTAATCTTACTCTCACTAACATTGATTACATAAGTACACCGTGATAATTGGTGGGTTTTCACTGTAATCAAATCTGAACAATTTGCTATTTGAAAAGCTGCAGCAAAATCAAGTCATTTTAGGCTTTACAAATCTGAAAAAAGACTAGAAAATCATGGTCGGACTAAAACATACCTTCTGAACACCATAAAGCAGCTGTGATGTTGATGCTAGTCATAGTGCATTTTGTCTCTTTAGCAATATACACTCACTGGCCACTTTATTAGGTACAGTACACCTTGCTAGTACCAGCTTGCTCCCCTTTGGCCTTATTCTTCATGGCATAGATTCAAGAAGGTGCTGGAAACTCCTGATCCAGCACATCCCAAATCTGCTCTTGATTGATGACTGGATCTGGTGACTGTGGATGCCGTTTGAGTTTAGGGAACTCTGTGTCATGTTCCTTGTCAAGTGTCAAGAAACCAGTTTGAGATGATTTGACCTTTGTGACATGCCACGTTATTTTGCTGGAAGTAGCCATCAGAAGATGTGTAAACTGTGGTCATAAGGGGAAGGACAAAATGAATGGCGTTTAAACAATGCTTAATTGGTATAAGGGGTACAAAATGTGCCCAGAAAAAACCTCCACACCATTATACCATCAGCAGCCTAAACGGTTGATGGATCCATGCTTTCATGTTGTTTAAGCCAAATTCTGATCCTATTGTCTGAACGTTGCAGCAGAAATCGAGACTCGTCTGACCAGGCAGTATTTTTCCAATCTTTTATTGTCTGGTTTTGGTGAGGCCGTGTGAATTGTAGCCTCAGTTTCCTGTTCTCAGCTGACAGGATTGGCACCGGTGTGATTTCTGCTGCTGTAGTCCATCTTCTTCAAGGTTGGAGGTGTTGCGTGTTCAGAGATGCTCGTCTACAGACCTTGGTTGTAACAAATGCTTATTTGAGTTACTGTTGCCTTTCTATCACCTCAAACCTGTCTGGCCATTCTACTCTGGCCTCTGGCATCAACAAGGCATTTTTTTACCCACAGAACTGCCGTTCATTGGATACTTTTTCAGACCATTCTCTGTTAACCCTAGAGATGGTTGTGAAGATCCCAGTAGATCAGCAGTTTCCCGTCAGGCACAAATAACCGTGCCATATTCAAAGTCACTTAAATCAGTTTGAACATCGTCTTGACCTGTGCTGTGCCTGAAATCGAATACTATCTTACTATATAATATGTAGAGTATTCAATGGACAATTTACTATCCCATGAGGCCATGGGAGAGGATTTATAAAGGGCAGTGAAACAATGCAACTGACACTGGTCAGAGCATAACAAAATGGCGGATGTAGCATGTCCAAATTTCTTTTATACTACCCATACTAATACTATAAAGAACATACTTTTTAAAATTTGCAAAATAAAATACATATCAAATATAGTACCTACTCAGATAGTACATGAATGCATTCAGTTGCTGTCATGCGATTGGCTGAATAGATATGTGTTAACGAGCAGTTAACAGGTGTACCTAATGTAGTGGCTGTGAGTGTGTATTGTATTTATTTTTCAAATTTCCTCTATAATTTATTTTTACATGTGTGTTTTCACAGGGAACGTGGTCTTAGTACCTTCCAGTTCCGTCCACACTGTGGAGAAGCTGGCTCAATCACCCACCTGGTTTCAGCTTTCCTCACCGCAGACAACATCTCTCATGGCTTAAACCTGAAAAAGGTTAGAAGTAGAAGATTAGTGTTCGACGGCACTTTAAAATTAGGACAATTATGCTTTACAATTATGAGTTAAGTCATCATTCTGAAAAGACGAAAGATAGCAATTAAATGAGAGCTTATTATTCAACTAGCAAATATCTTGTAATTTAATTGATGGTGGCAGCAAAGAAGAGGAAGAGTTCAGATCCGAGTCTATTAATGTTGCAAATGCAGATGTGACGTGTGTTACCACTTGAATATGTACTTGTGTTAGTGATCAATGGAGCCTCTGATGCTGTACAGAAGCAGGCGGATCTAAGAGCCTGATCAGAGCATCTGATGTACGAACTAAACATGTGAAATAAAAGATGGAAGCTATTATATGTAACGTGTGTGTGTGTGTGTGTGTGTGTGTGTGTGTGTGTGTGTGTGTGTGTGTGTGTGTGTGTTTTTTTTTTTCAGAGTCCTGTACTGCAGTACCTGTATTATCTTGCTCAAGTGCCCATTGCGATGTCCCCTCTGAGTAACAACAGTCTGTTCCTGGAATACTCCAAGAACCCACTGCGAGAGTTTCTACACAAAGGCCTGTGTGTGTCTCTCTCCACTGACGACCCCTTGCAGTTCCACTACACCAAGGTTAAACAACAACCATCTTAAACACTCTTTCATATAAAGGGTCTTTATTGCCATGGCAGGTTACATTAAGAACCTTAAAGGGGGGGTGAAACACTCAGTTTCAGTCAATCTCATGTCAATCTTGAGTACCTTTAGAGTAGTATTGCATCCTTCATATCTCCAAAAAGTCTTTAGTTTTATCATATTTATAAAAGAAATATGGGCTGTACCGAGTCTTTCCGGAAAAAACCGAGCGCCTGGAGGCGTATCGTGTGGGCGGAGCTAAAGAATGACAAGCGCGCAAAGCGGTGACGTCCTCAAGCGTGGAGAAACCCATCTATCTCATCTAATACAGATAATGATCCACAATCAAATCTGAGGCAGAAATAAATTGAACAGGAGAAACGGCAACATCAGGATATCCGTCTCTGTGGTATGTACTGTATTTAGGGGCCTTTGTGTGCAGTTTATGAGGACATGATTCGGTTTATGGACTATTGTATGTGACTAGACCTTAGAGGTAGCAAGCAAAACGGTTTTGCACGTCAGAGTCAGAATAGTGTAACGTTATACAGAACAACAATGGAGTAACCGTTAGCGCATTTGAATGATGAAGCACGCGATCGTGTCGTTTACTGATGTTTACTCATGCGACGGTAGCCAATAGCAGAGACATTTGAAGTTGATTTACTCACCGGCATCTTCCAAAGCAGGACCGCTCTGTCAAAAACACACTTCTTTGGTATGATTTGGTGAAGTCCTGTGACAGCAGTGACCGTGGATATCCACTTTGCGACGCGACTGAAGCGATGCCTTGAAGCTTCCCGTCATTTCTGCGTTCAAATCGGTTCAAATGCAGCGCTGCCTTCCCGGAATGCTGTGTTGAAGCGTTGAAGTCGCTCGACGTCACCCATAGGAATAAAGTGGAGCGCGGTGCGTCATAAGTGTTCACGGACGACTGGATCTGCACCTGAGAGACTGTTTACAGCGTGCATTTCCTCTCTCTCGCTCTAGTCACGCGCGCGCGCACCCTACCGGGAGAAGAGCCCATACCCATACAGGGATCTTCCGCTCTATTTAACGTCAAGTAGACCCATACTCGAAAAAAACTCGCCGAAACTTGTAAGAAACCGGAAGGAGTATTTTTAACACAGAAATACTCCATCAAACGTCCAACATTAGTTTTTGAAACTTTGTCTATGTTTAGGATGGGAATCCAAGTCTTTAAAGGTGTAAAAAGCTCAGTATGCATGAAACAGCATTTCACCCCCCCTTTAAACATCCATGTAACCTTTCCATTGCACAATTGTTTCTTTATAGTGGAAAGGATTTTTAGATTCACAATATGGGAAAATGGTTCTTTTAAGAACTTTTCACTGAAAGGTTCTTAGGGGAACTATCCCCTAAAATTTAAATAATGCTCCTACTAGGGATGCATGATATATTGGCCACCATATCGGTATCGGCACTATATTGCCAAAAGTTTTGGGACATACTCCTTTACATGCACTGTAATGAAATTTTAATGGCATCTCATTTTTAATATGTAGGGTTTAATATGGAGTTGGCCTACCCTTTGCAGCAATAACAGCTTCAACTCTTCTGGAAAGGGTTTCCACAAGGTTTAGGAGTGTGTTTATGGACATTTTTGAACATTCTTCTTGAAGTGCCTTTGTGAGGTCAGGCACTGATGTTGGACGAGAAGGTCTGGCTCACAGTTTTCGCTCTAATTCGTCCCAAAGGTGTTCAGTCGGGTTGAGGTCAGGACTCTGAGCAGGCCAGTCAAGTTCCTCCATGTCTTTATGGATCTTGTTTTGTGCACTGGTGCGCAGTCATGTTGGAACAGGAAGGGGCCATCCTCAAACTGTTTCCACAAAGTTGGGAGCATGAAATTGTCCAAAATTTCTTGGTATGCTGAAGCATTAAGAGTTCCTTTCACTGGAACTAAGGGACTGAGCCCAACCCCTGAAAAACAACCCCTCCACCAAACTTAACACATGACACAATGCAATCAGGCAAGTACCGTTCTCCTGGCAACCGCATAACCCAGACTCGTCTATGGGATTGCCAGACAGAGAAGCGTGTTTGGTCACTCCAGAGAACACGTCTCTGCTGCTTTAGAGTCCAGTGGCGGTGTGCTTTACACCACTGCGTCCGACACTTTGCATTGCACCTTGGTGATGTAAGGCTTGGATGAGCTGCACCATGAAAACCCATTCGATGAAGCTCTCTACACACTGCTCTTGAGCTAATCTGAAGGCCACACAAAGTTTGGAGGTCTGTATCTATTGACTCTGCAAAAAGTTGCCGACTTCTGTGCACCTCAGCATGCACTGACCCCGCTCTGTGATTTTAACGGGGCCTACCACTACATTAAATTTCATGATTGGACTTATTGCACAGGTGGCAACCTATCACGGTACCACGTTTGAATTCACTGAGCTCCTGAGAGCGACCCATTCTTTCACAAATGTTTGTAGAAGTGTCTGCATGCCTCATGCTTGATTGTATACACCTGTGGCCATGGAAGTGATTGGAACGCCTAAATTCAATGATTTGGACAGTTGTCCCAATTCTTTTGGCTATATTATAATGTTCCTTACACCTTATAATGTTCATTTTTTTGTTATCGTTCTCGACCCAATAAGAAAATTTAGCCAATGTATTAAAGGCGATAAATAATGGATTATTTCCTTCCGCTGAGAGACTACAGATGTGCACTGTTCGCCATGATGGTTTCAAATAACTTGAAATATGTTAGTTATCACTTCAAAAAATTAAAATACAGTTGAGTGCAACTGGCATGTCTGTCATTTAGGCTACATAAAATGATAATGAGAACATCATTCAAATTTTGTGCTTGGGGCTTTTAATAGTGAGACTTGTTTTTTGTAATCAGGCTCTCAAAAATTATACAAAAGATTTATTAATTTAGATTTATCGGCCATTATATTGGTTATCTGCTTTCAAAATAAAGAATTATCGGTTATCGTTATTGGCCAAAGTATCATATTGGTGCATCCCTAGCAATAAATATATTCAATAGTGGATTTTTTTAACCAGTTTAAGCCTGACATATGAAATAACAGTCAGAACCTGAACTAAAACTAAAATAGTTTATTGAACCTTTAGACAAAATGATCAATACAAAAGGTTTTTGTTTTTGGAATATCATATTTGATATGTCAGGCTTTTATGGTTTCTAAATTAAAAAATAGTGTGAATATTTAATCAGAGATCCAAAAGGAGTGCTCCAATTTGTTGCAGTTTCTGACACAGTTTCTATTTATATGTCCAAAAAGTAAGATGAAATTCTGATAGCTTGTAATGCAATTCACTTAATAGTATAGCAGACTACTTGCATAAAATGCATATAAATATCACTCCCTATATGCTAATAATGTCCTAGTATTTAGTATAAAAAGTATGAATTAGAGGGCAGAATGTAGATTGTGTACAAAAAGTTTTTTCAGTAATGTTTTGATCATGTTGATCATTTGCATATCAAGTATGAAACACTAGGCTTTATAGGGTCAATGACTTTTTGACATTTTAATTTACTAAATCAATTATTATTTATTACATCAATATATTTATGTTTTGATTATGCACAATTTATGAAAACATCAATACTTATAAAACAATTACTAATTTACAGGAATTAAATATTAATCAAAGATACAACTCAAAAAAAAAAAATCAAATTCAAGGAAGCATAGTAGAAGATTCACTGGAGGTCCTCTGTCCAAACTGTCCAAATTATGGCAGAATGAAGGCATGAGGCGGAAGTAGGCCACGAAATAAATGCTGTCCTGATGATGAGACCAAAAGCGACTGTTACGATCCTCCATTCTAGTCTAGGGGCAGGAAAGGAGGGTAACAAAAAACTGCGGGGAGAGGATGAGAGATCTGCCATCTCCAGGTCCCAGGCCAGACACACATGGCTCAATGACACCAGTTTCAACATAAGAAGATTTACTAAATTAACAATGAGCATTAACAAACAGGACTTCAGGAGGGGAGAGGTCAAAATAACCAACAAAACATTCTTACTAAAGATTAAGGATAACTTACCTACCAAAAAAGGAACGAAAGAAAATACAGAAACAATTACCTAACTCCCTTACTGCACAAAAATAAGAGGCCAATATTCTAGTAATATGCATGCTAATAAGCAAATAGTTAATAGTGAGTCTAAACTAAAATGTTACAGATCATTTATAATAAATATTGCAATATTCCATTGAAAAACAAGATTTATTAATTTTGATTTCATTACTGCATATTTAAAGCATGCAATTCTCAGAGGCAGATTTATATGTACCCCAGGATTGAACTTCAAAATGACAATAAATGTAAATAAAACTAAATAAAAAGGCATTAACTAAGTTTCATTTACTTAAAGATGTATGTATGAATGTTTAAAGCAGTGTTTAAAATTCCATTAAAGGGATAGTTCACTTTGAAATTAAATTTGGATATGTTTTGGCTTACCTCATGGGCATCTGAGATGTTGGAGTATTTGTTTCCCCAGTAGTTTCAATTTTGATCATTTTAGGTCAAACCGTTCTTGTCTGTGCCTCACATAATGCAGGTCTATGGTCACCACCTCAAAGAGCATACACAGAGAAGTCCAAATTAAACAATCCCCCATCGTAAGTACACACTGATGGCGTAAGACACAAACGAGCGGGTTGTGTGAGAAAACGAACAGTATTTATATCGTTTTTACCTCTTGTACACCACTACGCCCGACTGATCCGAGGGCGCGCGTGCGTGTTTCCTGTGGTGTACAAGAGGTAAAAACGATATAAATACTGTTGGGGATTGTTTAATTTGGACTTCTCTGTGTATGCTCTTTGAGGTGGTGACCATAGACCTGCATTATGTGAGGCACAGACAAGAACGGTTTGACCTAAAATGATCAAAATTGAAACTACTGGGGAAACAAATACGACAATCTCGGATGCCCATGAGGTAAGCTAAAACATATCAAAATTTAATTTCAAAGTGAACAATCCCTTTAACATTCATACATACATTTTAGGTAAATACATTTTTTTAATTTAATTTTATTTACATGAATTGCCATTTCAAAGTACCGGCCTACACAAGTCCCTGTGAGAAATTGTGCTGTAATGACATATGTTTTATTACGTGTGTACTGCAGGAGGCTTTAATGGAGGAGTACGCTATTGCAGCCCAACTGTGGAAGCTGAGCACGTGTGACGTGTGTGAGATCGCTAGGAATAGTGTCCTGCAGAGTGGCCTTTCCCACGAGGTAGAGCACATCCTCAATTCATCACATTTATGAAAATATTTGTTTCCGCACAAACACTGAAGCCACTTTGCCATTTTCCTCAGGAGAAAAAGTACTTCCTTGGGGTGAATTACCTGAAAGATGGACCAGAGGGGAATGACATTCGGCGGACAAATGTAGCCCAGATCCGCATGGCCTACAGGCACGAGACGATGTGTAATGAACTCAGCTTCCTCGTAGATGCCGTAAAGTCAGAGGTCATTGTGTCACAGTAGCGCTCCACAATACGTCTGCTAAGCCCACTGCGCACATATACTGTACATGCATGTTTGCTATTTTTATAAACAGTAGGAATGGATGCACAGGGATTCAAGTGTAATGTTTATTATTTAGTCTTGCTCCGCTTCTCATATTTCTAATACCCAGCCTTCTCGTAAACACCGCTGTCTGCCTATGCAATGCCTTGAAATGGGCGTTTCAAATAGGGTTTGGCATTCTTGACATTACGTTACATAGGCAATGTCTCCCCCCTGTGGATATTTGTGAACTATATCCTTAATACATGTGCAATTGGATATAGTTGTCAGGCAGACACTGAGATGCTTCTGTGGCAATAAAAATTGTCTGGAACATTCCACCGCTGCTCTGCAGGAACAAAGATAATCCTACAGCAACACACTCACATCTTGCCCATCTCACACTGTACACGTCTCCACTGTCCTTTGAGTAATATAACATTTCCATTAAAGGTACACTATGTAGCTTTTTTTTTTTTGTTAAGAGTGATCAAAATTCAATTTAAAATTTAAAAACGTACCCCTATTGCTCAGCAGCCACTGTGGCTAGTGGTATTTCAAAGTTACTAGCCATTAAGTATTTTCAATGGCCATAATTTTGATATTGATACCATGGGAAAAAAACTGCCATATAGATATATATATTTTTTTAAATATTCTCATAATTTAGTTCAGTAAGCACTGAAGAAATAAATTCAATGTAGTCCTGAGAGGAGGCTTTATGTGCATGCACTTTGGGTGTGAGCACTAAATCTGTGGGAATTAAAAAAATCATGCACAATATGTGCAGTCCCGCACCGAAAATCAAGACCAAAAACATTCATTCAAATGAAACGAGTGAGTGAGGACAGGAGGCTGTCAGCTTGCTGTCAGAGAGATGAGAAAGCTGGGATTGTGTGTCTATTCTACAGAAAATGAGTACTGGAAGCATTTCAGATATTTCAGTATCAATATATACATTGAAAATATTACATTGCAATTAGTTTATTATCTTTAGATGCCTTTTTGAAAGACTACAATTGAAAAATGTATATATTATATATGAAATTCAACCCACCAAAGTGGTTACTTGGAGTGATTATGTTTTAATCCACAGCTGAAATACACCCACATTTAAAACATTGGCCAGTGTTAATGTCAAGCCCTGACTGGTTCCCTATGATGAGCTAATATTTTAGACCAGGCAGGATGTGTTTTGCATGAAACGTGACGTCACTCGTCTGTGAGTGTCTTGCATTCATAAACAGAGAAAAATTTCTCTGGCTACTTTGATGTGTGTATGATGTGACAGAGGTTTGTTGTCACAACAAGGTTGACATGGAGCTTAAATCTCCAACCTCTGGGAAATCATCCGTTTTAAACAAACGCCGAACAGAGGAGAGGGCTGGCAAAAAGAGAATGCCACAAAGCTCGTAATAAAACAAGAATCAACATTAGCTTGGCTTTTCGGAGATGGTGAGAACTGGGGGATTTGAAATGTTGTAAAAGTGACACAGATGGTATTTTTATTACTCAACAGGTGAGTACGGTATTTTATTGAACAGATAAAGTGTAGCTTTGAGAGTTCATTGTCAAACATCTATTGTGAAGGGTCATTCATCTGCAGTCACCGAGACGAAGCACAACCAGAACAATGTTCACTTTTGTTTTTAGATTGGTTTTAACTACTAGAGGGCCAAAAGTTACTTAGTGTACCTTTAAATAATAATTAAAACTTAAAAAACGTATAAAAACATCACACAAGTTTGTCCATTTTTAATTAATGCAGCAAATAATGTTAAAAAGGGAAACATAATGCACTGTTTGAATGAACTTTTGAGAATATTTTTTTTATGTGTGACTCATTTAGTTTTATTTGATGCAGTGCCTGTAGTTTGTTTTCTGATGCCAGCATATGTATTCCTTGAATTAACTTAATAAGATCAATATGCATATATTTTTTTCTTTTTATGTTTTAATTTTCCAAATGCTTAAAAAAAAAAGTAAATTATTTATCCTGTATTTTGTGTGTGATTTTCATTTATGTTCTACTTTCCATGTAATGTTTTTTTCCATTATATGAATACGAGAATATATATTTATATATATATATATATTTACACACACACACACACACACACACACATCAAACCATCACCGGAATAAATTACATTTTAAAATGTATTACAATAGAAAAGTTATTTCAAATTGTAATTGTAATAATTGAAAACATTGTTTTATTGCATGTTTCATCAAATAAAGCCTTGATGAGTAACAGATATCTTTTAAAGACATTAAAAAATCTATTATTTCAAACTTTTGTAGTGTATATACATATCTTACATAAAATACATAACTTTTAAAACAATTCATTTGAATGAAATGTCCACTGTCTATTTTGTACTTCATTACAAAACGACAGCATCCTGACACAGAAATACTTCAGTCTCAGCCATCGCATCACATGATGTCCCGATGAATACACACACACACACACACACACAGAAAGGTCAGTGTTGGTCTGTTGAATCGCTGCTGCTGTTGCTGTTGTCTTCTTCCTCGTTCTCCTCCACATGCTCCTCCTGTGGGTTCTGCAGGTCTTTCTTACTACAGTGCTCCCAAACCTCCGTCTCGATGTACTCCTTCTGCTGCTCGGCGTCACACCGCGTCCTGCAGGGTCTGTTCCTGTAGAGCAGAAACATGTCAGAACTCATGGCAGACACGACGATCGTTTTGGAAACCAATATCATTGTAGAAATGTGTAATTTCAAATGTTTTTATCAGGCTACTTATATGACTGGACATCTGTAAGTGGACATGATTAAAAAACATGTTTAATCTCACGATTTAAACTTTGTGAAAAAAGCCTTTAATTAAAAATTGTCTAGGGATTTTGTCTGAAGCATGCGCATCCAGTACGCGTTGGATCTGATCCAGTACGTCATCGTGCTACAGGCTGCAGCGAGGACTTCTTGTGTGTCGGCGACACCTCAGCGCGGATGAATCTAATGTTCTGAGGAGTGTGTGTGGCTCTCAGTCACCGCAACGCTGTGGATACTGTACTTCAGAATCACAGATTCTGTGTGTTGGAGTATGACCAAAATAATACGTTTCACTGGAAAATGTCATCTGAACAGGTAACAAACATGTCTGCCACTTTTGTTCAGACCAGCTGAGAAACCCCCCCAGTAGTGATTAAATCTAACTCATCACATCAGGCCCAAATTTACCTGTAGATTTCAGTTTCCGTACAGTAATCTTTTGTTTTCGACTATGGGTGAATCTCCAGTTGTCATTGATGATGTCGTTTGAATCTTTCTGGATTACAATCCACTATCAAAATGATACGTTTAATTATTCCAGCTGCTGCGAGAAAATGCTATAAATGATCCGCCACCTGCAGCATCCACAAATGTCTCACTACTACTAGCCCGACTCCTTCTTTATGTGTACAGACGTGATGTAATAGCGCAAAGATGAACAGAAGCTTGAATTTCTTGTAGAAACCCTCCAGTACCACTGCACTCATATTATAACACACTATAACAAGTTTACTGTTGTGAATTGTGCTAAGGTAAGGAGATAGTTTTGAACACTGGCTGGTTATGTCTGTGCTCAAAAATGAATTATGGATCATTTTTAACCCCAAAAAATTACA
Organism: Pseudorasbora parva; assembly: GCF_024679245.1. Lineage (NCBI taxonomy): Eukaryota > Metazoa > Chordata > Actinopteri > Cypriniformes > Gobionidae > Pseudorasbora > Pseudorasbora parva. Next base: position 7,143,983 of record NC_090172.1, on the reverse strand, counting down.
GACTGCAGCTTTAACTTTATATTTGAAAACATTTGGATAAAGTTAAAATAGAAGAACTTACGTTTTGAAATAGTACAGCGCTATAAATACAGCAAGCATGACTGCAAAGGTGACTGTGATCAGTAAGGCAGCAGGAACAGCTGCAAATCAGAACAGAGAAAACACTGAATACAAGACAGCTTTTGGGTTTAAAGTCACCATGAAATCAAAATCGATAGTTCTTATTTTTTATGGAATAATTCAGAGTTTACTTACTCATGCACAATTATATATATATTAGAATTAGATAATTAGTATGTATTGCCAAGTATGTTTACACACAAGGAATTTGTCTTTGTGACAAAAGCTTCAACACCACCACAGACAGGATTGACAGCGAAAAGATATTATAAATAATAGACACAGATAATAAAATGTACAAAATAGACAATATTTGTATGTCCAGTTCCCTTTGAGTCAGTACACTCTGAGTTACGTCAGTATTGATGAAATAGCGAAAGCCCCATTTGGTCAGTACTGATGTAACGTCTCCGTTCCCTTCCTTCAGGGAGCGAGGGTTACATACGAAACCGAGACGTTCCCTTTCAGTCAGTACACTCCAAGTTACGTCAGTACTGACGAAATAGGGGTTTCGCCTAGAAGCCAATCGCCTTCGGTCTCTAACAAAATGAACCAATGGCATGAAAATGCCACGGGTCTGTGGAATGTGCATAATGCAACAATAAACGGCGTTGCATCGCAGTGTCGCAGTTTTGTTTAACCAGCAGTGCAGCAGTTGTGGCATGGGGACGTAACGTCTGTGTTCCCTTCCCTTCCTTTAAGCATTATGGTGTGTTTGATCATGTCTAAATATATCCAAAAGCAATAGCTGATGAAAGGAAGTCACGTCCCATGAAAGGAATGTCTAAACACTGTTCTTTAATATAATCTTTAATCCAAATAACTTCCTCTCCTCAATGATCCAATCAACACCTGATGGACAAAATCAAGTCCGCCCTAAGTCCTAGTAATATGCGAATAAGCAACTAGTTAACAGTGAGAGTTGGACCCTAATCTAATGTGTTAACATTTTTTTTTTAGCTTGCATGGATTGGTATCCACAAGACTTTAACTGGACAATAACTTCTGTCATATGATATGATCTCATAATGAAAACAGCAGGAGTTTACCCTCCGTTGTGGTGCCGCTCATGGGTAGATGTTCCCCTTTATCGGAGGGACTGTGAGGGAGTGAAGAAGGAACCGATGGAGAAAGGGAGCGGAGCGGAGGCGATGGGGAAGGCTGCTTAGATGATGGCGCTCTCCTCAGATGAGCAGTGGGAAAAGCAGGTGAATGTGTTGGGATTGGCTTTCTTGTTGTCCTTTGGTGTATGGTTGTGACATCCTGGGTTTGTGCCTCAAAATCTGCAAACAGACAGAGCCGATTCAGGCTTGTTACATAAGCGTATCTCAGCGGTTACATTCACTTTGATCGGGCATTTGCCAATTCATCCCATTCACTGCCTTCCGTTTTACCACATCCCTGGCCCTCATAGGAAACCAATCTGTGATGATGTCACATCCAGAATTTCCTATTTCCTTAACAATTTGCCAAGTGACTCACAAACTTGGAAAGGAGTACATACAAAAAATGTGGGTCACACTTTAGATAGACTACAGGGTCTATATAACTACGTATAACTACGCCTCAATAAACTCCTAATTACTGCTTATTAATAGTTAGGCTAGTTGTTGAGTTTAGGTATATAGTTGGAAAAAGGATGTAGAATATGATTATACATAATAAGGCATTAATATTTGCTTTATAAGTACTAATAAACAGCCAATATCCTAGTAATATACATTCTAATGAGCAACTAGATGATAGTGAGAACTGAACCCTAAAATAAAGTGTTACCAAAATATATATATCAGAAAGTTGGACATGAGGCTCATTCACTAATCACACATATGCACATATTTCTGTGTAAAAATCTCTTAATGATTCATCATCACATTTACATTCAAATGTAATTCTAAATTTGCTCTAAAACTGAAATGAAACCACATAAATGCAAAAAAATCACAGTCAGTGGTCTTAAAAACTAGACCTTTTAATAAACACAATGTTGGTAATTGAATAACTAACTGACTACAAAAGTATGACAGCATTTTTATATTTCTATATATTATATTTATATTTTTGTATGTATTTTGTTTTTTATTAATTTACAGTACAATCTAAAACATTGCACCAACTGAAACCAGATGCATGCAAGCTACACACTTTAAAAAGACATTTTAAAAAATAACTTGTGACTAACTACTGACATCACAAAATATGAATTATTTCTGAGCAATAGTTAATAAATCATACAATACTGATACATATAAAAGTGTTAATTGTGTTTTAATTAGTTTTGAAAATGGCACACTGCTTTAGTTGAGCCTCCTGATGTGAATGATAGGGATCATAAGGAGAGGAAAAGCAAAAGCTTTATTGATGTGACAGACTATTTTACAGGAAACACTTCATAATCTGTCCAAAACAGGCCAAAAAAAATCTTGTCTGAAAAGTTTTATGTCTGTGACATTTTATGTTGCAGCAGAATTCATATTTAAACGGTTTTGCGGTTTAGTTTCACAGAAACTAACAGAATAAACGTACCTCACAGTCGGCGGGCAGTTAGAAATAGACAGCTTTTTCTGAGGTAAATAATTCCAGGATTATTCCTCAAAGCGGTGTAAAGTACAGGCACTCTCTTGATGTGTGTGTGTGTGTGTGTGTGTGTGTTTGAGTTGATGTGGGCGTTGACTCTACTTGAATCTCAAAAGAACGCGCGCCCGTGGGCTCTCGACTGACATCTCTCAGTTTTCAAACAGATTACATAAACAGATTATAATATTATAACATTTATGTTTTCGCTTTGATTTACATTTTTTAAACCTGACATATAGTCTCTTTAACATGTCTCATGTTTGTGAGACAAGTATTCACTAAGTTACAGGTCATTTTCTGAAGAGAATCAGATTAGACGTCATTTAGGCTTCAGATCGCGCATCATGTTTGTTCTTTATCTTGAAAAAAGCACAACAATTCGTTTTTTTTTGGGGGGGGGGGTGTACACAAATAATAGAAATGTAACAGATTATGATGAATTATAACATTCGCTTGAATGATAAAATTGACAGTTATTTGAGTCTCTTTGGCTCAAGAGACAAGAAAAAAAATTAGACGCTTAGAGTTAAGCCGGTTTAAATCAAAATAACTATCAAGTGCGAAGGCACAGTATGTAACATTATTCCTCTAGCGGTTAAAAAACAAAACTGCATGCATTTTGTGGTAGAACATTGTTTTGGCTGTGCTTCGGCTCTGTGACTGTAGATGAATATTACTACTATATCCCATGTCAATCATGAATCCGTAACCCTGACTGTAATTCAGTCATGTCAAATATTTTACCTGTTGAATTGAAGCAAAACACATCAAACTCTTTAGTGGGTTCGGCACGCCACACGACGACCCCGGTCTTGCCACTGCCGCAGATCTCTTTAACCTGAACTCGGGGAACAACAGCTATTTGCTCGTCTATCCACCCGAACCTGAGATGTAAAAAACGACTGTTGATTATATTGATAAATGAATGTGTTAATTATAATGCTCCATTCAGCTCTGCACACAGTTTGTACCGGCATGTCTCCAGACCGTGTTTATGGGCCTCAGCCACCTGTGCTTTGCTTGCAATGGTCAAACCGAGATGCTCGCAGAGATCTCTGGCCGCCGCTGCGTTCAAGGCGTATTTATTTCCAATGGACACTTCAGTCACACCGGAGACGGCTTGTTGAGGGTTCACTGTCCGTCAAAGGAGGAAAAAACAAGCAGAAGGCAGTCAGTTAGCCATTTTATATAACAACCTGTTAAAGGTGAGTCAAAAGATGTAAAATCACCAAATATTCAACATTTGTATCACATAAGCGAATCTCAATCATTTATAAAGTCATTCCATATAATATAGGCATGCGATAGAAAGAAATAGTATGCCGCCAATAAAAAATTAAGATGAATAAATGCCCTTACCTTTTACCAGATGGATGTCAAAAGTTAGACTAGACACGAAGAAACTATTGAAAAGTGTTATCATCATCATCATCATCATCGTCGTCATCGTCCGGACTCTTGCCATGGTGGTGCAGTCTGCTCACTCTGAGTTTCTGAGCAAAGTGTGATCAGGGATGTGTCCTGAGTGCCAAGCCGAGAGGTTATAGTGAGGCTAATCTCCCCAGGGGAGCGGCCTGTGCGTAGAGGGGCGGTTATTGCATAAATGACCCGTACAAAGTGTCACGACCAAGCCGCCGCAGTGGGGAAGAGGAAACAGGAGGTGCGCTGGCATCTCTGATGAGGGAGCGTGCTCTTCAGGAGTCTGCTTCAGGCCAAGGCGAGAATGTTTTCACCATGATGACTGAAGAGCCGCTGACGCACTGCAGCGCACACTCAAAGCTTTCCATCCTCTGTGTCCCAGCAAGCGTGGTAGAATTCCGGAACTTACGGCAGGAAACCCATAAGCCGGAGCAAAATGTTCCAGGCATTTCAATACCATACACACACTATTTTATAGTGGCCTTGTAACACTTACTGTAGTAATAACAGTAAATGATTCATAATTACATCCAACTGACCCTCAACCACACCCTAATCCTAATCCCATATTAGTGCATGGGGTTAATTAATATGGCCCCGCTTTATATTAGCTGGCCTTAAGTACTGTGTACTTACATCAAAAAATAAGTACAATGTACTTATTGTGTTCAGATTGTATTGCCAAACACTTTTGCTGATATTGAGGTGGGATACGGGTAGAGTTAGGGTCAGGTGTGGTGGGATGGGTCAGTTTAAGGGTAGGGTTAGGTGTAAGGGAAGAGCCAACTGTGTAATTACAAATGTGACTACAGAAATGAATTACAGACGTAATTACATGCAGGTATTTTATACAATGTAAGTACAATGTAAAAACATGTATGTACATAATAAGTGCATTGTATTAAATGATTAATTACAATGTTAGTAGATAGTACCTAAGGCCATCTAATATAAAGTGGGTCCATTAATATTACTGACTATAATATTACTATAACAAGAACACCTTAAAATAAAGTGTAACCCAACTTTAACAAGATTGTCTTAATTTTGACAATTAAGACAAAAACTGTTGACACTTTGAGATGAAAAAAGACAAAATTATAAGATAAGAGTAAATGTCAAAATGAAGACATAGAAATGTTTAAATTATGAGATCATGTTATATATTATACAGTCATAATTATGACAAATATACAAAATTATGAGATATCAAGTAAATGTCAAAATTTCGAAAGTCAAAAAGTCGAAACTGAGATATTAAGTCATTATGACAAATGTAAACAATTACGACATAGTTATTACAAAAAGCTGAAATTAAGAGAAATTAAGTAAAAGTCATAATTATGAGATAATACTTCATACTTATGTCATCCAAGTAAAATATTGAGAAAGGGTTTAACTATTGCAAAAAGCTGAAATTAAGAAATATGAAGTAAATTTCATAATTATAACAAAAATTCAAAGTTATGCGATACTAAGTAAAATCCATAATTGTGGCATGGAGGGAAAAAAAAGAACAAAAAGAAAAATCATGCTTTAGAGAATCATATTTGTCTAAAAGGTCATAATTATGAGATTATCATAATTTTAATATCATTATTTATTTATTTTTAAGTCATTGACAGTCTAAATTATGATATAAGTCAAACATTTTTATTCGTAAATTAGATTTTATCTCATATTTTTTATTTATTTTGTATGTCATATTTATGATTTATGTAGCGTAAATAGGCAGATTTGGAAATGACAGACTTGTGATTTAATGGCAGTGTGAGACGTGTTGTAAAGCTCTAGAGATGTGTGTGAAAATGACGGGTCTTTTTCCTGACAATCATTTGAGAAGCAGGAGAAGAGCAAACGAATCAAACAAAGAGATTTACTGTCACATGGGAAATAATTACACATACTGTACATTTGTTGTGACTTCATTTAGATATGGAAAAGTTGATCTGTATATCCGGTTATTATTATTAGTAATTGTTAGTAATATTGCAACACTTGTTGTAATATGTTTAGGCTGAGTGACAAAACGCTTTTCTATGTTCAGTGACTCTTTATATGTGACATTTATCATTTTGATGAAGTGTGTTTGTGGGAAAGTCTGTGGAGTAGCTCTGAATGGATTTTTTTTCTGAAGATGAGGAGTTTAGATCTGTGACCTCTCGAGTTGTTTGTTCGGCTTTGGTCTCTCAAATGGACAATTTCCTCTCGTTCCCTTGTGCTTGCTTATTAACGGGCTGATGTCCATCTCACTTCCTGTGATATAACGCAGACACAGCTCTATCCCACTTCCGGCAAAACATCTCTCCAACACACACACACACACGCGCTCTCACACACACATACACACACAAAACATCATCATCATCATCATCATCATCATCATCATCATCATCTCACTGCCAGGAAGTGACTTGGAAAAAACGAGCAAATAATTTCTCTGGAAAAACCTGACAATATTTTACCACAATAAACAGAAAAAAGTTTTTTTTTTTAAAGAAATGTTCAATATTTTGGACAAAGAAAATAACTTTGAATAAGTTATAATAAATAATACATAAGTTTTAACCATTAATATTTTTGCATTGTAACATTTAAATAGCACTTTACTTTTTTCATCTACATATTTAAATTTTCATTACTGAGAAACCTATTTAATTATTATTTATCATATTATTTAGATATACATTCTACATCTCGGTTCCATTTGTTGTACCCAAGTCATTATTACAGAAATTAATATAAAATATATTTTTTATTTAAATAAAAAAAGGCTCCATCTTCTTTATGCATAATTATTTTGCTCTTACTCTTAATTTGTGTGTGTGTGTGTGTGTGTGTGTGTGTGTGTGTGTGTGTGTGTGTGTGTGTGTGTGTGTGTGTGAAATATGACCCATACAATTTTTGTTGTGTGTGTGTGTGTGTAATATGACCCATACAATTTTTGTTGTGAATTTCACCAATATTTACTGTACTATGAAAAAAATAACACACACACACACACACACACACACACACACACACACACACACACACACACACACACACACACACACACACACACACACACACACACACACACACACACACACACACACACACACAATAAACTGATCATAGAAGTCAATTTGACATACAAAATGTGACATACAAAGCCAAAATAATCAGATAAAAAGTTTGATTATACAATTGGCATATTTATGTCTTTTTATCTCATAATTATCACTTTCTTTATGCATAATATATATTTTTTGTAGGCCTACATTGTTTTTTGTGAAATGTCCCTATTTACTGTACTGTCTTACAACCACATCTGGTTTTCAAGTGAGTAGAAGTCATAATTATGACATTTTATTCCAATATTTAAACTTTTTATGTTGTAATTATGACTTACTTTCTGCATTTCTTTTGTTGTTGTTGCTGAAATATGACCCACACATGTTCTTTGATGAAACTCTCCTATTTACAGTCTTGTGAAACATTTGAGCAATAGCGCATGTACTCTAGAAACAACCACATCTGGTTTTCAAACACCATTAAAGGTGCACTGTGTGACATTTTTTCAGTAAAATATCCAAAAACCACTAGGCCAGTGTTATATATTTTATTCAGTTGAGTTCTTGGCGTTAGCTGGAGGCAAAACAAAGAGAAACCTACTGGAGGCAGCCAATACAAACCAGCACGGAATCCGGAATTGCATATGTTTTTGGGTGCCAGAGTCGAAGAAGTACAGGCTCCAAATTGAAATTTTAACATTTTTTACCTTTTATTTTTACCTTATATCCGCTGCTACTGCCAGACAAAAAAAACTAAACAAAACGACGACAGCTGTGCTTAAACGCAATTAAACGAGCGGACTGGACAGAAAGGATCATCAAACGTGCACCTTTACTTCAGTCACTGTTTAAAAACAGGCTCACCTTAAAAAAAACTTGCTGGCTAGCGTTAGTGAAGCGATCAGGGGAATCTTTCTGACTCCAGCTAAGCTCCGCCCACACAAAAAACATCACAATGCTTACTAACTGAAAAAGGGTATATATCCCCAAGGTTTCCAACTATTTGTAAAATTTTGAGAAAATTGCTATTTTAACCAATGAACCTGGACGTCTGAGGGAGTCGCCTGTCAATTGTGTCATATCTTACCCTCAGTTTCCGGTTTTATTTTGCAGAAGCGCTTTTCTCTCAGCAGTGTCGACAAGTGTTACAGCAGCCGCTGAACAAACACACAGAGTGATGTCATAACATCATTTTAAACTTAAATGTATCTAAAATGGTAAACAGAGCTGCGTTACCTCATACTCATAACCGGAAAAGCAGAAATGGCACAGCCGACTGTGTCCCGTCATAATAAAAGTCCCGCTGCCCGTGAGCCGTGTGTTTGCGTAACAATCACTCCAGCGGCCTTCTCAGCTCCTCAACACTCGGTCCTGCTCTGCTTCATACTACAGTAACGTTAATAATCACATTCATGAATATGATTTCTGCCAGAGCCCTATCCCGATTCGTCTCCACCGGCTGTGAGGTGAAGACCACATGTCCCAAGATTCTGCGCTCAAACTTGCTGTCCATCAAACTACACCTTTGTTTTGAATAGGCGCAGAAAACTTACACAGTGCACCTTTAAGTGAGTAGAAGTCATAATTTTGACATAAAAAGTCAAAATGATGAGATAAACTGATCATGAAAGGACATTTCTACCACATAAGAAAAAACAAATCATGCTTGGGTAAATCATAAATATGTCATAAATGCAACAAAAAAGTCTAAATTACGTGACATTTTATCTCATAATTTAAACGTCTTGTGTTGCAATCATGTAATTATAATTTAGCAATTTTTATTTTTTTTATTTTTATAAACTGGAGCAATAATAAATAACACCGTAGCCTACTCTAGAAACAACGACGTGTGATTTTCAAGCACCTTTATTACAAGGTGAAGTGGCACAACAGTAAACACAAGCACACATGTGCAAATATGAATTCGTTCATGCTAGTTAAAAGTGCTCTTCAAAGTTGTGAAAAATTCTGAACTATTAAAATCAGAGAAGGCACAAGCCCACACACAACTGTCCACTACCAGTCGCAAAATATTGCACTTCAGGATCTACCTTGGAATGTCAATTCAAATAAACAACATAGACAACTGTACCAAATCCTGTATTAAATATCGTAGTTAATATTTCAAATATATATTTCACAAAACCTGAGAAGTTTAATCATAAGGTTTGAGTGGCAAAATCGTATATCAAATGTGACATTAGTCGCATAAAACGTTTTTCCGCGATAACTTTCCCTATCGATGCACATCTGATCTGTCATCTAAGCACACTTGGTCCCTAAACAATAACAGGTAGTTCTGCTATTCACTAAATGCAGTGTGAAAGACTCGTGGAAACCACATGAGCTGTGTCATTCTGGGGCAGGAGTCTTCGACCCGACATTCAGTCCAAAAAACTTCTTCTTGCCTGGAATGGCCGACTTCTCCGCTGACGTGTCTCCGATGTCGCTGTAGCGGCTACTGAAGAAGTTTATGACGTTGACCAATATGAATAAAGCAAAGAACAGGGTGAGGACAATCCAAAGCACCCGATTGCGTCGGAAGAATTTTGGGCATATCCGGTCAACGAGCTCTAATGCCTCCTCAAACCTGCTGAAATAAAGCACAAAAGCAACATGACTGGAGAGCTATTGGACATGATGTGACAGCCAAACAATTTGAAGTCAGGGTTACCTATTAGACTTCCTGTCTTTATCAGCATTTCCTGTAATTTCCTCTTCAGACTCCTGCTTCTCTTCTGCTTTCTCTTCCTCCTCCTTCAGCTCCTGAAGTTCTTTACACCTCTTCAGTCCTTCTTGGAATCTACAGTGAAGTTCATTATAATAAAGTAGATTTATTCATGTACTGTAGAAACTTATTTTATTTTGCACAGCTTAAATACGATCATTTTCAGGAAACATTTATGCAGCATGCTGTTTCATTTAGCTTTTACTGAAATCAAAATATGCTTTTGTGGTGTATGTGAGTCCCCCACCAAACGCTCTATGAATCTTCTAAGAATATGCAGATTTTGTCTTTGTTTAATCCTGACATTTACCACTTTAGAAATTATGGTTTATTCACATTTAAAAGAATGACAGAAGTAAAACATTTCTCTACGTTTTATTTACAGATTTTTATTTTATTTTAAGAAATTAATTATTTTATTCAGCAAGGACACATTAAAGCTGCGGACTGTAAGTGTTGCCTCTTTGTCGCCATCTCTGTTTGAAACCTGCAGCTGCAGTTATTTGTGGAATTATCATCTTTAAGTGGGCTGTGTGTCGGCGTCTCCTCAGCGCGGATGAATCTAATGTTCTGAGGAGTGTGTGTGTGTGGCTGTCAGTCACCGCAACGCTGTGGATACTGTACTTCAGAATCACAGATTCTGTGTGTTGGAGTATGACCAAAATAATGTTTCACTGGAAAATGTCATCTGAACAGGTAACAAACATGTCTGCCACTTTTGTTCAGACCAGCTGAGAAAAAAAAGCATTGCAATAAATCACGCAACCAGCGGTGATTAAATCTAACAATCGTATTCCTTTTCAAACTACATGACCAAAAAGAGGTGAAACTGTCAAATGATAAGGCAAGAAAATAATTTATATATATATATATATATATATATATATATATATATATATATAAAAATTACCTTAAAGTGGCATTTTCCAATTAATTTGCAATGTACAGTGCCCATTTCACTTTTAATTTGCAAATTAAAGGAAAACTATGCATGTTTCTTTTTAGTTTGATTCATCATAGCTTGACAGGGTGTTACAACCATCCCAGTATCACCAACCAAGTTTTAATCTCATGTGAGCTAGCTTGACTGCTAGTTTGGCACTTGTTAGCTAGCCATTTCTATTTTTAGCTTACAACACAGTGATTCTAATAATACTGGTTTGAATTCATAGACATTTGATCTTATGACATCATCCAAAAAAGGACATCAGAAAGAAAAGTAATTTTTTAACCTCAAAAACAACCTTTTGTGGACAACTCCATCAGGAAGTTTTAAATGTGGCTTCCTTTTTGAAAATGGAGGGAAACTAACTGAGCATGTGGAGAGTGAGTGTCATCACTCTAGGTCATCTCTGATTGGAGGATTTTAAGGCGTTATAACCGCCCCCTGTTACAACTGTCCCTAGTCTCCCCTATTATTAGTGCTAGTGTTAAATTAGGCCTACTGTAGTTGGGTCAGGTGGCTTTAGCTTTTACTGTGAATTTAAGTAAATTTTGTTTTGTATCTATTTATATATTTAAGTATACTTTAAACTTTTAATAAAATGTTTAATTTAAAGAATAATATTTATTTTTTAAATCAATAAAAAGCCATTCTTTAATGTCATCCACCGTCGTTTTGTGGCTCTTTTTTTTTTTTAAAGGATCGGTTAAGGCACCGGTACCGTTTTAAAAGTACCGGTTTGGCACCGGAATCGTAAAAAACCCAAATGATACCCAACCGTACAAATAAATAACATATTTCAAATCAGCAACAAAACCTGACATAAACTTTCCTATAAATGTTTCACGAGTTTACACTTACATCAAATTAAATAGAGTAAAGATAATGCGTATTTGGCGTGCTGTCAAGAGGAGGGCTCTGAATTTTTTTGCCGGAACCCAGAGTACCCCCTCCCTTATGGATTGTGTTGACATCTGATTAAGTTAAAGTGAGGAGATGAGGTGGTGGAGGGATGCTAAAATAAAAATGGTCAACGAGAGAAGGTAAATCTGTTGTATATGTACACCTCTTATCGTTGATTAGATTGATTAGCTTAATGTGCTCCACTTGTGTTTAATTAGGTTTAATTATCTGAACGTGCTTTTGATTCCATTCAAAAAGTGAAACTTGTATATTATATTCATTCAATTTGGGATTTTCCTTAGTTGTCAGTTATAATCCTCAAAAATCTGTGTATATGAATATATTATACAAGTTTCACTTTTTGTATGGAATTTATGAAATAAATCAACTTTTTGATGATATTCTAATTAAGTGACTAATTATATGTTAATTATAGTTAGCAGATTGTCTAAAGTTGACCATTGAAAAAAAAGTGTAACCCACATATTTGTTTATAACTAATCAAAACTGAGGTGGTCCCCATTTCCCCCCAACTCTGCTTTTCAAATGAAATTGGCACTGTTTCTAGAGAATGTTTTGCAACTATGCACAATGTAAGCATTCAGTGTGCCAAGGCTGTTACCCTTTATTAAACGCTTCTTCTTCAATCTTGGCTTTGATCTCTTCTGAAATCTTCTCTGGACTGCAGACAACTTTGGTTGGCGTTGCTTCACTTTCCTGCTCCGTCAGAGGGTTTCCACTGCTTTGTTTCACATAGGAAAGGAAAGACAGAGATGGAGCAATAAAAAAATTGCCATTACGCAGATGTGTGGGAACAACAGCTCTCTCAGACCATAAACACAGGTAATAACAAAAATAACCTCTGCCCTAAAAGAGATTCTTGAATACCACTGAAAGGTACATGGCACACATACCACTGCAGCTCTGACAAAGGTGTGACATGAAAGGTTTAAACATGTCCTTTGGGAGGTCTTTAAACAGCACTCAGTTTAAAATATAGTATGCATGTTACCAGATTGTTATTGTCTGTCTGTCTTTGAGTTAAAACCCGGCATTTGGATATGACAGTCCGGTGACGAGCTCTTTGCCTTTTCTTACTAAAACAATATGGTCGGACACTGATGACTGCTTTTTGTCAAACATTCCTGTCCAAATGTTTAGATTTAATCACAAAATAGGATGTTAAATTGACTGCAGAGGGGACTTTTGTGGGATTCTTGTGTGCTATTTTAAGCACAGAGAAAAATGAGAAGATTTGGTAAGTTATAAACTTTTATTTGCCATGCATTCTTTATTGGCATCTGTGGTTCCACGGATCCAGTCTTAAAGGTTCTAAAAGGGGTTTTCACAGCAATGCCAGCGAACTACCAAATGTGGTTCTCCAAATAACCTTTAAGTGAACATTTCTTAAAAGAACCATTTTGTTTTAGTGTGGAGAATATTTTTTTAAATATAAAATCACTATAAAGAACCTTTTGTGCAATGGAAAGGTTCTTTGGAAATTAAAGGTTCTTCGTGGGAACCATTAATGCCAATAAAAAAAAAACTTTATTTCCAATCACAAAAGGTTCTTTAAAGTGCTTCTTTATATTATGAAATACACTCCTTCTGTATTTGTATACGTTTCGTAACATTTTGTTTTGTTTTGAGTATGGTCCTGTATGATGTTATAAACGGTGTGGTGATTAATAATGATTACCACACAGCTGCGCGCCGCACCGGTCTCGTATCTCATGGAGGAGCTTCAGCTGCATGAACGGAGGAGCGACGACAGTGAAGGACGAGAGAGGACCAGGCCTGGACTTTATGTTGTGTTTTGTCTGTTTTATTTGATGTATGCGGCAGCCATTTGTTAGGGGCTGCCTGCTTTACATTCATTTTGTGTATTTTTATTAAAGTGTTCAATGTTTTCCGGTTCCTGCTTCCTTCTTCCCATAACACTGGTGCTGAAACCTGGGAGGAAGGAGCTGTTTAGGAAGGTAAAACAGATATTGTTGATTTTCGTTAGATCACTAAATCAACATGTCACCAAAGAAGTGTGTTCTTGGTTGTGAGGGAAAGATAACCTCCAGCTTCCCAAAGAACCTAGTGTTAAGGGAACAGTGGATGCAGTTTGTTTTTCCGGGAGCAGAAACGGAGCTGTGCAAATGTGTTTGTTTCAGTGACAAATGTTTTATAAACATGGCCCAGTTCGACGCTGGATTTGCAGATCGTTTGAAACTGAAAGATGGAGCGGTCTCAGCGATAAAAGATACCGGTCGTGAGTGGAAACCACAGCGGTGAGTGAAACTGCATCAGATCGGCGCGTAAGTGCATATAAGTTCAACAACACGAAGAACGTATAGTGAATCAAAAGTTATCCAGGTATAATATGATGACATATTGTGTGTATATGTGTGTGTGTGCTCGTGACTCTTTGCTCCTCCCACAACACGCCTCCTGAGAGAATCGGTATAACTGTCTTTTTTTTTTTGACAAATATTTTTTTTGAAGGATCTAATAAGTAACATTTTACAGGAGGTAAAACAGTTAAGTTTCATTTTATCTTAAACAACTAGAACACCCCCCCCACCCACCCACACATACAAACAGAAATATGAATAATAAAATAAAATAAAAAATTAGTTTTTTATTAAAATTAAAAAAATATATATATATAGAAATTATATTTAACCACGTTCTAGGATAACAACGTTTCCCCTTCTTTTCTCCCTTCTACAAAAAAAGTTCTATAAAAATTTCTACAAAAGAGTTAGGAATTCACACACTAAAAAACAAGCACAGATCTGCATACCCACATTTAAAGAGCAGTTGGTTAGTCAGGCTTTAAATGTTCATTTTCACAACTGTTGAACACGCTCCTCAGTTCCTACCCCATTAAGGTAGTTGACCACTGATTTGATTAAACCCATAAAAATAATATTAATGATAATAATAATAATAATAATAATAATAATAATAATAATAATGATGATGAAGAAAAGAAAGAAAAGAGAGGGGGAAAAAAGAAGGAAAAAAAGTAGAATATAAAATAAAAAGGTGTCTCATACTTCAGGCAATACTTTAAGATTCTCATAATATGTCACAAAGGGCTGCCATTTTAAGTAAAATTTCAACGTAAATTTAACCTTTTCTAGTTTAAGAAAAAATAAAGCATCCCTTAACCATTCAGGCCACTGCTGGTGGGGTAGCGGATGTCCAAACTAATACGATTCTACGACGGCAAGAAGTGATGTAAAAGTGATGATGTCCGATTGGTCTTGGGTTAAAGTTAAGGTCTCCTTTGGGATATATCTGTCTTTTATAAATATAATAAAAATAAAGACTCTTCAGAGATATGAAGGATGCAGTATTACTCTATAGCTACTCAATTAAAATGAGATTGGCAGAAACTATGTGTGTTATGACCAGGCCCACACGGAATCTGCACGCACAGAATTCAGCAGAAAACTTGTAGTGTCCGTCATTTGAGCAAACACAATCGCGTGCGTGATTGTGAGGGGTAGGTGCGCTTACTGATGTGATTTTTTTTGTGTGAGAGAACGATATTTAAATATCTCAAATAAAATTGACCATGGAGGAGTTAAAGAAATGGATGTAGCCTGCAATAAGAGAGATCAAGCTTTGTTTTTTTTTTTTTTTTACTATTTGGATATGTATTGTAAACCTTAAATAACAGTTAAGAAGTGAATATTTTATATTTTATTTATAATGCTTTCAGTTCCAATATTTGTAGATCTTTTTAACGCGTTTAAAACCCAAATCGACCAGAAATCACAAAAAAATTCCACAGATTCCATGTGGCCCTGGTTAGGACCCTTTTATTTCCTCAACCTCATGTCTTTCCAAATGCGTAAGACTTTTGCTTATCTTCAGAACACAAATGAAGATCTTTTTGATGAAATCTGAGAGCTTTCTGTCCCTCCATTGACAGCTACGCAACTACCATATTGACGCTTCAAAAAGTTCATAAAGAGATCATTAAAACGAATCCATATGAATTGAGCGGTTTAGTCCAAAGACTTGATTGCTTTATATGATGAACTTATTTAATTTAGGCTTTTATTCACATATTCAAAATGCTCTTGGGATAACTCAAACTAGTTTTTCTATGGCATCTCTGTGACAACTCCCTTTAGGAACCTTTATTTTCAAGAGTATAGGTGAATAAGCTTCTTTAGATTAGTTTCCTATCTACAATGTAAACATGCAAGTATTTTGATGAGGCTCAAACTGATCCATTGTTTTAAGCAAACTGAGGTGACCTAGGTTGTCTAGGAATACAGTCCAGTTCCACAGCATAACAAACAAAGTCGAGAAAGGCAGTGACTTACGGTTTGTCCGGCACATCTTGTTGTGTAGGGTCTGACGAACTGCCATTCTTAATGGTGTTTGCCTCACACTTAAAACAAAAGCAGAACACAATCAAGTAAGAAATCCTGAAGGTCTCATTTTGATGAATGGCTTTGTGCTCAAACGGTCACCTTGATGATATGCCACATGTAGGAAACGTAAAGATAAAGCATCATTTATTACACGTGTGTGCTGACAGGCTATAACAACAGCTGACTAAGCAGTGCACTTGAGATAGGACTCACCACTACAGGAAGTGCACCGGGTGCAATGTTAGGGCCAGCGGTGGCTGCCGTCTGCCCCGGGATGTTGAGTAGATTAAACTTGGGAACTACAGCCACACTGACTCTCCGTCGGGGCAAAGCCTTAAGAGAGACAAAGACACACTCTGAAACTAAATACTTCATCCTATGAACACTTTTACTCACGTTCTCTCCGTCTCTGATCTACATTACTGATGTTATTGGTACATTATTAGAAATAAAGGATTTTCAATGGTTTTTGCAGCACCTTTGTTTCAGCAATTACATTTGTCAGCAGTGTAGTTACTTTAAATATAATGCGAGTTCTCCTACGTGACTTAAAGTCTCACCATTAACAAGTGTCATCTTGTACTTCGAGGCATATCCAAATTTGTGTCCAATGAAACTGTTCTTCCTAACACTGCCTTGATCTGACTAGCAAGCAAATCTAATGGTAAACTAAAAGCTATTGACAATTTAAAAAACTTCCTGTTTTAGTTAGAAGAACCCTTTCTTGAATTCTTTAGGAACAGACTACTGCCTACCTTTCCCATTTGCAGAGACATGGACCTTGATGTACGTGGAACACCATCATCTGCATAAAAAGCATAAGTGAAATATGAAACAGGCATGTTTTTTTTGGGGGGAAACAACTGCGGTTTTGAAGTCCTGGATAATGGCTTCAAAGCTTTTTTTACCTCCAGTGTCTATTGAACCCCCATAGCAGCGGTTGGAGTTTTGGTTGGCGAGCTTCTTGAACTCCATCAGCTCAGCGTGGTCCTTCTCGTACGTCCTCTTCAGATTCTCCACGTACTGCATCATAACCTCAGTGGCCTTGTTCATTCTCTTCTCCTGCCATGGCCAAAGCAAGGGTACATTATCATACACACAATCCACTGTGTACTGTGCTTCTGCAGAACACTGGGTTTTTAGTAAAAAAAAATAACAAGGGTACCTGTGACTTTATTCAAAATTCAGAATTTTTTCCCTCATAATTGCGAGATATAAACTCACAATTGGGAGAAAAAAAGTCAGATTGGCGTGATGTAACCTTGCAATAGCAAGAAATAGATTTTCCCGATTTACTAAACAGGGCAAATTAGCATGAGAGTGCAATTCCCAAAAAAGCACAGATGTGAGAGGAAAGTTCAGTGTGTGATCTACCGACAACATGCAAATTAAAGCACACAGACGCAGCTGGATCATTTTCATAATAATCAACACAATCTACCAAGAGCAGCGCAAATTAGCGTCTGGTTTAAGACATGTTTTTTTTTTGGGTGGTAAATAATGCCGCAAACACTAGTAAATGAACATGCATAAACCTAAGTAAATCACTTTGCACGATTCATTTAAATACTCTCCTTACATAAATTTTGCGTCTGAAATGGAAACTCCTACAAATGCATATGCATATTTTCAGATTTTTTTTCACTTCAAGCCCTTAGTAAATCCTGACAGTAGTTTTTCAATAGCAAAAGAGTGTTTGTGCTGGTGCAAGCTGTTCCCACAAATCTGGCCTAAAGTGAGAATTGCGAGATATAAAATCACAATGATAATTAAAAAAAATAATAATAATTCTGAATTGTAAGGTAAAAAGTTTACAATTACCCACTGGTTACTTTTTATTCCATGGCAGAAGCTTCCATACAGGATAATATTATTAAAATAAAATGTTATCTCCCAAAAATGGATATACTGTAGAAGTTGCTAGGTCTCTGGTTGTTGCTGGACCATCAATGATGTTAATATAGTCTTAAATGACGTCAAGTAAATTATCAAATATTTCAAATCTGTGTCACAAACTCCTTTTAGGCCAGTATGACTGTCAGGTTGTTATGCAAAAGTAGACTTAAAACGAATGTATTAATGTGATGAGTATCAAGGGTGTTAATCTGATCATTCTAAGGCATCTGCAACATAAAATATCACTCATCAATCACACATATCAGTCACTATTAAGTTTTGGGATGAAAGAGCAAGGCGTGGTAAGTTAAGGTAATGATTCTTGCAGTGAACCCATGCAGGGCCTTATAGTGTCACCGCTAGCAATAGACATACCCCTGAGTCCTTCTCTGCTAACTTAGTTTACTTTAGCTTGCACATTAACCTAAGGACAAGCATGACACTTAGCTAAATCTATCACAAACATCTCTTATCTGCCAGGAAATAAACATTCCCATCTAGTGCCCCCTCTACTCCACCAAGACAAGGGATAGTTTTCTCATGAAAACATGAAGAGCACTTGAAATGCAGAGAGAGACCCTGAAGGGAAATTTCCCACAAATTCAAAAAAGTGCAAAAAAGGTCCATTGTCAACAGTGTAGTGATGTACGAAGCACTGCTCACACAGAAGTCACTTTCAAACCAAGCAGTCAAAGCAGCGAAATTGTGCGACCAACTAGAACATGAGTTCACTCTGTGTGGAGAACTTTTTGGCCCTCATGCGAAACTGCCAGTCCTTGTCCAGACTAACATGTTTTCATTTTGAAAAATGCATCTTTTTCTCTCTGTTTTGGCCTTCCGTCCACACAGAGTCTGTGTCTTTGTCCTGCGAAAAGAGAGCTTTTTGAAAACACTTAAGTGGATAAATTGTAGTTAATTGCGTTGTAGTTTGAACTGTGAATCCAAACCTGTCCAAACTAAGGTTTTGGAAAATGATGATGCATGTTTAGTCATGTGATGCATGTTGAACCTATAGATATGTACTGTATGTTTATACCACTATTGTGCCTGCTATATACTCACTTTTGCAAAGTTGCTAAAATATGTTACTTTGTACACTCTTCATATCACAGTCCTGCAAAGATGACAGAAAATGTAATCGCAATTGCTGTTCTGTGGCAAAACATGAGGGTAGTTGCATTTTAGACCAAACATATAAAGGTCTAAATAGATCCTGCCAAAAATATTTTTTGACAAATCCAGCCATAAGAACTTTATTAGGTCTGTTCCGTCCGTATCATCTCAGTGAGCTTATGAGGTTTCATGCATACACAGTAAGGGGAATTTAGCGCTTTCCGACGTTTCTGTCTGGATGAGAAACTTTTAAAAAAACGCTTGAAAATTATAGCGTAGATGGTGATTGTTTTGAAATGAAAACGCCATCTAGTAATGAAGATATAGCCCCATTCATGTGGATTCCTATTGTAATGACCAGTCATTATCATTTTGATCCACAAAACTGAGCAATGGTAAATGTGACCACACCTTCACACAACCCTGTTGAAAAAAACAGCATATGCTGGTTAGGTATGTTTTGAAGAATGGCAGCTGGTTTGAGCTGGTTTATGCTGGTCCTTAGTTGGTTTATGCTGGTCTTTAGTTGGTTCATGAGCTGGTTTAAGCAGGTCAAGTGCTGGTTCTAAGCTGGTCCTGAGCAACTAGTTCCAGCACAGGACCAGCTTAAACTAGCTCATGACCAACTAAGGACCAGCATAAACCAGCTCAAACCAGCTACCATGCGTCAAACCATACATAATCAGCATATGCTGATATGATGTGAGGCAACGTGGGGGAGAGGACGCTGGCGTTGTCTGTTCGCCGCTTCTCCACCCACAAATCATGTTAATGTACTATTAGATTTAGATTTTATTTTATTTCCTTATGTTTGTGACTAGTCTAACAGTCAGAGCTACAATTGGGACTGTTGCTGATTGCTGGCAGCCACTGAGAGGACGTTGTTCGTCATTTTCGCCGTTTTCAACCGCTTCTCTGATGTTTATGTTTGAATTGCTGCGGTTGGTTCTGGTTTGGAGGACATTTGATGTTTCTCGCCGCGACTGCTCACTGGTGGTCTCTCTTGGGCTTAAGCTGCATGGTGGCTGAAGTTTGCACCGGGCTAGCGTCATTCGGGCCATCGTCATCGGCGTCCGGCATGATGTTGGGATGTTCCGCTTCTCGGCTGCGCCGCTGTTCCGTCCTGCATTGCGGCCGTGGAGCGGCTTGGACTTCTGCGCCGACCCCGGTGTGTCCACAGAAGTGCCCGGAAAATGTTCTGCCTCCTGCATGGTGCTGCGGCGATCCCCATCGTTTGAATCGTCATGAAGACCCATCATCTGGTCTTCAGCTGTCATGCCTCAACAATGTCATCGGGACACACTGCCGCTGGGGGAAATCTAAAACATGGAGTGGACCACAGTGTGCTGCGGAGCTAACAGAGACTTCCACCATCAGCTGTTTTCTGTTCACCATCAGCTCTGTTTCTGTTCACCATCAGCTCTGTTTCTGTTCACCATCAGCTCTGTTTCTGTTCACCATCAGCTCTGTTTCTGTTCACCATCAGCTCTGTTTCTGTTCACCATCAGCTCTGTTTCTGTTCACCATCAGCTCTGTTTCTGTTCACCATCAGCTCTGTTTCTGTTCACCATCAGCTCTGTTTCTGTTCACCATCAGCTCTGTTTCTGTTCACCATCAGCTCTGTTTCTGTTCTGTTTTCTGTGTTGGTTGATTGTTTGTAGTATTCTATATTTTTACTTGTTATTCATTTTTTTGTTATTTTTTCCCCCCTTTGTTGCACTTTGAGATTCTTCGGAATGAAAAGTGCATTATAAATAAAATCTTAAAAAAGATTATTATTATTATTATTATTATTATATGCTGTTATTTTCAATAGGGAATAGTCCTGATCACGTGAATTCATATTGAAATAACTGGATTTTAACATTTTTTGGCACATTTTGAGGGCAAAATCCTGTTTTAATAGGAATCACAGTATGTGAAACAGTTTCGCGTGAAGGTGAGGTCACATTTACTGTTGCTCGTGGGCGAAATCATTTCAAAAGTCATTTCAAAAGGAATCTGTGGATTCGATAGCTCCGCTTAAGGTTGAAAAAGTTCCCCTAGGAGATTTAGCTCGTGTTCATGTTGTTCAGTACAGCTGCTTGGATTGAAAGTGCCTACTATGTGAGCAGAAATCTCTATGCTATTGACAATGGACCTGTTTTTGCATGTCAACCACATCTTGAGGGTAAAAAAGTTCCCCACCCTAAAAGAGGCTTCTGTGTGAGCTGTGCTCCAAACATCGCTACACTATGTGACCGCAGCTTTAGATGTTCACAGGAAGTTATGATGCTGCAATGATGAGCTTCTCACCTGCCGCACGGCTCCCACCATTTCAGCCCTGCTGGAGAGGCGGTTTGTCAGGCGATGCAATACGGCGATCGTTTCTAAGAGTTGCTGGTAAAACTCACGCTGCTCAACATTCTGCCACACTGACACAGTGCTCTGGAATGGACAGCAGACAAAAAATTAATAAAAAAATCAAGCTATATTCCAGTTTATTCCCAACATGTGTGTTTATGTGGGCTGATTGCATTTAGGTCTGACCTTGAGACTGCCTTTAAACTCTTCCAGTTCCTTCTCCGTGTTTTCCTCAGTCAGCATGCGCTCCCTTTCCGCCTGTTTCAGCCGCGACTCCAGCGTGTAATTGTCATTGCGGAATGCCAGGGACAGCTGCACAAAGGCGTTCTGCAGGGAGAAGACAGCAAACAGGGCCATTAAAGGATTAGTTCACTTCAAAATGAACATTTCCTGATCATTTACTTACCCCCACGTCATCCAAGATGTTCATGTGTTTCTTTCTTCAGTGTAAAGGAAATTACGTTTTTTGAGGAAAACATTTCAGGATTTGTCTCCATATAATGGACTTCACTTCAAATAGTTCTGCACGATCCCAGACAAGGAATAGGGTCTTATTCTAGCGAAATATATACACTTTTTTTACATAAATTGCTCTTTTTGCACTGCTCTGTGACGCATAACGGATTGTGTAATCAGGTCAGAAAGGTCACGCTAGGCGTAGGCTGAAGTACCGCCCCCATGTTTACAATGTGCTCGTGCGAAGACTAATACAAACACACATCAGCAAAAAAAGAAAAACAAAAGGTTAAAAAACGATGTCTGACAATTTTGAAGTTGGAGGTGTTAGGGCTTTTGTATTGGTCTATGCACGGTCACTCGGGGCGGTACTTCCGCCTACGTCTAGTGTGACCATTCTGGTGTGATTACGCAATTCGTGACATTTCACAGAACAGCACAAAAGGAGCAATTTAGGTTAAAAAGTATATACGCTAAATGTTTATTTTTTTAGAAAATGACTGATGGTTTTGTTAAATAACATGCTATTCCTGGTATGGGATCGTGCAGAGCCTCTGAAGCCCTTCGAAGCTTTAAAACTGCATTGATTTGGGCATTCAAACCGTTGGTTGCAATTGAACATTACATTGAGAAAAATCCTGGAATCATTTCCTCAGAAACTTATTTCCACTGAAGAAAGAAAGACATGAACATTTCATGAACAGAATCTTTCCTGTAGCTCAATGAGTAGAGCATGGCGCTAGCAATGCCAAGGTCATGGGTTCGATTCCCAGGGAAAGCAAGAATTGACAAAAATGTAAAATGTGTACCTTGAATGCAATGTACGTGCATAAAGAAATATGATTAACATTACTGTGAAAAATACACTACTGTATATGTCTTAAAAAATCTCACCAAGGCTACATTTACTTTATAAAACCGTTCTCTTTGATGTGAAAGTATGTCCAAACGTTTGACTGGTAGTGTATTTTAAAATGTAGTTTATTCCTGTGATGACAAAGCCAGTCTTCAGTGTCACATGATTCCTGATAAATCATTCAAATTTTTGCTGCTAAAGAAACATTGATCAATTTAGTAGTAGTCTAAAACTTTTGATCAATTTAGTAGGTCCTTGCTGAAAAGTAGTATAAAAAAAATACTGCACAGACCCCAGTTTTTTGAATGGTGGTGTACATTTGATTTGTCACATTTGTAGGGTTTACTACACATGACAGATGAACAACTTGACTTTACATGAGGTTGTGCTTTTGAGAACTGGAGCAGGACTAATGAAAGCAGAAATATCATGGGAACTTGACCGTCAGGATCAAAGAGAGCGGCAGCAGAAGAGCCAGTATTGTCTGAATATTAGAGAGGAAAGTACATCCAGCCCTTGACCCTCACTAGCGTCATCCTGGGAGCAGACTGTAGGCATGCTAGTTTCCTCACAGGGGACAGGAACTCACTAAAACCTATCAAATTGCTATGTCCTAAGCCAGGCTCAGCCATGGCCTTCACTTACAAATCAAAACAGCCTCATTGTGGACAGCAGAATGAACTGGAGCATGCAGTTATGACAACATAATGACTCCTGCACCCCTGGACTGTATTTTCATTTGTTACAGAGTCCAAAACTAACAAGGGTCAAATACAAGTAAAACTTGTTGAATAATCTCATTGTCATGAAGACATTTTTCAAATAAAAATACATCTAAAATCATTTATATAAAAATGAAACTCAAGAATATACACACCTCAACTTCCTTCTCTGAGAGCGGGGGTGCACTGCAACGAAAAAAGAGGGGAACAGAAGAAAAGAGAGAAAATGTTATGGTTGTAAGGTTTTCGTTGTGGGGCATTATTAGTAGGTGACTGATAATGATGGATTTATGAGCGTACCAGCCAGGTAAACCTCTGTGCAGTTTGAGCTTGCGTAGCATGACATCTGAAATGTTGGGCATGGCGTCAGGTTTCTCTTTGGCCTCCTCTTCACTGGGAGAGCTCATGAGAGGAGAGGGTGGACCTGAGAGACAATTACTAAGATTTAACACAGCATATTTAAAAGTACACTACGTTACTTTTCTGTTGAACATTTCCAAATCTGATTAGCGAGTACATAATAAATCAATTTTCCATACTGTGTTTTTGTCTTATGCTGAATCACTTTGGTACACCTACACATACACCTACACCTATTTTACAATGGAATTAAAAAAAATTTGATTAATAAATAAAAAGCAGGTCAGTACACTTAAATATAGTTGAGATTACTAATGTCTATGAATATTAAGATGCAAAAAAATGACACATTAAATCCCATTAAAAAAATGGGTGACATCTCTGCCTCATGTTCTGGGTTCAAAACAGTAAAATGAATATTCACCCACATAATGGATACTCACTATTCTATTGAACACAAAAGAAGATATTTTGAAGAATGTCGATAATCAAATTAATTGATTTCATAGTATTTTTTCACACTATTAAAGTCAATGGGGTCCAGCAACTGTTTGGTTAACAACATTCTTCAAAATATCTTCTTTTGTGTTCAATAGAACAAAGAGGTTTATAGGGTGAGATAATGATGACAGAATTTTCATTATTGGTTAAGTTCTACTGACAGCATTTGTAAAACAGCATAGAACATAATGTTAAAAAGTGTTTTCATTTTATGAGATTATGAGATAAAATCACTAATAATTCTAATTTAATCTCTGTTATTTACAATTTTTCATGCATGATGTGAGATGCCAGAACGGGTTTACACAGAAAAAACACATAATCCAAATAATTCATCTGCCTAAAGCAGAAGACAACAACTTAAATAACAACAAATATTTTGTACCAAACAAGCAATATAAATGCCTTTAAAAAAAAAAAAAAACTGAGGGATGATTCAAAATGATTGTCTTTGGTAATAGACAGTGTCTTAGATCCTGTCAAAAGAGCTAAACCTGAGTAGAGGCAAAGTTATTTTAGTATTATTGATTTACTGTTATATATTTTATAAATTTTTTGGATGTAGGTTTACTTTTGTATTTTAAAATGTAAGTTTTTATTTTATTTTTATATGTCTATATAGTTCCTATTAACTTTTATTTCAGTTTTAGTTTTAGTTATTTCTGTACTTTAATTTAAACAAATAATTATGAATATAAATAATTCCTTGGCAGCTAGATGCAATATATATATATATATAACCCTGAGCAGAAGAATGCTAATGGGATATTCTGGTGAAAAGCAGAACAAATCTTTAATGATTACTTCACTTACAGGAGTAGTTCACCTAAAAATGAAATTACCTGCATGATTTACTCAAGCTTATGTTTGTCCAGATATGTATAAATTACTTTTCAATCAGACCAATGGTCTAGGAGAATTTTGAAAAGTAGGTTTTAAATGAAAATCAAAATGGTGGACAGGATATTTTCTGACTATGGCAAAATATGCATGTTTTCAGCATGACCCAATGAATCTATTAAGATCAGTTTCATAACAATAGGCTAATTTAATCAAAAGTTATTAGCAGTTTTGGAAAATTCATTATAACTTTTGACCACAAGGTGGCGCTAGCATTCTTAAAATACAGCATTTTGTGAAAAAAAAAAAATGAAATGGCTGATGTGGGAAAATTGGGTATCGTTCGACATGGCATGCTGCAACAATTCTAAAGAGACCAGTTTTGTGAATTTTGCCACAACCGTCCAGAAGTTATGTCAATTTTTCCATATCTACTTACCACTAGGTGGCACTGCGGCGAAACTGTGAATGTACCCTCAGGTCATGGTTGTCATAACACTCACTAAGTATGGTCAGAATTCGCTAAAGCGTTGCGGAGATATAGCCTCACATTAGTTTTGCCGTGTTCATCAAATTTGTTCAACAAAATTCGTTATTCAAGAACGGTTTGACGAATCGACCTGAATTCATAACTATTGGCGGGATAGTCTGAAGATGATCTGGAAATCAGAGCAATGGCCTAGGAGGAGTTTTCCGGAAAACTCGTAATGGCTGGAAAATTTTCCTGACAGAAAATTACATCATAGGATGCAATCGAATCATCCTGAGCCAAGGAATCAGAGAACATTTTTTTGTCCCTAGCCCTTACAGTTCAATAGTTATTAGCATAAAGGTGAGTGCCAAATTTCATAACTTTCCCACAAGTGATTCCATTGGCTGCCATAGACTTCCAGAGCGGATGAAAAATCATAGGACAATAATGATTACAATAGGTGCCCCTAAACATAAGCTGCAATAATCTTATGCATAGACTGACTCAAGACGATCGCACCTCGTTCCTGCTCGACGGTTTCACTCAGGTCAGGAAGCTTTGTGCTGTAGATGCTCTGGTTACGCACCAGTTTGTGCTCCTAGAAGACGAATAAAAACGATAAACCAAATTTTAAATAGTGATTTTGCTAAATCAGGGACATATTTCCTTTACTCTGACAACTGGCCTAAAATCTCAGAGAAAGCCATAAAAGGAAGATTAAACTATTGAAACAGCATGTTATCAGGTTGGCCAAAGACAACAAAGGATTACCTCACGGAATTTGGACAGTTTTTGAACAGTCCCAGGTGGCACAGGGAAGTCCTTGTACCCAGAGGACGTAAACAGAGACTCCCTTGATTTGTCAGGAAAGGACAGACTCTCCTCTCCTTTGGGAGCAGTATTCCTTATGTTCATGGAGCCCACCGTGTCCCAGGAGACGGCTCTCATCAGAGGTGGGAAGGCCCCTATTGTTTTGATCTCGGCCGTGCACGGGGCTTGCTGTGTGGGTGGCCGGGGGACGGGTTTGGCGACCCCTGTGGCTAGAGGTTGACTGACACCACGGCCAGGAGTCTCCTCCTTTTTCTGGGCTGTGTGTTCAGAGTTCTTCCCCTTGTCCACTGCTCCATGATGGTCTGGCATCTCCTTCTGAACCGCAGGAGGATCTTTCGGATAACGCGGGGTTAAAGTTCCAGAGGACACCTTTCTCTTGTCACTAGGCATCCACTCTACTAGCCTTGTGAAGGTCTGAGGAAGAAAAAAACAAAAGAGTGTATTTAGTGATTAAAGAAAAACCAGTGTACAAACTGTTTGGCATTTATGTTGTTGTCTCTTTAGTGTTTATGTGCAGCAGTCAGCTAAAAAATGACTGCAGGTAATTTTACTTTCAGTTTGGAATTTTATTTTGTCATTCAAATTCATGTTAAAGATTAGCCGGTTACCATTTCCTTCTTCCCCATACTTCTCTGCTGACAAAAATCCAGCATAAACCAGCATGAATTCCATTCAGGCCCATGCTGTTCATGCTGGTATGGTGCTGGTCTAGCTGGTGGACCAGCATATTCATGTTGTTCTCATAAGCTGACCTCAGACAACGCCATAAAAAACAAATCTGTACTTATTTTCACAATGGAATCATTTTGGTCAAAAAGTCTGTTTGTGCAATACATTTCAACACTTAGAAGAAGGAAGATTTATGTGAGGAGAGAAGAAGGAATAACTTTAGTTTCACAAACCTCCTGATCCGGCTTACTGGTTTCCTCTTGTTCATGGGTAGACGGTACCTCTAGATGCTGACCACATGCACAAACAAAAACAGTTCAATATTTATTATCGCCAAGGGGACACAATATCAATGATGTACAGAAGGGAATTAGAAGTGACGCTCACCTGAGTTATGGAGGGACTTGCTGGAGGAGTTGCGGTGACCTCGGGACCTGGTGGAGCAAACAAAACCATTTAGCTTAGATCAACCATGGAGAGGAATTCTGCAGGCAAACGTGAAAGAAAGCACAGCATGGTACCTAGTTGTGAGGGTGCGGAGAGGGAACTGCTTCTGGATGGTCTGGGGGAGGAGCATGGCGTTGGGTTCGGGGAGAGAGCTGTAACCCAAAGACAACATTAGCCATTTTTGGACAAAGTTTGGATGTTACTTCGCTTCATCTCTTATCGACCTGTGAATATCCTGCAGCGGTGCGGTGTGCAGGATAAAGGAGGAATTTTGGCTAGTGCTCAAGACAACTGAGGACACGCGGACATGATGTTAAAGTATGATAAGCAGGGAAATCGCAAAAGCTGAAAATAAACAAGCTGCTTCTGAAATAAACACTTCAAGATTGCAACAAAAATATTCACTACTTGGAAGACGTGCTCTTCTTTTTTAATATCAATGGGAACTTATTTTGGCAACGCTGTAATTCAAGTCCAATTCTCACTATTAACTAGTTGCTTATTATCATGCACATTACTAATGACTTTTTAAACGCATATTAATGCCTTATTCTGCATGACCGTATTCTATATACTTCATCCTCCACAATAGCTAAACTTATCAACTACCTCACTAACTATTAATAAGCAGTAATTAGGAGTTTATTGAGGCAAAAGTCATAGCTTGTAGTTAGTTAATAGTGAGAATTGGAACATAATCTAAAGTCTGACACATTATTTTATTTATTTATTTATTTATTCATTCGTTCGTTCGTTCGTTCGTTCATTCATTCATTCATTTTATTTTATTTTATTTTATTTTAAGTAATTCTTCAGTTGACCAGTTTCTCAGTTGACAACATGACAGGCTGTCAGTGACAGAAAAACTGAAAGTTTTTCAGTTCTGTATCTACAATGGAAGTCTATGGAGCATTACTGGGACAAATGCTATGCGCAAGGATACTAGAAAGGGACTATACTTACACACAACTGCCCAGAAAAGCGCTGCATGACTGAAACTTGAACATTATTGTTGAGCGAAACCTTTTTCAAATATTAAATGAATTGATCCTAGATCAGTAGTTCTCAGCCTGTGTAACTCAAAAGCCCCTTATTGAAGGCCACAGAAGTGAAGGCCCCCCATACAGGCTAAATACATTTTGTAATTATTACAAGAATGCCTTTAACTCCTTTTTTTATGAACACATACAGGGCAATATACTACATAAACCAAACACAGTTCATTTTGTGATTCCAGAGGTTTCAAGAACCGTATGTTTGACAAAAAAAAAAAAAAAAAAAAAAAAAGTTGGTGAGGGGAAAGGAAATAAATAAATAAATAAATAAATAAATAAATAAAAATATGATTGCAGTTTTATTTAGTAGTTAATTAAGTTAGATTATTTTAATACATGGAATTGTTTTACTTCATAAATGAATAAATGATTAAATGAATAAATGAATGAATGAATGAATGAATGAATGAATGAATGAATGAATGAATGAATGAATGAATGAATACATACATACTTTTAAATGAAAAAAAAAAGGTGCAAAAAGCAAATTCTGAGAAACGCTGTCGAAAGTGGATCAGACGAACACCGACACACACTTGTAGCCGATTAGTAGTAAGGGGCATGTCCACTCACAAGTGGGGAGGTGCCTGTGTTGCGTGTTCATGAATTTGTAGGCAGAGCTATCAAGATAGGGGTGTGATCCTTTCTGTTAGGGGTGTGTTTGTTTTATTGATTTTAGATAGCCACAGCGTTTCTCAGAAATGCACATTTAAAGGGATAGTTCACCAAAAAATGAAAATGTAGTGTTTATCTGCTTACCCCCAGTGCATCCAACATGTAGGTGTGTTTGTTTCTTCAGTAGAACACAAATTAAGATTTTTTAATTCCAACCGTTGCAGTCTGCCAGTCATAATGCATGTGAATTGGTAAAAATTCTATGAGAGTAAAAAAAAAAAAAACAAGCTTAGACAACATTGATAAAAACCCTGCTAATGATGACACATTGTTGTCTCAAGACATGAACCGATCGTTTTTTGTGAGAAACCCAACAGTATTTATGTTATTTTTTTACCTCATATCAAGACGAATCTCATCTAGTGTTCCCATCCGCTATTACTTCTGTCTGGTAAGGTCAAACCGGCACAATCATATATAGATATATTATGTAGATGCCTCAATCGGCCGATCCGCGCAGGCACTGAAAGGGGGATTCTGAAATCCACTGCCGTTTCAATATACCTGTATATAGTACATATATCCTAATTAACTTCATAATCAAAACCTTAATCAATATTTATCTTCCTACATTCTTATAATGATTCTATCCAGTTATGATTTTGCTTTATGTTTCTTGTTTTCTAAAGTGTGTATTTGTTCTCTGAGGAGTGACTGAGGGTCTGGCCTAGAGATGTGTGATGTGTCACTAAACACTTGATAGCAACAAGGTGTTGTGTTTTTGGATTTTGGAGGCATCACACACCCCTAACATGTCAGGAGTGCAGAAACAGCATTTGCTCACTTAGCCCGGCTTCCAGAGATGAAATATGGATTTGTCTTTCATTTAATTTATTTTATTTTAGTCCTTTTATAATTCCTTTTACTGAAACACTAACAAGGCTAGATGAATATTGCCTGTGCTATTGTGTGTCCCTCTCACTGAAAGAAAGCACTTTATCAGTATGTTTTGGTTAGAACTGGCTAGAACCGGAGCTTAATCAGCTCCAACCTGGGAAAGACTGTGTATCTGTGTATGTGCGCAATATTCTCTGTTACAGATCAGTGTTGAGAATGGTGTACAATGGGCATCCTAAGAGATGGGTGGACTTATTCTGGGCGAGCTGGTGCCTGCTCCAGATCTGGAAGGTCACTACAGGCCTAATTCGGGGGTGGAACTGACACGAGTGGAAATTTACCATGACTGCGCATCGTCTCTGAGCCAATCAGAACCATCCACATTGCAGTAATGACGTGGATAAGACCTTGAAAACGGTATAACTGTTGGGACAATTTTACGTATGTACAATAGGGCGAGGCAACGAGACGGTGAGAGAAGGAGCGCGGCCTATGAACTCCTTGTGAGACTTGAAGCTGGCTTCTGCTTTTGAAACTGCAAACTATTCTTAAGTAATTTTTGCTTTTAATTAATTGCAATCCTGACTCTTTGTCTTAAT
Source organism: Pseudorasbora parva (assembly GCF_024679245.1). Classification (NCBI taxonomy): domain Eukaryota; kingdom Metazoa; phylum Chordata; class Actinopteri; order Cypriniformes; family Gobionidae; genus Pseudorasbora; species Pseudorasbora parva. Next base: position 7,113,177 of record NC_090172.1, on the reverse strand, counting down.
TTCTTCACTACTGGTCCTGGGTCATAAGCTGTTAACCCCTTACAGAACTAATGAGGAATCTATATATATATATGATTGCACCAGTTTGACCTTATCAAATGGAAGTAATAGTGGGTGGGAACACTAGATGAGATTCGTCTGGATATGAGGTAAAAAAAATACATAAATACTGTTGGGTTTTCCACAGAAACTGATCGGTTCGTGTCTTAAGACATCAATGTGTCGTCACAAGCAGCGGGATTTTTGTGCATGTTGTCTAAGCATGTTTATTTTTTCTCTCATAGATTTGTTACCCATTCACATGCATTATGACTGGCAGACAGCAACGGTTGAAGTTACAAAACTTAATTTGTGTTCTGCTGAAGAAACAAACACACCTACATCGTGGATACCCTGGGGGTAAGCAGATAAACATCACCTTTTCATTTTTGGGTGAACTATCTCTTTAAATTAAGTTTATATTGAAAGGCATTCTATGGCCCCCAGTTTGAGAAGGGCTGTCCTTACTGAGGGTGTAATCGTGTTGTACCTGTGGGTGAGTCAGAAAGGCTACAGGTGGAGCGTCGGCCCCTGCGCAGCAGGAAGCGATCGCTGACTTTCTTGGCCTCCTCGAGCAGCTCCAGATTCTTTTGACGGTCCTCTTTAGATAACTGCAGGTCAGGAAGTTGATCCTTCACCAGGTCTATCACGTGTCCATCATCATCTCAAACACAAATGAGCAAACACAACCTAAGCACAGCTGTAAAACACACCACCCCGCCAACTCATCTCAAGGGAGAAACAACGTAAACAGAAATCAAAGTGGAAGCATTTCAGTTATTTTGGATGCTTCTTTCTATTCCAGCCATCCATAATGTATAAAATAAGAATTAATCAAATTTAAACACATAGGACCAGATTCACTAACAGCTTGTGCCAGCGCGAATCCTCTTTTGGCGTTAAAAAGCTACTGTCAGGATTTACTAAATACGCGCACAAAATAGTGTTTAAAAGGTGTGGACAGGGTTATTTTTGCGGCTGATCTTATTGCATATGCATTTTAAGGAGTTTTCCTTTTCAGAGGCAAAATTTATGAGAGAAGAGTATTTAAATGAATCATGTGAGGTGATTTACTAAGGTTTGTGCTCGTCAATTTACTGGTGTTTGTGCCATTATTTACCACCCCAAAAAGAGCACGACTTAAACCAGACGCTAATTTACGCTGCTCTCGGTAGATTTGGTTGGTCGTGTGCTTTTTAACGCTTTTCACGTGTCGTCAGTAAATCACGCACAGAACACTCCACTCCCTCCTGCATTTTTTTTGGGGGGGGGGGTGGATTGCGCTCTCATGCCAATTTGCCCTGTTTAGTAAATCTGGCCCATTAAGTTACATTACATGACTATTTTTACATTGCATTTCATGCCATAAAAAAAAAACATAATTATCTCTAAATACTACAATACATCTAAAACAGTATCTTTACATTTATAGTTGAACATACCCACTGTGGTGATCGGACAAGAGGATGCAGAGTTTCGGGAGAGACGAGGCCTAGGGCTGTGTGGTCTGACACAGATTAGAATCACATTATGCCAACACCAAGAAGTTCACATTCAGCACAAGTACAAACTGTGACTTCTTTTAACAGCTTTTTACACTGATTGAATTACTGTCCTAAAACTGACGTTTAAAGGTTAATAAATCAAAAGAGATTCTGTAATGGGTGTCCGACATCAATACCTTGCTTTCTCCAAAGGACAGGACTCCTGCTTGCTGACTTGTCTTGGAAGCACAATAGCTGGCGGAGTCATGCTTACATTCACTATCTTGCTTTCAACTGGAGCGTACTGCAAAGGAAACACAAGGTTGCTTCACTGGCTGGCTGTATTTTTTTTTTGCTCACATTCTTGGAGAGCAGTGAGGGTTTTACATTTAAAAAAAAGAACACTTTTTCTTTGCAAGTTGAAAATATTTTGCTAAATGTTCACATTCGGAAAGATAATGTTAATTTAAGAGGAGTTGGGGAATGTTCCCATTAAGCTAAAATGTAATCCTGCCTGTTCCTGTCCGAATGCATTAAAATAAACTGTATAGACCTTTTGTAACCCTGGGCCTGGGTTACAAAAACCCATAAAAAAAACCTATAAGCTTATAAAACTGTCAGAACTTAATATTTTTCAACTAAAACCATATTGTATCTAATCATTAACTTCTCATTCACGAGTTCACACTTATATCAATTAAATAGAGTAAAGATCATGCGTATTTGGTGTGCTGTCCGGGGAGGGCTCCGGGCAATTTTTGCCCCAACCCAGAGTATCCCCCCCTAGTCTAGAACTAGACTGCATGTATTATGATTCTTTTGATATTTATAGGAGTTTTAATTAAGTAAGTGAGGAGAAGGGGTGGTGGGGGGATGCTAAGAAACTGGTAAATAAGATGTCGCTATACTCCTCCTATCATTGATTAACTAAATATTTGAATGTGCTCCACTTGTGTTTAATTAGTTTTAATTGTCTGAATGTGCTTCTCCCGAAATTAGTTTATAAACTAATAAATAAACTTCAATTAATTAAGTTTTGAATTATGTTTAACCATGCTATTACCTCATTTACCCCCCCCCCCAAGAACTACAGCTACATATTTTTGAACAATATTCATGAGATTTTTTATTTTTTTTAATATATCATTAGATTAAATTTATATAAACATTGCCAAAAGTATTGGGGCACCCCTCGATATCATTGAATTCAGTTGTTGCAATCACTTCCATGGCCACAGGTGTATAAAGTCAAGCACCTAGGCATGCAGAAAGAATGGGTCACTCTCATTTGCTCAGTGAATTTAAGCTTGGTAAAAAGTCCATTCGTCAAATTTCCTCACTACTAAATATTCCACGCTCAACTGTTAGTGGTATTATAACAAAGTGGAAGCAATTGGGAAACAACAGCAACTCAGCCATGAAGTGGTAGGCCACAAAATCACAGAGAGGGGTTAGCACATGCTGAGGCACAGTGCGCAGAATTCGCCATGTTTCTAATAATTACAGACCTCCAAACTTCAAGAGGTCTTCAGAAGAGTTTAAGCTGTTATAGCGGCAAATGGTGGGAACCACATTAACATTTTAAACCCTACAGATTAAGAATAGGATGTGATTTAAAGGGGGGGTGAAACACTCAGTTTCAGTCAATCTCATGTCAATCTTGAGTACCTATAGAGTAGTATTGCATCCTTCATATCTCCGAAAAGTCTTTAGTTTTATCATATTTATAAAAGAAATATAGGCTGTACCGAGTCTTTCCGGAAAAAACCGAGCGCCTGGAGGCGTATCGTGTGGGCGGAGCTAAAGAATGACAAGCGCGCAAAGCGGTGACGTCCTCAAGCGTGGAGAAACCCATCTATCTCAGCTAATACAGATAATGATCCACAATCAAATCTGAGGGAGAAATAAATTGAACAGGAGAAACGGCAACAGCAGGACGTCCGTCTCTGTGGTATGTAAGTTACTGTATTTAATGGCCTCTCCACATTTCTGTGTGTTTACTCGCAGTGTATGAGGACATGATTCGGTTTATGGACTATTGTATGCGACTAGACCTTAGAAGTAGCAAGCATACTGTAACGTTATACACAGAACAACAATGGAGTAACCGTTAGCGCATTTGAATGACGAAGCACGCGATCGTGTCGTTTACTGATGTTTACTCATGCGACGGTAGCCAATAGCAGAGACATTTGAAGCAGTTTAAGTTAACTCACCGTCGAAGCTTTATTGCTGGGACCGCTCCGTCAGAAACACACTTCTTTGGTATGATTTGGTAAAGTCCTGTGACAGCAGTGGCGTGTAAATCCATTTTGAGACGCAACTGAAACGATGTTGTCAAGCTTCCCGTCATTTCTGCGTTCAAATCGGTTCAAATGCAGCGCTGCCTTCACGGAATGCTGTGCTGAAGCGTTGAAGTCGCTCGACGTCACCCATAGGAATAAAGTGGAGCGCGGCGCCGTTCACAGACGACTGGATCTGCAGCTGAGAGACTGTTTACAGCGTGCTCTAGTCACGCGCGCGCGCGCGCACCCTACCGGGAGAAGAGCCCGTACGGCCCATACAAGGACCTTCCGCTCTTATTAACGTCAAATAGACCCATACTCGAAAAAAACTCGCCGAAACTTGTGAGAAACCGGAAGGAGTATTTTTGACACAGAAATACTCCATCAAACGTCCAACATTAGTTTTTGAAACTTTGTCTATGTTTAGGATGGGAATCCAAGTCTTTAACAGTGTAAAAAGCTCAGTATGCATGAAACAGCATTTCACCCCCCCTTTAAGTTCATGTGCATGAAAAGGGGCGGCAGTGGCTCAGTGGTTCATGTAGGTTGCCTACAAACCGAAAGGTTGGTGCTTCAATCCCCGGCTCCACCTGACCAAGTGTCGAGGTGTCCATGATGAGCAAGACTGCTCTCGAAGAGATGGATGGTGCCTTACATGGCTGAAATCGCCGTCGGTGTATGAATGGGTGAATGTAAGGCAAAAATGTAAAGCGCTTTGGATGGCCATAGATCTGTTGAAAGTGCTACATAAATGCACTCCATTTACCATTTAAAGGCAGACATCCCAAAAGTTTTGGCAATATAGTGTTGGTAAAAACTTTCACTGCAGGACTGCAGTCTGTTCATAGTTAAAGAATCTTTCTATTATAAAAGTAACATTTTTTTTGTGAAAACCCCCCATTAGCATTATTTAGCATTAGAAGCGCTAAATGACAGATTTACAACATGGCACGTAACATCAAGTGTTATCATACTCATACACAAGAACAATCATGCAGAGCCAAAGTCCTTGCTGTCTTTCGGTACACAGTGTAAGATTTATTTGTTTGGCCTTTATTCTGGGATTAGATTACTGAAGTGTAATATGATTTTAAAGAGTGGTCTTATCTTAGTCCCAACCTTTTAAGAGTCACTGCATGAGTGGATTGAACTCACTCAAGAATAACATAATGACTATGAAACAACAACCCCTGACAGGCTTTGATGTTCAAACTGTCTATGGTCTCCAAAGGGAACACAGACCAGTAAATCCTGCTTGTGTCCTGAAGCTTGTCATCAGTGGGGCAATAGTTCTCACTCACAGACCACGACAGATACATTCGTAACTGTGTAACGTGACATTTTCAAACCAGTAGGATTTTAAACACCCATTTTGTGGCATTAGGGTACTGATAATATCTCAATCAATTGGGAATGGAATGTCGTCTTTCAGGAAAAGATTACACTCATTTTCTTCCTCAGATAAACAGGGATCGTATGTCAGTGAGGTGGTTAGTGCACGTGTTTGAAAGGTGGAGAGAGTGGCCAGACTCTATATTTGGTGTCATTTTTAAATATATGTACAATGTAAAAAAATGTACAGTATGCGATAAGTGCGTTGCATCAAATGATTAAATTAATGTTTAGTGAAGTTAAAGACTAAAGAGTATTATAACGGCATACTAAAATTATGGATCAGCATTTACCTTGGGTTTGAAATCAAGGTTTGGTATGTTTTCGGTACACCAGGGAGAAAAACAACATAAGATTGCTTATTTTTTCTTTTTAACAAGCAATGTGCTACAACTGGATGCAACACACTTTTTGAACTGCAGTTTATTGTGCTGTTGTAAATGTAAGAATATCTTTTGTTCACTGTTAAATGCTAATTATTTTAGTGAATGCATATATTAGTCAGAATTATTGCACTCTCTGTTTGACGCGCATGCGTGTCTGTCGACGCTCCTTCAGTGAAGTTTAATGGAGACTTGCTTGCTGTCGGGATGAGCCTCTTTGTAAAATGGAAATACTGTATAACATTTACAGATATGTTTAAGTTTCAAGCGTTTAATATACAGCAGGTCTCGTGATTATAACCCCTTTAAAGGTAAAGATCGCCGCCTGATTATTGTTGTTCAACATTCACTGCACCTTAAAACATCACACTCTAATACACCTGCCATGCCAGGAGCAATTCTATTCCAGAATAAGAATAAGAATAATGATAAAAGTCTCATTCACAGAAGAGGTGTGAAAGGTTAGTCGAGTGAGAACAATAGAACGTGGATGGAGCAGCTCTCCTCTCCAGACACTAGACAATAGACTGCAAAAGGGTGTTTACATGGCAATAAACTATTTTATTAGCATCTTATCAGCCTTCTCTAAAAACTCGCATAACCTGGTCTTAGAAAATATTTTATAAAATGCATAGTTTTAGAGATAACATCCTCCGATTTGAAATGAAACATGAGCAGACTTGTGGCTTTTTACAAGTTGCTACACCACAGCCACATAATGTTTATACATTTAAAAAATATGTATTCTTAAAAAAAAAAAAAATGTTTTGTTTGAGCTTATATATATATATATATATATATATATATATATATATATATATATATATATATATATATATATATATATATATATATATATCCATATTAATGTGAGTACAGTGAGTAATTCTGAGTTCTTTAACTCAAGCTTTCTAAACATATTATGTGTCTATTCAGAATGAGTTATGAGCAGCAACCTTGTTATTTATGCCACACTTGCCAAAATGGGGGGTGTGCAGTAAGGTGATAACTCAGATTGTGCACTTTTTTTCGCAGCAGGTTTTTCTCTTCTCCATTATTTTTTTTAATGTGTTTGTGACATCAAAGTATACTTGTCACATGCCTGTCCTGTCTTGTGTGCACATGTGGGTTTAGTGATGTCGAGCATGTGCTCCTGTCATTGTCAGTTCCCTCCCCCTTGTTATCTGATTAGTGTTTATTGGCCCCACCTGTGTTCCCTGATTCCCTCTTGATTTCTTCCCTTTATAAGCTCCTTGTTTTTGTCAGTCTTGGTCGAAACGTTGCATGTTCTGTCTACGTCTCCAGGTTTCCCCTGTGATTCTGTTTGGTATGGTTTGAGTTTTATGTTACAGTCTGATTATGTGTTTTCCCCCCTCATGGGTTTTTGGTTTTGAGTTTGTTTTCTTTTTGTTAATAAATTATCATCTTCTCCTGCACTTGAGTCCTCGCACCATTTTGCTTTGTGTTGAACGTGACAATACTGACATATAAATAGTATTTTCAGGGTTTCAAATTATGTTCTGCACGCTTAAGTTTGCATGTGCGGTGGTTAAAACAATGCTGCATTTATTCGGTACAAATGTGAGCAAAACCAGCTGATCATACATCAGGTCAGATCGGGTCTGTTGCATCTTAAAGCTTGGAACATACTCTGCAAGAACAAAGACATTTGTTCGTTTTCTCGAAGTGGCAAGAACAAAAACAAAGTTCGTTCAAGCCATTGCATTCATACTTCATGAGAAAAGCAGGTGCCGGTCATCTGTGTTTCTCCGCATTAACCACACCCACTTTAAATGTATGACATCACACAATAGTTCTCGGACACCCGCAAGAAAAAAGTTCTGCTCCGATGATGTGTCGAGAACAAGCTGCGAGAACTCCCAAACCTGAGCTCTGAGAACAAAATGACGTAATTGGAGAATAGAGAATAAAAAATGACGCACAACTTTGCTGGAAACTCAGTCTTAAGGCACACCAAGACAATATTTAGTATGGAAATTTGGAGTCATAAACAACTTACAGCTCTGGAAAAAAAAGAGACCACTTAACATTGAGAAGCCAATGGAAAACTAGCAGATACGTTCTGCACCTGCGTGAGAGGAAATAACTGTTTATACCAGTATATGGTAGTAGTCTATATCCATCATTCAAGAAAAGAAAACCAAAACTAGGACTGCGGATATTTAAACCATAAACAGTGCAGCGCTTGCTTACCATTCAGAATATGAATTATGTTGATCAGATGGTCTTCACTTCCTTCATTTTAGATGGTCATGTCATTATGAAAATATTTATGTATTGAAACTCAGGTAAGATGAGGATCTGTGAAGAGCTTTCTCTGTGTGCCTTCTTGCTTTTATCACATCAATTTTAATTTAGCCAATCAGAGCGATATTTTTCACCAACTGACTTACACCACCTCAACTGTGGCCAAGCAGCCGCAGACAATGCAACAACACCACAAAAACTGGTCTGGCAGATATTCAACGATGGCCAGGCGTTGGCAGGCGTGGCGTGTCATGGCCTTAAGATTCACACTTGTAGTTACATGCCCAGAGACACAGCTCTTATATACACTATATTGCCAAAAGTATAGGGAAACCGCTCCAAATCGTCGAATTCAGGTGTTCCAATCACTTCCATGGCCAATGGCGAATAAACCAAGCACCTAGACATGCAGACGCTTCTACAAACATTTGTGAAAGAATGGGTCGCTCACAGGAGCTCAGTGAAATCAAGTGAGGTACCGTGATAGATTGCCACTTGTGCAATTAGTCCGTTAACTGTTAGTGGTATTATAACAAAGTGGAAGCCATTGGGAACAACAGGCCATGTAATTTGCAGGGTCAGCGCATGCTGAGGTGCACAGTGCACAGAAGTCGCCAACTTTCTGTAACTACAGACCTCCAAACTTTGTGTGGCCTTCAGATTAGCTCAAGAGCAGTGCGTAGCGACCTTCATGGAATGGGTTTCCATGGCCGAGCAGCTCATCCAAGCCTTACATCACCAAGTGCAATGCAAAGTGTTGGATGCAGTGTAAAGCACGCCGCCACTGGACCCGCAGTGGAGACGTGTTCTCTGGAGTGACCAATCACACTTCTCTATCTGGCAATCTGATGGTCGAGTCTGAGTTTGGCAGTTGCCAGAACAAACGGTACTGTTTTTTCTGCATTGATCTGAATAGACAAATGTGGAACATTCGTGTTGGTGTGAACATAGATTAAATGGATTATCCAGCAAGTTAGCTGGATTACTTTTCCGGTGTCATCAACATAATGTGCCTACACAATATATCAGAATCCATGCACCATCCACCAGGTCACATTTTAATGTGGATTCTACCCAAATGTCTGTCTATCCTCCCAGAAGTGCTATTACTACATATCTCTAGACTTTAAACAAGCCCGATCTGGACCTGAGATGAGAAGGCGTCACAGCTGTGATGTGAAAAATATAGTTTGACTCACTGTGGAGGGTGAGCTGGATGTACTGTCGAGCTCCTCAGGGGAGTCTTCCTCTTCCTCGGGCAGGGTGGGCATGGCAGGGGTGAGAGGGGGCCGAGAGCGTGTGTGGGGGAAGATAAAAGGGGTGACAGACTTTGTGACGAAACTATGAGCTCTAGTTAGTGATGTTCGCTCGTCCTGTGATTGTGTGAACTGACATACAGCAGTTGGGTCCCCTTGGTCCTGTACAGACATACACCACAACATAACACATAAAACATCATTATACAGTATATCATTATACTCTTACAAAACAGTACTGTGGCAGTACCATGGTACATTGATGTTATAAATGAATACCATATTTAAACTGAACTCCAAGGTACCTCAAAGGAAACAATGAAATAGAGACATCCTAGCCTGATTAAACGAGTGACCATTCTGATAATATAGCATATTTAATGGAAAACAACCTAGTTCTGTTGAATTTTTGATGCGATTATTGAATAAAAAATACATAAAATGAGTGTTAATTTTATATGTACCTCTCAGTAGCAGTGTTTAAACTGTATTATATATAGTACAGTGCCCTCTACTAATATTGGCACCCTCTGTAAATATGAGCAAATGCAGCTGTGAAAATAAATCTGCATTATCCTTTTGATATTTCATTAAAAACTGCACAATATTCAAACCTTTCATTTAAGTAAAACAATTGAAAGTGGGGGGGAAATCTCATTATGAAATAAATGTTTTCTCTAGTTCACGTTGGCCACATTTATTGCAAACTCCTTTTGCCAAGATAACAGCTCTGAGTCTTCTCTCGTTGAGTTTGGAGAACATCTGACAAGAGATCAGAGATCATTCCTCCATCAGATTCACAGATCCATGTTAGTGCTTCTTCTCTACAGTTAATTTTTTATAGGGTTCAAGGTCAGGGAACTGCTCAGTTTTTTGCTCAGTGACACATTTTTGTTTTGATCCTGATAGAAGATCCAACCACGGCTCATTATAAGATTTCTAGCAGAGGCCGTCAGGTTTAGATTTTTTATCTGATGGTATTTGCTAGAATCCATGATACCATGTGTCTGAACAAGATGTCCAGGACCTCCAACAAAAAAATAGGCACACAACATTAAAGATCCAGCAGTGTATTTAAGAATTTTTTAGGCTTTCTTACCCTAAGACTCAACTACTCTCTGCAGTTCTTCATCTTTGCAGCTGTCTTTGGCCCCTCAAATTTCCTCCTCACCGTTCATTAGGACAATATAGACACAGGTCCTCTTCCAGGCAGATTTGTAACATCTTTAGTTGATTGGAGCTGCTTAATTATTTCCCTGATGGTGGAAATGGGGATTTTCAATGCTTTAGCTATTTTTTCACAGCTACTTTCGATTTTGTGAACAATCTTGCTCAACAATCTTGGTTTTACTCATTGTGATGAATGATTAAGGGAATTTGGCCTTTGTGTTTCCTAATATTTGTACTCCTGTAGAACGGGAAGTCATGGCTGGACAATTTCATGCTCCTAGTCATCCTGGTTTGCTAAAAATTTTGTAAATAATAACATCCTTCAGAGATATTTTACTCTTTATTTTACTAATTTCTAGGGGTGCCAATAATTATGGCTAACATGCATTGGAGAAAAACATTTATTTACTAATGTGAGTTTCACCCCACTTTCAATTGTTTTACTTTAATGAAAGGTTAGAATGTTGTGATTTATTTTAATGAAAGATCACACATATAAACAATGCAGATATATTTTCACAGCCACCTTTGCTCATATTTACCAAAGGCACTAATATTAGTGGAGGGCACTGTATATTTTGCCATTATCTGTTATCGGTCAACATGTTCACTAAATCAGTGGTTCTTAACCAGAAGGACTTTAAACATGGCCGTAAAATTACTTAAAATATGACAGCACAAGCAAGATACTTCTTAGACTTCCTGTTGGACCTTCCTAAGAGAACACCAAATAATAGTAGTATAACTACATCTAACATTGTGTTTTTTACATTATAAAAATAATATAGCCTACATATATGCACACGTTTTGGTTGTTTGTAAAGAAACCTTTTACCCAAAATGTGAAACTGCCTGTCTTCATAGCAAAATGTATGCATGTTTCCCCCACTGGCATTTGTCCTATCACAAAGCCCTATCTTATGTTCCTGGCTCCCATATAGTTTCAAGAGGAAATGTTTCCCTTAAACAAAGTAACAGTTACTGATGGCATCTCATGTACAAAATACTCCTATAGTGATGACCAGCGCCCAACAAGAGCATCTAAAAGGTTGTTCATTAAGAAACTAAAAAATCTTATTTGCAGAATAAATGTGTAAACAATATCAACAGTGGAGTACTTGCCTATATTACCCCTAACATCTTATCTCTACCATAAACACACGTCTAAAAATACGCATGAGTCATTAATGCTGCAAATCATAATAGGGCTTGAAGTTTCAATTGTGTAAAGCCATTTGTCTGTCGAGTTATTTTATAAACACAGCTTGGTCACAAGATATAAATCGAGAGCCTTCATTCTCCCAAAGGAATGCATTCCATATTGGTTTAAATCCATTCTCATCTCATCTAACGCAACCAAAGCTATCTTTGGCTTCCTGTACACCCAAACAAAATAGGATACAATTTCAGAAACAAATGTTGTTTTAGTGAATGTCTTATAAGGGAAGAGAAACTGAACAGTGTTTACATGTTGTGAAAGACAGAGAATTCACATTTGAGTCATTATGATTGTACAGAGAAAAATAGACTCCTCATTAGTAATAAGCACAACAAAAAAACCTGCATCACTCATCCCACACATCTTCGTAGCATTGGAATCGCATTAGTGACTAATAAAATAATGGCTGGAGAGGCCACTGCATCTACATTTTCAGTTAGTTTTTATATTTTCTGAAGAAAATGCGAGTGGTGCCTGTACAAAACTCACAATGTTATGGTTGCTAGGATGTTGCTATGCAGTTGCTAAAGTGTTCTGAGAAAGTTGCTGTGTGGTTGCTAGACAGTTCTAGGTGGTTGCTAGGGTGTTGGTTACTTTCTGGGTCATGTCAAAGGATCCCACATAAAAGTCGAAATGGACAGGTTTCCACCAAGGTTGCCGATTTTCTATTAATATGAACAATCAGAATTTTGCAAAAGCCATTTCTGATAAAACAGTGTTTCCACGAGAATGATGCAGAATATAAAGGCACATTTATTAGTTCAATACAATGAACTGTTTTCAGAATTCTTTGAACTTGGAAACAACCAGAGCAATATTTAAGATGCTATGCAAATATATTTGTTGGTTTATATAAGCCCCTTTCACACATCCCTATCATACACCCGGTGCAATGCGGTGCCAAGTGTTTTTTTGCTAGTTTCAGCCAGACGCAGATATCATTTTCACATCCGGCGTCACGTTGTTTAAATAGCAAATGCACTCTGGCACATCAAACTTTTTTAAATGTTAAAAAAAATAAAAGAAAGGATTTCTCTCTGGGAAGCGTTCAGTCTTTCTGCTTGCAAATTCCACCAAGTAAACAGCGAATCCGCCATGGTACGACCGCAACTGACTTTTAAAACGAATGGGAGATGAGACTCTGATTGTTTGATTGCATGTTATGCCTAAAACACACCCATGATTCATTAAGAGACTAGGTCCAACCCTTTCGCACCATTTGGACACTTTCCCTGTCGTTCAACTAGCAAAAGTGGATTCGGACACCCCCTAAGTGGTGCCAAGCCATGCGCTTCAGACCATGCTCTTAGATCATTAAAACAGGGCCCAGAGTCTTTACCGGTAAATTACCTTTAAGAGATCAAGTGTGAACAGGACCTTTTCAAAAAAAGTAGTAATATTAAAAGTAAATTACAGGTAGGATGCTGTGTGTGAACAAAAAAAAGAGAAGATTATCTGTATGAGCACATACAATGTCAGAACGTGCTGACGTAAGAAGTCTGCTCTGGGCCAATCATAATGTGACGTGATTACTCTGCGCTAGATGAACACATTTGACCATTGTGCCACGCCTCGCAGCTTTTTCAGCATGTCACGCTCGAGACTCAGCCTATAAAGATACAGGCAAATAAAGATCATTTCCGGTGACTGACATCACATAATTTGCAGGTATCTTAGCGCTGATGAATGAATGGTCTCGTAACAGTAAAAAAGCCAGAATGCTGTTGCTTGTGTGAACATAATATTTGTGTATTAACTGGCAAAATCATTCTGGTAATTTACTGGGATTACTGTGTGAAAGGGGTTAGTCGTCTCTAAAGTAATTATTCAGTCAGATGAAGTTAGCTTCAGAAGTCCTTCTGCATTAAGGAATTTATTCAATAAATGCGTTCTGCATGTCTCATTACAGAAATCGATTTTTATCTGCATCAACCAAAGTGTGTTTTTTAAATTACATCTTGCTGTTTTCATTCAGCATTTTTTTAAACAATATCCCAAACCATGCATTAAAATGACGATAGAAATGACTGATTCTGGTCTTTAAAAATGTTTAATTGCCTGTTAGGTCAGGACTCTCAAAACAGCATCAATGGAAGCGCAAGAAAGATTGACGTATTTTCAGGGATGTCGCTTTTGTGAACCCTTACTGGTCTTACTCCTAGATCACGGGTATCCAATCTTGCTCCTGGAGTGCAAGCGTCCTGCATAGTTTCGATCAAACTTGCCGAAACACACCTGCCTGTAAGTTTTCAGTAAGTTCCAGAGGACCTTGGTTATTTGTTTCAGGTGTGTTAAATTGAGGTTGCAAGTAAACTCTGAAGGAAGGTGGCCCTCCAGAAACAGGATTGGATACCCCTGTCTTAGATCACAGAAAAATACTCACATCCCTCCCTCCATTGGCAGTGTATAGCCCTATTCGGACAGGATTAGATTAACATGGGGACGTCGGGGTAAAGTCATTTTACCTCAGGACGTCTGTTATATTAATGGTCAATTCGCACAGGATTAAGACATCTCAGTAAAACTAGCAGAAGTGGGAGGAGTAACTCGCTTTACACACCACGGTAACCTCCGTGTCGTCATGTGCGTATGACATTGCTGTTATCATGTGAGCAAACACATGAGCGCCAGTCTGAACTCTGTCTACAATATAATGTTTGTTTTAATAAACAGTTAGATCCAGTCTAACGATTCTGATTGGATTGTGTTGGTAATAGACACTTTCCTAGAGCTAAAATAAGTGTTGTGCCTCTAATAAGTGCTTTTGATCTTCTTTTTGTTTTAAATCATATGCGGAAAATACTGGAGGTTTGCCACAGAGTTGTCCCTCCACCTACAATGCAACCGAAGGATTCAAGCACCTCAAAGAATGCAAAATGCCTTTTTAAAAAAACTTTTAAAAAGGAAATTATGGAATTTTACCTCACATTTTTACAGCGGGTCTATTCGAACGGGATTAGTATTACCCCAGGTCATTTTTCCGGACCTTTTTACAGAAGGTAAAAGTCTTGGTAATCTTTACTGACATTGTCCGTAATGACTACCGAGATGGCACATTCGGACGGGACTAAAATCACAGAGAACCACTGGTAATAATTACTTTACCTCCACGTCCCCATGTTAATCTAATCCAGTCTGAATAGGGCTTATGACAACCAAAACACTGGAAAGGATGCATTCCTTAAATGGGAAAACATTGAGTCCAGGTCAAAAGGAGGAAGGATAATAACAGGTGCTTGGCAAATGATTCCAAAGGTGTAGTAAAATTCAGTAAACAATGTGTTTTTATCAATATATATATCTAAGGTGCACCGCCCTTTGTGGACACTGAATCAGTACCAGATTAAATGATATGGTTCCACAAAGTGTTTGATAATAATGTATATAACTCACCCCTGGAGTGTCAGTGAGATCAGCGGCTTGGACACTTGGACACTTTGATGTGTCGGAGTCCCTTGTTTTGGGTTCCTCTTGAGTCTCACTGTTCCCTGTCCTTGCTTGACTCTTTCCACTGTCCTCAGATTCCTCTGGACTCCTCCCAGTGCAATCTGACTCCTCAGGTCCCTCTTGACACCTCCCGGTATCCTCTACTGGGTTTTCTCCTGATGAACTGAATCCTTGGTTATCACAATCTTCCACTGACTTGGAAGACTGTCCTTGGTTCAAAAGCTTTAATGCCTCTGTTCTAGCGCAACAGTCTGATTTTTGGCACCTCCCAGAACTCTCTGTTTGTCCTCTGCTGTTTTGTAGCTCAGTTCCTTGACATCCAGCCTCTTCTTTATTCAGACTCCTGCACACTTCCTTGTTGGTGGCTAAGGTGCTCTGACTGGCCTCTGACTTTGGGAAGAAGCTGTCACTGCTTGCTGGCCGGTCTAAACTATAGAAAAGCAATAAACAAAAGTCACTTGAGAGAATATAGCCAATTCAATATAGAGCAACACAATAATATACTACTTATGAAAGAAAGTATGAGTAGTATCTGCCCATAGCGAACCTAATGCAATGATATTAGGTGTTTGCAGGACATTGCTAGGGTGTTGCTATGCAGTTGCTTTGGGATACTATAAGGTGCTTCTTAACTAGGATGCTCTGTAGTAACTAGGGTGTCCTATTTGTTGCTAGATATTTATCAGGGTGTCCTGAGAGGTTGCTTGGTGGTGTTTTAGAAAATGCAAAAATAGCATTGAGTTGTTCTGGTGCCAGTGCTGGGTAGCAATTGATTATATGTAATCTAAATTATGCAATTAGATTTCAAAGATTAAAGCCACACTATGTAATTTTTCGCCACTAGAGGTCACCTATTCAAAACAAAGGCGAGATTGATGACGCCGAGATTGAGCGCGTATTCATGGAAGATGTCATCTTCACCTCACAGCCGATGGAAAAGATTCAGACGGGACATGTTCATGATTAATGTTACTGTAGAATGAGGCAGAGCAGAGTGCTGTGGGAGCTTTTAAATTGTCCTTTCTTAAATCTAAAACTTCTTATGTATGTTCGAAAATGATATAATTACATTGAAAATTGAGAGGCCATGCTGCATAAACTATTTAATCATTTTTTGAGTTTTAAATACAAATCTATTTTAATTTGACATATTTCTTTTAATTAATTCTTACTTTAATTTATAATTAATAATAAATTATTACCTTTTCTTCAACTCGGGAACTTCCTACAGTTCCTTCACCAAAGCTCTGACGTCATGTAATGTTTAATGCTCTTCATGTTGTTGATATCAAATTTTCAACACAGTTTTCCCCTTATTTTTATATAAACTTGGTGCAAGATTAACATATTCAAATATATTTATCCCGGTCCCTAAATATTTGTACGAATACAGAAAAATAATAGTGGAAAGAGACATTTCCTATTGCATTACACAAGACGAGTGTGTCCTTGGGGTTTTCGGTTCACGCTAAAAGTTGGGAGTCAAAGTAATTCATTGGGGCCACGGTGGGTGACAGTATAAACTCTGGTTCCTGCACTGTCTCACCTCATGCTGGATCATCTTTGTGTGAGGATTTTACATAAACACACACAAGCCTTGTCCTGTAAGAAGTAGAGGAATGTAAACACTGACCCAGCTACATTCTCCTGTCTGTTGTGTGGCGTGGGCTCTTCACAAGCTGACGGTTCCGGTAAGGAGCTCTTATTACAGAGTACAGCAGGATGCTGTAGGCCAATGGCTCCCACAGATGGAAGACCTGATGGAGAGGAAACAATACTGTTAAGCAGACAAAGAAATGTCTCAAATACCTCAATTAGGTCTGATGAACTTATTTCAATTACAATTAGACATGAATATTAAAAGGTAAGATCAGATGTTATTATTATTGGACATTTAGATACATTTGTAAGAAAGAAGTCCATGTGACAGATACCGTATGGGGCTTCAGGGTTTTCCTCCCTAAATCTGGACCATTTTTATATTTAGCTTAAAATAAGTATCTACAAAAAAATAATAATAATAATGAAATAAAAAACAATGTACTACATAATAATCAAAAATGATCTTGTTCGAAGTTTATGTTGCCTTTCCTTGCAATCTATAAATAATTTCCCCAATTGTAACAATTATGTTTATTTTGAAATGGCCTTAACATGCAATAGGCCTAATGCTAAATGTAGTTGAGAAAAAAACAAAAAAACCTTTTCACAAACCTTTCTTGAACGTTCAGAGTCATATATGTGTGACAGATTTCTGCAGTGAAAGTATCAATCTATTTTGCTGACTGTGTTTCTGCTACTGTTGTTAAAATAACCAGTTTATGGTTGTAGATAAAATGTATATATGTATGTATAAATGTAGATGTATGTATAAATGTATGTATAAATGTAGATCTTAAAGTGGTGCTTTAGCAGGAGAGAGAAGCAACAGGCACGGCATGGAAAGGGCTTGAATGAAGCGCGTTTGGCTCTACAGTATATAATTATATTAGAGGATCATTACTATAAACGACCCTGTGGGCTTGTGATGTGAACCGCTCTGTTGTTTTAATGCGCTGCTCACTTTTAACTAGAAACGGTAAAAATCTTGATAAAGTTGGTTCCGGTTGAAACCAGCCAATTGAATATACCTGCTCTACCATTTACAAAAGTCTCAAACTGTGGTAAACAACTCAAACATCAGATTCCAGACCAAACAGCTCTCTACTCTTTCTGTATGCCAACACATTTATTATTTCAGATGGAACATCTGAGGCAAACTTGATATATCTTTGAATCATAACAGAGCGCACCAAAGCAATGAGAGTGCAACCGCCAAACACAGTTAGGGCAGAACAATCTAATGGCATTCAGACATTACCTGCAGACAAGGGCCCAGAACAAACACTGACAGTGTGTTTCAGCCAAAGCTCAGATGCTGAACCAGGGTCCTGAACTAGGAGGGTTGCAGCTGGCTTTTTGCTGACCTTAACAAAAAGAGAGAAAAAACACAATATAGACGTATTCAATGATGATATTCTGCCAGAAAAAAATCAAGAATCTTTCCTCTGTTCTGTTGTGCAATGTGTGTTATTATCTTATCAGAAAAGGCCATTCAAAATATCACTGGCAATTAAAAGATGATATCAAGTGATGATATATTTCCCTAACACTTTGTCTAAAATAAGAGTGTGTTCCTTAGTTCTGCGAGGAAGCGATAACAATTTTTTTCCACACTCTCACAGGATTTGCACTACAATGATTTATATTGGCTTGATTTTGATGGGAATGTATGAATCAGGAAAAGAGAACTCCAAAAGCTCTCAAATGTTTCTTTAAGATAGCAATGAGATTGAATGGATTTCAAATTATTATTATTTCTGCTCTTGAGTTTTTACTACTGAGAAAATAACCCATTAAACGCACACGTCTCCTAAAACGTTTCAGCAAAAATCTCAATAAAGTCTCAAACATACTTAGATTTGACAATTTCTGCAACAAAATTGTTTGCAAGTCTGCAACGAAAACTCAAAGTTTTCAATGTGAACTGAATCCAATCAAGTCTTGTGCCATTTACATTCATAGCTCTATGCCCTTGCTGTAAATAACTATGAATTACCCTTATTGCTAATATAAGAAAATGAAAACTTCTTTATGTCTCTCATGAAACAGTAAACTTTGAGCAATAAAATAAGCATCTTGCACATCATGCTCCAGACATGTTGAGCTCTGGTGCTCATGTGGGTCATGCAGGTTTAAGTCCAGCCTACAATGTCTTTGATTCCTCTCTCACCAACTATTTTCATTCTCTACTAAATTTGACCAATTCTATTACAACATATGCTTTCAATGCAAAATTGTAGACAGTTAGTTCATGTGTTCCAGACCTCAAGTCTAGATTATTGTAATGGTTTACTGGGTGGTTGCCCTGCACGCTTAATAAGCAAACTCCAGCTGGTCCAAAACGCAGCAGCTAGAGTTCTTACAAGAACCAGGAACAGGACCATATTAGCCCAGTTCTGTCAACACTGCATTGGCTCCCTATTAAACATCGTACACATTTAAAATCTTGCTTATTACTTAAAAAGCACAAAAGGGTTTAGCTCCCCAGTACTTGAGCGAGCTCAACGCAATTCAGTCTTTCACGTCTATTACGGTCTTAAAATTCTGGCCAGTGGATAATACCAAGAATATCAAAATCAACTGCAGGCGGTCGATTCTTCTCCTATTTAGCACCTAAACTCTCTAACAGTCTTCCTAGCACTGTTCGGAAAGCAGACACACTGTCAGTTTAAATCTAGACTAAATGGGTTATTTTAAAGGGGTTATTCTATCTCTTTAAAGGATTATTTCACCGATTAGCATATGGCTTTGTATCAGTAGAAACCCTGGAGTATATTCGAATGATCGTTTTCTCAGTCTAAAAATAATTAATTTTCCCAAATTAAAAAATAATTTCACATTTCTACTACATTAATGACCCAGTTTAAATACAGATTAATCTTCCCAGCGCTAAAGTACCCCTTTAACCTGGCATATACATAGATAGAACATTATCAATTTCTGTCAGTTCACGAGTTCACACTTACATATAATTAAAGGGAGTAAAGCTTTAAAGCGTATTCGGTGTGCTATCGAGGGGAAGGGCTCAGAGCTTGGAATTTGGCCCTAACCCAGAGTGCTCCTCCTGTGTAAAGAAGGGGTGGTGGAGGGATGCTGATAAACTGTCAAAAAAACAGAAGTAAGACTGCTGTATATATATCGGATCCAGATCAGATGGTGGACTTGCACCTAGACACGACCACAAAGCAACCCTGAAGTATCAGAAGAGACTGTGGCATGACAGTCAGTGGCACTGATCCTCAACAAACCTGTCTCCATACACCAGCAAGATGAATCTGATCTTCAACCAAATGGAACTGGATAAATACTCTGAATGGTCCGATTTGACTTCTGACCTGTAATGCAGCCTGAATCATAATCAGACACTGTTTGTTCATTGGTCAGAGGAAAACTGACACCCGAACTGAGCCTGGTTTCTCCCAAGGGTTTTTCTCCATTCTGTCACCTGATGGAGTTTTGGCTCCTTGCCACGGTCACCTTTAGCTCTTGGCTTGCTTAGTTGGGGTCACTAAAAATATTCAACAATATTATTGATCTCCCTCCATCACTGAGCTTACTTAAGCTTCAATATGCCACTATTTTCTTCTAGAGCTGCTGTACAGCCGAAACAAACTTTGTTGCATTATTTTTTGTTATCACTGTAACGCTTCTTTGAAACAATCTGTTTGACTTCCCTTGAATGTTTGGGGACGCAGTCGTATAAGACAGTTCTGGGAGGTAATAATACCAAACCACTTTGACAACAGACTTTGTTCAGGTATTTCAGAACAACTGAAACAGCCTTTTAGATGCTGTGCAACGAGATCGGTCAGCTGGTTGGTCATGCCACAAGTTATGCAGCAAGGTCTTTTTCATGCACATCGAGGAATTACTCGGTAAATGTATTTCCATCGTAGTTTATGCACATGTTTGTTATTGGATAAAACATTTATTTGACTCAGTTTATACATTTTTTTGTATTGTAATAATATTTCACAATTTTACTGTTTGATCAAATATATGCAGCCTTGGTGTAAGAGACTTCTTTCAAAAACACCTGGGTCAGATTCAATATTCAATATTAACCAAACTGTTCTCCAAAAAACACGACCCTATAGATCTTTTTTCAAGCATCTTATTATGACCAATATTTACATTTTAAAGTCATGCGCACTCTAGTGGGTGTAAAAATAATGACAGTCCTTTTGTAATGTTGCCATTCCTTTTCACAACACTTAAAAGACGTTTAGGGACTGAAGACACCAAGTGATGAAGTGTTTCAGGTGTAATTTTGTCCCATTCTTCCTGCAAACAAGTCTTAAGGTGGGCAACAGTACGGGGTCTTTGTTGTTGCATTTTGTGCTTCAAAATGCGCCACACATTCTCTATTGGAGACAGGTCGGGACTGCAGGCAGGCCAGTCAAGTACCCGTACCCTCTTTCTCCACAGCCAGGACTTTGTAATGTGTGCAGAATGTGGTTTTGCATTGTCTTGTTGAAATATGCATGGACGTCCCTGGAAAAGATATCTTCTTGAAGGCAGCATATTATGCTCCAAAATCTCTATGTACTTTTCAGCATTAATGGTGCCTTCACAGAAGCTTTGCAAGTTACCTTTGCCAAGGGCACTGACACAACCCCATACCATGACAGACCCTGGCTTTTGGACTTGTTGCTGGTAACAGTCTGGATGATCCTTTTCTTCTTTGGTCCGGAGCACACGGCGTCCATTCCTCCCAAAAAATACCTGAAATACTGATTCATCTGACCACAGTACACATTTCCACTGTGTGATGGTCCATCCCAGATGCCTCCGAGCCCAGAGAAGTCGACGGCACTTCTGGACACTGTTAATATAAGTCTTCCTTTTGGCACAGCACAGTTTTAACTGGCATTTGTGGATGTAACTACGTATTGTGGTACTTGACAAAGGTTTGCCAAAGTAGTCCTGAGCCCATGTGGTGATATCGCTTATAGATGACGATTCTTGATGCAGTGCCGCCTGAGGGATCGGTGATCACGGTTGTTCAGCTTAGGCTTGCGGCCTTGTCCTTTACGCACTGAAATTCCTCCAGATTCCTTGAATCTTGTAATTATGTTATGCACTGTTGAATGTGAAATATCCAAATCTCTTCCTATCTTTCCTTGAGGAACATTGTTTTTACACATTTCAATAATTGTCTCACGTATTTGTTGGCAAACTGGCAATCCTCGGCCCATCTTTGCTCCTAAAGGATTAGATCTTTCCTGGATGCTGCTTTTGTACCAAATCATAATTTCAATGGCCTGTTGACATCACCTGTTTTAAATCACATCATTATTTAACCCTTTTACCTCATTACTAGCCCTAAATTGCTCCTGTCCCAACTTTTTTTGAAATGTGTTGCAGGTCTGAATGACAGGAAAGGATGCATATTTACAAATGACATGAAGTTGACCAGACAAAACATGAAATATTTTGTGTTCATATTGTCTGCAATGAAATACAAGTCAAAGTAAATTTAGAAATCACTACTTTCTTTTTTTATTTGCGTTTTCCAAACTGTCCCAACTTTTTCTGATTTGGGGTTGTAAACCGATCTGGTGTTTACATGTGCTGAGGGACATGAGCGCAGCACATGCTGTCACGTCATGTAAGGACGCACACTCAAAAGTAATCGGGTCAAGTCGTTTACATGGTGAAATTAATAACGAGCATGGAATAGATTCAAGCTGTGCTGATTTTGCTCGTTATGTATTGGTTTACTAAAGAGGTAATTAACAAAACAGTGGAAGAGCACTAGCGTATTCTGAAAGCTTGTGTTATTATCAGCTATTACGGACATTTACAGTGAGATGGCTGAGACGAACGCCCGCCATCAGACAGAGAGAGCAAAACTGATATTTACTGAATGCAGAACGAACCTCGCAAAAGACTTTTAAAAAAGGCGGTTGAAATGAAATGCTGCGTGAGCTAAACCAATCAGCATGTTCAGCGCCCAAGTCCCGCCCTTGAAAGTTCCTGAACTAGTACTAAAAAGTACTAGCACGGGAGCAGGCCCATTTGGAGGGGGAAATATTGACCAGGAACTTCATTTAGACCCTGGTCAAAAGAGTCGAGTCCTGAGTCCCGAGTCCTGTGGTCGAAAGAGTACCACTGGAGTACCACCCCAAAGTTCATAGTTCCTGAGGAAAGTTCCTGCGGTAAAGATGTGGCCAAATGTAACAATCCTTATGTAAGATTGTGGCCAAAACTGGTACTGCAGGTGTATTCCCCAAAAATACCCCAATAGGAGCACAACTTTAGAAAATGCTCCTCTGCGTTGTATTTCATAAATTAAAATAGTGTCGATATTTTAGGGGCGCAACTTTAGTAAACCTTGGGTCGTATTCCAAGGAAGTGACAAACGATCTATATAGGCGTATGGGTTGGAGGACATGTTGCTTAAACAATATCATAATGAACAACACTACTACAACAATCTAAAAAAAAGCATAGTTTTGATATATGCATGTTAGGATAATGACTGGGCACTCTAAATGATTTCAGTGATCCATCATTCATACAGTGAGGCGAGACAGCAGGAGTCCTGCAGCCCGTTCCCCCGCTGAGCATGACATGTCGATGAATATTGCAGTGTAATCGAATCACCCTGATTATTTCCTGCTGGCTATGAGTCTATTTGTGAGCTTTCTCTCTCTCTCCCTGTGGTCAGTGAATGCTCTATTCTCACTGACTGTTTCTATTTTTAACTGGCCTTTGACTGTCACCACTAAGAGCTCAACTCTTATACATTTTGAGGAGGATGGAAGGCCATCTCAGTGGCAGGTCCCTCCGGGTCCCTGATGACCTCAGCGTTACCTCATGGCAAAAGCTCTGACGCGGCTGCATGAGAAAAGTGCATGTTCTGCCCCCCCCTCCCTTCAGCGGTTATGTAACACAGATACAGTGAGCCAGATTTGCTGAAAGTTCGGTTGCGTGAAAGAGGAAGTGGTTGCTATACAGTCACTGTAAATCATTTGAGAAACAGGCGATTCAGGTGAGCATCACCAAAAACCTGCCATGAACAGCATCTAACTGGCGAAATTGGATTTCTTCATCCTTTTGGTGAACAAAAGAAAACCTTTCCAACGAATACAATGAGGTAGAAAAGTATTGGACCACTAGTGGAAATGTTCTTTTTAAATTAAATATACATTTCACTATTTAAACTGTCTTCTCAGCAAAAAAACAAGTAAAAAGTTAAATGAAAAATGCTCACAAATTCTAAAACATATGCACACTGAAGATGTTAAATGGTGTACAATAAATAATAGACTTTATTAAAAACAAACAAACAAAAAAAAATTAGCACTTTAGTTTAGGGTCTATTTCTCACTGTTAACTAGTTGACATGCATATTACTAGGATATTGGCTGTTGATTAGTACTTATGAAGCAAAAATTATTGCCTATTGCGGCATGAGCATATTCTACATCCCTTAATCCTACCCAATACCTAAACTCAACTACCCATAACACTTTATTTTACAGTGTCCTTGTTACATGCTGTATGTTAGATGTACTTATAATAGTACACTCTAAAAAATGCTGGGTTAAAAACAACCCAAGTTGGGTTGAAAATGCACCGACAATTGGGTTGTTTTAACCCAATGGTTGATTTGTTCTTACCCAGCAATTGGGTTGTCTTAAGCAACATTTAACCCAACCACTGGGTTAAAACAACTCAACCACTGGGTTAAAACAACTCAACCATTGGGTTAAAACAACTCAATTGTTGGGTCGGTGCATTTTCAACCCAACTTGGGTTGTTTTTAACCCAGCATTTTTTAGAGTGTAATAATAGAAAATTATGTATAATTACATGCAACTAACCCTCAACCAAACCCTAATCCTACCCTAACCTTATAGTAAGTTATTTATTTTTACTCTGTACTTGTTTAGAGTATTAATTTAACTGGACCCTAATCTAAATTGTGGCCAAAAAATTTTTTTTACATCAAAGAATGAACCTAAGGGTGTGTTTACATGATAGTAAACTTTTTTAACTAAAATCTGAAAACTTTGTATGTGTTTTGGCCATTCGTTTACATGGCAACAGCATTTTGGGGGCATGAAAACACACTTTTGGAAACGATACCGTTACCATCATAAACTACAAAAAAGATTTTGTGAAAACGGTGATGTCATGCGCATAAGTATTACATGTTTAGTCTATAGGCGCGAAATGTTTCTTTGCAAAATCGCCATATCTACTGGCCTGGCAGCTTTTATACGTTTTGTGGAACAGTGTGAATGATACACAAAAAATGCTAAGGAAAACCTTTTATGTTTTTAGTGAATCATTGTCAAGTAAACGTATAAATACACTGGGTTAAATCAAAACCATTTTTTGGGGGGGTTATATCAGGTATAAATAGCTGTTCATTTTAGGTTACCAATTTTTGGTTTATTTTTTAGCTTTAATGACAGCAGCATGCAATCTGACATAAACAGCACAAGTCTGTGTAACATCTGATGCTCTTGTTGTCCTGCATGATTTAAGAAGCATCCAAAGAGCAGCTTGAGCTTCAGTGAAAACAAGAACATCTGACCGTCTGTCACATGATCAATATCACAAATATGCTTATTATATAGCGACCCAGAAATAGTGCAGAGTCTAAAACTTTGTTTATGTCAATGATTAAATTAGATGACGATTGAATGCCGGATTTTAAATGTGGTCTCAGACTTTTGAACCCCACCGTACCAGAATGTGTGTAAATTTATACATCATAAAAGTGCATTTCAGGCCATCAGATTCTACATTTTAATACACAAAATAATGTCACTCATCCTAGGAAACCATGTTGTGGGCTTTAAAGTGTCTCTCTGGAAGTGTCAGCCACATGCTCTTGTCTCAGGAGAACAAATCAATCCATGCAAAGAAAAACTTGCTGTAACTCTACCTGATTGGCCAACAAGGATGAAAGATGCTCTCTCAACAGGACACTATTTCCTTTAAAGCCCTCTTTGTATTTGTGCTGTTGTTATTTTTCCTCAAAGCTCCAAAATCGTCAGCGTCCTCTCTCTTTTCCTCTCCCTGACTTTTTTTCCCTGCACAAGCCTCCCTGTGACTCCTGGGAGCTTTGACCATTTAAGGAGAAGCCTTCTCGTGCTTCTCCGGGCTGCTACTGCTGTGTGTGTGTGTGTGTGTGTGTGTGTGTGTGTGTGTGTGTGTGTGTGTGTGTGTCGGTTTCTGCCTGATGCACCAATAAGCTGCAGCTGAAGAATGAGTCTGTCCTTTTCAGCCTGTATGTTTTGGACCTCTGCCTCTCAGATTTAGATTTAGTTACTAAAATTTAATGGATGAGTAGGAAACTGGTTTGTCTTCTGCACTCTGTTAATGACAGTAATCTACATTCTTTCCCTCATGGACACAAGTTTAACAAGAAGCATCTGAACTTCAGCAAAAACATGCCACTTCAGAGAAAGTGATGAAGATGTTTTGTAACTACAAATATTGTGTGACATCTGCCTGGTTAAACCAGCTATACATTATATAGACAGTATATCAGAAAATATTAATACATTATGCAACTATAAAGTAAAAGTAAAGGTAAATTCTTCAAACTTTTGATGTGTCATGTTGTTGTGTGGTTGCTAAAGTTCTCAGGCTGGTTTCTAGGATGTTCGAGTGGGTTCTAAATGGCAGCTTATTGGCCCAAGACACAAATCTCATTTTGGCCCCGAGATACGACTCGGTGCAAGTCTTGCATTTTATTTACCAGAAAATGAATGTGCCCCTATTATGCTATTTTTATATATGGCATTTCTCAGTGACACACTACTTTGAGGTACATTATGAGATGTTGAAACTTTAATTTATGCGTTAATGACTGATGAACAAACGGTTATAGAGCAAATCTTGCTTAATTTTTTTTCTTTACTCAAAGTAGTAAAAATGACAGAAAATCTGCATTAACAGACACAGTTTTAGGTAATATTGGGCAATATCTGATTTGCAGAATATTTCAGTAAAACAGTAATAATGTACGATTGTGCCACACCTGCCAATAGCCGATGACTTAAGAAAAATTACCGGCCATAAAAGGCCATCTTTGTCTGGCCATGATAGTTTAGTTTAGTTTATTTAATGATTTAACAGGGACCATACACAAAACAAATGCCGTGCAGGGTTAGCTAAGATAGCTAATTTGCATCTGCAGTCCCTGGGCAGGATGATGTTACATACAATTACAGCATTCAATTATAATTTAAGAGAAAGAATAAACAACAACAACAACAAAATTCTAGATACCAGTGAAAATTTTAAATGCTCTATTCCAATTTCGATACCACAGCTAAAACTACTAGCCTAAATAATATAAATTATAACAAAAATTAATAAAGACAAGTAAACAGTCTGTGATACAATGACACATAAATTAAACAGTGCGATTCAGGTAGGTTTTTCAGATAGGTCTGACAGTAGTTTTCAGGTAGAGAAATTAAATAATCAAATGTAAAATAGCACTGCATAGATTAAACTGATTAATCCTTAGTTAAAAGGCTTTAGTTAAAACATTTATTTAGTAAAGAGCTGTTAGTGTTTTTAAAGGGGTGGTTGATTGCCCTTTTTGTCACAACACAGAGAACACACAGGCAGGTAAATGATAAAGATGTTTATTAAAGCAGAGTGTGGGGAACAGCGGGAACTAGGCAATGGGAAGTGGGTGGTGACTTGCTGGATGTATGGTGACTTAGCTGGTGAAGATTCAGGTTGATATTCCTTGCAGTTGATGATGGAGATGAAGAATGGTGATTGGGAACCAGGCAGAGGGACTGAAGACAGGAGTAGAGACAATCACAGGTAAGTAGAGATGTAATGAGTCTGATGAGGAACAGTTTATACTGTGACGAGACCAGATAAGTGAATGGTGAACAGCAGGGAATATAAAAGTTAGGATGAGGTGCAGGTGCAGTGAGTCAGTACTGGTGATTGTGACATTACTCTCCTCTCCCTAGAGGCGCATCCTCACACCATAAGCTTGGGTGGTAGGGTGGGCACCCTGGAGGCTGACAAAGGTGTGACTCAGTGGAACAGGAAGCATCCAGGGCGGATCAGACAGCTCAGGGAGCCATGGCAGATCAGGAAGCTCAGGGGACCATTGGCGGATCAGGAAGCTCAGGGGACCATGGCGGATCAGGAAGCTCAGGGGACAAAGGCAGATCAGACAGCTCAGGGAGCCATGGCGGATCAGGAAGTTCAGGGGACCATGGTGGATCAGGAAGCTCAGGGGACCATGGCGGATCAGGCAGCTCAGAGGATAATGGTAGATCAGGAAGCTCAGGGGACCATGGCAGATCAGGAAGCTCAGTGAGCCATGGCGGATCAGGCAGCTCAGGGAGCCATGGTGAATCAGGCAGCTCAGGGAGCCATGGCGGATCAGGCAGCTCAGGGAGCCATGGCGGATCAGGCAGCTCAGGGAGCCATGGCGGATCAGGCAGCTCAGAGGAAAATGGTAGATCAGGAAGCTCAGGGGACCATGGCAGATCAGGAAGCTCAGTGAGCCATGGCGGATCAGATAGCTCAGGGAGCAATGGCAGATCAGACAGCTCAGGGAGCCATGGCGAATCAGGCAGCTCAGGGAGCCATGGCGAATCAGGCAGCTCAGGGAGCCATGGCGGATCAGGCAGCTCAGGGAGCCATGGCGGATTAGGCAGATCAGAGAGCCATGGCGGATCAGGTAGCTCAGGGAGCCATGGCGGATCAGGCAGCTCAGGGAGCCATGGCGGATCAGGCAGCTCAGGGAGCCATGGCGGATCAGGCAGCTCAGGGAGCCATGGCGGATCAGGCAGCTCAGGGAGCCATGGCGGATCAGGCAGCTCAGGGAGCCATGGCGGATCAGGCAGCTCAGGGAGCCATGGCGGATCAGGAAGCTCAGGGAGCCATGGCGGATCAGGCAGCTCAGGGAGCCATGGCGAATCAGGCAGCTCAGGGAGCCAAGGCGGATCAGGAAGCTCAGGGAGCCATGGCGGATCAGGCAGTTCAGGGAGCCATGGCGGATCAGGTAGCTCAGGGAGCCATGGTGGATCAGGCAGCTCAGTGAGCCATGGCGGATCAGGCAGCTCAGGGAGCCATGGCGGATCAGGCAGCTCAGGGAGCCATGGCGGATCAGGAAGCTCAGGGAGCCATGGTAGCAGGGGGCGGCAGTGGCTCAGTGGTTCATGTAGGTTGTCTACAAACCAGAAGGTTGGTGGTTCAATCCCCGGTTCCACTTGACCAAGTGTCGAAGTGTCCATGAGCAAGACACCTAACCCCAGCTGCTCCCGACGAGCTGGATGGCGCCTTACATGGCTGACATCGCCGTCGGTGTATGAATGGGTGAATGTGAGGCAAAAATGTAAAGCGCTTTAGATAAAATCAGTCCATCCATAGCTCAGGGAGCCATGGCGGATCAGGAAGCTCAGGGAGCCATGGCGGATCAGGCAGCTCAGGGAGCCATGGCGGATCAGACAGCTCAGTGAGCCATGGGGGATAAGGAAGCTCAGGGAGCCATGGCAAATCAAGTAGTTCGGGGAGCCATGGCGGAACAGGCAGCTTAGGGAGCCATGGCGGATCAGGAAGCTCAGGGAGCCAACGCGGATCAGGCAGCTCAGGGAGCCATGGTGAATCAGGCAGCTCAGGGAACCATGGCAAATCAGGAAGCTCAGGGAGCCATGGCGGATCAGGCAGCTCAGGGAGCCATGGTGAATCAGGCAGCTCAGGGAACCATGGCAAATCAGGAAGCTCAGGGAGCCATGGCGGATCAGGCAGCTCAGGGAGCCATGGTGAATCAGGAAGCTCAGGGAGCCATGGCGGATCAGGCAGCTCAGGGAGCCTGCTGGCGACAGCTGTTTAGATACAACCTCCATGGCCATGCAATCTGATCAGAGTCTGGAGCCATCACTGGGCTCTGAACGTCCTTGGACAATGAATGAATAAAGAGACAGGGTCTGGAAAAGGAGACTGGAGAATGGTAAACTTCCTTAAAGCAGTTTGAACAGAAGAAAAGGCAGGGTCCTTTACACTTGCTATTGGGGCCATGCTGTGCAAAACTGCTTTTCTGGTTCGAGGAAAGACAGAAGACTCAGTTGTAATGGTTATGATGGCTGGAGTGGATAAGGGTGGCTGTGGCTGAGTGGTGGTGGAGTCTTCGTCGACCTCACCAACGGTGAGGGAAGAACTACTCAACCACAGCACATATTCAATATACTGAGCCATAGAAAATGTTGCCTGTTGCTGGAAATGGCTGATGTAGTTGTTTATCTAACCCACACCAAAACACAGTATTAAGGGTGTCCTTCTTTCAGGTAACCAGGTGGGAAAGCTTGAGAAACTCCTCTACATAGTTCTTGATCAAGCAGCCATCCTGAAAACAGGTGATTAGGCGATCAGCGGGGTTAACATGGATGAGGCAAACTGCTTGCATGGGTTCCGTGTGGGAATCTGGAGGGCGTTCCGCACTGGGTTCAGCCGGAATCTGCATTGTTGGTCTGGTCTTCTGTCACAACACAGGGAACAGACAGGCAGGTAAGTGAAAAAGATGTTTATTAATGCAGAGTGTGGGGCGATGGGAAGTGGATGGTGACTTGCTGGATGTAGATGGTGACTTAGCTGGTGAGGATTCAGCTTGATATCCTTTGCAGGTGATGATGGAGACGAAGAATGGTGATTGGGAACCAGGCAGATGGACTGAAGACAGGAGACGAGATGATCACAGGTAGGTGGAGATGTAATGAGTCTATGATGAGGTGCAGGTGCAGCGAGTCAGTACTCTGGTGATTGTGACACTTTTTTCAAGATGTAAAACAAGTCGCTGATGTCCCCAGAGTGTGTATGTGAAGGTTCAGCCCAACAGATAATTTTTTTATAGCATGTTAAAATTGTCACTTTTTGAGGGTTTCCCTTTAAATGCAAATGAGCTGCAGCTCATTGGGTAGTGCTTCAAGAACTCCAGATAACAGCTCTGATTACCTCATGCAGACAGGCAATTAAACTGTTCAGCCTTTTATGTTTTAAACCGGAGTTGGTCAGGGATGGAGAGAGTCAAGAAGAAGTGACTACATTTAGATTGAGACAGGAGGTTTCTGAATGGTTAGTTGAGGAATTAATGTGGCTGATGTGGAGTTGATATCTTCAAGTCACTGATCAGCATATTCTGTCATGACAATCTCACCCCCTTTGTGGTGTGTTCCTGGAGGCAGGGTTTATGTAAATTTTAGGGTTTGTGATGTCACTAACCCATGTCACTAACTGGTTATAGTCCCTACCAGCTGTTTGTTGTAGACCTTAAAAGGTGAATCTTTAAAAGAAAATCTCTCCCATTGCTTTGAATTTTGAGCATTGTAACTTTGCAGATGCTGTTTATGCTCAAACACCAACATTAAACACTAACTAAAGTTAAAAAAAAATGAAATCATAATCAACCACCCCGAATATATAAATATATCAACATTTGGCGCTTGGCGAGTGATTGTTTTAGGCGCTGGTCAAGGATTTACATTTATGAAAATAAATTGTTCAAATTATTCTCAAGCTTTATAACATTTAATTGTGAAGAAATGGCTATTTTTGAAAAAAATTGCATAAAAAGTTTTTAAAAAATCCCCATTATTACGTAAAATACTACTCTAAAATTCAAGTGAAAAAAGGAATTAATTGGTATTAAAAGTGTAAACCCTAAAAAACATTCAGTTTTTCCCACCGCAATGCATTAGGGTTGCTAGGAATTTCTGGGCGGTTGCTAAGTCAAAATAGGCCTGTACTACATTTTGGTCACTATATAAGGCTCTGGCATATTTTTTAACAGTTAGTTTACCCAAAAATTAAAATAATCCCATAATTTTCTCACCTTCCATCCACCCTAGGTGCTTCTTTCAGCCGAACACAATCAGAGTTATATTCAAAAATATCCTGGCTCATATATACCTCGGATGGCTTGAGGGTGAGTACATTAAGGGATCATTTAAATTTTGGGGGGAACTAACCCAGTCTTTCTCTCACAATCTTTAGCACACATATATTCAATAATCTGCATGATTTTAAGCAGCATTTTGGTATTATTTATCAATAGAATGAATGTGCAGAATGAGTTACACACCAAAGTTTAGCAAACAACCCCTGAACCTAAGTATTATCAATAGTAACAGTAATGTTTATTTTAGCAAGCACAAATAATGACACAAAAAAGGCTGTAATCTGCTGTGGAGATACTTCAAGATTTAACGTAAAACACCACTGTCAATACTAAAAAGACAATAACGAAAAACAAACAAACTATATAATTAATATAAAGAGCTTTTTTATTTTTACCTTATTGCTGTGGTCCTCTGCTCGCGTGCACAGAAGCGAACCACCTGTTTGAAAGCAGCAAGAGAGAGCAGGCTTATTTGCAAGTCACGGGTCTGTCATGCAAATGCCCAAGTGTTAAAATGCACATTAAATAGTCGTCCATCTAACAGCATGACGCACCAAAGGAGGCGTTTCGCTTGATTGACAGCAGAGTTTTCAATACTTCTTTCAGCCTCTCTCTCTCCCTCCCACCCTGCCTCCATATCTAAGGGCAACAATAACCTGGCAACCATTTACATGAGGAGCTTGATCCTCTGGTTGAAAGCACTTGGCGAGGCACAGACTCATTGTTTCACTTCCTTTAGAAGCATGCATCAACTGGACAGCAGTAGCCGTACAAGGTTCAGTGATGCTCTACAAATAACGATAATCATTTATGCTAAGAAATTAGGGTTTCATCTCATCAATCAATGAAATAACCGTGTTTACAATTCATTGCCTGGGTTGAAGGCAGATAATGGTAAAATCGAGCCCCGTCGCTGGAACATTAATCACTGACATCTGCACTTTTAGTGCTTCGGGAGAAGAAAACAATGTTACATGTTATTTATTGCGAGGATAAGATGATGAATGCTGTCTTTCATTCATTTCGCTGCTTGAATGAAAGACAGACAGCGACTGATATGCTGACATTGCCTATTATAATGACTACAGCAATGCATTACAACTTTGCATGTGCTGGTAATGCACAAATTGATCCATTTGTATAATGTCGCTTTGGATTAAGTGCCTGCGAAATGAATAGACATCAATGTACAGTTATTTATTACCTGACCTAAAAAAAACTAAAACTAAAGACCTTGCAAAAAGAGGAACTTCATTAAAGATTACAAAACTTTTTTTAACCACACCACAACAGCTAAACGCAACACCAAATGCAAATGTCCTCCCAGAGGAACAGGCTTTTCTGTACGGTGTAATAATCTGGTAAATGTTTTGCATTGAGCCTCTCAGATATAAAACTTCTTTAGAACCGTGCTCAGTTCTGAGCATGTGCTTTATGGCATGCTGCAACATTTGCAAGTAATAAAAGCACACAAACATCCTCTGAGAGAGTAAGCATAAAATGTTTATGATGACATAATAATATTGAAAAATAATAATGTTAAAATATTTACATGTTTAATAGATCAATAATCAAACATTAATTTTATTTACTCATGTTGTTCCAAATCTGTATTCATTTATTTCTTGTGTGGAGTACAAAATGAGTCATCGTGAAATTTTTAATTCAATTTTTTTTCATTTTAAAGACCAAAAGATTTCTATTTAAAATAAATACTGTTCTTATGAATCTTCATTAAAGCCCCACTGAAGTGCCTTGAAACGGTGCAGCATTATTCAATGTGTTGACATCATTTCCACTGAAACAGGAAGACATGGTGGGACGTATCGAACAGCTCCTCCCCATTTTAAAAATAGCCAATAGCATTTAGTTTATATCTGTCACAATACAGGGTATGTGTAGCAGGCAGACAGACAGACAGATGAAGACTCAGAAGGTAAATATAATTCAAATATGAAGTTTCATAAATCCACACAGGCAAAGCTATCCAGATCAGGACACACCTAGAGAAACATCTAACGTGAACGTGACTGAACAGAGAATTATTGTGAGGGTTCGGCTTATATAGCAAATACAAATCAGAAAACGGTTAGTTTAAATTGTAATAATATTTCACAAACTGCTTTTACTGTAGTTTTAATCAAACAAATGCAGAAGAGAGAGAGAGAGACTGCCAGGCGGGCTGCATGGTCAGTCATATTACAGCATATCTGTTTCATTTGGCTTTGGACTACTCATTTGATAAGCAAATGCATTGCTTTTTGTCATCCACAAAATAAGCAGAGAGAAAAAGGCTGTATATGCACACTCACACAGACATCTGCTTTTGTTTAGTAAGCAAATAAGCACAACGACTTTCTATTCCACAAACAGTCTCCACTGATTAAACACGATTAAGGGCCTGTATCACATGTGTGAACTGAGAATCTCTATTTCCTTCAACTCTAAACAGCATCTGCACTTGGGCCAAAGCCACAGAGCTCCCTACAGACACAGCAGGAAGGAGGTTACACCATGAGAGAACACACACATAATACTGCACATAAAGAAAAACTCAATCAGTACCATTTAAAAACAGATGCATTGTGTACACTTAAAATATATACTGGTCAATAAAACGAATAATAATCATCCATAAAGTTCCTGATGCTGATGGACTAATGTTTTATTTTTTTTCTGTTTCTCTTTTTTAGACACCATATGTCATTTAGTAACTGCTGTAACACCTTTAATACGTCTGCAAAAATATAATAAAAAATGGGACTTAAAAAATGGGACTATTAATTCATAATTTGACTTAAACTAATATCCAAAAGGTTTTGGATGGTAGGATTTTTTCATGGTTTAAAAAAAGTCTCTTCTGCTCACGAAGGCTTCATTTATTTGGTTCAAAATACAGCAAAAACTGTCACAGGCTAATTATCTTGTTTCTGTTTGCTATTTAGTTCTCCCTTTTTCACAGTCTTTGTTTGGTCACCGTTATGTTAAGTTGTGCTGTGGCCTGTCTGCCTGCTTTAAATTGATTTGTGATTAAACCACGTTTAATGGCACGCCGGGAGTATGGCCGGACGACGCAGCGTCTCGTTCCCTCAGGGAACTAGGGTTACATACGTAACCAAGACGTTCCCTTTCGGGGAACTTGAGCTGCTTCGAAACGCTGTGAGAACGCTTATACCCACATCGCCATGGGACCAAGTGCCTCGTATGTGTGAAGCCGTAGTGCACACGACTACGAGAGTACCTGCGCCCCAACGGTAGATGCCAAATCTAACTCGTAGAATCTGACGAAAGTTAGCGGCGAAGACCAGCCTTCCGCATTACAAATATCTTGGAGGGAAGCCCCCGACAAAAGTGCTTTAGAAGCAGCCATACCCCTGGTAGAGTGCGCCCGGACAGCCAGTGGAGACGGCTGCCCGGCCGCCTCATAAGCAAGTGAGATGGCCTCGACCACCCACTTGCTCATCCTCTGCTTAGACACTGGAGCCCCCTTCTTTGGGGCTCCGAAACAGACAAAAAGTTGGTCAGTCTTTCTCCACAGGGCAGCTCTGTGGACGTATGCGTCTTACGCCCAAACCGGACACAGCAGATTTAATCTTTCCTGGTCTGACGTCAAAAATGGAGGAGGACAGAAGGCTTGTAGAGTGATGGGACCCCGTGGGCTCGTAGGAACCTTGGGGACGTAACCTGGTCTGGGATGCAGGAAAGCCTTTACCATTCCAGGCGCAAACTCTAAACATGAGGGCCCTACTGACAAGGACTGAATATCTCCTATTCTTTTGAGAGATGAAATGGCCAAAAGAAAGATGGTTTTTAGGGTGAGGAACTTCTCTGAAACCTCCTCTAAAGGTTCAAACGGAGGCTCAGATAAGCCCCGTAACACAATGGCCAAGTCCCATGCCGGGACCCTCGAGTGCACAGCCGGCCTCAACCTTAAGGTACCACGGAGGAAACGTGTAATTAAAGGGTGTCTTCCCAAAGACACTCCACCCAAAGGGACGTGGAAGGCAGCCAGGGCCGCCACGTACACCTTTATTGTGGAGGGGGTCAACCCTGCCGAGAACCTTGCCTGCAGGAACTCCAGCACTATACCAACCGGGCAGTTAACTGGGTCCCACTGGCGGGGCTGGATGTGACAGAGAGAACCACTGAGGACAGTGAGAATTCTCTGCCGAAGCAAACAGGTCTATCTCTGCTTTCCCATATTTTTGCCATAGGAGCTCCACCACCTCGGGGTGGAGTCTCCATTCCCCTGGGCCCCCAACACGGGCCCCTGGGACAGAAACCCAGGATTTTTCCACATGACCAGAGCACGTAGGCATCGCCGCGTGACTTTGATCGTGCGGAGCAGGTTTCCCCTCGGGGAGAACCCTTTTGTTCTGAGCCACCACTGTAGCGGCCTCATGTTCAGCAGGCCAAAAGGTATCACGTTGGACGCTGCTGCCATGAGACCTAACAGTTTCTGGAACTGCTTCACAGTGACGGCCCGGTCTAGCTTCGGTTCTTTGACTGCTGCCAGGATCGATGCTATGCGTGTTGGCGATAATTGCGCCCGCATAATTACCGAATCCCAGTTCACGCCTAAAAAGTTGTTCTCTGAGCCGGAGAAAGCACACTCTTCTTGCCGTTCAGCCTCAACCCCTCTTTCGACATGAGTGCGAGAACAGCATCTCGATGCTGAACCGCCATCTGTTCGGTATGAGCTAGGATCAACCAGTCGTCGATGTAATTCAGTATGCGGATGCCCTGCAGACGCAACGGCGCCAGAGCTGCATCCACACACTTGGTGAATGTGCGGGGTGACAGTGCTAGACCGAAGGGAATATTGGTATGCCTCTCCCCCGAAGGCAAACCTCAGAAACTTCCTGTGATGTGGAAGGATGGAGACATGAAAATACGCATCTTTGAGGTCTATGGTGACAAACCAATCCTCCGATTTGATCTGCGATACAATCTGTCTGAGTGTGAGCATCTTGAACTTGAGCTTGGCCACTGAGCGATTTAATAGGCGCAGATCTAATATCGGGCGCAAGCCCCCATCCTTCTTCGGCACGATGAAGTAACGGCTGTAAAACCCAGACTCCCTGCCGGGAGGAGGAACCCTCTCTATAGCCCCCTTTCGCAGGAGTGTCTCTACTTCCTGTGCCATTACCAGAGCCTGCTCCGGGCCCACCTCTGTGGGTAGGACACCGCTGAAAGGAGGTGGCCGCCTCTTGAATTGAATGGCGTACCCCCTTTCGACTATCTGCAGGACCCAACGAGATATATTCGACAGACGTTTCCACTCGTCTAGAAAATCTACTAAGGGAACCAGCCTCTCGAGGCTGGCCTCTGGTGTACTTCGAACAGCAAGCACAGCGCCCTGAAGTGGCGAACCGGCAGGGAACAACTGACTTGACTCCTTGGGAGCCCCCCGAGGGGAGAGCAGACCACCCTCGGGGTGTCGCGATGCTCTCAACGTCCACCTCCTCAGAGCTGGATAGTTGGAGCACCGGGGACTCTCTTGGGGGGGAAGAAACCGCAATGCGTGCTTCCAAGCCCCAAGAAGAGCCGCTGGACGGTGCAGGTGAGGGCAGAGATAAGGCAGCGCCCGTCTCAAACCCCTCTGCAAGGTCCAATTGTGAACCCCACGACTGAAGCCTCCGCTCTGCCTCGGCAGCAGCGGGACCTGAGCCGCGGGGAACACGAGCCGAGGCACCCTCCTCGAAGAGTGCCTGGCGGGAGCGCAGCGTTCACAATGCTCGCAAGCAGCCCCCTCGAGGGCTGCCTGGGCATGCTGCGCTCCCAAGCAGGTGACACAAAGAGCGTGTGTATCCCCACCCGTGATGTAGCGTGGGCAGGGATGAACACACCTCTTGAACTGCTTTTCACTCGCCATTTTTCAATCTATTTTTTCTCTTTTTTGTTAATATATATATGAAATATTTAACAAAGGGTGGAAAATTCTATCTACTGACAGACAAAAACACCAAATAGACAGACAGGTTCACACAGATCGCTTAATGAAGGCACAGAAGCTAGTTCCTGTTTGTTTTCACGGACGCTTTATAGATTCCGGTCGATGACGTCATCACGCCGACGATCGATCCGATCTTCCGATGGAATGGTTCTACACACGCTTCACGACGCATTAACGCAGAGGCGTTCTCACAGCGTTTCGACGCAGCTCGAGTTCCCCGAAAGGGAACATTTATTATCAATGTTAAAAACAGTTTTGTACTTTTTTTCAGAATTGTTTAATTAATAGAAAATTCAAAAGAACAGCATTTATCTTAAATAGATTTTGCAACATTATAAATTTCTATAATGTCACTTTTGACCAATTTAATGCATCCTTGTTGAATAAAAGTCACTGACTTTTACTGAGCCCGAACTTTTGAATGGTCGTGATAATGTTACAGAAGCTTTCTATTTCAGATCAATGCTGTGCTTTTGAACTTTCTATTCTTTTTAAAAATATATTCAAATAGAAAAGTTATTTTAAATTGTAAAAATATTTCACAATGTTACTGTTTTTGCTGTATTTTGAATAAAATGAAGCCTTGGTGAGCAGAAGAAACAAAATAATCGTAGTGTACAAAATCTTTTGACTGGTAGTGTATTTTATTTCAGATAGTTGCTAATTATTTCTAAAAAAGCAGAATGAATGTTTCTGCGACTCTCAGCAAAACATAGTAGTGGCTTCTGTTCCTGAATGAATGAACTTGGTTGAGAGAAAGATTCAATAACTCACTCATAAAACAGTTTAATGTTAATTTCTGAGTCAATTAGTGGTTTTAAAGGATTTGAGGGATTAAATAATTCAGTGTTTCACACATAAAGACCATCACTTGTCGCCACTGGCACAATGCATCCTGCAGAAAGAGTCCTACTGAAGAATAATTTTACACAGGCTGAATTCAGAATAAAATACTACTAATATAATTATATGCATATACAGTAAGTAGCGCATATGCTTAAATTTAGCTAATTTCCTGACCAATAGTTTGTGGTTGAGACAATTAAAAGTTTAGTGTTTAGCTCTAAATTTTGGGCGTGGCCCATTTTTTATGCCTTGATGTGTACAGTTTACTTTCTTTGTTTAACAGTTCTATCTAATTTCATATTAGACAGGACTGATAAACAGATCATAAACTAATGATCACAGTGAATGGGAGCTCTGTGTGCTCAGGCTCTGGCATTCTCAATGCCGTCAAAAAATGGCTGCATTGGTTGTATCCGTAGGGGAATATTTAGTTCTCTGAGGACCGCTCTGATGGCTAATTCCTATACCTCCCCCGTGCAAAAGCCCCTCAAAAATAAAATCGTTCCTAGTTCCTAAAGTGTTCCTGTACTAAATAAAATTCATGAACACAAAAATGAACTCAACCAATCAAATTTAAGGACTGTTATATTAAACTTATTTTTCAACCATTAAAAGTTGCCATGCTTCAAAGATTGTCATCTGAAATGTTTTTAGTAACTTCAGAGGTAAACCATACCGTTTTTGGACAAAGATGGAGTGAGGTTGTTTTCCTGAGTGAGAGGCTGTGGTGTAGGAAAGGACGTGACGGCAGCTGAGTTACAATCCAGGATGCCATTCGCCATAGATTGAAACATACATAACGACTAGAACAAAACAAAAAACATGTTAGATCAACTATAACACACAAAACATGGTAGATCAATTAACCATAGTATGCATGTTACATACTTTATACACTACCCGTCAAAAGTAAAAGGACATATTTGTACATTTATTATCACAAAAGGGTTCATAGTAGTACCTTGAGGTACGTATTTGTACTCTAGGGTACTAATATGCAACTTTTAGAAGTAAATATACATTAAAGAATCCTGAAAACAAAAATATTCCACAAAAATATTAAATGGCAAAACAAACATAAAGTGGTGTTCAACATTAATAATGATTAAAAAACATTATGAATAATGCAGCACTAGTAATAACCAAATCATGGATCATGTGACACTAAAGACTGGAGTAATGATGCTGAAAATTCAGCTTTGAAAACAGGAATAAATTACACTTTAGAATATACAATATTACTATGTTTACTGTATTTTTGATTAAATAAATGCAGCCGTGGTGAGCATAACACTGCATTCACACGGGTCATCGGCATCAACGCTGTACTTTGAATGGGTGACGTCATGCGTTGCCGAACTGAAGTGTGGCTTCCATTGCATCACGTCACTGGTGTTGCTTGTAGCAGAAGCTGAAAACTTTTCAAGTGCCAACACAGGCGTCAACCAATCAGATTGCCTATGCAAATACCCTAGCACAGACGTGTTCATGCAACACTGGAAAAGTTATATAATTGGCTGTTGTTACTATGACGGTTACATCAGTGTGAATGCAGCACAAGAGACTCATCAAGACTCATCAAAAAAATCTGCATAATTCCAAACTTTTGACTGGTATTGTAAATACATTTGGTGGCAGCAATTCTGTGTCAGCCCATACCTGTGTGTTAGCAGAGATCGTGGCCTCCAGGGCATTGAGTTGACTCTCAGTGGTTTCAGCTCTGCTCAACGCTCTCTCCACCCTCATGCTGATGGCCCCTATCCTCTCTTTCACCCTCTTCTCACTGCCCATAAGCACATGAGCTGCCCGTAGGGCCTGCACCACCATGTCTTCCACTTTCTTCAGGGTCTTTAGCAGGTCTTCTTCGGCCCAACGCTCAGCTGATAAATCAGTGATCACAGCCACATCCCTAAACTGAATCTGAGCATCTTCCTGTGTGCTCGTTCCCTGGTCTGTGAGAAGCACCTTCACACCACGCTTAGTCTTTTCCATTTGGGCTTTTGTGCGATTGACCTCCAGGCTTTGGGTGTGTTTCTGCATGTCCACCACAGCCTCTTGTGGATCTTGGGCTGTCTGGCTTTTCTTGCTCTCCTTAGGCTGGCTCCTCCACCAGGTGATGGCGGCCGCAATGTGGGCTTCCTGTGTCTGACGCTTGGCCTTGTGTTGTCCTTGTGCTGCCTCAAGAAACTCCAGCTCTTTTAGGCTGGAAAGTAGATGGACAATATGTCATGCAACATAAAGCAACGTTAAAGATGGCAGAGGATATTAATGCAAATGATTCCTTACAGTGTCACCAGCTGATGCCTAGAGCCTCCATGCAGTTGTTGGTCCTGCAGAGAGAGTCTCTGTAACTTCTCACTTGCATTGCTGCCAACTTTGTCCTGAAGAGCAGATAATACAAAGAAAGTATGTTCAATGTTGGGGTCAACTACAGTGTTATTCTAATATCATTGAGATAAAATTGTAGCTTTTATTTGAGTCATTTAGTTGTTTGATGTCGTTTTATTAGTATTAGATTTTTTTATATGCCTAATATATAACTATTAAGTTCAATAAAATAAAAATGACAAATGTTTCCTTGGAAACTGGGTGAACTTTTTGTATATTTTATTATGAGTTAACATTTATTTCATTTCCAGTAATAATTTTATCTAAAATTATATATTCATATATTTATATATTTTAAATATATATCCTTATCTGGATATTTCATAATGCTGTCATAATAAATATATTATTTAATTCTATGTACACTTTTTAGTATATCAAATAAATGTATACATGTATACATATCAAATATATAATGTTTTTTTTAAATATCAAATGCATGCAACCACTGATAATTCTATTGTAAAAGATAATGTTAAATTGAAAAATAGCAAAAATAACATTACAAAAAAGAACTGACAATAACATAATTGAGAAAATTAAATGCAAAGTATAACCAGTCTCAAAGATTATATATTGTGCAGGATTATTTTAGTTATTTTAGAGAAAACCCCATGAGTTTATTATGTTGATGCTGTGTGTATGTTTCTCATCGTCTCTGAGATTTGTGTGTGCAGTATGTGGGACAACTCTACAGGCTTGATCTTTTGGAGGTTCTGAATGTCTCCTCTCAGGGGGACGGTGGGTAAGATCTGGCTGAG
Organism: Pseudorasbora parva; assembly: GCF_024679245.1. Classification (NCBI taxonomy): domain Eukaryota; kingdom Metazoa; phylum Chordata; class Actinopteri; order Cypriniformes; family Gobionidae; genus Pseudorasbora; species Pseudorasbora parva. The sequence goes on along the minus strand of NC_090172.1, from coordinate 7,071,782 downwards.
AGAGCCACTAATCAACTCCATGGCCACATTCTGAGACTGAAAGAAAATGAGATGAAGACACACTGTACAGCTGGCACATCCATTTTGTGTTTACATGTAAAACAGTTTAAAACCAAATGGCTTTTTAACCATTCAAGGTCATTCTGCAGCAAAAAACACCACAGACAATTCTGTTTAAAAGTTCAATATGGTCGATTAGGTAATCAGATCAACACCACGGTTATGAGTGTGATATTGCTTTAAAACAACAGTTCCATACACAATCAGCCAAGTATCTTAAATTATATTTCAAAGACATATTCCCAGTTTCTTAGTCTATTATTTGGGCCACCAACAAGCTGTTCGAAACAGAGCCAAAACAGAATCAATTCAGTGCTCAGTTTCTGAATGAAATACTGATTATATAAACGCAGTATGATCATAAATGCAGGCACTTATCACCACCTACTGGCGGAAAGATTTAACTTGCAGAAAGAGAGATCAGCAAATGGATAGTCAAAAAAGGTCCAAGACGTATTGCAGCCAACCGTAGGGAAAAAGTACAATTTAATATAAGTTACTTTTAAAAGAGTTAACATTAGATAAACAATATACTTTAAACGAATATACTTAAGTGTGAACTGAATGTAATGTTTTACTTTAGAGTGATTTTTTGCCTGAGTCAAGTACATTTATTTGTAATTTTTATAATAACTTCTATTGTATTCTTTTTAAAAGTGTGTTCAAAAATATTCGCACAAGTTTAGGATACTCTCTTTAAATAGCCTTTTATTTCATTAATATTATAGTATCTGTGAGTACAGTTTTTAAAAATATATATTTTTAAGATTTGAAGTAGCACACTTATTTTAAAGGGTTTCTTTAGTCTTTTAAACATCGCAGCAACTTATAGAATCTGTATTTTCTACGGGAAAAAATCATAGTATATGTTATTTAACATCTTTTAAAACAATTGTTGTATTTTAGTGCTTTTAAGAGATACTTTATATTATTTAACAATACATTCAATTTGTCCACTAGAGTGAATAGATTAGTAACTTAAAAATCCATAATTTAAAAGAGTTCAGGAATGTAATATTTCCTGCATCAGAGGGTTAAGCAGATGGTCCAGCATTATACTGTCTGTGAATGAACTAATGGACATTTACCGGTTGAGCTTCCTGAATCTCATGGTGCAGAGACTGATGGTTAGTCACACCTGTCCCCTGAGGACCACGAGAGCTGATGTGATGTTTATTTAACCTGCCAAAAATGATTTAGAACTTCATTAAAAAAAAAGCACAACATTAAAAACAAAGCCACGGAACAAAACTATGTATCTAAGATGATTTAGTTACTTTTTATAATACACAAATTAAAAGAATGTCCAATAATCCTTTGACTACCAGTATTGTCACAGGGAAGAAAAAAAAATACTAGTAAAAATTAGTCCAAAAAACATGGAAGCTATATTTATTTTTGTAACAACACAAAAACATTTGATGTTTCTAAGAAATTTTAATTGTAAAAGCATTCATTTTGAACAGGGGATTTCATTTTTCTAAGATGCCACAGACCCCCAAAAGTGATCATCCTCGTGTGAGGGACCCTCATTCTAAAATGTAAAAGTTAAGTTATCTAAGTTATCTACAGGTGTTGGTCATATAATTAGAATATCATCAAAAAGTTGATTTATTTCACTAATTCCATTCAAAAAGTGAAACTTTTATATTATATTCATTCATTACACAGAGTGATATATTTTAATGTTTATTTATTTTAGTTTTAATGATTATAACTGACAACTGTTAAATGTGTTATTATTTATTTATTTTAATCAAATTTGTATCTAATTTAATGTAGCCTACTTAATAGGTAACTTATATTAACTTATTATAACTTATTTTTTCTGCTTTTCACAAGTGCCAATAGAATTTTCCTGCAAACGAAACATCAGACCGACGCATCTGTGGAGACAGGTGCATCCGTGGACTAGTTTACCTGAAGAGTGCTTGCTGTGAGTGCTCTTGTAGTCTCATCAATTCTGACTGCAGGCCCTTCAGATGCATTAGCAGACAACAGAACACCATTACTGAATAGTCAAACCCTTTCACCGTCCCAATGGACTCAACATTAGAATACCTCAATAATTTTGTGACTTTCAAAGTGAGTGTCCTTCAGCTTTTCCAGCAGGATGTTTCTCTATGTAAAATAAACAACAAATGCCATAAAGAAGACTCTTCACACATGTACCCAACACTGTTTCTAGCACTAAAATCAATCATCACCAAGATTAATATCACCTTTGTAAGGTCCCTGTTTTTCACAGCCAGTATCATATGAGATTCTTCTAATTCTCCCTGGACACATTATCAGACAGTATTAACATAGCTCCCCCTGTGGCTAGTACACTAACTACACACTTGAGTGTTCTCTTACCCTTAATTCAGAGTTTTCTCTTCTTAGTTTGTTCCCTCGATCTTCAGCAAGGTTCTTCTCAAGGGTTAATTTTTCGCTCTGTGGAAGATATTGTGACTTAATAAATAACAGAAATATTCTGAAGTAGTAGTTCACATTACAGGCAATGCCGCTAGACCCATTTTACTGTGGCAGAAATACAGCAGTCTTCCAGTAAAGTATTACTGAGAAATGTCTGTGTTTATGGATTTACCGAACACTGACCTGGGAATCATTACACCTGATAATATTTCAGAAATCATGTCACGTTTCATGAATGAATTTCTTATTTAGCATATTTCCGTCACATAAGAAAATAAAAACAAAAAACATGCTTTTGTAAATCATATTTATAATTGAAAAATCAAAAATATGACAGACTTATTTAAGAGATGAAAAGTGAATTACGACATCCTAAATCATAATTATGAGATGAAATATTGAAATCATGACTAAGTCAAAATTATGACTTAAAAGTAAAAACTTTGATATAAAAATATTTTTTTAACTCATAATTAAAGGTTTTTTATCTCGTAATTTTGAGATTTATATTTATGACTCTGTATCATACTTATAACAAATTTTCTGAATTATGGCAATAAAAGGTCAAAATGATTTACTTATTGTAATAATTTCGACTTTTTAATAGGATTATGATTTAATATGCCATAATTACCTGTTTATCTTCTAATTTTGATTTAGTATGCCATAATTTCAATTAATTCATTCAATTGATTCATAATTTCCCTTTTTATATATTTTTATGTCCTAATTGTGATTGTGATTCATGTAATTATGATTTTCCATTTTTTGGGGTAATTTTTTCCCCCTTATGTGCCAGAAATGGGTTTCCATACATTCTTTTGATCTAATCATTAAATAAACATGTTTGCAAAAAGGTCTGAAATAGTTTGTGTTTCAGTTTGATTCATTCGGACAATTTTGTTTGCCAATATTTCTCAAACTGAAATAGTAAAAAGACATTTTATAAGATCATAAGATCATTAAAAAAGTATACAAATATTGGCACACTTTTTGATGGGGACCTGTGCCCTGCAGTACTGGTGAAAGGCTAGAAATGTCTCTGATTTACAATATTATCATCCTATCAAAGACAAAGCCAATACCTTTTCTTCAGTTATTTGGATTAGAGCTTTCAAGCGTTCACTTTCCTTTATCTAAAAGACAAATGTCAAGTTAATGTGCAGTCATTTAATAAAACCAAATCAGTATTATCAGCTTCATTGGCATAGATGACTCATACTAATGCACAGTTGCTGGCCTGTGCTCTTGCGGCAGCGTCCTGGCTCTGCCTCAGTGCACATCTGGTTTCATCAAGCTCCTCTGAAAGGGACCGGGCTCTCACCACAAACAGCTGAGCACTGGTAATAATTAACCAAAACAAAAAATAATGATATTATATTTATTATTTAGTATATTATATCAATCACATTGTTATACTATTGCTTGACTAATTTAATTGTATACAATGTAGACTTTGACAGCGTCCCCTCTAACATTGTCAAAGTCTACATTGTACACAATCAAATGGTTGGGCTTTAAATGGAATAAAAACGATATAAAATGAAACAAAACTAGTTAATTAAAATAAGTCAGAACAATATATTTCAAGATATATTCATAGTGTTTAGACAACACCGATGTATTACAAAAGGAAGCGTTTTTCCTTTCTTTTTTTCCGTACAGAAGTTTTGAATATAGCCATAGAGACCTACTAAATATGCCCTAAAAGTATGTACACTGTAAAAAAAATTGGTTAGTTTTTGTTGGTTTAACTTAAAAAAGTTGGTTGCCTTAAAATTTTGAGTTTATTGAAATTAAAAATTTAAGTTGATACAATGAAGGTAATTTGTTTAAAAAATAGAAACTCAAAATATTATTGTATCTGAACCACATGAAAAATTGGATAAATCATGAAAAAAGCACTATTTGGCATGTTTCACTGCGTCATCAGCAATAAAAAACACACAATTACCCAATATGCTTACAAAATCTTTTAATACAATTTTAATAAAGGTTGTCGAATCTCAAATTTTTTTGTATTAACTCAAAATTTTATTTTCAATGAACTAACATTTTTTAAGGCAACCATGGTAACTTTTTTTCTAACTAATTTTTTTTAAAGTGTAGCATTTTGTTAAAGGGGGGGTGAAATGCTGTTTCATGCATACTGATCTTTTTACACTGTTAAAGACATGGAATCCCATACTAAACATGGACAAAGTTTCAAAAGTTAAGGTGGACGTTTGATGGGAGTATTTCTTTGTCAAAAATACTACTTCCGGTTAGTCATAAGTTTCGGCAAGTTTTTTGTGATCATGCGTCCCCTTTGACGTTAATGGGGGCGGAATTTCCTTGTATGGGCCTTACGGACAATTCTACTGGAAGCGTGTGAGAGAGAGAGAGGGAGAGAGAGAGAGGGAGAGAGCGAAAGCAACAGGCTATGCCCATCAAAGCGCTGGCTTGTAGGCTGCGCTGCACAGGTGATGTGCACAATTAACAATGACATCAAAAAGTGCGTTTTTGGTTGCCAGACCAAGACAGTCCTGCACAGATTCCCCCAAAACCCTGCGGTAAGGCAACAGTGGATGTAATTTGCTTTTCCGGATCAGCAACTGAGTTGCGCGAATGTTTATATCTGTTCGCTGCATTTCGGTGCCGACTGTTTCATAAACAAGGCCCAGCTTGACGCCGGATTTTTTGCTATCGCCTAATGCTGAAGGATGGAGCAGTCCCAACGTTAGAACCGCAGGCGGTGAGTGAGACTGCTTCAAATGTCTGTGTCTATGCTCATCAAGTAGCCCAAACATGATCACGTATAGTTACTATATATATTACTATATATAGAAATTGATCAATGGAGCATGCGATGTGTAGTGTGTGTACATTTGTTTAGCTGGCCACTATATGTGTAACTTTATGTTTGTGTATTGTAAAAGCACTCAACAATACACAAAGAGGGGGGAAATATGTTGAACTAAATAAGCACACTTCTTCATTCAAATGCGCTACTATTCCGTGTCTTTCTATGTAAACACTAACTTAACCTGTCTACACAAACCACGCGTAAACACACAAACACACGTGCACAACTGCACTTCCCACATGTACACCTTCAAAGACAAAAATACGACGATATAATTCAAGTATAAATATGTAAATAACACAAGCCGCTAAGCATATTATATAGTTAGTGTATATCGTACCACATAGAGACGTCCTGCTCTAGTCGTTTTTGCTGCTGCTCCTGTTCAACTGCAGCCTCTGGGTCTGATTCCGGATCATAGATGTATGGCTGTATCCATGGGCGTAGGTTTAGGGGGGGACGCTAGGTACTAGTCCCAATCAATATTTTAAGATGGCAAAATTGTCCCCACCAATATTTTAGCAAACTCCTTCGTGCTGCTATATGGATCGATTCCGTATCTTCCCGTATTTACAAGCAAAATGACGCGTTCCGCCGTATCAAACCAATACGAGACGCGATGCACAAGATTGGGTTTTAGCAGCTTTGCTGCCATAGCGACGGAGTCTCGAGAACATGCGCTGGAAACTTGCGCGCTTTTTTAAAAACATGTCGAGCTCGCGTCCACCGTTTAAACGCAAGAGGATTTCCAGAAATATAGGGCTGAATAGAAAAAAAGGTATCAGTGAGTCTGTCCAGTAACTTACGATGAACCTAAGAAAAAACTGCAACCTTTGCAGAGAAGCATTTCAGTGTCTCAGACTGTCTGACTGAAAGCAGCAGCGATGACGGACACATCCGTGCTTCTAGGTAGGCCATTTAATGGATAATATATTAATATAATATTCCATACATTATCAAAGCTTGGCAGACTTATTTTTCTAGTCATTAGACCGGTTAATTAATAGATTATAGCCTAATTAATGTTATTAATTTATAATTTAGCTATAGGCGATATTAATAATAAATAATCCTGTCATATAAAGTTTGACATTTAAAAAAATATTTAAATAAAAATGTGACAAATAATTGCATAATAATATAGTCATAATAGTAAATTAATAAAGAAAATTTTATTTAATGTTTGAATTTCAGAATATTTTTTTCAGTAAAGTGGTTACTGGTGCAAAATGACTGCTTAAAGAGACAGTGCACCCAAAAATGAAAAATCTGTCAATTTCCTTTTTAAACCTGTATAAATTTCTTTGTTATGTTGAATTCCTACCATGGAAGTAAATGGTGCCCCCAAAGCAGCCTGGTTACAAACTTCCTTTAAAATATCTTCTTTTGTGTTCAGCAGAACAAAGAAACTCGTACAGGTTTGGAACATCATGAGGGCGAGTAAATGATGACAGGATTTTTATTCTTGGGTGAGCCATCCCTTTAAAGTGCACCAATATAGGCTATTAAAGAGTTCTTTAGAAATAAATACAATAATCAAATGTAAATTAATATAAAATGTGTTCTGTTGCAAGTTTGCATAGGCCTGAGTCCATGTTTATTGTTGAGCTGTTGTCCTTGATTAATTGTCACTCTTATCACTACTATCACTCTTTAAATGCCAAGTTCATAAATGATTTTCAAAAACTGATTCATAACTGGTTTGGAAAAAAAAACTTACAAACAAAATAACTTATTTTCAATATAAAAAGTGATTGTGCATGATTATATAGCATTATGGCTTTACAATCAAAAAATGTGGTTATAATGGAAGTCAATGGGGCAAAAACAGCCACAAACAGTAAATGAGGGAGAAACAAAAACTGATCCTGTACAAAAACTAACAATGCATCAAATCTAAAGTTGTTACTAATCTTTGACATGCTCAATAATGTGATGAGGTTAAAAAAAAATCCAGTCCACAATCATTTTTTTTATATTGAAAATAAGTTATTTTGTGTGCATGTTGTGTTTTTTTTCCAAATCAGTTTTAAAAATAATTTATGAACTTGACAATTAAAGAGTATTTTGTCTTTTATTATTATTATGGTACTGGATTGGGCTGAAAAGCCTCATAAATTAATAATCGTTCATTCCCAAACTATGGTGCATTTCCATACTCAGTAATAAATAATAGACTATATAATCTGGGCAAACCTGGTGGCATGTCCCCACCAAAGCTGAGACCAAACCTACGCCCTTGGCTGTATCTGATTAAAAGCCATATTTTTATTTTGAATAAAGTTTTTTCCCCGCTGTTAGGGATGACAGCTTTACGACGCACTCGACTCAACTCAACACAATAGCAGCAGCGCTGCTGCACACGTCATTATTTAGCTCCGCTCACACGACACGCCCCCACCCGCTCGGCTTTTTTCGGAAAGACTCGGAACAGCGCATCTTTCTTATATAATTATAAAAAAAATAAAGACTTTTCGGAGATATGCAGGATGCAATACTACTCTATAGGTACTCAAGATTGACATGACACTGACTGAAACTGAGTGTTTCACCCCCCCTTTAAGAAAGAGTAAATACTTTTGAGTGTGTAGCAGAAGAGTAGGCAAGCTTTGTCATATTTGCGTCTTTAATGGACAGCTCTGTCACCATTTAAACTGCCCTGTCAATCATAGGCGGAGGGTGAACCAACTCTACACTGAGAAAACAAAACACACCTATATCTTTTATGCTCTGGGGGTAAGCAGATAAACATCAAATTTTCATTTTTGGGTGAACTATCCCTTTAAAATCCTCCACGCTCAATTTATTTGAATTTCCTATCATTTTGGAGGGGTTATAATCACTCAAACCCCCTTTATCTAAACCTCTCTACTTAACTGTTGGTCTCACACATCTGCCCTATTTGTAGTTTTTTAATGCTTTTTATTCGTATTTGTAGTTCTAATGGAATTAAATTGCATAAGTTAACAGAAATTCAATTTGGCCAACTGAAAAATGTCATGTTTTATGTGATCAGTCACTAGAACATTTTCAGTTGGAAACATTTTTATTTTATTTTCCAGTGTTTGTGGGTAATATTAGCCGTTAGAGTGTGCACAGATCTGCACTTCAGATTTTAACCAGAAAAAGTAGACCATCCGGGTATCTTTGAAATACTCATTTCAACATACTATGATTTTCTGACATACTAATCATAGTATCATACTACATTTTTAATACTATTTAGGATGGATAGTATGCAAATTGGGGTGCATTTTCAGAATGTTTCTGAGAAATCACACCTGTAAGTAATAAATTACTGTAATTTAGTTACATTTCTTTTTAAAAAGTAAAGTAAGGGATTTCTCTTACATGTTCTGTAATGTAAACAATAATTACTGTATAGAACAATTTTATACAAAACAATAGAGGGTTTCAAATTGAATGTCTAATGTTAAAATTAAAAAAGATTGTTTTAATGTAACCTACCCATAGACAGTAAAAGAAATGGACAGACCGTTCCCATAGACTTCAACGGCGGAAAGTGAGGTCAATCAGAGGCACTCACTTCCTGATGGCTGAGTGTACTGCTCAGGCTCAGACTGAGCTTGACGACGTAGATGTGACGTGAGCCTCCTGTCGGACAGCTGTAGGTCTTCTAGTAGTTGCGGAAAGTAAAATCTGAATCACGTTGTTTAAATGTTCTGTCCCGTTGCTTTTGGCTCACTATGGGCTTCTCCCCATTCTTCTCCCTTGACTTTATCAGACTTTATGTCTCCACATCCCCCCGACTGTCTCATAGACAGTAAAAGATAGCTTCTGAGCATCTCCTCCTGTCTATACGGTAATTTCTCAACTGTGCGAGAGTCGCGTTGGTTACGACGCAATCGTTAGCCTATTTTTTACAAAAACAGCTTCTACGGGGCGACAGTGTAAGAAACAAGGTAATGGAGCCTTTTATGCATTGTTGTGTTTCTTTAGAAATAAACAATGGACAAATGGAGTCTTTAAACGTCTCAGATGTAAAGTTATTCACTGTCAAAGTGACTCAAAAATGAATGGGAGTCAATGGGATGCTAACAGCAGGTGATGGCTTGGTTAGCAATGACCGCCCCTATGGGTGGAACGCTTTCCGAGTGCTAGATTACCCCTTGAACCTATTAAATACTAAGTTCAAGAATAATTTATGCTATTCTCTTTTATTTATTTGAAGTTTCGTGTCTATCCTTGTATTGTTCAACAGGTCATGGTTGGCATGGGACTTAGAAAGTGACATAATAAGTAATGCAATACATTTAGAGAGGGTAATTAATAATCTAATTGCACTGTTGAATATGTATGTGGCAAGGGGGGCGTGGTTCAGCGAGGTCTGCAGCGGGAGAGAGAGCCGCGGGACGAGTGGTAAGTGAGTGGGTTGGACGCAGATTAATAACACCTGTATCTTGTTCCAGTAATGGGCGCGGAGAGGGGATAAAACGCCAGTGGAACCAGAGACCAGGGAGAGAGAGAGACGTACGGTTGATGCCCGAACAGAGACTGAGAAACCGGAAGCCGGAAGTGCCGACCCGGAAGTGATCGCTATTGTTTTGAGTTTGAAAGAATCTCCACACTACTGAGTGTGCCTTGAATACTGAGAGAATAAATAAAGAAGCATCAACCGTCCAGCCGACCCCCGTGTCCTCTTCCTTCCTCACATTACGAACTTTATTACAATGTAATTACTGTAGTAGCTAGTAATTACTTTTCTACAGTAACTCACCCAATGATATCTGTCAGGTATTTTTATGCATACATACAGTAGATAGCTTTGTGGTAAGGTATCAGTGGATACCTGGCCAGTTTGGTGTGCAGCTCTGAAAGCTCCAGACTGAGCTGTAGGATGGTGTCCTCACACTGAGAAACGCTCCTCAGCAGGCTGCTGTTCTGCTCACTCAACCTGTGCTGCGTGTGTTTGAGCTCAGCCACTAAACCTGATAAATCTCCAGACTCACTGAAAGCAAACAGAATCAGAGACTGTTGCTGAAATCACAGATGCTTGTAAAAACTTGATGAGTGTGGCTTAAAAATGTGGTAAAAAGACGGATGCAATGAAATTACTGAACTAACCAATGGCATTCAGCTCCATCGGTGAACGTGGCCTCATTTAAAGGAAGATGATATTCAATCCCTGTGAAGAGTTTGAGTTTAATACTAAAGTTTAAAATGTCAGTTACAAATGTTACATATTTATATTAGGTATTGTGCATAATTTTACTAATTTGTGCAGATGAGAAAGAAAATATACCTGCTGCCAAATTATGAGATCATATTAATAATATGTATATGGCAGTTTTTCCTATGGTATCGATCAAAATTGTGGCCAGTGAAAATACTGAGTGGCTATTAACTTTGAAAGACCACTACAGTGGCTGCTGAGCAAAAAAGTGAATGTCAAGCCCTGATTATTGATGTCTTTACTGTCACTTTTGTCCTTACTGAATAAAATTATTAATTTCTTTGAAAAAAAAGTACTTACTTAAACTTTTGAATGCAGAGTATGGTTACCATTAAAATATTAAGCAGCAAAAATGTTTTCAACATTGATAATAAAAAATGTTTCTGAAGGATTTGTGCCATTTAGTTGCTTATTACCTTAAATATTGGCTGTTTATTAGTACTTATAAAGCACATATTAATGTTTTATTCTATGTGACCATATTCTACACCCCAATACCCAATACCTAAACTTAACAATTACCTTTACTAGCGTTTCCCATACTAAAGTTACCCTAAAGGATCATGTGAGACTGAAGACTAATAAAACATTATTTTATTATATATTCAGCTAATAAAACATTATTAATACAGAAAACAGTTCTTTAAGATGATCACAATACTTCACAATATTACTGCTTTTAGAGATCAAATAAATGCAACCTTAGTTAGCATATAGAAGACAATCTCATCTTTCAAAAACATAAAAATTATATTTTAAACGGTAGTGTAAGAGTTAACTGTTTTTCACTTACTAGATACATTTCTTATGGCTGATCCCGTTGCCTGATTTTTATCCTCAGGAGTTCTGTATATGAAATTCAATGTTTAGCACAATTACAGTTAGGGATATCACCTCATGTAGAGTCAAAACACTGACATTGTGTTTGTCTGTATCCCTCACCCATCTTGGCAGCACTGTGTGATCCACTCTCTCATGATGGCATGAAACCTGTCCCTGCTAACAGGTGGGTCCTGGTTCTCTGGGTCCAACATCTGTCGTAAATGGGTCAACTTGTCCTGGCCGGAGCTTTGGAGCGTCATTGCCTGGAGAAAATGCACCACAGTGGAGGCCTGAACCTCTCCTGTAGGAAATAGAGAGATGTACACATGTTTGGAGCCGGCAGGATTTATTTTTTAAATAATCCATTTAAAATAGCTGTTTTCTGTTTTAAAATGTAAGTTATTCCTGTGATGCAAAGCTGGTCACATATTTCTTCAGAAATCACTCTAATTCTGATTTGGTGCTCAAGAAACATTTCTTATTATCATTTTATTTAACGAAAAATCAAAAGAAGAGCATCTATTAGAAACAAAATGTAAATGTCTTTACTGTCACTTTTGATGTGTTGGGGAAAGTTACTTTTAAAAGTAATTTGTAACCATGTTGGATTACTCTACGTATAAAAAGTAACTAATTACGTTACCTAGTTACTTTTAATGTAAAGTGTTATTGATGTGTTTTTGGAGCTTTAAAATCCAAGGTACCATTCATTGCCATTATTCAGCTTGGAAGAGCCAGGATATTTTTTAATATGACGCCAATGCGTTATGCCAGGAGAACGGTACTTTCCTGACTGCATTGTGAAAGAGTCATATACACCTAGGATGGCTTGAGGAGGAGTAAATTATGAGATAATTTTCATTTTTGGGTGAACTGTCCCTTTAAGCATAGTCCCAGACTAATTGTCTGTTAGAGCTGTTTTAACAGAAAGCATCTCGCACTGATATATCTCAAAATATACTATAGTGCCAACAGTTTTGGGACCCCTGTCTTTACTTGCACATGAACTTTAATGACATCCTATTTTTAATCCATAGGGTTTAATATGGAGTTGGCCCACCCATTGCAGCTATAACAGCTTCAACTCTTCTAGCTATTAACAAGTTTTAGGAGTGTGTTTATGAGAATGACCATTCTTCTAGAAGCACATTTGTAAGGGCAGGCACTGATGTTGGAAATAGAAGGCCTGGCTCTCAGTCTCCGCTCTAATTCATCCCAAAGGTTTCTAAGAAGGCCAGTCAAGTTCCTCCAAATCAAATCCATGACTTTATAGACCTGTCTTTGTGCACTGGTGTGCAGTCATGTTGGAACAGGAAGGCGCCATCCCCAAAATGTTCCCACAAAATTGGGAGAATGAAATTGTCCAAAATGTCTTGGTATGCTGAAGCATTAAGATTCCTTTTACTGGAACTAAGGGGCAAAGCCCAACCCCTGAAAAACAACCCAACACCATAACTCCCCCTCCTTGGTGTTGTTCCCAAATCCTTCCACTTTGTTATGATACCACTAACAGTTGACCGTGGAATATTTAGTAGTGAGGAAATTTCACGAATGGACTTATTGCACAGGTGGCAACCTATGTACCACGCTTGAATTCACAGAGTTCCAGAGAGCGACCCATTTTTTCACAAATGTTACCATGGACCACAAAACCAGTCATAAGTTGCATGTTAAAAAGGCCCATTGTGACTTGTATTTTGAAATTTCTGTCTGTGAAACTTGCTCTGGCAATCAGCCAATGTCGGTGTCAAAGTAGCAATGCAAAGACGCTATGCTCCGCCCATCGGCAGCAGTTGGCTTTGATTAATGCTAGTGAATAGCTCAGCATAGAGTGATGGGATCAAACAAACTCTGTGTTTGTTTCATTTGATGTGTGTGTATATTGTATGAAAAGTAAGTTGATTTTATGTACTTCAGCTTATGTTATCTGTTTAATGAACTGAAGTTATGATGTTTGGTTGATATCCCTTGTTTAATGATACTTTACATTGAAGTAATGATTCATTTGTGTTCATGTATTCACATGATGTTCCTCTGTGTTTCTGTTACCTCTCAATACGGTTACTGAGTTAATTGACTGTTTCTGTTATGTTATGTTATATTGATTATTTTATTGTATGCTTTGTTCTAGACCACACACACACGAACATATATAAGCAGCAATGTACTAATTTTCTAGCCTGACGTGATAATACTCAATTCTAGTCAGAATATGGGTCTGATACTGCTCCATTGGGCTGGGATTATGGGGCGTGTTTCAACCGAACCAGGAAAGACCCCAATTGAATAGACCTACAACCAATCAGAGCAACGAAGCGACGTCAACAGAGCTCAACTGCACTGTGTTGCCAAGTCCGCGTTTTTTTTCTGCGGATTGTTTTCTATGTCCGCGGGTTAAAGCGACTATTATGTGATATATATAATCCCATGAATGTGAATTTTAGCAGGCAACCTTGCCAAAATAACACACATTTTACCCCCCAAACACCATTTTTTTTTCACGAGAAGCTATTGTTTAGGGCTAGTAGTTGGCGGGTTTTGTTGTAAAACCTTGGCAACCCTGTCTGCACACACGCTGGAATAAACAATCTTTGCCTGTGTTGTAAAAAAATTAAAGAATTTAATGATACACAGAGTACTTACCCAACATGATCATCATTTCTGAGAGAAATTGTGAAGGTGAATGCATACAAACAAGCTCTCCATTTAGAATTCGAGTAAATATAATCCAAGCCCCTTTGATGACGTGATGATAACGTTACTGTTGATCATCTGTCCGTCATCGTCTAAAGCCCGCCCTGATGATTTCATTGGTCCGAACAGTTTCTTTTCAGAGATAATTACTCCTCTATGGAGCGAGGCCAGACCGAACTGCCCGACCTAAAAAATGTGTGGGCGGGGCTAAGTTCAGCTGGCATCGAGGCTACTAATTTTCCCCAATGTGCTGAGAATAAAGAGCAAAGAACTTAAGACACCTTTCTTCTTCATGTCACTAACCGGACAACTGTGGTGAACTAGTCCCCAACTGGCAACCCCCAGTCTGAGTGAAATTAATCAGTTTTCTTTACAGGTATATTTGTGGAAATAGTCAATGGTCAAAATGATCCATTTTTATTTTACGCCAACAATAATTAGAATATTAAGAAAAGAGTGGGTTCCAAGAAGATATTTTGTCAATTTCCAACCGTAAATATATAAAAAATGTATTATTAGTAGCAATACGCCATGCTAAGGACTTTATTTGGACTACTTTAAAGGCAATTTTCTCAATATTCAGATTCCAGATTCTCAAATATTCTCTGACAAATATTGTCCTAACAAACAATACATCAACTGAAACTTATTTATTTAGCATTCATATGATGTATAAATCTCAATTTAAAAAAATGGACCTTATGACTGGTTTTGTGGTCCAGTCACAAATGTTTGTAGAAGCGTCTGCAAGCCTAGGTACTTGGTTTTATACACCTTTGGCCTACAAGTTAGTCATCACATTTTTTTCAATTTCAATCATATCTCACAATTTTTTATTTTGCTTTCATTGGCCAAGGAATGCCCAAGAGGACGTCTAAACGACATGTAAAGTGTTTTTTTAGGAGCATAAACATGTAAAGCCGATGTCCCCACAAAAACAGACTGCAATTCATTCAAGAGCTTTGTGCAAGTTTACCACAGCAAAGGTGTGTGAACTTCACACAGGCCTACTTTTGAAAAAACATTGTTAGTTCCTCTAGAAAAGCGGTCATTGATTGTTAGTTTTTTTTATTTAGCCTAACCCCAACCTTTTAACTGCCTGTAGTGTATAAGTCAAGCAAGTTTGCATGTATAGCACTGTTGAAAGAGAAGGCTTTACCTTTACCAGTAGTGTCACATGCTTCAAAAGTTATGTTCAGGAGTTCTTCCTCTGAAAAGCCATTGGTTTCAGCACAATCACACAGAGCCCTCTCTGATGTAAAATCTAGAGCAATGTGAAGCCACAGGTAAGATGACTAATTAAAGCTGCACATTAATACTAATAAAGCATCAGATCACCTTCACAGCTCTCAAGCACATGGCAGGGCTCCAGTGAATATGTTCCGGAGTCGACGGAAAGGCTTGGGACGCTGCATCCACGACAGCCATGATTCTGTGATACGAGCCTGAAGGAGGAAAGATGGGCCCCAACGTCTTCCTCTAAAGAACCCTGATGTCCATTCGGCTTTTCTGAGGCCATAACCTCTGACAAACAGATACAATAATCTCTCCTGATATCATTACTCCAATCTATATCGTAACACCCTTGATTTTTATTAAGAAGCATACTTACGTTTTCTGGAACTAGAGAAGATTAACTAATACGTTCTTCCGTTTCATTGTTTTACTGATGAAGACAACAACTGAGACATCAGAAATGAATTGAATGATTAATATATATACTCCTTATCAAAATGCAATGGAAAATTACATACCTTTTTAGCTGAATGAAATCTTTTTATCTCACACAAGAACGGCATTTTCAAAACAGCATGGATGATCTGTGCACAGTCAAACATATAGTCACACTGTTGTGTATTTGAAACATCCTTGTTGCTTGTAGTGTAGCTCTCAATGCTTGTAAAAGCAACAGCTGATCTTTAAAGAGCCTTGGCCTCGTTTCATCATAGACGCACACTGGCACACATCAAAACCAGATGACATGGCTACCTCCCCCAAACGCCCTCCATTCACTGCCTTGTGTGCTTCTAGCAGGGCAGAACAATGTTGTAATGGACCATTTTAATTAACATTCGGCAGTTTTCCATATCAAATGATTCAAGGCCAGCATTCATCATAAGAGCACCACCCACTAATTGTCTTTGTCCATTTCTTCAAACATATCCAAAGGATTTCTCTCAGTCAGAAAATCTCATTTCCTATAATAACAACAACATTATTGTTGTTATTGTGACTGTTTATCTATATAATATTATAATTTTAAATATAACTATTATTGTATTGCTGTATATTTGGTATATTATTATTATTATTATTAGGAGTAGTAGTAGTAGTAGTAATTTTACATATGATTATACTATCATATTGTATATCTTGTTGAGGTCATTTATACATGATCATTTCATTGTATATTTCACATTATTTAATCAATTGAGTAATTAATAGATATTGAGAATAATCTTAGATATAATTATATTATCATATTATTCTTATTAATATATCATTATTATTATCAATGTGTTGTGCTGTGTAACTAAACTCAGCTATTTAAAAATATATATTTTAAACAGCATTTTGTCAGAAAATCTAATGTCTAAATATTATAACAACAACATTATATAACTTTTATCATGTTGTATAGCCTTTGTTATTTTATCATTATTATTAGTAGTACTGTAGCAGTTATTTGCATAATTAACAATATTACGGACTTCCTTTCGGCCGTTGGTGTTTGTGGCAGAAGTAAGCATGTTAAGTACACGTGCAATGAAGTCCATACACACAGATGTCAACCGCATACGTGTCTCTTTATTTTACTCTAATAAATTACTGTTTCCAGTCAGCTTCCTGTAAGCTCTTGTTCATTACTGTTCTTCATACCTTGCAGCTAGAACAAACACTTTGTCCATATTTCGTGTGCACCATCGGTTATCACCCATCTGTGCGCAAAAGCACGGTCAAAAACTGTTTGCCTTCCTGCCACCAAACACACCTGTCCCTCATTAATCCAGTGCTTCACATTATATATATAATTAGAGTGACCCCCCATGGACAAAACATGCATTGCATTAAAATGGCTCCTACAAACAATATTATGTTTTTAATATTAAATACTAATCTGAGATATAGTTATATTATTATCCCATCTTTGTATATTTGTTGTTATTATTTTTATTATCATCTGTCATCTGTGTAACATGCTTTATTCAATTCTATTAAAAACAATATTTTAATGTACCTCATTTACTTTGACTTTTATGTGTATTTTGCATTTGTCACAGAATTTTTACAACTGAAAGGTTTTTGTTGGTTTAAGACATAAACTGTAAAAAACTTAAAGCAGGTTTTAAGAAAGGGTTTAAAATGTTTAGTTAAAACTATAGACCGTAAAAAAATAAAACAAAGATGAAGGGGTTTCCGCGGACTTTGCTTTTGAAGCGTGTGACCGCTAACCCGGAAGTGTAGTGTATTTTGTTGTTCAGCTTCAGGTGGTGAGTGTGTGAGGCTGCTGCTGGATACGAACAAGTACAAACCAAAACCTACAATATTGGGGTTAAGGCTTGATTCGTAACCATGTCTCGGGGATCCATTGAAATCCCCTTGCGGGACACAGATGAGGTATGGACAGGTTTTATCTCTGTGTGGTGCTGAATGTAGTTTTATTACAGCTCTATGAATAGCTATCATCTGCTAACATGCTATCATTTACGCGCTTTTGATAAGTTTACATAAAATTTATGAACTAACTAACGTTATAGCGAAGGACAGAAGTACTTCCGTGAGTCTTGGGCTACATAGACATAATTATGCAATCATTATACAATGATGACATATACTTTAGTTTAATATGGTTCTGGCATGAAACATCATTTAATCATATTTTAAGCCTTTCCTTTTGACGTTTATGTCTATATGATAGCTTTTGTGGTATTTAACTATTTATTTAGAATCAAGCAAAAACATAGTACATATAATATTCCCTAACATGTCTGGGATACACAAAAATAAAATAAAAATTGTAACTTAATTGCACAACTGAAAAACATTGTACATGTTAATAGTTGCATAGCTTGTATTGCTGTGTTTGTTTATATATTGTTTTGTTTTATTGTAACTGTAATTTTTAAATTGTTCAAACATAGGCATTTTCTATTCCACAATTATTATAATTTAATCAAATATAAATATAAAGTAACAACAAGCTTCTTTTTAAATTCTCTCCAAAAATAACGACTAATGGGTGTAAAAAGCTTTCTATTTCAGATAAATACTGTTCTTTTGAACTTTCTATTAATCAAAGAATCCTACATTTTTTTACACAACTGTTTTCAACATTGATAATAATCATAAATGTTTCTTGAGCACCAAATCGGCATATTAGAATGATTTTTGAAGTATCATTTGACACTTAAGACTGGAGCAGTGATGCTGAAAATTCAGCTTTAATCACAGGAATAATTACATTTTAAAATATATTCACATAGATAAAAAGTTGTTTTAAATAGTACAAATATTTCACAATAATTCTGTCTCGGGAGAATTAAATAGGGATTTTTTTATTATATGATATTATTATATTATTTTTTATCTATTTATTAAAGCTCTAATATCTGTTTCAGCCAAAGTCACTGGGGGAATATGATTTTATTTTCCTCAGTAATGGTTTGCACTCACTGAGTTCATCTGTTATTTCTTCCTCAGGTTATTGAGCTTGACTTCGATCAGCTTCCAGAAGGAGATGAAGTCATCAGCATCCTCAAACAGGAGCACACACAGCTGCACATATGGATTGCCCTCGCTGTAAGTGACACGCTTGCGTATGGTGACTTTATTAAGGTTTCTGGTGTTCAAAGATCTCACTACTATTTCTTTTATTCAGTTGGAGTACTACAAACAAGGCAAGACGGAAGACTTTGTCAAGTTATTGGAGGCGGCACGCATCGATGGAAACCTTGATTACAGAGACCACGAGAAGGACCAGATGACGTGTTTGGACACACTAGCTGCATATTATGTCCAACAGGCTCGAAAAGAGAAGAACAAAGATGCAAAGAAGGACCTCATCAACCAGTCCACACTTCTGTACACCATGGCAGACAAGATCATCATGTACGATCAGGTAAATGAAGCTTCCAGTATTCATATTGTAGCAATCACTGTTATTTTTTATTATTAACCTTATGATATTTCTCATTTCCACAGAACCATCTGCTGGGAAGAGCTTGCTTTTGTCTCCTGGAAGGTGATAAGATGGATCAAGCAGATGCTCAGTTCCAGTTTGTTCTTAACCAGTCAACAAACAACATCCCTGCACTCCTGGGTAAAAGTCACATGATCATTACATACTTTAAGACCTACACAAATAAAATGAATACTGTATGTCTGTAAAACAAACTTAATTGATCTCAAAATAAATCATTTCCACTATTGGGCAAAATTTTGGGTCTCTTATTCTCACAGAGGCTGCATATGTTTGATCAGAAATACAGCAAAAATAGTAATTGTGCAAAGTATTATTACAGTTTAATACAACTATTTTCCATTTTAATATATTTTAAAATGTATTTTTTTTCTGTGATGCAAAGCTGCATTTTCAGCATCATTACGGCAGTCTTCAGTGTCACATAATCCTTCAGAAATCATTCTGATTCGCTGATTTAATGTTTAAGAAACATCTCTTATTATCAATATTGAATATAATATTTTTGAGGTAACCATGATTTAACTTAGGGCTAAATAAAAAAAAAAAACTTTTATTCAGCAAGGATATATTAAATTCATCAAAAGCTATTTATAATGTTACAAAAGATTTATATTTCTAATAAATGCTGTTTTTTAAACTTTCTATTAATCAAATAATCCAGACAGATTGAATCACATTAAGCAGCCCGAAATGTTTCTTGTTTAAAATTGTAATGCTATTTCACAATATTGCTGTTTTTACTGTCATTTTGACCAGCTTGGGTGAGCAGAAGAGACTTCTTTCAAATACAAAAAAAAAAAATCTTAATAAATTTTTACAATCACAACAAGAGCCCGGTGTTTTGAAATTGAACATGCAGCACTCCTATTTATTTAATTCAATAAGCTCATATAATATAATGTTCAATAATCACATTGGGCTGTTTCCTATTTTGTCCCCAGATTTAAGGTATAATCTAAGACCTCTTAAAATGGTAATTTACCAAATTTAAGACTCATTATAAAAAGCCTAGGTATGCTCTATGTTCCTGGTTTTATTGTGCATTTATCAATCCATAATAGTCACATATAAGCATAATATGGACGTTAAATTGCACGTGAACACTGTTTCATGTTTTTTTAATAGATGTTGTCTTGTTGTGAATGTTTATTTATGTTTATGTCCTTCAACAGGTAAGGCATGCATCTCCTTCAACAAAAAGGATTACAGGGGAGCTCTAGCCTACTACAAGAAAGCTCTTCGCACTAACCCTGGCTGCCCGGGTGAGTTTTCCAGACGTGTTGAAAATACTTTATTCTTTACCTCAAAACCTTCCTAGATAGTAGTGATAGTAGATCAATTTATACTAATTAAATCTTAACATATTGTAAATGAATTGAGAGATAAAAAAACGTAATTATTAATGTATTAATATCGATAAAAAACCTAGTTAATCATACATATTTCTGCAGTTAATAATAACGTGTGATTTTTGATACATATTTTCTCATTGAATCTCCTAACTAATATTAAGGATGACTTAAAGACGGTATATTTTAAATGTTTGTGTGTAATGCCATCTTTTTACTATGTATACATTTCTGGGGATGAAATGAGTAATAATAGCCATTCAACATTACATTATAGTTAAAAGCCATAATTTTAACATCTAATTTGCTTAAAAAAGCTATATCATCTTTTAATTTAAGTGTACTTAAAAACAAATTTCACATGAACCTATGTCACAATAGCTGTGTATTTTAATATGTTGTTGTATATAATTTACAGATAGTAAAAATAGTAATGTTTCTGTCTCTGTCTGTTTGAATGTGAGCTGTCAGTTTTTTCCTCCACTAATTTTATTTTGTACATTAACTTCCATAATAAGTAAGAAAATGACTACAGGTAGAAAAAACATTTGGTATCAATATCTTTGTAGGATCGATCTTCTCGATACAACGTCAATATCGATTTTTTGCACTTACAGTAATTGAGACAAGCACGTTACTGACAGGATCAGAAACAGGCAGCTAGTCAGAGCTTGAAACACGCACGCTTCTCGATCGGCTGATCATAAGATAGGCCTAGATGTGGACCATGCTTGGTTGGCCGCTGTCTCCCGGTTGACAACTGGTGAGCGGAACCGATTGCGTGATCATATTCTGTAATGCTAGCCAACGGATGCGAGGAGACATAACTATGATAGCTCTATGCGACCGTAATATTGTATGTTGTTTCCAAAGCTAACAGGTTAAACTTTTATCTGGTCAAGACTCACAGAGCTCATTTCTGTTGAATTGTCTTATTGCAGCCGAGGTGAGACTAGGCATGGGCCATTGCTTTGTCAAGCTCAGCAAACTAGAGAAAGCTCGCTTGGCGTTTGGCAGAGCTCTGGAGCTCAACTCCAAATGTGTGGGAGCGTTGGTGGGTTTGGCTGTGCTGGAGCTCAACAATAAAGAGGCCGACTCCATCAAGAACGGCGTGCAGCTGCTTTCCAGAGCCTACACCATTGACCCCAGCAATCCTATGGTGCTCAATCACCTCGCCAATCATTTCTTCTTCAAAAAGGTAAAGATAGTTCCCTCTTGTGATCTACGATTTAGAATTGGAGATCTTGTACTTTATCATGTCCTTTGTTTTTTCCAGGACTACAGCAAAGTGCAGCATCTGGCTCTTCATGCTTTTCACAACACAGAGGTGGAGGCTATGCAAGCTGAGAGCTGCTATCAGTTAGCTCGTTCCTTCCATGTCCAGGTAAGAAAGAGACGTCTTACTTTTAAGAAATAAATAATCAGTAGGGGTAAATATTTAATATATGACAAATATAACGGCTATTTTGAAAGTACTTTTATTTGTATATTTTTTTATTATTCATTTTGTCAATTGCTTTTGTTTTGGGGTTATAGAGCTTTAATTTTAATTTCTTTGCTTTTTTATTTTAATACGCTTATCATTTGACTAGTATTCTTTTTTATTACTTATATTATTTATTGTTTTTTATTAATACATTAATTTCAGGTCGTTGCCAAAGCAACATTTCTGAAAACAAATTTTAGCAGTTTGTTTTACCTAACAATAACAACGCTGACCCCAAAAGGATCATCAGGAGTGTTGAGGTCTGCTGTCACTTGTATTGAACGGTCATTATTTTCTACTATTATCTTAAGCTTACAATGCTTTTGGGAAACGCAGCCCTGACCAATTATATCAACTATCAATCAAGTGAAATTTTCTGTAATGTCTAAAGTCTTGTTTATACTTTTGCCTGGCTCCACACCGCAATTTACAAAAAATGCAGACCGGCCAACACTGATGACGTAATTTTTGCAGCGCACAGCTTCGCGCTTGTGCGGACGCGGCGAGTATAAACCAGGCTTAAGACCAATGGTAATAAATGCACATCTTTGTTTTTAGGAGGACTATGACCAAGCCTTCCAGTATTACTATCAGGCCACTCAGTTTGCATCATCTACTTTTGTACTGCCCTTCTTTGGCCTGGGCCAAATGTACGTGTATCGTAGAGACAAGGAGAATGCAGCACAGTGCTTTGAAAAGGTTCTGAAGGCATATCCCAACAATTACGAAACCATGAAAATCCTTGGGTCACTTTATGCCACATCGGATGACCAGGAGAAGAGAGACATTGCTAAAGTACGACTTTATGATATATATCAAAAACTGAATTACAAAAAAAAAAATCAGAGATAAAAAATCAGTTTTCTTTTTTCCTTGTAGGAACATTTGAAAAAAGTCACAGTGCAGTATTCCGATGATGTGGAAGCCTGGATCGAGCTCGCCCAAATTTTGGAACAAACAGACATTCAGGTAACAGTGCTATTTCTACATGTGCCTGTGTTTTGACTTGTGCAATATGCACCTCTCTCACTGCGAATAGCCCATCTTTCCTGCAGGGTGCTCTTTCCGCATATGGCACTGCCACTCGCATCCTTCAGGAGAAGGTCCAGGCTGATGTTCCCCCTGAGATCCTCAATAATTTGGGGGCCTTACACTTCAGATTGGGAAACCTCGGCGAGGCCAAGGTAAAGAGAACTTTTTGACTCAAATTAAAGGTGAAGTATGTCGTTTTTTGAGACAATAGTTGCACCTTATGGAATTACAAAAATAAAGCATATTTTCCAAAAACATTGCAAACACCTCGTTCACATGTAATGTCTCTCACAAGTTAAAATGCCACAACAGGTCTTACGGGTGCTTGTGAAGATGTGTCTCAGCTGGTAAAAGTAGGCTATTTTCAATTAACAGTCCAACATATTGAGAATACTTTTAGCTGTGAGAATACTTTTCACTCATGAGAAAGCAATTGACCAGATTTTCTGTCTAGAGTGAATGTGAGCATTTCTCTTATATAAACCCATCCAGCGTATCTGGACCGAGCACATTTTATAACATGGCGCGCCACATTTGTTTGAGTATTGAAGTGTCCATTGTAGCATGTTGCATCTCAATGCCACGTTCGATTTGACATGATTTGTTCATGACCTGTTTAATCTTTGAAGATAAGTTTTGTCTTGCACTTCTATAAGCACAGCTGAATTTCTTTTCCTACATAACATCATGGTCTCTCACTGGCTAAACACCCTCTAGCTCCACCTGCTTCAGTAGCCATGCCTCCAAACTATCGGTATAGGTTTTGTTTTGGAAAGAAATCGACAAATCTTGACAGTCACTCTTAAAGCCGCACTTGGCTACTTTTGCTCTCGGGGTCCCCCTACAGTTTATATACAAAAATAATGTCCTCAACTACTGTCGTAAGATCTGTCATCCTACAACAGGGGATGCCATCGCGCGTGCATTTGTTGACATGACAACCCTGATAGCCCTGAACTAGTGATGCACGGGTCGTCTCATAACCCGTGGACCCTGTATGTCTATTTAATGGTCGCGGGTGCGGGCGGGTTGTAAAAATATATACAGTGGTGCGGTGCGGGCCAAATAACTTCATAAAAGTGGCGCCGCGGGTCGGTGCAGCACTAACAGTTCCCCTGAACACTGCAAGAGGAGTTCAGAGTTCTTCTGGCGTCGCGTGTGAAATGTCTTCATCCCAGGTAACGTTACAGTCAGTGGCATGTTTCAGCATGTCATATGAATATAATTTAATGGGTTTTATTTTTTTTCAAACGCCAAATAATCACGATGCTCACGTTTACAAGCCAGCGTCATTATAGTAGTCTATTGGTAGGTAATCACCATAACAAGCATGACAGCATCGGTCGGGCACGCCTCCTTCAGCTCACGCCAACGAGCAAACGCTGGTCACATGTTGATCCTCGTCCTGCCTTTAATCCCATCACTTTTTCGTTTCCTCTTATTGCTTTCCTCCAACAAAACCTTTTCTTTCTTATTTGTCTCTGCTGCTTCGGACATGACTATATTATCTGACGAACAAAGTTGGGCTCGCACGTCCGAATGTAAGGAAGTGTGTGTGTTGGTGGAAGTGACGTATATGCCGTAAAGCAGTCGAATTTTGTAGTTCTTTTTGTTCTTGGGTTACTACTCGAAACCCGAAGTTTAAAAGTACGATTAAAAACGATACAGACCCCGTCAGGCTATGGCAGACGTGTCATTCAACCTATTGTAAGTCGATGTATCATCACAAGAGTCTTAAAAAATATATTTTGAAGGTTGAAAAGTTACCTAATGCTGATTTAATGTTTTGATGGTGCCTGGGAGGCTCGATGTTTACACTTTTGGGGGAGATAAACCTATAAATAGCAATGAACAATAGTCAATGAACAATAAACTGGATTGAGAGAATGTATTTTAACATTTTACATACTGCACCTTTAAAGGAGTGTTCTGGCTCTGCTGTTGATTACCTCAGAACCAAATTACATTTGACTTTACTGGAATGGAATGTCTTAGGCAATCTGGTTGTGGGGAAATATTAATTCAGGAATGTCAATCACACATCTCAATTTCTTTGTAGAAATACTTCCTGGCGTCTTTAGAGAGGGCAAAAGCTGAAGGCGAGCATGATGAGCACTACTACAACGCTATCTCTGTCACAACCTCCTATAACCTGGCCAGACTCTATGAAGCCATGTGCGAGTTTCACGAGGCTGAGAAACTCTACAAGAACATCTTGAGAGAGCATCCCAACTATGTGGACTGTATGCATCATCACAGTATTCATTTTGTGTGGCTTTTTTCAGAGAGCAATCTGTTCAGATATATCACACATATTTTAATTTTTAACAGGTTACTTGCGTCTTGGAGCAATGGCACGTGACAAGGGAAATTTCTATGAAGCTTCTGATTGGTTTAAAGAAGCCCTTCAGATCAATCAGGTAGATAGTTCTTGCATACATACATATGCCTTCATATATAGCCATTGTTTTGGATCTGTATTAATCTAAATGGGTGAAAAGTAACAAAAAAGGCCTGCACGCTGTAAGAAAAAACAAAAAAAGCAAATGTGAGATAACACAGCTGTACTTAGGACAGGCAAACGTTTCGGTCACAACATGACCACCTTCAGTCAGTGCCTACGAGTATCTTAAAACAAAGAAAGACAACATGGTTGCATAAGTCACATGGTGCCACACACAAAAAAGTTAACTTTCCTTGAAATTCCGTATAGTTTGAGTTTATATTGTAATTAGGCACTGAAAAAGGTCATGCTGTGACTGAAATATTTGCAGTTCCTCATTAAAGCTGTGTTTTTGTTTTGTTATTTTTCTGCCTTTGCTGAGTTTTTGGTGAATTATATCCGATATGTATTAATAATGTGTTTTGTAGGACCACCCTGATGCCTGGTCACTGATTGGTAACCTACATTTGGCCAAACAAGAATGGGGTCCCGGCCAGAAGAAGTTTGAACGCATCCTTAAACAGCCCTCAACTCAGAACGACACCTACTCTATGCTGGCGCTGGGAAACGTGTGGCTTCAAACGCTGCATCAGCCCACTAGAGATAGAGAAAAGGTGCCTAATGTTATGCAGTTGACAAACTATCATGTATTTTTGGAATTTGTCTGTTTTATTTAATCTTTTTATTTTTGCCCCCTAGGAAAAGCGGCACCAGGATCGAGCTTTGGCAATCTACAAACAAGTTCTGAGGAATGATGCCAAAAATCTATATGCTGCCAATGGGATAGGTGCTTTATCTGATTTTTAATTAGCCTTAAGTTGTAAGGCCAGACCTGTAACTAGCAGTATAGACCAACTTACTTGTGTTTACCCGCCATATTGATTCAGCTCATAAGCATCTTTCTTCTGTGATGCAGGTGCGGTGTTGGCACATAAGGGTTATTTCCGCGAGGCACGGGATGTCTTTGCCCAGGTCAGAGAGGCCACAGCAGAGATCAGTGATGTCTGGCTGAATCTGGCACACATCTATGTGGAGCAGAAGCAGTACATCAGTGCTGTGCAGATGGTGAGAGTATAAACAAACTGAAGAAAAACTCAGCAAGGTTTTTGCTCTGGATCTGTACTGACGGCCTGATTTTCTCTTCAGTATGAAAACTGCTTGAAGAAATTCTACAAATATCAGAACACCGAGGTGCTGCTGTATCTGGCTCGAGCACTCTTCAAATGTGGCAAGCTGCAGGACTGCAAACAGACTCTTCTCAGGGTGAGAAAATCTCAATGCAACTTGACATTTTCTTTTATTTATTGCAGGGTTTTGCAAGTTTATGAAAAGCAGACTTTGGCAGGTTGAATTTTATATATAATTTTTTTTTTTAAATTGTAATCTTTTAAAATGGCATCTAAAATAATAAACTAGGTGCAATGTAGTGTTGTCAAAAATGTTGATTGTTCAATACATATCGATTCTGAAACCCTTACAATACTTATTTGCCGCAGTATCCTCTCTCTCTCTCTCTCTCTCTCTCTCTCTCTCTCTCTCTCTCTCTCTCTCTCTCTCTCTCTCTCTCTCTCTCTCTCTCTCTATCTCTCATATCTCTCTTCTCTCTCTCTCTCATATATCACTCATATCTCTCTCTCTCTCTCGCTCTCTCTCATATATCTCTTACAGCGAGTTGCACACACACCCTCCTCTCCTCACTTACTCATTTCATGTGCTCCGGATGAATGTTGTTATTTCGCAGTGGGATTTCGTGTATTTTTTTGTATAATCGTGTATTCTATTGTATAATGGATCCGTGCAGAACAGTTTTCCCCCATAGTAGTAGCGATATAAAATAAAAAAAGATTAAAATCATTTGTTTACCTGTATGTCATGTGACCATTAACCAACTTCAGAAAACTGTAAACATGCACATTTTGTTTAAATATTGAAATATTAGTTTAAAAGTAAATATTTTAGGTAAAAGCAGCTTGGCTAAGAAAAAAGTTTGGGAATCTCTGCTTGGCTATATCGACTAGATTGTAGTTTTCTTTTCTCATATATGCCAAATGGACTACATTATTATGCTTAATAAGGTTATATTTTATAATATGTTGCATTATTCAGTAAATAGTTTTGAACAATTTTGTGTTTAAAATTATATTTAAAAGAGGAACCCAATGCATTAAAACCACGTAAGTTACATGTACAAAGAACTAAACGTTTTTCACCGGTATAATTCATCATTTGGATTTTATTTAAAAATGATCTACTATTTTAATCTATTAGCAGTCCTATTTGTAAATGCTTCTGACGTCGTTTTTTTTTCTTTCAGGCTCGGCACGTGGCTCCCAGTGACACTGTGCTGATGTTTAATGTGGCGCTGGTGCTGCAGAGGTTGGCCACGCTGGTGCTGAAGGATGAGAAGAGTAATTTGAAGGCTGTATTGAGTGCGGTGAAAGAGCTGGAGTTGGCTCACAGGTCCGTGAACTCCACGACCTCCAGCCTATGATGCGCTACAGCCTGAGGCTCTCATATGCTTCTTTCATAACTTTCTGTTATTGTTCTCACAGGTACTTCAGCTACCTCAGTAAGGCTGGAGACAAAATGAGATTTGACCTAGCGCTGGCCGCAAGTGAAGCCAGGTACGGCTGCTTACTTTTGTTCTGAAAGTTTGTCTTCCAGCATGACCTAACATGATCCGACAATTTCCAAGAACTGCCTGATAACAAAATTCCCAGCTAGTCTAAAGATATTCAGCTAGTCCTTCCATCTTTTATTCATTCCTTCCTTCAATTGCTTGTTTGTGTGTTCCTTTCATCCTTCCATCATCCAGCCATCATTTACTTATCCTTCATCATTTCTTTGTTTGTTCTCATCCTTCCTTCCTTCCTTCCTTCCTTCCTTCCTTCCTTCCATCCATCCATCCATCCTTCCTTCGTTCTTTTCATCCATCCATCCTTTGATAATTTATTCTTTTGTTCGTTCCATCTGTCCATCCATCTTTCTGGCTTATTTTTACCCATCATTGATTCGTTTCTTTGCTCCTTCATCCTTCCTTTCATCCATTGTTCATTTGTTCCAACTTTCCATCGTTCAATTGTTTGTTTCTTCCATACTTCCATCCATACTTCGTTCAGACTTAAATCTCATTTGTCGATCCATTGCTCATTTGTTCTTTTCAATACTTCCTTCTTTCATTCCTTTCTTCCATCCATCATGTTTTTTTTATTTCGATCCTTCCATCCAGTCCTCATTCCTTTCTTCATTTATTCTTTCTTGGAACAGAAAGGTTGATTTTTTGAAGGCTTTCAAATGACTTAAGAGGGAATAAATAATTACAAAATCTCCAGCGATCTGATCAGTAAAAAAAATTTTTTTCTCTCACAGGCAGTGCTCTGACTTGCTAAGCCAGGCTCAATACCATGTGGCCCGAGCTCGTAAACAAGACGAGGAGGAGAAGGAGCACCGCGCTAAACAGGAGCAGGAGAGAGACCAACTGCGGCAGCAAATGCTGAAAGAACAGGAGGACAGGAAGAACAGAGAGGCTGAGGAGCAGAAGAAGCTGCTTGAGCAGAGAGCCCAGTATGTGGAGAAGACCAAGAACCTGCTCAGCTTCTCAGAGGGAATGAAAGATTCAGCAAAGGAGAAGAGGAAAGGAGGCAGTGGACGGGTGAGCTTTTATTGGAGAGCTGGGATCTAGTTATTTATTTAAATGCAATAGTTTTTTGTATTTAAATGTTCATTTTCTTTTGTTTATTAGCGTAAAAAAGGAGGAGATTTTGATGACTTTGTCAATGATGACTCTGATGAAGACCTGCCACTTAAGAAAAAGAAGAAGAGGAAAGTTGGGAGTGGCAGTGAAGTTGAGGATGCAGGGGAGGATGGAGATAAGAAACCCCGGAAGAGGAGAAGGAGGTAAACATTAATGAGAACAGATCCACAGAATTCATAGAGAGGTCATATGCTGGCGTGCGGTGTTATTTTAGTATTATTTTGTTTTTTTTTACCTTTTATTGTTTTTATTCATATTGTGAATTGGCTGTTATTTCAATAATTTCGGTCTGAATGTTGAAGTTAATGATAATTACCCTGTTGGAACATAAAGGCCGAGTTTTTGGGTTGCTTACAAATTAAATTGAGAAAATCAAGATGCAATTTCAGAATGATTTGTTTTTAATATTGATATAAAGATGCAGTCAGATTTACCCTTGTTAAGTGAATTTTCTTTAGCTAAATCCAGTCATTTCAATAGACATCCGTATGATCAAGTTTCACATGATGGTGAAAAAGCGTAATAAAAGGTGCAATAAAATATGACCAAGCTCGGAAACTTAACTAGGTTTACCTTAATTTAATTTATTTGATTTTGCATCTAATTAAATCAATATAAATTGAATTATAAAATATGCAATGCAGTTCTTTTACTTTAAAATTTGCAAAATATGATCTAGTGTTGATCTTGTAATTTTATTTGTTGTATCTTATTGAATAGCTATAAATAATAATACATTTTTAAATAATTGAAAACAATTTAATACAAAATATTTGTAAATTGTGATGTATGTATTATGAATCATAAAATGGAATTATTTTCTGAACCCTAGTGACTGTAGTTAAAAACAGACTCAAGCTGGGTCAGGTTGAGTTTCAGCTTGTCTCTCTGGTTGCTTCCTCAGACCAGCCGGTTCAGATGATGAGGAAGGAGGCTCAAGGCCTAAAAAGCAGCGCAAACCCAGAGAGCGCAAGAGGATTGAGAAGGTACAGATGCTCTGAGGTTAATATCCAAGTTGTACCTGGATTTAGAGATGTAGATCTAATTGCATTTTTCTCTTATTAAGTCCAAGCCGGAGCGCATGCCGCCATCTCTTAAAGGGAAGATCAAGTCCAAGGCAATCATTTCATCCTCCGATTCCTCCTCTGATGAGGATGGCCTGAAAATAGCAGAAGACAGGTAAGAAATGGTCACTTGAGTTTGTTTAAAGTGCATGAACTGAAAATCCATCATATATCTAAATGTAAATGGTTACAAAAAGCTGCACGGTTAATCATTAAAAGATCACAAACTGGATTCAAACACCCACGTGATGTAATTCCTTAATGACTATGATCCTTAATGACAGAAGTTTCTTCAGTTTTGAAATAATGAGGATTTTATTTTAATGAAATGTAGTACAGTAAAAAAGTACTTCCAAAATAAAAAATACTTGAAAAACTTGATTACATTAATGAAGTACAAATACTTTTTCCACCACTGAAAATGTGCATTAAAAAATGTGTTAGTAGTCCTGCTTCTGGGACACTGACAGGCTATAAAAAATTGTTGTAATTCATATTTATCATCTGATGATCTTTCTGGTGAAAAGGACACTTCTCTCTAGTGATACATGCAATAATTTACTGATCATTTATTTTTCCGCTTAATCACACGCCTTGCAAGCTCATGTTCATCTGCATCTGTTTTTGAGCGCAACGCCGACTTCTCAAAATCAAATCAACAGCCGACAGATAGAAACACGTCCCCTGCCTAACATTGCTTTATTTTACACTCGAGTGTACGTCACAGGTAAACGTGATTTCACCAAGTCCACGTTCCTGGACATTTATTGATTCTGGAACGACATTGCAATCAGATTTGAGCGACAAGTTTACAGTTTGCCAGCAGTGTTGGGTATTATACATTGACCCAGAAATGTTTCTTAAGGCCCTTTCACACCAAGGAAGATAAGCATAAAGATATAGTTCTAAAAATCAACGCAAGAAGAAGTAACATGTAGAATGCGATGGGACGTTTCTGAATGGTTAGTTGTTGAATTTATGTATAGGCCTGTCACGATAGTCAATTAATCCCTCGATCATTTTTCCATCAGCAATAAAATTTCCATTTGTATGCTTGTTTGTTTTCCTCATCTCTCTCACACTGACTGCACCTCGTCCGTTTGGGGAGGTTTATACTCGACGCGCAGCTGATTGATGAGACGTCATGCTCGGCCAGATTCGCATGAACTCGTTACAAAATTTGACGTGCAAACCGCCAAGCCAAATGGGGTCTCGCGCAATCTGCATTGACGTCACTTTTGCCACGCGCACCCTCGCGCTCTTGCGGTATAAACAGAGCTCCACTGAAATTGGCAGTTTGATAAATGTAAGGTAATTCTTCAGTTAAATCTTTCTGCTAAAAGGCTCGTAATTTCTGTAGAGATAGCAATACGCAATCTCCTATTTTTTGCCATCAATCTCTCTTCTCTTGCTGTATCAAAATCTCATCTAGCTTTCCTCAGAGATGGTCAAGTTCAGTTTGTGCATGATTATATGAAATATATATTTTTTTAATACTATATCCTAAATTGTGGATAATTAAGCTATATGTCATATTCTGAAGTACTTTTTTTGGAGTGTTAACGATTAAAAGAAAAACAACAAGAACCGTACAGAACTGAAAACCATGACCCTAAAACCGTGTTACGAACCGAACCGAAAATATGTACCTAAAACAAAATCATCCGTTGCAGTTTTCATCCATTTTATTTATTGGATATGGTATTTATTCAAGTGCATTTTTTATAAACAAGTCCATTGTTTTTATCATTTTTGGTTTTTGTTCATTTTTTGTGGATATTTGAAATGTTTTTTTGTTATCAGTGTTAAAATGATTAGTCTTTATAAATAAAATTTAATTGATGTTTGGAAAAGTGTACCTGCATTATTATGCCATTATCATTATTTTAGATGAAAATGGTCTAAGAACGACAATATTATCATTTATCGCAATAATTTCTTGGCCAATTTATCGTCCAGCAAAATGTATCGTGACAGGCCTATTTATGTAGCTGATGTCTGTTAATCACTTGTTGTAAGATGCACAGAGCCAGAGAATATCCTTCCTCTTTTCAACATGGCCTTTGTTGTATGTTCACGGGGGCATGGTTTATGTAAATTTTAGGGTTTGTGATGTCACCAACATGTGAATAAGCTAGTTGTAGTCCCTACCAGTCGTCTGTTTGTAGTCCTTAAAAAGCGATTTCTTAAAAATAAAACATCTCCCTTTGCTTTGAACTTTGAGTGTCACTTTGCAGATGTTGTTTATGCTCAAACACCAACATTAAATACTAACTAACTAAAGTTAAAAAAGTGAAATTGTAATCAAGGACCGCTTTAAAATCACAGCAACTTTGTCACAATATATATCCAAAAACGTAATTAAAAATAATTAAGTTTCATTGTGACTTGACTAACATTGTCAATTTTATTTTCAGAAATGCCAGGCACAGCGGCTCGGGTTCAGATGATGATGAAGGCCACAGGAAACGCATCGCTTCGGACAGCGATTCCAATGAGGAGCGTAACCAATCAGGCAGTGAGGCCGGCAGCCCCCGACGCTCCGGAAACTCAGACGAGCACGAGTCCGGCAGTGATCGGCCGGTGAAGAGGAGGAGACCGCAGCAGCAATCCGACTCGGAGCAGTCGGACAACGAGAGCAAAAAGAGCCGCTCCGAAGGGTCTGATGATGAATCCCAGGCTGGCTCTCCGGCTGCCGCATCAGATCGGGGCGGCTCAGAGAACGAGGGCTCTCCGCAGAGGTCCAATAATGACTCCGAGCCTGAGGGATCCAACAATGAAGCCTCTAACAGAGGATCTGATGATGACAGTGATTGAATTTACTGACCATTCGGTCTGTTGAAAAAAGAAAAAAAAAGAAAAAGGCTGTTCTTGCAATGTTCAGATCATAGCGTACACGGTTATGTCATCCAGGATAATGTTTCTCAGAAATGTTTTTTTTTTTTTTCCTCAAAATGAACGCGTTGTCTGTTCGGTCTTTTGAGTAAGAAATGTCTCTTTAACAGATGTTTTTGATGAGTATTACAGCATATATTGTGCTCTGTAGTCTTGAGGCACAATCACAAGCTGTGATTCAGAGTTGGTGTACAATATGAAATGCCTTTGAATAAAAATATTTTGAAACATTTTTCTATTTTGTGTTTTCTGGGACTATTGCAGCTTTTTGGAACTTTTACCCATTCTGAATTTGTACATTAGCCTAGTTGCAACAAGAATAAGCAAATTGTACACAAATACATGCTATACAAATACATATAAAAACGTATAAGCCTATATAAACCAGTAATGTCCTCACTTTTTGGTGGTCATAATATTTTACTATACGTGAGGACAAAAGTGGCCATCACCTCCGCCGAATTTACCTCATATAATGACATAAATATGCGTTACGTTTGAATTAGCAGGTTATGAAGTTTATTGTAGCTATCTGTGGTGGGACTTCCGTTTTTTGTCATTTGGTTTAAATCTCACTGGCTATTTAAGACAGTACTGGCTCTAACTCGACGACAAATGCTAGATTAAGACATTTTCTCCACTCTTACATGAAACATTAGTCTTTAAATACTATATATATATATATATATATATATATATATATATATATATATATATATATATATATCAGTGGCGATTTCTTTAAGACTGCAAGGGAAGCTCGGCTTCCCTTATAATGTCACAAAATTAATGGTCAAATATGTACTATTGTATTAACATTTTATTGACTAAAAATGCGTTAGAAAACGTTCATCTCAAAGACGAGTTCGTTCAGAATCAAGTTACATATAGCAGGTCGGCTGACTTGATTTCCTTCTCATACATTCCCGCAACATCAGTGCATTTCCCTATTGAAGCCCAGCGTCCATTGACTTCAATGGGGCTGCTTTGAACGGTTTTTTTCAGCGCTTCGAAACTAGACGGTCATTGGATAAACGCTGCGATTATGTCCCGCCCACGGACGCTCAGCGTCTCTGGGAGTGAATGGAGAGTGGGCTGGCCCGGACTCCGAGCTTCTGCGTGATGATTGGAGGGTCTGCATCTCCTTTTGACTGACAGCGATTCTGTACTATAAGGAATCACTGAAGGGTGCTCAGTCCCATCGCGGATTTCTCAAGTTCAGTCGAAATAAAAGCTGCTGCAACCTATTTCTTTGATATTTGCTTGGCGAAATTGCTTATTTTTCATCATACATTTCACACAATTATACACCACATTCCTTGTTTCAGTTTTACAGAGTTTAATATTTTTTTACAGCTCTGCTGGCAATTGAGAGGACACTGGTCAAGTCACTTGAAAAGACTCCTAGTTGGTACGACAGGGTCAGAGACCATTTTCTTGAAAAGGAACAAAGGGCAGAATTTACTTTTAAATAAATAGACAATTTTATGATGTAGGCCGAAAATGAGCTTCCCCTCTCTGACAGACCAGTAGCCGCCACTGATATATATATATATATATATATATATATATATATATATATATATATATATATATATATATATATATATAGCGACTAATGTTTTATGTAAGAGTGGAGAAAGTGTCTTATATAATTATAGGTTTTCTTGAGTACAGAAAACTATGTACTTGTTCAAACAAAAAGTTATTTATTTACCTTTGCATTGCGAACAAGCAGAGACAGTCACTTCATCCACTTTAGAGGTGGTGGAGGTTTAACGACGGTTTAACGAGCCAATGGGGTTACCAGGTTTAGTCACAAGCTGTTTTTAAGACTTTTTATTTGTTAAATATTTGCACAAAAAAAAAAAAAAAAACCACACACACACACACACAGGAGTAATGAGTGACTAACGAAAAAATAATAATAATTATGAAGAAATATGGAGATATTTCAATTTGTATTATAATGATAATAAAGGATTTTTCTTTCCGAGTTTTAGCATTAGAGTGAAATACTAATATTTTAAAAACATGACTATTTAAAAATATTAAAATTTAAAGTAGCAGTATTCTGCTTTAGTACATTTTAAAATGTGATAATTCCTTTGACGGCAAAGATTAAATTTTAGCATCATGACTCGTCTTCAGTGTCACATGATCTTTCAGAAAACATTCTATGCTGCATTTGCTTATTAAAACATTGCTGCTTTATATTTTGTGAAAACCATGATACTTTAATAGTCTTTCCTGTCACTTTTTAAATCAATTTAATGTATACTTGTTGAAAAAAAGCACTAATTTCTTTATATATACTTTTTTTTTAAACAGTAGTAATGCAATTAGTCTGGCAGTGTGCCATTTTTCCTCATAATTTATTAGAAAATGTTTCCAACATGGCAATAATAATACAATAATAGCCTACCTATTGAAAGCATTGCACAATACGAATGAGAAAGTTACATAAGAACTACGGAAAACCGCTAAAAATGAACAGATTAAAAAATATTACATAAAGCATTGATTATGGGGCGTCTCATATACCAGTACAGTATATTCTGACTTAACATACCATAACATCATCTTACATTTCATTTCCGATTAGGGATTCTAAGCATTGTTTAATTTTTTATTCCTGAATAAAGAAACATTTGTAAATCAAGCATACATTATCAAATACACAAGTAGTGACAATGACTTCTGTTGATATTCGGGTAAACGCTGAGCTAGGTGTTCAGAAACACTGGACTTGTGCAAAAATAATAATAATAATAATAATAATAATAAAAAAATGACCTGAACATTGCAAGTGTAGCCAGTAGCGTTTTCGGATATAAACATAAGAGAAGTTGAAATTTGACTTCAAAACTTTCATCCAAAAACCAAAAAAACATTTTTCATGATTTTAAAACTGGAGTATTGACCTTCACTAAACACAAGGTTGGTGACAAAAGTTCATTGTTCCACATATTCATGCTCAAAGCACATTACAATAAGGCCAAATAAATGCTGGTGTGTAACTTTATTGAAAGCAACAGTGGTACACTGAACATTCGGAGCTCTTGCACCTTACAGTAACACTTTAAACAGCAAACCATTGTACAGATGCCACACGAGTGGGTCACCATTAGTTGTCCTGCCTAATGATAAAGCTTCAACTTCCCCCTCATGATTTAATAAATATGTATAATATCCATAGACATTGTTAGGTTGCAAAACAGTGATTTGAAAATTGAACATCCATACCAAATTTCTCATCTCCTTTCATCTTTATTTTACCAATTAAAATGCATTAAAAAAATTACACATTTCTGTTTGGATCAAATTGTTGCATCTAAACAGGCTGTGTTTTGTAATCCCTGAACATGCTGTAAAGAAAGAAATTCAAGTATCAGCTTGACAAGTAGTGGAGGGGACGAACATGGGTTGAGGCGGAAAAAATAAAATTAAAAAAGGCCGCATTATTTCATCTCTCCCACATGGCTTTGTTCATCATTATAGGAAACAGGAGGGAGGGGGAGAGTAAAAAAAACAAATACATTTTACAATCATATAACAACTGGAAAGTAAACCATTTTTCACAGACTCAAGCACCTTGCAGACCGGGAGTTTTCATTTGACCCCATTACACACCGCATACAACGCCAACTACTGTGAGGTATAAACAAAGCATTGATGGTAACCAATGATTAATGAGGATTCTTTGTAACAAACAAAAAGTGAATATTGCAGTAACTCGAAATATGACACTGAGCAAAAGTGCATTTCTATAGTTTTGTGCTGAAATGAACAGCAGCAGAAAAGGCTCTTGCAAATACATGTTTTAAAAGCAAAAAATATATTAAAAAAGTAAACGAAGCAGTTCCAAGCTGTTAATACCATTTATCTGAGGTGGTTCTTAACAGATGCTAGTAATTACATGCTTTAAACGATGAAGCGTGAAGTAATACGTTGGCTCGACACTGCAGAAAACAGCAGTGAGCGGTTAATACAGGTGAAAGAGGAGATCGTGAAACTAAACAGGAGAGATGAGACAGGCGAGTACATCAAGGCTTTGGCTGGTTCTTTAGTCAGCTTCCTCTTCAGACTCTTCCTCTTCCGCCGTCTCCAGCCAGGTGAGCCACTGGTTCACCTAAACAACGAGGAAAGAAAAAATAAATCATGTCAAACGTGTGAAAGGTTGCCATCGTAAACGGCTAGGATAATCGTGGAGAACATTACCTGAAACAATGCTTTTCCTTTCCCCGGAAACTCCTGGGTAATATCTTCTTTCCATGCTAGGAAGGCCTCTTCTTCAATTATTTCCATATCATAAAAGTTGACAAAGTAGCGGAGTAACATTCCTAAGGAGATAAGAGACGATTAAAAACAGGAAAACAAGCATTTCCTCAAATTACTTCAAATCTCACAGTAAACAAACTCCACGGTTACCACACCTTTAGACCAACGAATAACCATGACTTTCAATCGTTCTGAATTACACGCACCGCATAAGATATACTCTAAAAACAAAAAAACATTTATAAAATATATTATATTTTATGCGTTATTTTTATTACGATATATACTTTTATGGAATAAATTTCATTAATTTAGTTACTTTATTATAAAAATTATAAAACCAAAATACATACAAAAATGTAAACTTTCATTTTAAAATGTATTAAACATTTTTTTTTGTGCTAAACTTACATTAAATATATTTTAAACAAAGAATAAAAAAAATCTACTACAAATAAATATTAAATAAAAGTTTTCCATTCTATATAGATTTATATATATATATAAAAAAAAAACATTCTCTGATAGATGGATAAATAGATATTCCTCCATATCTGGGGGGATTATTATTTCTTATTTCAGGTTGTCTAAGGCCGCCCACTAAAGGGTTTAACACGGCTGGCTAGCGTATTCAATTGTTTTCAATGGGAGTGCCGTGTTTTCAGAACGCCATGAGCTTTACGAAGATTACTGCACTGAACGAATATTACACACTCAAGCGCAAAGCATTCAGTTTCTTTTACTGGTCACCGACAGTTCAACTGAGTAAATGCAACGCTCATCGCCGTCCAATCACAGTGGAGGAAGGGCGGGACAAATACAACACCGACCAACCGACACATTCTGCTTGTGCAACCTCAACAGATGAAAACAAGCAGCATAAGAACAGAACAAAATCATTTAACAAGAGCCAGAGCAAATTACTTTGTATCAGCATTTTTACATAGAATCAATACAGAAACAAACTACCTGTGAAATTAGATACCAGTAACACTTCCGTATCATAAGCCAAGAGTCTCAACTGAAAAAAAAACAAAAACAAACTGCGCTGCCAAAATGCTTAAGTGCCTACAGCGTGGCGTTTTCAGCAGGATAAAAAAAACACTTTTGTGGACATGCAGCCTAAGGGTGTGTTCACACTTTAGTTTGGTTCTCTTGATCTGGACCCAAAAGCCTATTTAGTCCACCCAACCTTAAGATACTTAGCCTGGATGCCAGCCGAACTTAGCCCCGCCCACAATTTTTTTAGGTCCGTCAGTTCGGTCTAGCCTTTCTCCATAGAGGAGTAATTATCCCCGAACAGAAACAGTTCGGACCAATGAAATCATCAGGGTGGGCTTTAGACGATGACGGACAGATGAACAGTAACGTAATCATGCACGTCATCAAAGGGGCTTGGATTATATTTACACGAATCCTAAACGGAGAGCTTGTTTGTATATGCATTCACCTTTACAATTTCTCTCAGAAATGATGATCATGTTGGGTAAGTACTCTGTGTATCATTAAATTATTTTATGTTTTTACAACACAGGCAAAGATGGTTTATTCCAGTGCGCGTGCAGACAGGGTTGCCATGTTTTTACAACAAAACCCGCCAACTATTAGCCCTAAACAATAGCTTCTCAGGGGGTTCTCCGGGGGAAAAATGGCGTTTGGGGGGTAAAATGTGTGTTATTTTGACTAGGTTGCCTGCTAAAATTCACACTCATGGGTCTATACATCACATAGTAGCTTCATCCCGCGGACATATAGAAAACAACCTGCGCAGAAAAAAAACGCGGACTTGGCAACACAGTGCAGTTGAGCTCTGTTGACATTTGACAATGCGTCGCTTCGTTGCTCTGATTGGTTGTAGGTAGGGCTGTTTCGAATGCCATTTTTTGAGCTTCGAAGCTTAGGTGGCAATCAATATCGAATATTCGAAGCTTCGGTGGGTGGGGCTAAATATATAATAATAGTGTCGGTTTGCATTTGTATCATCTTTCACGACTTCACGTTTCACTCTTCGGCATCGTAAATGTGTACTGCAATACTCAGTGCAGTGTTGCATTTGGTGCAATATGATCAGGTGGCACACATTCTTTAAATATTAATAAACATTTAATAATCTTTTAAATATTACACGGGCAGGTTTATGCTCCGAAAACGGACAGTGCACAAGTGATACAAAACACAAAGTCTGTTGAGAGCAAGAACTTTAATAAGGTATTAATAACGAACCTTTCTTTAAAACAAATGAATCCCAAAACAGAAATTAAATTAGTAACACACAGTGATTTCAATGAACTGTAATAAATAAAGAACACGGTAGCATGCTTATAAACAGTTGAATAAGAATAAATGAATTGTTTTAAAATGACACAAAAAGTAATATATATTACAATTAGTTTTATTCTATATAAGGGATTTATTTTGTCTTATTCTGACTTTTTGTTAATTTAAATCTTTAAAATGCGCGATGCTTTTATTGAAAGCATGTTGCGGTGTTTTTTTAAATTTATTATTATTATTTCAAGCACGAGTGAGAATGAGTCCGCGACGGAAGTCACGTGTTGAAAAAAAAAAACACACGAATATTCGAATCTCAATACTGAAAATCGAATGCCACCTCACCGAACGAATATTCGATTATTCTAGTACAGCCCTAGTTGTAGGTCTATCCAATTGAGGTCTTCCCTGGTTCGGTTGAAACACGCCTCATAATCACAGCCCATGTAGCAGTTTCAGACTCATATTCTGACTAGAATTGAGTACGACCACATCAGGCTAAAAGATACTGAGCCTAAAAGCACCTATGTTCACAACCTGATTAGTCATCTTTAATGACATAAAGCTAATTGAGATAAAACCTACAAACCAATGCGGTTTTCTGGAAAAAATGCGCTCATTGTATGTGCATAGCTTACTTATGACAGTATATGGACCAGCTAGTAAAGAGTTTTCCAGCTGCACCAGAGTTGGTTTGGAAGCGGACCAACACTCATCTTTTCAGCGGTCTCGGTCCTCTTGTTTGGTGCGCACCAGGGTTCAGATGGCAGCGTTCACACTTATTCAAATGAACCACACTAACAGAGCAATCGCAGCAGGGTTTGCTTTAATCAAACCAAAGATGACAAGTGTGAACACACCCTAAGACTGTGGGAGATTTTAGACATACCTTTGGGAAAAGCATGGGCATTGCAGTGGACTTGCAGCGCATACAGTGCACTGACTTGCAGGTCCACGTGATCATGCAGGAATTTTTGCATCACCGGTTTGAAGGCAAGTAGCAGCTGCTTTTCTTGGTCAAGCTGCTCTTTTGTAGGTGAAGATAATTGGTCTTCTCCTTCAGTGGAATACATCTCGTGGAAGATGTACTGCAAAAAACTAGAAGAATTTGTGGGGTTAATCAAGTGTACATAGAATAAACCATCAAGTGCTTATAGAAGAACTCTGCCAGCAGGTCCATCATCATACCTGGTCATCAGAATGTTAACGAAACCCTTATCAGTGTGCAGCTTCAGAGAAATGTTGTCCTTGATCCACTTGTAGATAGTTTGCGGGGCAGGATCTGCTTTGATCTGCTTCAGTAACTCTTTCTCCAGCTTCATGAGAGGGAATAAGAAGCTCAGGCCCTTCCCTTCCAGAATCTCCAACATGCGATCTTTGTTTTGATCTATTTCTGTAGGCAGAGACAGGAATATGGGTAATGAGCTTGAGTCCATACGAAAAAAAAGAGAGAGAGAAAAAACCTTTTCTATTACAAAGTCAATAGCTTTGTTGATGTTCTGCCAGGTTCAGACTACAGGATTGTGCCAAAATCTGACGGATATTGTGTAGTCTGGCATTAGTGATGGAGCGAAAATAAATGTTTGATTTTGGCCAAAAGAGTTTGAGGGCCGAAATCATTGACCGAACAGGGCAATGTTAAATTAGCACGTCTCCCATGGCAGGTTGAGACCGCACCAGCGTCTATTTCATGCACACAATCAGAAAAATCTATAACAGATTAAAACAAGTCAGCCTTGCGAATGCTGAGGCTGGATTGACAATATCGGTTTCTCATTTTTAATCAATTTTCATTTTGATGAACCAAGATATTTTAGTGTACATAATTTTCAGTTGGTGCACAAATTTTCAAACATTATTTGTTGAGTGTCAACCATCCAATAGTCACAGAGCACAAATTCTGTCAATTTTCTTTTAAAAGTTTATAATTTTTGACAAATACACATTTTGATAAAATATGGCAATAAAGACTAACATTCACACAAAAACCTACTTTGATCACACTTTAGATTATTAACTTTTGCCAAAAAAAGACCTAACTATTAATGAGCGGTAATTAGGATTTTACATTAGGTATTGGGTAGGATTATGGGATGTAGAATAAGGTCATGCAGAATAAGGCATTAATATGTGCTATATAAGTACTAATAAACAGCCAATATCCTAGTAATATGCATGCTAAGCAACTAGTTAATAGTGAGAATTGGACTCTAATGCGATACTAACAAAAAACATCGTTATCAACCCTTTTATCCCCATTTTCCACTCATTCATTCATAGTGATCTTTTTAGTCTGTGCCACACTGAAGTTGGAGAACAATCTTAAAAAGGTCAACCCTGTTACCATAATTTTGTAAACAACTGAAATTAAGTGAACTATATTACACATCATATTATATATATAAATAAATTCTCTAATAATATTCTCAAATAAATTTCTCAGGGTTGACATGTTTAGTTTAAAGAGATATGCCACCACTTTTTCATATTAAACTATGTTATTCCTAGCCTGGATGCCAGCTGAATTTAGCTCCGCCCATAACATAACATGAAGTTCGGTCTGGACTCGTTTCGTATTATGCCCGAACAGAAACTGTTCGGACCATTCACATTGTCGGGTGATGATTGACAGATTATCACTAGAAACGTAATCAGCCCCATCATCAAAGAGCGCTTGGGTTGAATTCGTTTACAACAATGATGGCTGTTGTTGAAGAATTGAGATGTGTAGATTCCGTCATCTCGTCTGTGATAGAAAATATCCGCAGCACGTTCATTTTAAAAGAGGTACAGAGGACCGCGATCAAGGCATTTGTCGATGGGAAAGATGGCTTTAGCATCTGTAGCTCTGTAGTCTGTAGCTCTGACTGGTTGTAGATCTATCCAATTGAGGTCTTTCCTGTGTCGGTTGAAATAAGCCCCATAATCACAGCCCAATGGAGCAGTATCAGACTTGTATTCTGACTAGAATTGAGTATGACCACATCAGGCTATGTTATTACCTTAACTAAGACAAGTTGATACATCCCTCTCTCGTCTCGGTGTGTGCATTTAATCTCTCTGTTGTGCGGTGAAGATCTGATAGCATTTAGCTTAGCCCACTTAGCCCAGTTCATTCACTATGCTACCAAACAGAGATCAAGTTAGAAGTACCAAACACCTCCATATTTTCCCATTTAAATACAGTTCCCCCCTATTGACAGAAATGAGAGAGTGAGAGGGAGGAGGTTTCAGGAGTGACTTTTTACTGCGCCGAGTCGAAGTACTCTAAGTAGTGCTATTCCGCCACACATTATAGTTCTCCTTTTTAATTCTTTTTTCCGCTTAGAAAAGTTTTATTTTTTAGGTCGTTCAACAATTCGTGTAACTGTATTTAAATAGGGAAAACGTGGAGGTGTTTGGTCATTTCTAACTTGATCTCTGTTTGGTTCCACAGTGAATGAACTGGGCTTAGTGGGCTAAACTAAATGCTATCAGATCATCACCGCGCGTCAGAGAGATTAAGTGCACACACTGAGACGAAAGCGTGATGTATCAACTCGTCTTAGTTAAGGGAATAACATAGCTTAATATGAAAAAGCGGTGGAGTATCCCTTTAATTTGACTTTGCTTAGGAGTCGTTTTATCTTTCTGAAAGCTTCATTACATACTAAAATGTTAAATAAGTTTACTTGATCCTTTTCAAAAGGGCACCCAATTACCCCGAAAGATACTCACGACAGCAACGAATTACAGTAAAGTTGAGTGTTAACATTAGATAACTACTTGTCTGGCTATCACCAGACCAAGCTTAATTTAAAATTGAACATTGGTCTGAGGAGTCTGCTCTGTATTTTCTACTGTACAAGAGGCATGATCGCAATTGGATAGTCCTTAACAAATCAGACCGCAAGAGGCGTGATCAACGGCCAACGTCCCATCGTTTCTCTATCCATCATGTTAAATCTAACAAAATAGCGCACCAGGTGGATAAGCCAGTCTGTTATTGGATCCCACAAAAGTGTAACAGAAGCAGTAGAAATTAATGCACGAGTTTCCAGACTGAGTTGCCCGTCGAAATCAAATCGCCGGCAGAACAGGCTGCGTTTACCCAGTCTAGGTAACTACAGTTAACTAAACTAAGGGTATGTTTACAACAATGTACTAAAAATGGAAAAGGTTTTTTTTTCTTTCCGGGTGCATACAGACAGACATAGTCAAAACTATCCCCATTTACACGGAGCCGCAAAAATTACAAACGCTGTATTATTCATGCCAGGCCACTTGGTAAAGAAACACTACGCACCTGTAGTCTAAACACCTAATACACATGTACATGTGGAAGGTGTCTTGCAATGCAAATGGCCCATAAGACATATAAAGGTTTTAGAAATATTTTCATTGTTGGCTAATTTCAAAATCTACTAATAGATTTATAAAAAATATATATTTTTTTCTTTTCTTTTTTCCGTTTGTTAAGATTTAAATGGGCCTGAGCTGACATGAACCAAAAATGAACAAAAGATCAATACATACTCTATAAAAAAGGTTTTGCTCGTTGTTAGTTATTGCATTAATTAATGGCACCTTATTGTAAAGCGTTTCCATACAGGGATAACACAAACACAAAAGCACCGACCTGGCAGCATCTTCTGCATGTTGACCTTGCTCAGTTGGAACAGGTCAGTCAACCACTCCCGATCTTTCAGCTTGGCCATTTGCTGCAAGCAGAGGAGGAAAAGCGGGAAGTGGGTGCCATTCTCCAGAGGGTGGGCCAGCTCTGCCATGCTCACAAGTTCAGCAATGATTGCCCGGGCGGCAAACTGAGCCAGGTAAGATTTCACCAAGGGAATATCCAACTCAATCTTGGGACACTGGTCCAGAACATTGAGGAAAGCCTGTAAA
This sequence comes from Pseudorasbora parva, assembly GCF_024679245.1. Classification (NCBI taxonomy): domain Eukaryota; kingdom Metazoa; phylum Chordata; class Actinopteri; order Cypriniformes; family Gobionidae; genus Pseudorasbora; species Pseudorasbora parva. Next base: position 7,027,087 of record NC_090172.1, on the reverse strand, counting down.
AGCATGTCATTTAAGGAAAGGATGAGTCCCAATTTAAGTTAAGATGCAGTGAGTGCTACAATTTATTGTGTAGACACAAACCTGCATAAAGTTCTCCCCTGTGACCAGTCCCTCCATGCGGAGCATATTGATCAGAGTGCTGACATGCTCTCGGTCCTCATCTGGGTTCTCCAGTGAGCAAATAATCATCTTACTCAACATCTCAGGCAGGAAGTGCTTGGGAGCTCTCATCTCTCGCACCCCATTCACTGCATCATTCATGTTTTTACTGCTCAGGTAAGTGGTCACAACAGTTTCCTGCCGAGACACAGACAAATTTGTGGAACAGCTCACTCAAAGGCTTCAGTGAACCGTTTTCATGAATGAAATGTTGAGTGGTACATACAGTCATCTTAAGCAGTTCCTCAGCAGGCGGTGGCTTCTTAGTCGTCTTCTGGGGCTTCTCCTGAATTGGAGGCGGGTTGGTTTTCAGGCCAAGTTGCGGTGGCTGTATACAACCAAAGGTGTTAAATGCACTTTTAAAATGAAAAGATGACATCTCGTTCCTATGTCAAATGGAGAACTTATTACCTGTCCCAGCGGTGGTGTGGATGTACGTGGAGGTTGAGCACTAGGAGGAATCATGGTAGGTATCTGCGGCTGCAACTTTGGCATTTGGTTTTTGTTCAAGATGAATGACTGAGCAGGTCTCAAGCTAATCTGAAATTTTAATAAAAGGAGTCCATCATAAGAGATCACAAAACATTCTTCTTAAAATCAAGCCCAGAATACACAGAACGCACACTACAACAGGTAAACATGTCAGCTGCATGGATTGAATCATGTGCTGGGTTGAAAATATCGGTTTCTTTTTAATGAACCTTCATTTTGATGAATCAAGCTCTTTTTGGCCTTGTTTACAGCTGGTATTAAGATGTGTTTTGGTTGATCAGATCACAAGGGGAAGACAGTAAATACAGGTGTAAAAAGGGTCTAAAACGTTTCAAGCTTGTTCAATTTTGCCCACTTCCAGAGGTAGTTAAACACATTTGACCAGATTGTTTTGTGTAAACGTTCATGCGGTCGAATTTGCTCAAACAGCCACAAAAGACCTCCTTCTCTCTGCCTACTGATCTATGTAATGTGTAAATATTATGGGAAGCGCACTTTGACGGCTGGAGACCTAATTATGGTTTGAAGACCAAAAGAAAAAAAAACCAAGCACAATGTTCTCTCAACGTTCTTGATTTCCAACATGCAGAAATGAAAGCTGCTGCTCTCAGTGTGTTTTTCCATCGTCTCTGGTGACGTTCAGAAGTATTGTGAGCTTATTTTGTCTATAAGATCGAAAAAACAAACAAACATACATTTACCAACCCATAGACCTTCCCCTTCAAGAAATCAGGACAGAAAGTGAAAAGTGGTTAAAAGTGGACAAAAAGACACCAGGATTCAAACACCAGGTGTAAACGGGTATGTGTCTGCCTCATCTACTTGTGATCCAATCGACCAAAACACATCTTAAGGAGTAAAATTATTTGTAGCACACCTACCCTTTGATAATTTGAATAAGCTTTGTGACTTGGTACATTTGAAATACTACAGTCTGAGCTTTCAAATTCTGTCAATTATAAAACTAAAAAGTAATAGAGATGTTTTATAATTTTAGAGCATGACAAACATGAATCAGAATGTCATGTAATTGCTTGATCAATGGTTCAACGTTGTAATGATGCGTGGCGTGTGGAATGAGCTGCTGCAGTTAAATAAAGTGTCAAACGACTGTCTCGTCATTCTAAAATTGTCCTTCTACTCATTGTCTGTGAAGTGGAGCAGAACAACATCCCACCAGTCCTTGTTTCTGACTCCTACACAGTCAGCTCGATTTGGCCGTGGGAAGGGGCATTCTTGCTGCTTGATAAATATAAGCAGCACGGCACAAAGCTGTGCTCGCCGTCTCATAATTAGGACTGTAAGTAGTAAATATTAAACTGTATATTCATGCAGAGTGCAGATGTAAAAAAAAAACAATTAAAAGCTTGTGACAAAACGAGCACATCAACCCAATCACTTTATTTAGCAATCATGTAAACAAAAGTTGTCATTTTAAACATGGCTATTGACAGCTTGATAAAAAAATCTGAAATGAAAATCATTAATACCTCATCAGCATTCAGCTGTCCTTTCTTAATGAAACGCGGTGGCATATCCTTGGACTGAGCTTGCTGTTGAGATGAATGAGTCTGGTTCTGGAAAAGTGGATTCTGCCCCTTTGATTAAAAATGAAGAAAAAAAAAAACATTTAGATCACATTAATATTTTGATGCCTTGATACATTAGTTCTTTGGTACATTGGCATTTACCTGGTTGGATTTCATGAAAGGCTGGGGTGCAGGGGCCATGTGACCATGCCCGTTGAAAAGAGGGTTTGTGCGGCGGCCCATGGTGGGTGAATACCTGTCCTGAATGACCCCAGGGCCAGTTCCAATCCCACTGCCTACAAGCAGACAACAGAGTTATTAAGCTCGCAATGAACCATAGTGCAAATCCAGTCACGCACCACCTGTCCCAGAAATGTCAACGCACTTCAGGACATACCTGGCATCTGCCCAAACATATCCGCTAATCCCCCAAGAGTTTCTCGATCAGGCTTTATTCTCGTCGGCAAGAAAGGACTTTCTTGAAAGAAGTCAGTTCTTATTCCTTGAGTCATTGGTGGAATAAAAACACCTAAATCCTGAAAAAAATAAAAAAATAGAACATTAAGCCAGCAGATCAATATCAATTTCTCCTTACAAAATCAGAAGTTGAAATTATTTTGGAAAACTCTGAAATCAGAATAGAACTACATGTTTAAGTAATGTTTTAAAACGACACCAGTGTCTATGGGGTCATCCTACACTCACCTTCACTGCATCCTGGCGGATCTGGTTGATAGTCTTAGGTCCATTATCAATGAAAGCTTTCCGAGGCACCCAGTTGTTCTCTCGCAACTCCACAGTATCCTGAAGTAGGAAACGAATCCTAGCAGGCAAGTCCTTGTTGTTCATTAAGGATCGCATACGGCCGAAGTACTGATCCATTAAAGACTGCGAGAGAAAGGGGTGTTAGGAAATACAACTGCGTCTTAAAGTATTCAAAGTCCTGTCAGTCTTAAAGCAGCTTACCTTGGCTTTCTCATGATCTAGTCTTGGCCCCACAGTTCTCATTATCTGACAGAGGCACTCCAAATCCTCCCCCATATCCTTAAGTTGGACTCTTTTCTTCTTTTCCAGAAGCTTTAATAAGGGGTTTCATATGTAACAACATTACGATTGAAATTGAGTAGCCGAACCAAAAATATAAATGGATTTATGAATAACTCACTGTTTTGATGCATTTATGAAGGATAGACTCATGAATGAGATCGAGTTTGCCAAGTTCACCAATGAATTTGATGTTGCCCAGCATTTTGATCTTGGCAATGGCACGCTGCTCCTCCTCCTCAGAGGTGAGAGGGCTGTCATTTTTATCATAGACTTAAAAAAATAAATAACAAAAACATAAGTAAACACATACCTGCCAATTTAGCACAGCTGCAATAATAATGCTAGCACTTCCAGGGTACTTACTGTCAACATTTCTGGTGCGGTTTTCAAATTCATCTTGAAGTTTGGAAATCAGAAGTCTCCTGAATGTCTGTAGGAGCATGAATGGTGAAATATGGTGAAATAAATGTGAATACAGAACTCTGTGTTGTGACACATTGTTGTGTCTTTTCCTCTTAGCAAAGCAATAATGACCACTGACGACTTGAATTAAAATAAAACAAACTGTTTACTTAAGTTTGGAACCAGGATTACACATTGTTACAGCGCGCACACACACTTGTAATTTCTCTTCTATTCTGTGTGCGCACACTCTACCCCTAAACTTTATGGGTAGACTTTTCTTAAAGCTGAACAACCTAAAAAACAGCAATTCAAACTTTTTCTGTTCTCATTGTAGACAATTAATTAAACATTATATTACTACTCAAATCAATTCACAACACACCTCGCAATTGAATAAAAATCATTCTTACAGTGCTCTGTTTTTGTGATGACTGGATCTCTGTCGATGGGCCGTCAAAGTTTGGAGCATCCTCTGCCAAACGCAGACATAGCTGAGCATATAGCGAACTATACTTCGGCTCTTCGAGGGCTTTGTCTACAATCTAGTTGAAGCAAACAAGGAGAAAAGTCAACATCGTTTAAAAGCATTTGTCCTTTAGGCAAGTAATAATAAAATAAACTAAAGTTAAATAAAAATTAAAGTTGCTGTGTAAATGTAGCCTAAAAGACCTACCATGTTAAACTTAATACTACTAAGAGTTGTCAAATATAGATACTGAAATACTCAACGGAAATACTACAGATTTTCTTTCCGACGGCAAATTGACACATGCCCACTTCCTCTTACTCACTTGTCTGGTTTTGCTCCAGTGCTCATTCACATAAATTGTTATTCCCGCAGGTTTTGCACTCACAAAACTGATTTATACAAGCACATAAAGCTGTCCCTTCAGGATGCGAGGGAAGGACGCAAGGAATTGAATCAAGTGAAATTATATATCCTCGCTCCCTTTAATTTTACTTCAAAGCGTCGTCTATTAACGATGACTCTGCACCACTGCATTTAGTCGGGATTCTTGAACGTTAGAGATAACTATTTATATTGTAAGCACTAACCTCCACAAAATACCACATTTGGTCATATTTTATTTAATATTACAAGTTACAAATTTTTCCCAGTTATTAACTGCTTTTTATTCGTTGTATAATATTAGTTTCTATTGGTTTCTTTCATTTTCTTGTGTTTTGATATAATTCTGCAACTGTTAGTTGTCATTACTTGACATTTGTCTGGTACATGCAAACAATAATTATAGTAATTAATAAACTGGCACGATGTAAAGAGGGGGGGGGGGGGGGGAATTAATGCGTGCATTAAATTTAGTCGATAAAACACTTCTGCAAAGGATACACCTGTGTATCTTCGCTCACGACTCCTCCTCACTCCTTGAGGTGGAATTAGAGAATTGAGATGTCCTACAAGATGGCCGAGCTCCATCGGTTTCCAGGTCATAGGATGGAGGATGGAGGACGGAGAAGCGAGGAGGGATATTGAGAAGCACCCAATGAATTGTTCTGCATCCTGCGCAGTAGAGAGCAGGAAGTAGAGGCTCTATCAAAAGCCCGCCCCTACTGCACAGACTCGCCCCCAAACCTGCACAAGATGTCGGCGTTTCTTCAGTGGAAGGTAGTGAAGAAGCGTCATCCTTATTTTTTTACAGTCTATAGCTAAAACCATCAAATACATACATTATGTCGAAATGCCTGTCTTGCAGAGTAAACACAGTCGGTTTTGGAACAGTTGAGAGAAAACGCATGTTGTGCACCAGTATATTGGATCCATACATTATCTTATGTTAAATCAAAGAATAAAAAACTAGACTTGCTCTTGACTGAGTAACTTTTGAAACTTTAATTATAAGCATTAAAAGGTTCACCTAAAAGTTTAAATTAGCCTATGATTTACATGACACTTCTTTCAGATAAACATGGAGTTATATTAAAAATGTCCTGGGTCTTCAAATCTTTATAACGGCTTTGCTTCAGAAGGCCTTTATTAACCCCCCGGAGCCGTGTGGAACAGTTTTATGATGGACAGATGCACTTTTATGGACTTAAAAAAAAAAAGACCCAACAGTCACTGCCATTTTTAAGCTTGGAAGAGCCAGGACCAATGTTCCCTCTAAGCTGCCCATGCACACTAGTGATGACGCGACCACGAAGCGAGAATAAAATGCCGTGCAGACGATAGACACGGAATGAGAGGGAGAAATCCATTTGATTGAAGTTTAAATTATAAATAATTGCAGTCCTCTGTTCAACCGCTATAGAGTTAGTATCGCTATAGTGTTAGAACCGGCGAATGCGGTTTGTGATCCAAATAGCTCAGTATGAGAAGCAACGTGAAATGCAAAGATAAGAAATAAAATGTCATGATTTAAAGAACAGTGACTTGATTAAGTGGTGGAAATAATGGATTATGGGCACAGCATGGTAACAAAACAGACACTTATAGTTACACCCACCACAAGTGTAGCGTATAAACAAAAACTCATAACACCTCAGTAATTTGTCTATATCAGCAGATAGAACTCTTTATTTGTCATTATACAAAAATGTACAACAAAATGATATGCAGTATTCAGTACAAAATCAATCTCCCACTTTACAAAAAATTATCCTATGTACAAGAAAACATTGAAATAAATAAATGAATAAACTAGAACGTGTGTGTGCGTGCATATGTGTAACAACATTTGAATATCATATGCAGCCTATAGGGCTGGACTATAAATAATAAATAATATAAATAATTACAAGAGAGGCATTCCCCTCACAAAAAGAGGCAATCACTGAAAGAGGCATTTCATTCAATGATCATTTAAAATTAAAATAGTTTAAAATTTGTTTTTCTGTTATAGGCTATTATTGTATTATATTGTAAGTCTAATTAAAAATTGATCTCACAAGGGGATCATTTAGGAATCCTTGCCATTCAAAGGTTTGAAACCCTCTAATATTGAAAATCTTGGAAAATCATAAGCAATAAACAAACGCTGCCTGTCGCCAATAACTGACTGTACAAAAACACATAAGCCATCTTAGTGTAACTGCTTAATTATTTTCATATTATATAGTTTTTTTTTTTTAATAAAGAATCTGTCCTGGGGAAGATTTTAATTGTATTTCTTGGTAAAGAAGACTTGTACAGTTAACAGCACTGTACAAAAAAAAAAAAAAAAAGTCAACCTAAAATTAGCTCAATTTAGTGACTTCTGAATTAACTGCTTTTTTTTACCCATAACTTGGACACAGTCTCCTCCTCAGGGTGCCCAAAATGTTTGCCCAATAGAGAAAAGTTTGGTTCAGCAATCCAAATGAAATTAGAGGGAACATTGGCCAGAACATTTTTAATATAACTAATTTAAGATTATTCATCTGAAGAAGAATGCCATATACACCTAGGATGACTTTAGGGTGAGTAAATAATAGGATCATTTTCATTTTTGGGTAAAATAACCCTTTAAGTTGTATTTCATTTTTTTTTTACAATGAACACCAATGGTGTTATTTTACATTTGATTAATTTCTGTAGCAGCCCATTTCTTATCCGAATACTAAAACCCACCCGAAACTTAAAGCCGTGCTTCATTTGTCTTTATTCTATTGTATTTATTTTTGCTATTGTTTGCCTTTTTTCTTATTTTATTATAACAAATGCTACTGCATATTACTGTGAAACTGAAGCTGGTATTGAGCACTGTGAAACAGTTCACCAGTATTAGTATTGTGACAACTCTAGTCCACATGCATAATGAACAAAATCCTCACCAGCAAGATGATTCCTTTGAGGACGAGCTTTGAATCTACGCCCACATTCAGGAGCTCAAGGCATAGCTTGTCAAACTTTTCAGGGGTCAGTTTATTAAGTATGCTAGAAAGACACAGAAGCAAAATGGTCAGTTCTTTAGTAAGGCAATTCAAGTAGGTTTGCAACAAAATATATGCAAATCCAACATGAAATGTTCTGCTATGCAAGACACTCCTCTTTATACACGTCTACAGTAGGGCTAAGGAGTGTATTCTGCTTTCTATATTGTAATACATTGTTCTTGAAAGGTAAATCAGGGCAAACTGCGGAATTTCTGCAGTGGTGATGTGAATAAAGCGATTCATTTCAGGTCCTTACCCTCTCACTTTTCTGAAGATTGCATCGTGTCGTTCTTTTTCGTTGGAGGTGTTGACATCTCGTCTAGTGCTTCGTGAAGGAACCCATCTCTGAACGCTAGGCCCTGGGGTTTTCCCCAGGAACTCGCTAGAAAAACAATGCCACAACATCATTGTTTTGAAAAGGCTTCAGTGACTTACTAATGTCAGAAATAAAACAGTACTGAAATGTCTTTGTGGCAATCAGAAAGGATTCTACCGAGATGAGGAAAACACAATGAAATGTAACACCCTTTTACCTCATGATATACTAATGTTTACCATATATTTAAAAATAACAAGACATTAAAGTGCCCTTATTAGGCTATTTTAAAGGTTTCTAATTTAATTTTGATGGTCTCCCACATTAATTTACATGCATCCAAGGTCAAAAAAACACGTTAATTCTCTCATAATAGACATCGTAGCATCACCCCTTTTGTCAATGTCTGAAACGTTCGATTAAGGAGTCAGTCCCTGATTGGTCAGACGGCCCGGTTTATTGAGATTGGTCGACTGCTTACACCGTGTCGGTAATATAGTGCAAACGTATCAGAATTTCAGCTCTTCCTCAGTACACAGATACAAACAGTAACAAATGGCATTGTTTTTATTAATATTAATTTGAGCCCAAGTCCTCATTCTTTTGAAGTGCATGCGCAGGATTCACAGGGTTTTACATAAAGACTATACGTGGGTATTAGGAAATCTATTACAAACCCATGTAGGTTTGAGCAAGAAAAATGACTAGAATTACTGACGGTAATTCAGAATCTACCTTTTTTGGAGACAATAACTCCATTTATCATTCACTTTGAAGACTTTTTACATTTACAAACAGTGATATAATACTACATGAAAAGGTAATATCATATGTTCTTTCCTACTGTGACTCATATCGGCGCATCATTCTTGATTTCATCTTATTTATGCTTCAAACTAAAAGAAAATATTACAGTAAAATTGTAGTTTTTTTAAATCACTGCTGGCTACTAGTCGGCAACAAATCTAGCTTTTTACTTTCACAAATCCTGAATAAATACCACAGGTGCAATGATGGTCACTGATGTAGCGGCACAGCTTTTCAAACTTTTTTTTATTTTTATTCAGACACAAAAGTGACGTGCATAACCAGTGATAACCAATTTCAAACAAATTGTTTACTTGGCATTTAGTTCAATTAGTCACATCGTGCCACATCAGTTTGCAGCTTTGTGGTCTCATCGACTGCATATAAACCATTCTTTTAGCATGCTTAATTTGTGTTCAAAATCATGAAATACTATTAGAAAACTGCTAACAAAAACGTATTAACAGGTGCACGATTTCACACATGTATCATTTTTAATAAAGTTTATTTAGTTTGTTAGAAACTCACGCACACAGATGGTCGTAGCGCGCCCTCAGGTGACTTATGATTATCGGTTATGATTAACCAATGTTTTTTTTTTTTTTTTAAATCATCCACCAAAATATCATCTCATTGTTTGAGTTAATGCCACAAATTACTAAAACACCTGGCTGTTAGTAAAACAGTTTAAATCGAGGCAATGCCTAAATAATATATCTTACTATAAATTATTTCAAAGTATTAATATAATATCCTTTAATTTTTAAATGTATGGATTGTCTCTATATTTAAATATTTCTTTTCAATTAATGATTGATAAAGACAAAAAAACAAACAAGAAATAAATCCTACAAATCTCTCATTTAAACTCAATCCCAATTGTGTACTACATATTTTTTATAATACTTCCGTTTTATTTTAGCACTGTATCCCCCCCCCCCCCCCCCTCTCTTTCTAATAATTTGAGGGACTGCTAAAATGGCATTTTAAAAATGAGAACGTCTACATCACTATATCTTCCAAATAAACCAAGTTTACTTGCTTCAAACTTACCTGTTGCCGACAGACTTGGGATAGTGCTGAGGTGCACCCCTACCTCCTCCTCCGCCCGAAGAAGCACTATAAAAGTGAAATGTGGTGTTTTGAGATTTACATGATTTTAACTGCTTATACCTCACATCCTCAGGAAGCTGAATGAGGTAGGTGTTCTTAATTCAGACCATCAGCTTCAAGCTACAAATGTACCACTAATTTAACCTTAGCTAAATGAACAGTCTTCTCAAATGACATATTGGTCCATCAAAATCAGTGTATAATAAGTGAAATATGTACCTGAAACGAGAAGCACCCCCCTCTGCAATCACACTCTCCACTTTGGCGGCTTGACAATGAAAGATCCTCAAAAAGAATGAGAGTGAAAGGGTGGGGGTGTAGAAACACGGTCTAAGAGAGGGAAAAACACTTCATTTATTAGATATAATATATAGAGAGATATATAGACATATATCAGAGATTAAATGGTTCCTCACCTACTGTGAAAAACGACAGTGCTTATAAATATGTAAAGAACTGAACTACCATCAAATCTGAACAAAGCACAAGGCCTCTGCCATGAGATCAGATTTCATAAAAGAGCCTTGATTTATCACATAACACATTTCAGTGGCATTACAATGGTGTTTATTTAAAGGTTTATAATCAGTTAATACAGCTGGCATATGGGGAGTAAAATCATTAACATTGTATGACGACGACGATGATGAACAATTAAATAAATCACACTAGGTTGTTGTCATGGAGCTCTTCTCGTGCTATTAGCATTGAGGCTAATTATTACAGACACAAAAAACAGCCACGATTTGAGCATCCAACGTTTGAAATCAGCTCAGTAAACAAGTGGAGACCAAAACCAGGAATCAAGTTTGACAGTGAATCACTTGTTGTTAATATATACGCCGGTTTAAAGTCAAACTTGAGGTTTACCGGCAGGGTGGTGCGCGAGAACAGCTGATTTAATAACCGAGACGCCATTTTCTCATAAGCGATCATAAAGGGGGTCGGTACTGCCAAACAATTAACATATAAACAGTATCTCACACACAGCTCTAAAACTCCATGGTTTAACGTCGGCCAATTTATCTGGATAACTGACCGGAAGCGGTAATAGTTTAGTAGAGGTAGAAAGGAAGAAAATGCGAGCAAATCGGAGCCATTTTACAGCAGCAACCCACTGGCTAATGTGAGAAAAATCTTACCTTTTCTAAAAGAACTTCAGCTTTGATGGTGTTGGGTTACCAACAGGGAAAAGAAACAAGATGAGAAAAGAAAACAAGTTGTACTTAAACGTTAATAATAGTATGGTTAAAGAACAGTGCGCCTTGAGATAACTGGCCGCACCGGTATAAGGAGGAGAACTGTGAGGTCTGACGTCACGGACAGCCGCAACTTTATTCACGGGACGCGTCAAACTTGCTGGATTGCACGTCATTATCAAGTTTCACTGCACCTACACTTGCCAACAATTTTTTTTTGGATTTCGAGAAGTGGCCGTGGGGATTTTGATTCTCCTCGGTGACTCGAGTCGGCTCATCAAAAAGTCTGCTGAGATTTTTCAGTGGTCTTTTTCCTGCAGGTTATCTTTTCGCCAGTAGGTGGCGACCATGGGTGGCGACGAGTATTTTGAGCGAGTCGTTGAATCATTTACTTCGTTAAAGTCACCATGAAATCAAAATTGACAAATTTCATTTTGTTTATTATAAATATCCATGCACCTCATTATTTTTATTGATTTGTTATTCATTAAATTTTAGTTTAATTCAGTGCCTTTGTAATCTTTAAAGCTATATCCTGGCCCTACTTGACTCAAGTACATTTAATTTGTACAGAGAGTCAGGCCACTCTCCATTGACAAACGTTAACTTCCTTGAAGACGGGCTCTGTTGAAGTTTAAAACTATTGGATCTGCCAAGAGCCACTCTGGATCTGCCATAACCAATCACTAACATTTGATTGTCTCAAACTAGCACAAGACATCAACATCATCATTCTCAGCCACTCCCTCTGTTTGCTGATTGGACCGGTTAAAATTTGATCGCAGAAAACCAGAGATTATACCACAATCCCAGATGGATTACTGAAGGAAAATTGAAAAATTGAGCGGAAGTATGTAGGAGGGTGGAGCCAGCTATTTTAAAGCCCCTATGAAATCAAAATTTAGGTTGTTAAAGGGAAAGTTCACCCAAAAATGATGGATACAAAGATGAATACAATCTGATATTAAAAATGTCCAGGTTCTTCCAAGCATTATTATGGCAGTGAATGGCAGCCCAAAATATGAAGCCCAAAAAAGTGTATCCATCCATTATGAAAGTAATCCATACAGCTCCAGGGGGTTAATAACCCAGCTAACAATTTTAGGCTATAAGAATGTTTCCCTAACGTTTCCATAAATTGGTTTTGTTTATTGACATCTTATTCTTTCTTAAAAAAGGTAAAATTGACTATATTTATATTACATTTATATTTAATACATAATTAGTTTACTAGAATTTTCTTCTGATTGTAAAAATATATATATATATATATTAACGAAAATAACATTTAAGTGTCATTAAGTTGTCACTGGATATACAAATTATGTATCTGAAGTTTAAGAAAAAAGCTGTAAGACTAATTTTTTGTTAGAAAAAAATCAATATTTAACAGGTTATAAACTAAAATATCTAGCTTCTGTCAGACCACCTTCCATTTCAATTCACGGAAAAAGCGTAACTGGCAATGACTGACTGACTGATGTCAGACATTATCTTTGTAAGTTGAATATGTAAAGCGGCCCTTTGTATCGTATGAAAGAAGAATTTCATATACATCTAGGATGGCTTGATGGTTAATAAATTATGGGATATACATTTTTGGGTGAACTATCCCTTTAAAGGTGGGGGGTAAGCAATATTTGAAAAATGATATTTGAAAATTGGTCGGACACAAGCGGACACAACAACAAACGTCTAGCTAATCAGCATTAGGGGGAGTATGACAAACAAGAGGGAGACTTGTAGAAGAAAGAAAAAAACAGTTGAAAGAGAGATGCCTGAGAGATATTTATATTTCACAATTGCGAGTTTATATCTCACAATTCTGACATCATATCACAATTATATAAACATTGTTTAATATATATATATATATATATATATATATATATATTATATAAAATGTTGGCCCTAACCAAGAGTATATAGTGTATAGATTGTTAGAAAGAAATGGTATATGTGAGGATTTCCAGTCAGGATTTAGACCGTATCATAGTACTGAGACTGCTCTAATTAGAGTTACAAATGATTTACTCTTATCATCTGATCGTGGTTGTATCTCTCTATTAGTGTTACTCGATCTTAGCGCTGCATTCGATACTATCGATCACAATATTCTTCTGAATAGAATCGAAAATGATGTTGGCATTAGTGGAACTGCTTTGGCATGGTTTAAATCGTACTTATCTGACCGTTACAGTTTGTAGCAGTAAATGAAGAGATGTCACACCGATCACAAGTTCAGTATGGAGTACCGCAAGGCTCAGTGTTAGGACCGTTGCTCTTCACCCTGTATATGCTACCACTGGGAGATATCATTAGGAAGCATGGCGTTAGTTTTCATTGTTATGCTGACGATACTCAGCTCTATATTTCCTCACGCCCTGCAGAAACTTACCAATTCACAAGATTAACGGAATGCATAGCTGATATAAAAAATTGGATGGATAGTAATTTCCTGCAACTTAATTCAGATAAAACTGAATTTTTAATTATTGAAGCTCCACAAGTAGTAACCGAGAATACTGTCTAACACTTGATGACTGCTCTGTCAAGCCCTCGTCGTCAGTGAGGAACCTGGGTGTGCTCTTTGATACCTATCTTTCATTTGAAAGCCACGTTTCTAGTATCTGTAAAACTGCATTCTATCATCTTAAAAATATATCTAAATTACGGCACGCTTTCAATGCAAAATGCTGAACAGTTAGTACATGCGTTCATGAGCTCGAGGCTAGATTATTGTAATGCTCTACTGGGTGGTTGCCCTGCTCGCTTAATAAACAAACTACAGCTAGTCCAAAATGCAGCAGCTAGAGTTCTTACTAGAACCAGGAAGTATGATCATATTAGTCCAGTTCTGTCAACACTGCACTGGCTCCCTATTAAACATCGCATACATTTTAAAATCTTACTTATTACTTATAAAGCACTAAATGGTTTAGCGCCCCGGTACTTAAGCGAGCTTTTAACACATTATACTCCATCACGTCTATTGCGGTCTCAAAACTCTGGCCAGTTGATAATACCTAGAATATCTAAATCAACTGCAGGCGGTCGATCATTTTCCTATTTAGCTCCTAAATTGTGGAATAGTCTTCCTAGCATTGTTCGGGAAGCAGACACACTCTGTCAGTTTAAATCTAGACTAAAAGCACATCTCTTTACTAAGGTATACACATAGAACATTTTTAACTTTCATTATTCAATTCAATTGACTGATTGTTAGGCTGCATTACCTAGGTCAGCTGGAACCGGGAACACTTCCCATAACACCTGATGTACTCGTTACATCATAAAAAGAGTGGCATCTACGCTAATGTTAGTCTCTCTGTTTTTCCCGAGGTTTATCCCGGATCTGGGTCCTGTCCGGATCGGATGGTGGACCTGCCTGGACATGACCAACGCATCCTGGAGTGTCTGCTGAGCCGTGTCAAATGGTGTCTCCTCCGAATTTGCCTCACCGGCACGTCATGCTCAAAACCCGTCTTCGGCGCAATAATTCCGATCTTTCATGTATTCATACTCTTGTGTAATCGACGCCCCATCCTAAATAAATCCGTCTCTTCTGTGATACCCTGAAATTTTGAATATTCCAATCTAATATGATTTCTGACCTGTAAGGTTGCCAGAATAATAATCTTACACAGTGTGTTAATAGGCCAGAGGAGATCTGGCACCCCGACTGAGTCTGGTTTCTCCCAAGGTTTATTTTTCTCCATCATGCCCCGATGGAGTTTTGGTTCCTTGCCACTGTCGCCTTTGGCTTGGCTTGCTCAGTTGGGGACACTAAAATTATGATTAAAGTTATTCAACTAATTATTAAAAAAAATATGAATTAGGTTTTATTTAATTCTATAAACTATAATACTGATATGCCAACATTGTCGCTATATGATAAATTAAAATAAGCTGATAACATCACAGTTTTCTCCAGAACGACTGTACAGCCAAATCTAATTTTGTTGCAATATTATCCTGTTTGACACTGTGAAGCTGCTTTGACACAACCGTGATTGTAAAAGCGCTATATAAATAAAGTTGATTGATTGATTGATATAGAACGTGAATAGAAGGGGTGGTTGAGGGATGCTGATAAACTGTCAACAAACAGAGGTAAGACTGCTGTAAAAAATATATATATATGCCCAGTGATTAACTCTTTGCTTTTTACTTTTAAAAAAAATTCTAGGACAACAAGTTTTTCCAAATCATTTTACTTTTTCTCTAATTTTCCATGTGTTTTCCATGACTGTAAAATGTATTATCAATTTTCCAGGTTTTCCAGGACAAATGGGAACCCATGCTGACAGCACATTCGAAATACATCAGACATTAATATGGAGTTGTTCCCCCCTTTACAGCCATAACAGTTTTTTATACTCTTAAGGCTTTCCATGAGATTTTATATTTCTGTTGAACTTTTGACCCATTCATCCAGTATGCATTTGTGAGGTCAGGAACTGATGTTCGATGAGAAGCCCTGGCTCATAATCTCTGCTCCAGTTCAATCCGAAAAGTGTTGGATGGTGTTGAGGTCAGGGCTCTGTGGCGGCCAGTCAAGTTTTTCTGCACCTAAATCATCTTTACAGACCTTGCTTTATGCACTGAGGCACAGTCATGCTGGAGCAGAAACTGGGTTTACCCAACTGTTCCCACAAAGTTGGAAACAAAGCATTGTCCAAAATGTCTTTGCATGCTAAAGCAAAAGATTTCCCTTCACTGGAAGTAATGGAAGTAATGGGTCAAGCCCAACCCCTGAAAACAGCCCCATACCATTACTGTCTAAATTACTTATTTAGGCGGACTTTAAGCCCTATTTACCTGATTTCACCCCATGTTCCTGGACCAAAAACTACATTTTTTACAACTACATTTACATGTACCCAAATAATCCATTTATAATCAGATTGATGGTTTAATTGGACTGAAAAGCCTTCATGACACTTCATGAAATCATTTGAATCAGAGATTGTCCTCGGTTTATTTCATCACTTATAGGCCTTGCCTAACATCCTCATAAAGTATACGATCCCCTTGCTAAATAAGTCTACATTCACATTCAGTGCTACTTCTAATAAACTTAGCACAGACATCGATTTTATGACAAAAACAGTTTTATTAAAACTAATGCTAGTCTTGTTGTTACAGTCGTTTTCATCTGAAGCTAGATGTAAAGTGTCTTACCTGTAATTATCTGTGTGTTGTAAGTGCTGTAATTAGGTGAGAAAAGATAGCTTTCAGATAGTCAACTTTTAATTTGACAGTGTTAATGAAAATAGTTCAGGAAATAGTAGCCATGCTACTTAGTCATTTATTCAAATACCTTTGATGACTCCAACTTATTTAAAAGCACAATATGTTTTTTTGTGTTTTTCACCGCTAGATGTCACCTATTTAAAACAATGTAGCTTGATGACGTCGAGATTGAGTGCGGGATCTTGGGACTTGTCATCTTCACCTCAAAGCTGTTGGAAAAGAATCTGGAGGGGACTCGGGCAGAAATCATGTTCATGGATGAGATTATTAATGTCACTGTAGTGTGAAGCAGAGCAGGGCCAAGTGCTGTGGAGCTGGACGAGGCCGCTGGAGCAATTGTTAATGTGAGACGATCGCGACACACAGTGAAAGCAGTGGGACTTTTATTATGCTTTTGCTTCTTGATATGTATGTGTACCACGGCGCTTTCTTTATTATATTAGATCTGAGTCAGGGGCGGAGCGGGGCAAATACTCCTCGCTGCAGACTGTAGCGCGGTGACGTCACGAATATTGCGTCACGAATGTGTTAGCGCGCATGCGCAAAGTGACGTTTCGTCGGTATTTAATACGCATGCGCGCCGATGATGTCACTTTTGTGTATTCGCGCATGCGCGTACATTCATTTTCAACTTCAATCACCTGAGGATGATGTTAGCGTTCGCTCGAAAGGTATGGATTCCATGGCAGTAAGTCAATAAGCAGTGTATTTATGTTGTTTTTAACAATTGTGTGTTTGAGTTAACAGCTTTTAATTGTTAGGGATGCCATATAGAGTCATAAATGTTTAATTTATTAATGTTTATCATGTGTGCCTCTAAACAAATTAATGCTTTGAAGATGTCTTAAAATAGAGCAGAAAGACTTAAATTAATGAAGTCATGTCATTTATTGTTGCATGCATTGCAAAAATAAAATAAAAATCCAAATTTTTGTCTTGTTTTTCCAAATAGATATTTAAACATCTTTAAACAGAGATGCATTTACATGGAATGCAAATGTAAATTGGAGTCTCAAAAGAATTAATAAAATTATGGGAATTTATGTTGAAAACAAATCAAATATCTGTCTGTCTGCCTGCATGTCATGCCAGTCTGTAATGTGTCTGTCTGTCTGCATGTCATGCCAGTCTGTAATGTGTCTGTCTGTCTGTCTGTCTGTCTGTCTGTCTGTGTCTGCATGTCATGCCAATCTGTAATGTGTCTGTCTGTCTGTCTGTCTGTCTGTCTGTCTGTCTGCATGTCATGCCAATCTGTAATGTGTCTGTCTGTCTGTCTGTCTGCCTGCATGTCATGCCAGTCTGTAATGTGTCTGTCTGCCTGCATGTCATGCCAGTCTGTAATGTGTCTGTCTGCCTGCATGTCATTCCAGTCTGTAATGTGTCTGTCTGCCTGCATGTCATGCCAGTCTGTAATATGTCTGTCTGTCTGCATGTCATGCCAGTCTGTAATGTGTCTGTCTGCCTGCATGTCATGCCAGTCTGTAATGTGTGTGTCTGCCTGCATGTCATGCCAGTCTGTAATGTGTCTGTCTGTAATGTTTGTCTTGCCAAAAAAAAAAAAAAAAAAAATTATATATATATATATATCAGTTTGTAAACTACTTTGAACTAATGAATCTTCAAACTTCATAGCTATTGAAACTATTTCAAACTTTCAGGCTAGGCTTTTTCAATCTAAAGTTTGTCTTGAGAATTTTTTTATCTTGTTTTTATTCTTAATAAAATAAGTCTCTTAGGTACTTTACAGACAAAGCTAATAACACTCAAGCATATCTTTGTCTAACTTCTTCCAATAATGCATTTTAAAATATTGTCCTGGTATGACCCTGTACCATGTTAATGCCGTTCTTCAAAATGATTCAACATTGTTTGTTCTATATTTTATCTAAATTAGGTGTCTAGAACTGGTGTGCATTTTCCACAGAACACAGACAAGAGTTTGGGGTGCCCTGCTCATTGACACTGTGCTTGCTCTGCACTATCGAAGGACTGCCCACCCGGGTCTGCTCCTGATGGCGGATGGGGAGACCTGTGGTGATTTCATCCAGATAACGAGGATGAGGGCTATTGCTCGGGTTGAATGTTTGTATATGTGTGTATGATAATCTGTATGTGTACATAATTCTGTAATTATAATGATAAAAGCGATGTCTGCTTTGCTTTGAAATAAAAGAAAGTTGTCACTCTTATGAGTTATAATATGGGATATAGACACTGAAAATGTACTGTATGTAATCAGTTTAACATCAAACTACTTTATTGGCATAAATGTTTTACATGCCGTATTGTCAAAGCAACAGAAACTGTCCAAAAAATATAATACACAAAAATAAAGAAGAACAATGTAGGCTACAACATAATGTGAAAATAACACATTTATACCATCTGTCATTATTTTATACAATTAATGATCTATGTACATTATGTTACTAAGGGTGGTTATTTATTTATTTAGTGATATTACTTATTTTATTTATGGTCTTAGCGTAATTAGTTTATACGTTTGTAATGCATGGGGCATGTAATTCTTGCAAGTTTCTTTGTGTGTTTGCTGTATTGAATTGGGAATTCAAATTAACAATTTTTGTGAGGCTAAAGATGAATTTCCACCTGCGTGGACAATAAAGAGTTGTATTTTAAACTACACTTAGTTTAAATAAAATACACAGCCATTACAGAGTATACTCTGTAATTCTTTATAATTATATTGTTTTACCTCAGATGGCATGGTCAAAACCAAGGATATGTGTACTCCGTTTTGCTGTTTTTTATTATTACTTTAGCGTTTTTAACATTTTATTAACCTATTAAGTCAAGTTTTCTCATGCATTTTAAAGACGTGGGACGTCAAACAAGAAATCAAAACATGTGACATCACCGCATAACGCAAATAGTACACACATGCGCTGTCACCACGTTATTGCGCATGCGTTTTAAAGATATGCGATACGTAATATTCGTGACGTATATTCGTGACGTCAGCGCGCTACAGTCTGCAGCGAGGGGTATCTCGAGCGGGGGGGTGGCTAATGGGGCTTAAGCCCCGAATGTTTTGTCAAAAGCCCCGAATCTTTTAGTAAAAAAAAAAAAAAAAAAATTTGTTTCATTTCCTCTTAGTCTTTCAGACTGGAGCGGCAAAAAATGAAACAAAAGCTCCTTTACCGTGTGTGTGGCGGTCGGCAATGCGTCGCACACAAAATCCCCAGCTTGTTTGCCAATGCCAACTGCCAATAAAAACTAACGAAGAAGAATATACATCTTCTTCTTCGTCGTTGTCATCAGGGATTGGCGGGCTTTTGTATTTCACCGGCGTCGTAGTGAACTATAGTTAACATGGACACTACACATTTTTTTTTAAAGGAACACTAAACCTCACCGGCCAGAGAGAGATTCTGCGTCAGACGAAAGTGTTACAGGTTTGTGAATCCGCTGTTGTAACACTTGAGTTACATGACTGTATTGCTGGCTAGCTAGAGTTAACGTTAGGTGTTACTTATTAAGGCGAGACACGACAGGTGAAAACATAGTCAATTTTGAGATTTTGGGCCAGTTTACTCCCTTAACATGTAAGCTTTCATGTCACAATAAAAAAAAAGGCAACATTACACATTTAAGGTGGTTATTTCATTATATTTGGTCGCCGTGCGCCTTTAGATTTCTACCTGAAATCATCCAAAGTTATTCTTACGTGAGCTCCCGTGCCGTCTCCTTTCACAGAAGCATGTCATGCCTGATATCATTATAAAGCTCTGTCTCACACACAGCGCTGTCTAATCCAAATATGGGCATTTCCTTTGTAGAACTAACCAACCGCGAAAGTTTGCAGCCGAAAACAACATCTGATTGGTCATGGATTCTGATGTAGCAAATCTGTCAGCTAAGCACAAAGTAAACCAAACTGAACTCTAAAGATTAGTAATGATGTTTACGTCAAATTCCAATTTCACCTATGCAGGCTAACTTAAAAATAGTCAGATAATGGTTGCCTTTTTTATTTGCCAGGGGTTAAAATGAGTCATCCTTAACATGTTTGGTGTTTTGGATTCACTGCAGCTGGAGAACAGTTAAATACCAAACAGGTTGTAGGCTCTACTGGGTGAATTTTTTTTTTTTTTTTTTTTTTTTTTTTCCAGATAGTATATAGATTTTTAGGCATTCTATTATCTCAAACAGCCTGAAAAATAGTGCATTTAGCTGATGTAAATGGAAAAAATCTCCCCGGGGAGTATACCCCGGACCCCCCTAGGTTTGGGCTAAGCCCCGAATGTTTACATCGTCTGGCTCCGCCCCTGATCTGAGTGTGTAAAAAAGTATGTAATTACGTTACTATATATATATATATATATATATATATATATATATATATATATATATATATATATATATATATATATATATATATATATATATATATATATATATATATATATATATATATATATATATATATATATATATATCAGCAGCTATCACATTTCTCTAGAGCTCATTTACCCTCCTCTATCCCCAGCTCCTCCTCTCGTCCAGTGAGGATTTGGTATTCTAATTCCCCTTGCATCAGACTAAGTTTCTGAATTATTTTGTACATTTAATATCAACATTAATGATGTCTAAAATACAGCATGTTAGTTCTGTTCAGTTTACCCTTAGGGGGTTTATTGCTAGGCTGCATGGATGCGCAGGGAGCTCTTGCCCAGAACAGAACCTGGCAATCCAAACTAGGCTAATAGTCAATCAAACATATACAGTATGTCTCCAAACAGTTGTTCCCTTGTCTAATAAAACATTGATATAACAAAGTGTCTTTGGTGTTTCCATGGTTTCTACAAAGTTAAACAAATCGAAGAAATCGAGGGTAACGCGAGTATGATGTAATTGATAGGTGACGGACAGGGTTCGTGTCCTGGTTTAAATTTCAAATTTTTCTGGATTTAAACATTCTTACCCAGCTAACAATTTTAGGTTATAAGAACGTTTCCCTAACGTTCCCATTAAGTTCTAAAAACGTTTTTGAACGTTCTTGGAACGTTGAAATGTCCAGTTTGTGGAACGTTGTATTAACGTTCTCATTAGGTTCTAAGAACGTTAAATAACGTTCTAATAAGGGTGTGGAGTATCATCAAATAAAATATTCCTGTTTTCTCCTTTAATGTACTTGCTTTTGTTTATTGACATCTTATTCTTTCTTAAAAAAGCTAAAACCACTTTTATAATTGACTTTTATATTTATATTACATTTATATTTAATACATAATTAGTTTACTAGATTTTTCTTCTGATTGTAAAAAAATAAATATATACACGAAAATAGCATTTAAGTGTCATTAAGTTGTCTCTGGATATACAAATTATGTATCTGAAGTTTGAGAAAAAAGCTGTATGACTAATTTGTAATGACTAATACTTTTTTTAATGTAGTAACGTTTTTAAAACGTTCCACTAACAATGTAAGAATAACGTTTTATAGCTAACGTTTTTAGAACGTTTCTCAATAGCAAATAACATTGGCACAACGTTCTAATAACGTTACTGGAAGAACGTTTTTTGATAACTTTGATAGAACTTTCAGATAACGTTAGCCAACGTTCTGAGAACATTCCCTGTTAGCTGGGTAGAAACATCTGGGATAATGCAAGTACACAAGGCAACAAAATATAGAACACTATTTTTGGAAATTTTTAACTTAATTTTACCTTTTGTTTATTTTTAGGATAAGTTGGGCTAGTTTTGTTGCGCAGACCTGGCAACCCCGATAGCCATGTTGACTGAGCTGAACTGAGGTACTATCAACATTAACCAGCAGATGGGGTCAGTGACTCTTTAATGATTTTCCTTCCTTATGTATCTGCTCTTTCTTATTTGAATCAATCCAGATAATAACAATGTTATCTTAAGATTTAAAAGGCATTCTTTTTTAATACAATTCTCCATATCCACATCTGCTGAATACAATCAAAACACATTGTTTAATCTAAATGTAATGTTTATGAATCATGGCCCACTGAAACTGTTTGAATAGATCTCAAGTATAATTTTGCATTTATGTTGTGCTCTTTCAGAGTTTAGATGATTGATAGCAGCTATTCAGTGAGATGAGGCTTTTTTCAGGATTGCTGCTTGCAAAGTGACCTTCTCTTTAATTCAAGTCAGAAAAAAACGCTATTACAAGCCCATAAACACAATTAGAGACAAGGGTTTATTGGTTTTGTGTCACAGGGGAGGACAAAAGAGCTCAGATCCAATGAAACATGTTTAAGTGGAGAAACTATGGACACAATTATGCATTAAATATGTTACTCTTCTATGCAAACATAATAAATTGTTCTCACAGCTGCTTACATGAATTATACTCACTTCAAATGCTTGCCATTATGAGTAATTTATCTTCAGCTGTATGGGTGAGAAAGTAAATCCTATGCTTTGTCACATATGATTAATTTCCTTGCAAATTAGACTGAGCTCTATGCCAGCAGACCCACAGGCCTGAGATAGTGATTTGCTATAACCTAAATGTTGTATCAGCCATGATGACTACCCTTTTGGAAAAAAAGTTGGATTAATTGTATTATATATATAAATGTATTATATAGGCTAATATTAATTTTAATTATACTTATAAAAGTCAATTTGAGTTTACTTAACAACAGTCCACTTATGTTTCTTAACACACTTATGTACACTATTAAAAAGTGCACTTTGTAATGATGTCAAATGAAAAATTATACTTCTTTTTTTTTTTTTTACTAACTTTTATTTCTCTCATGCTTAAAAGTCCTTCCTTCATGGGTCAAAATGACCAGAAGCCCTTAAATTATACTTCATTTTTTCTTTGTCCAGAAAGCATATTTAATTTAATTTTGATAACATTTTATCTATTTTGGTATGCAATTAAATGTTTTGTTATTTTTTATTTTATTTACCTTTAAATTAGGCTACTAGATTTTATCAATAAATAAAAAATAAATAGTAATTTTAGCACATTCTTCACATTCTTTTAACTTCAATTCAAATGAGCTCATAATGTGATAGATAACCCTTTAATTCAGCTCAAAATATCTTACATGGGGTGCCTTTGCCGAGCTCTTAATATAACATGCTATTTCATAACGCTTGCCACTAGATATGTGGAGCTAATGAGCAGTCCGCTCCTAAAGTCAGATTCACTTCAGTAAGTGTAACAGAGGCCAGCTGGTACACTGTAAAAAAAATTGGTTGTTTTTTGTTGGTTTAACTTAAAAAAGTATAGTAACCTGGTTGCATTAAAATTTGGAGTTTATTGAAATTAAAAATTTGAGTTGATACAATGAAGGAAATTTGTTTAATAAATAGAAACTCAAAATATTATTGTATCTGAACCACATAAAAAATTGATAAATCATTAAAATAGCACTATTTGGCATGTTTCACTGTGTCATCAGAAATAAAACACACACAATTACCCAATATGCTTACAAAATCTTTTATTAATTTTTTAATAAAGGTTGTCGAATCTCAAAAAAATGTAATTGTATTAACTAAAATATTCATTTTAATTTCAATGAACTCAAAATTTTAAGGCAACCATGTAACTTTTTTAAAAATATTTTTTTACAGTGTAGTCACTGTGCAAGTAAACCTCACTCCTCTGACCTAAAGAGACGCATTACGTTAGTCGTCAAATGTCAACAGAACTCAACTGCACTGTGTTGCCAAGTCCGCGCAACGGACTTGTTTTTTTCCGCGGGTTGTTTTCCATGTTCGCTTATTGAAGCGACTATGTGATATATAGACCCATGAATGCGAATTTTAGCAGGCAACCTTGTCAAAATAACACACATTTTACCCCCCAAACGCCATTTATTTTGGGAGAACCACCTCGAGAGGCTATTGTTTAGGGCTAGTAGTTGGTGGGTTTGGTTGTAAAAACTTGGCAACCCTGTCCCGCTGGAATTAACGATCTTTGCCGGTGTTGTAAAAAAATAATAATAATTTAATGATACACAGAGTACTTACCAACATGATCATCATTTCAGAGAGAAATAGTGAAGGTGAATGCATATACAAACGAGCTCTCCGTTTAGGATGCGAACAAATATAATCCAAGCCCCTTTGATGACGTGCATGATTACGTTACTGTTGATCATCTGTCCGTCATCGTCTAAAGCCCGCCCTGATGATTTCATTGGTCCGAACAGTTTCTGTTTGGGCATAATCACTCCTCTATGGATTGAGTCCAGACCGAACCGCCTGAGCTCCATCTAGGCAAGGTTACATATGCATTCAGATGCACATGTTTGTAGACATTATTTTTTGGTAGTGTTTGCATTTTTATTTTGAATTTTGAGCATTTGTAGGTTTTTCTATGTACTTAAAGGGTTAGTTCACCCAAAAATGAAATTGATGTCATTAATGACTCCCCTAATGTCGTTCCACACCCGTAAGACCTCTGTTTCGTGATTCGGATCAATGCGCTGATTCATAACCGTTTGAATCTTTATTTGAGGTTTGAAAACAAACACAGAAGAGAAGACAATGCTGAATAAAGTCATAGTTTTTGTTATTTTTGGACCAAAATGTATTTTCGATGCGTCAAGAGATTCTAATTAACTAACTGATGTCTCATATGGACTACTTTGATGATGTTTTTATTCCCTGTCTGGACATGGACAGTATAGTGTGCATACACTTGGATACACTCTCGGACTAAATATAAAATATCTTAAACTGTGTTCTGAAGATGGTCGGAGGTCTTATGGGTGTGGAACGACATTAAGGTGAGTCATCATGATTCAAGTGCAATAAAAGTCCTAGGGTCTTGGACCACTAAGATGAACTCTCAATTTTATTACTATTTTTTTTTTTTATGTCAAAACAGGCGCGCTGGAAGTTGTTCAATTCCGGGGGGGCTGAAAGTTGGGTCGGAAAATGTGTGACGTCATTATGTTGTCGGTGGCGACCAGACAGGTGTTGTAGTAGAACCCCCCTTTACCGTCAAAGAGCACAGACGGACCCACCGCCCCAGATTATTGTTGTTTAAAATTAATTACTTGTTAAAACGCGATCATACCATGGGTGTCGGAAGCAAAACTGTGGGTGGTCTCAGAATTTGTTTTTGCTGGAGTAGCGTTAGATACAAATATAGGCTACTGCAGTTTACTAAACGATTGATTGGCCAGACAAAATTACGGAAATCACTGAGTTATTTGCCCTGTCTTTTACCGAACTCGCTCTACTCCCTTTTCACATCACAGATCAGAAAGGCATTTATTTTCAATAAAAATTGAGAAAATATTAGAAAAGTGGGAAAAAAAGAGTCAAACACCTAATACGTTTTTCTCGGTTAGGGGTAGGCAAACAGATGTGTTGAATTAGTGACGATAAAAGTGAGAGCGTCCTATATCATTGGTCTTTAAAAGTGGGTGAGTCTTGTCCTCACGACACACAATGGTTCCGACGCCCATGGATCATACACAGACACACGTTAATCATCACTCATAAAGCATTCTTTTTATTTGTGTTCATAGGCTACATACAATATCCAGCATCTGCCAGGGCTTTTAGTCCATCAGCGCATATTTGGAGAAATAATGATTCATAATCACGTTTGTAAAATATCATGTGTCCCGACCTCAGCAGACTGGTGAGAGTAGGCTACATGTTAACGTCCAGCTCACAAACCTCGCGGATGTCTGAACAGAGTTTGTGTCGGTGTCAAGGTCAGCGTCGTTGTTGTTTACATCCTTTATTTGAGAAGATTTCCCAATTTTACTTTTCTTAACCGTGTTAGTAGTAACGTTACTCAAAAAAAGTCTACAAATACGTTTCTGCTGCTTATTGCTAACCATGACCAAACGAGAGTGAGCGAGGTGACATGATGGTGACGAAAGCACTTCCTGAGGAATTATTAAAATAATTATTAATTAGTTTATATCTTATCCACGGCCCATTATTTTAATCCCATTAAAACACAGTATGTTATGTCAGTCTATTTTAATTTATTTTATTTCATTTCATGTTTTAAATACAATATAATTTTAGTCCACAGCCCCCCACCAGGGGGGCTGATGCTATAACGAGGGGGGCTGCAGCCCCCACAGCACCCCCCTTCCCGCGCTACTGTGTCAAAATGACCTGAGGGAAATTTTAGTTTACCACAAATGTGGCAGAACACGTAATTATGAAATTTGGTGTACTTAAGACCTATTTAAGTAACCAGTTGCATTTAATATAAATGCAAACTATAATACATTGTCGTTTAATTGAAAATAACATTAAATTAACTCTCCAAAAATAATTTGCGCTCAATTTGCACTTAAATATAAATATAATTTGTTATAAGTAGCCTACGTTTTATGTATGCTAAAGTGTAGACCCTACTTCTTACTACTTTTACAAGGATATACAGGGTATATTAAAAAATGCTGCTAAAGGAGTGCATTGACGTTGGTTTGATTTGTAAAAAAATAATTTCTATTAACATATTACAAACTATTCATACGGTATTTACAAACTATTGTTGACTCTGGTATGCCAAGGGTTCACAGCGTGTTGACTCAATAGGTTGTTGTGAGATGAACACACTGGACACACAACTGCATATGCACTTATATTCTAAATGAGCTCATCTTCAGTAATCTGTGTGGTTTATCGAGCGTACAGGGGTTATTGAATCCCAGATACTAAGGAATTAATTACTTCGAATCACACACTGGACCAACAATATTTCACAGCTCCTAGTTGTCTGAACAAGCAAGCTCGTATTGAATAATGTTGCTGATTTGCGAGCCCCCACCATGCATTGCTGCATGACTAATTTATGCAGTTGGTGTTCTAGGCTTATTCTTTTGCTGTTTGCTGCATTTGTTATTATGCTGTTGATGCTGCCATCACTGTATATTTGAAATATGTTTTTTGGTGCTGTTATGAGCTAATATTTTTGCTTATTAATTGAGGTTTGTGTTATATAAAATTATTGAATGTAATGGTGTTGTATTAAAATGTTTTTTAATACAACACCAATTAAAATGCATTTTTTTTTTTTTTTTTGCATTTCTAAATCCTAATTTGCTGAATATGTGATTGACTTGACAAGAATTTATTGGTTGAGTGAGACATGTTGTGTTTAGTAAACAAACTAATTAATGTAACATTTTTGTTCAAAATGAATTGATAAAAGTTTAATCAATGTATTTTTTTATTTTTATTTTTGTATGAAATTGAGTACATATATCACTCTACCATTAGTGGCTTGTTGTATCTGTACTTAGAGAAAAGTTTCTCTGGCTACTTTAACGTGTGTCTGGTGTGGGAGTGGCAGAGGTTAGTCGTCACAACGAGCGAGAAAGGTTGACAGGGAGCAGCTAAATCGCCAACCTCTACTGGCAAAAAGGGAATGTGACAGAGCTTGTAATAAAACAAGAATCAACATTAGTGTGGCTAATGTTTCGGAGATAGCAAAAACTTTGGCGGATTTGAAATGTTATGTGAAAGTAAAATTGAGACAGAGATGGTGTTTTTATCGAGCCATTGGTGTATATGACTTTCTTCTTTCAGCCAAACATAATCAGAGTTATATTTAAACCATTTCTGAAGCCCAAAAAAGTGCATCCATCCATCATAAGAGTAATCCATACGGTTCTATAGGGTTAATAAAGGCCTTGCATTCTTTGTACAAAAAAACATATTTTTAACTTTATAAACTAATCCCTGGCTTCTGGTAAAAATTCTCGTTTTAGTCTTTTTATTTGTGGCCGGTGTTTTGTTTTGCACTATCCTCTGCATTTCCCTTTAAGCCTAGTAGTGAATGTTTCATGAGCAGTGATAACCATATCAATCCACAAAGACACACAGAGCCAAAACAATGCTCTCCCGCAAAAAGCATGCAGTTTTGCTTTTTTTTTTTTTTACCGTAATGCAAAGTTTTATTGAAAACAATAACTCATAAAAAAGTTTTTTACATTGTGTTTGGAGTTGCACAGAACCAGTGTGATACATAATTGTTGGAAAGTTGCCAAGTTGCAAAAATACATCTGCAAACATTTGCATTCATTTCATCATTTAGTAAAAAGCACCTATGTTACCTCTGACACAATGAGTATGGGCCACCAGACGGCAATGCTGCATGGGTTGTGAAGCAGTGCTGGATCAATACTGGTACAGACTACATATTATAGCTGAAGCATAACCTCTGCTATTGATTGAGCGGAGCAGGCTGTGCGATGAATACTGAGGTGTCCTCTATTGTATTCTTGCTCTTATGTGTTTCGCAAATATTTTGGGTTGCATCTATCATGTGATAAAAATACTACTGTATAAAGAAATGTGCTAATTTTATTGAATGTGCACTTGTAGTCTTTTGCATTTTACAACGGATAAATCTTGTCACTGGTGATTGTCATTTGAACCTTTCTGGATCCGTCGTCAAATTGAGAAGTTTAATTATATCAAGTGCTGTGAGGAAAGCCTATAAATCTCCACCTCCAACATCATCACACACAATATAGCCTAATAGCCGGGACACCTTCTTTATGTGTTGTGATGTGATGACGCAAAGATAAGCTAAAAGGGATTGTTACGATTCCTGATCTTATTAAAGAGCAGAATGATAAGTAACATTGAGGTTGTGACAACTGATAGTGCCAGGTGACCAGAGATAAACGCAACAACGAAGATAACGGAAGAAACAGTGATTTATTGTACAACCGTATATAAGTAAATACCAAATAAACAAAGTTCACAATAATAATTAATAGGAAAATAAGTAACAAGAATTGAACAACAACCCAAGAAAGAAAAAAGGACATATAGTGACGCCAAAGGAAAGAAAATAAAACAAAACCTTTTGCTTGGTGATAACCTGACAAGCCAGACCCACATCAAGATGTTTGGTCTGGTAACTCACCATAGACAATCTCAATCCGAGGGGCGGATAAACGGTTGTCTTTCAAACTCCCTCTGCACGCGATAGCGCTACACCAACCAGAGCAACGGAGGTGAAGCAGAGCTTGTTGATAGATTAAACATTCGCCGTATCCGGTCAGCAAAACTCTGAACACATCTTCCCTTTTTTAAGAATGACTTCAGTGCCGTTCTTTGTTCTTTTCTCAGAGAAAAGCTTAACTCCAAGTCTTCCAGAGTTGCGGTCAAAGCTGATTCGAAAGACCGGCGTTCGCCAGTTTCTGTGTTTACTAGAAGCACGCAAACGCAACTCAGCCGTCGTCATTATGGCCCCGCCCACCGACTCTATACACGATGAGATTGGCCCGGCAAGAGTTAGGGGAATACAGCTAAGAAGGGTATTGAGAGTGCCTAGACGACACTCGCGGGCAGATTCGATTTTCTGCCGCTAGGGTGGGTCTAAATTTCTAGGCTAGCTTGATGACACTTTTCTACGTGCAGCTTAAGCAGTCGTTACGTCAGTCGTTAGTTTTGTGTTGTCTGTTATGTATGCTCCATGAAGCTGACTGAAGTCATTTCAGTGTTCAGACGCATTCTGTTCTGATTTTGTGACAGCAAGATTGACGTCAGGCGAGTGGCCTTGAGTGTGTACAAAAGCAAATGTGGCAAAATCTCACATGTTGGCAAAAAAAAAGAAAAAAAATTAAAGCAGAAAATGAAAGCCTGAAATAGCACAATTTCATGAATGCATTAGCATCAAAAGGCTGATTGAAACTTTACACTGAGCTCTCTTGTGGCTTGTTATGAAGTGTCAAAACTATCAGCGAAGAGATTTCGAGCGCACTGCACCGGCTGAATGAAGGGATCTCTGGGATATTGATTAAATAAAATAAAAAACTGTAGTATTCTTCTCCCTGTTGGATTCATGCCATTTCATCCAGAGACAGAAAAAAGAACAAAATACTGCCCTGTCCCATGTTGTCTGGTGAATGGGGACTAAAGCTTTCAAGCTTCAAAATATGTCAAAGTTTCATAATTGATCGATACCCGTGTGAAAAAAGAAGTGCATTTTAGCGTAATAATATACTTAATTGTTTACTGAATGTAATGTTCTTTGACACTTTTGAACTTTCTATTCATCTAAGAAACCTAAAGAAATTGTTGACAACTGTTTTCAACACTGATAATAATCATAAATGTTACTTGAGCAGCAAACCCTCATGTAAGTATGATTTCTGAAGGATCATGTGACTCTAAAGACTGGAATAATGATGATAAAAAATTCAGCTTTGCATCACAGAAATAAAATACCTGCGAAATATATTCAAATAGACAAAAGTTATTTTACATTTTGTATTTATTTTTAAAATAAATGCAGCACTGGTAAGAGACTTCTTCTAAAAATATTAAAAATCGTACTGCTCAAAAACTTTTGAATAACAGTGTACTTTAATGTTAGTCTGAGGTCGTCATACTCATACTCATACTCATACTTATATTATATTAATTATAATTAATTTTAATTTGAATATTCATATAATTATTATATTATTTGACAAGTAGCCAAATATGAATAAAAATATCTATTCATAATTCTTTTAAACAATGTGTATTCATTTGAGCTCTTTGTAAACCTGTAACTATTAGTCTTATTTCTTTGATTCATTTGATATAGTTAGATATTATTTCAGCTGTCTTCTCAAACTTTCGCTCTAGCAGCATGTTTATTCCTCCTTTGTAAATGCATTTAATTTCATGATCATTTTCGAAGCGATCTCTCAATCTTCAGAATAGAAGTGAATTGTGCCCGTTACACTTTCAGGTAGTTTAATCACAAACTGTGGCTTAAACCTGAGCTGACAGAGAACGTTTATAGGCCTACCAAGCTTTGAGAGAGCGTTGAACTTGATCTAAACCAGGTTGGATTTATCTGGATCTGTCAACTCTAAATCTACTCTGAAACTCAGAGTTTATTCAGCTAGCTTCAGGCAACAGGCCTCTGGTGTCGTGTTTGCCACTGGGAAGTTCGGAAATAATTTTGATACAGAAAATCCAGAGATGGGCATGTCATAAACATTAAACAAAGTCTAGAACTACTGTTATATTAGGTATGATTTAGCATTTGCCCCCCTCCAAAAACAGCGAGATCGCCTTGTCTTGTCATTACTAGTGCATACTTGCATATACGAGTAATCATTTGAGGCATACTGTATGTTTTATACAGAAATTAAAGAATCTGCAGAAAATGGCAGAAATCTGGATAGCATTGTAAATGTTTATGGTTGTCAGTGCACGTGACACTACATATAATGTTGTTTTTAATAAGATTTTCCCAAAAAATAGGCAAAAATGAACCTGGTGTCCTCCATGATTCTTGTTGATTCCGGACAACAAAGCACTTGAATGCAACAAGCTCAGAATCACGATTCCTGAAGTTGGAAATTTCATATTCTGGAAGAAGTAGAAGGGGAAGATGAGTGTAAACAATCTTTGCCTGTGCTGTAAAAAAATCAAAAAATAAGGATACACAGAGTACTTACCAACACGATCATAGTTTTTGATAGAAATAGTAAAGCTGAATGCATATAGGCTACGAAAAAGTTCTCCATTTAGTAAACAAATTAAACACAAGCGCTCGTTGGTGACGTAAATGCTTACGTTACTTTTTATCATCTGTCCATCATCGTATAAGTCCCGCCCTGACAATTTCAAGGTCTTAAACCGAACTTCCAAAACTCAAATGTTGTGGGCGGGGCTAAGTTTGACTGGCGTCCAGGCTACATTAACCTGTGAACTGTCACCCCCCTTTTTGAAAATATACATGAAAATTCACTATCCAAACTTAAATGGTTGCAATTCAGGAATGCTTTGGAATATAGACATACATTTGGTATCATTGTAAAGAAGACAGTCAGCAGAGTATTGCTCAAGTGAAATCACTTCAAAAAATTAAAGTATAAAAAAGTTATGGAAGTTTACATTTACTGTAAATCAAATATACTGTATTAAAAACTATATGTTACAAAATAATTTGTACTCTAAAATGACTATCAAATCTAAGCCATATGTCTAATCAATTTTTTTTCCAAATTTGAAGTTGATATCACAAAAATTGAAGTTCCCATGAGATTTTGTTTAGGCGCTGTACCAAAAATAGCCATCGGGTGCCATTGAAATTCCATTGATTTTTTTAAATGCAATTTCCTGTCAAAAAAATAAAAATAAAATAAATAAATAAATAAATAAATAAATAAATATATATATATATATATATATATATATATATATATATATATATATATATATATATATATATATATATATATATATATATATGTTTTTTTTTTTTTTTTTTTTCCCAAATATTACAAAACAGTTTGTAGATATAGAACCGTGAGACTCAGACCTTTCCGACGATATGTGTTTTGTAAAGATTAGAAAATGTTTTCATTATAAAGTAGTTAAATAAATATGAAATATGATGACGCCTCTTGGGGGGGAGCCCGCTAGAATAATTTTGTGTAACGTTTCCATGGTAACGTAAGGTCCGATTTCAAAACGGTTTTCACAGGACGAATCTTGAGTTTGTAAGCTTTCGAATGATATAGTTTGTCAACATTAGATCAGGATAAATATAGGATATAATTGTTTTAAACATGCAGTGGCAAATGGGCCCACCGGTGGGCCAGTGACCGCAGGTTAATATAATTTCTATTGAAACTTGTATGTAATGTACTCAAGCAGATGCTGAGGCAAAGCAGGGTTTTATCTTATTGTTAGTTAATAGCGAGAATTGGACCAAAAAAAATTATATAGCCTACTTTTAAGATTTAAAATGCAAATTAAAATCTTGTCACATGGGTATGACTTGTGTGGTAAGTCTAATTCTAAGGTAATTCTAAAGTCCTATGATAGCTTTGTGTGGGAAACATTTCAAAAGTCGTCGTTCACTGATAGTCATTTCCTCCCATGAGCTGTTAATCACAGCAAGTGGATCAGTGAGTTCAGTTTTACCAAATTTATTTATTCATCAAAAAGATTAGCCTAGAAATCTAGACGCACCCTAGCGGCAGCAAATTTAATCTGCCCAACGTCTGGCAACTCTCAATACCCTTCTGAGCTGTATTCGCCTAACTCTTGCCAGGCCAATCACATCGTGTATAGAGTCGGTGGGCGGGGCCATAATGACGACGGCCGAGTTACGTTTGCGTGCTTCTTGTAAACACAGAAACTGGCGAACGGCGGCGGTCTTTCGAATCAGCTTTGACCGCGACTCTGGAAGACTTGGAGTTAAGCTTTTCTCTGAGAAAAGGACAAAGAACGGCACTGAAGTCATTCTTAAAAAGGGAAGATGTGTTCAGAGTTTTGCCGGCCGGATACGGTGAATGTTTAATCTATCAACAAGCTCTGCTTCACCTTCGTTGCTCTGGTTGGTTGTAGCACTATCCTATCGCTTGCAGAGGGAGTTTGAAAGACAACCGTTTATCCCGCCCCTCGGATTGAGCTGTCAATGGTGAGTTTCCAGACCAAACATCTTGATGTGGGTCTGGCTTGTCAGGCTACAAAAAGATTTGAATAAAAAAGAACGCTTTGTTTACGAATCCTACATTAGTACCATATGGCTTTAGAAGACTATCCAGTTTAGCATCCTTTTTTACATTTACTTATTTAGCATACGCTTTATCTAAAGCGACTTACAAATGAGGAGAGCACCAGAAGCAATCAAACCAACAATAGGGCAAAAATATGTAAGTGCTGTGCTTTTTAAAGCTCCAGTCCCACTATTTCAGATAGATCTGATTTGTACATGGGCATCAGACTTCTGAGTGTGAGTTCAGACCTCAACGCTGTCAAGATCATACATCATTGGTTTCTCGCTGGGCAGCTGACAGCTGCTCCACTGGCAGAAGGGCTGGCGGTGGATACGTTGTTGTGCTAACTTCGGTGCAGGAAGCATTGAGAAATGAGGGATCCGTACATTGATAATAATACACTGATGCATTAGCAGTGGTTTCTCATTTCTGTGATGTATGTCTAACATACTGTAAAGGTCAAAAACCCACCCATAAACGCAAGAAAGTGAATTGAAAGAGCGGTTTGTAGCAGGAAGTCTTATCCAGCTGGGTTTCACGGGATTTAATTAATCATTTAATTTTTTTTTATATTATAGATTATATAAAATGAGTAAATCTATAATTGTGCTTTAAAAAAAATCTTCAAAAATAAATGTCATGTCTAATTTGTGTATAACTGCACTCAATTTATTTTCATTCAATTAGGTCTCATTGATCGTTCTTTCCAGAGGCAGCTGAATGCAGGATCTATGTTTTAAATCCATAGATCATAGAACAAATCATTAATGATGTCTGTTTTTGCACTAATGTGACCCTGCTTGTACAACTGAAGATATTTGATTGGCTGCATCGTTCTCAGTGACCCTGGTGTAGGGTTATGAGTAGCATATGACTGTGAGTTAACTACTAAATGGTTTTAGTCATGTGCATTTACAATTATGTTTTCATTGCATTCATTATTTCATTCCTGTGGGATGTGATTGTGTATTTTTGTGTATTTTATGTCTGTGTTACAGACTAAAATGTCATGAGATGTTGCTTTAAAATTATGACCTTGGCCAGAACAGACAGAATCAATGGGTCTGGATGAAAAAAGATCATAATTCAGCTTATGTGTGTGTGTGTGTGTGTGTCTAAGCTTCAAGAGTCCTTGAGATGTTTTTCAAATACCTTGACAGGGACAGTGTAATGTTGAATGCTACATTCTGTAAGAGAAATACAATTTATTTTCATAATACTAGTTTTGCTTTTTTAAAGGTGTCATGAAATGAAAGCTTTAGCATAAGTTCTGCCAGGAAGACTTAATTGTTATGTCACTTCAACTTCTATCTATCCAATCACATTCTAATACTTGGGTATAAAAGATCGGTACTTACTCATGTTTGAGTTCGCAGATGCTGACGCTCCAATTCACCGCCATCCTCCCCACCATCTCCAAGTCAAATCCTTCCCTACTCCACCCCACCACCACCAGGATGGTCCCTTCCATACCTCACAGGGGGGTTGGCTGCGCCTCTGCCTTCATCTTCAGGCAGGATATGCAGAGTCCATACCCTCTGATTGCGAGCTACGGACGGGGCCTATGCCAAAGTACTTTATTGCTTGCTGGATTGTTAATAAATGGATTATTGTCACAGTATTTATTCTCCCGAGTCTTTCTGGCAGAACTGGCTTTTAAAAATAAAAAAAAGTATACTATTGTCTGAGGTCAACTTATGACATTTGTCTGATTTTTACAATCAAAAACACTATTATGAATACGTAAAAGACTATTTTATGCCCTGGATTTGAGACTCTCTCCTGCATATTCGGTTTTGATGGGCGTGCCGCACTGGAGACTTCGAAGTAAACGCCCGCGGCTAGGATTGGATAAGATTTGCATATTTAATGAGCTTCCACTCCCCTGTCAGTACATGTGAGAATTGTTTTAAAAGCATGTTGGAAAAGGGTAACTGGAATGATTTGCCCACCGGGGTCAAACAATTTATCTTCCATCCACCCACATTTAATTGGAATTTTTTTTTTTTGTTACTTGGTCCATCTGATTGGTGGATATTACCACGAACCATGCATCACACACATACAACACACACACAAACCTGATCTCACAGATTTACGTGAAATGAACACGGACCCTTAACTCAAAAATCCGTGGTAGTTTCACGGAATCGACGAAAATTCCGTGATGGGTTCACGGAAGTGATGTCTATGTATGTCAATGACAGGCAGCATCCGTGGTCCACACACGGATTCCCTGTTCCAACACCTTATATTCGTCAGTTTGATTCAGTCAGCATAATTTTATTTACATTTATTTTCTTTTTATTCAGACACGTTTTGAACACTTAACTCAATCCCTTCCCTAAACCTGCCCATTTGTGTATTATAAAAAACAGGATATAACAGGCAGATACACAGATACTGCAGGCACAATTTATTCAGAAACTACAAATATTCCAAGTGTTCTGAGGCCAAACGATTGATTTCTGTGAAGAAAATCCCCCAAAACGATCAGTAACGTGGAGTCCATCCGCCGAATATTAATACATTTCAACTATTGCCGCCGGAAGAAATGTCAGGTCAGCTTTGACAGCATTGGCTGTTATATGTCGCGTGACCAATTGCTTCATTACGTCAGCTTTGATTGTAAAATGCCATTGGCTCTCGTGTGTCTCGTGACCGATCGCGTCATGCTGAAGAGTCAGTCTCTCTCATCGGTATCATTTGAGTCATGAGAAATATGAACGAGTGCGTGTGTGGAGCGCGATCATCATTTCAACGATTAAAACATTAAGATCAACTACATGAAGATATCGTATGACTTCAGAAGACTTGGAATGCAACATGAGTTAATATTTCTATACTGTTTCTGGTCCGTTTTTGCAATAAATAACTGTGACTGTACATTTATTTGCCTGTTATGTGTTTTATATTGTTGAGTGGGTAGGTTTAGGGTAGGAGTGGAGTTAGTTGCTCTGAAATATAAAAGTTATATATAAAAGGCTATAAATATATATGTCTACTTTTACAAATGCAAATAATTAAATGTGTGTTGGGAATCCGTGTGTGGACCACGGATGCTGCCGGTCATTGACTTACATAGGCATCACTTCTGTGAACCCATCACTGAATTTTCAGCGATTCCGTGAAACTACCACGGATTTTTGAGTTAAGGGTCCGTGTTGATTTCAAGGAATTCTGTGACACCAGGTTGCACACACACACACACACACACACACACACACACACACACACACACACACACACACACACACACACACACACACACACACACACACACACACACACACACACACACACACACACACACACACACTGCCCCTGCCCCTGCCTACCCATCACAGGAAAAATTCTACATTTTTACTTTCTCAAAAAAACTCATCCTGTATGATTTATAAGCCTTTTGAAAAATGGGGACATGAGTAATGTCCTCATATTTCACCCTCTCCTTGTAATACCTATGTCATATACATGTCATTATACACATGTGTCCTGATATGTCAGAAAAACTAGCACACGAACATGATCAAAACACTGCATGATTAAAACATCTGCAATTGTATTTTTCCTTCACATATCAAGTCAAGAGAGTGAACAACACACATCAAGAAAGGAATGTATTTCACTATTTAAGATAGCCCGTCGGCAGGCCGGGATTATGTTTTGGTAGCACGTCTGGTGAACACATACCCCCGAAATGTTGGGCTTTGCGAGCCTGGGCCCATTCATACCGAGTCTGATCCCGGATCGCAATGAACCAACACAAATAAAGGATTCTTTAGCCTCTGACAGCATGCTAAGGTATGTTCTGACACGTACACACAATAGATGTAAAACAATATGTAACAATGCAATGCTATCACATATAAAAACATTTTCATTCATATAATCTACAGTCTACAATATAGTCTACAATTCCAGTCTCTTGTTTACAAAAATATCTGTACTGAAATGAAGGAACAAATGCGCAAAGTCTTCCCCACGTGAGCTCGATATTCATTAAAAACAAAGTACTGCCATGCATTCATAATACTGGAATTCGAATTAAGCTTATGGGGTATGTGTATTGCTTAGAAGTTCGATCGGGTTTAGATTTATGTAGGCATGGCGTTGTTTCACCACACGATGACGTCAAGGTGTGGCATATTCTGAGATTGATTGTTTTCTGGGCCTGGTGTCAATAAAAGCTTTTCTTCTTCAGCTCTGAAACATACTTAGGATATTCTTATATTACCATGAACGTTTATATATCAAAAGCTCAAGGGAAAGTTGATTTCTGAATTCATGACCCCTTTAAAAGTATTTTTAGAACAAAAGGATTTATATAGAACCTTAAACTGTTTTGTCAGACGCTTCCTATACAGAACCTTAAATGTCTGCTACAGACGGAGCGATTTCAGCAATCCTAAGATCATTACAAATCACACTGTATGAAATGGATCTAATAAACTTGGGTAAAACATGTAGTGCATCTGGAAAGTATTCACAGCACTTCACTTTGTGCACATTTTGTTATGTTACAGCCTTATTCCAAAATCTATTAAATGTTACCTTTGTCAATTCTACAAACAATATGACAACGTGAAAGAAGTTTGTTTTAAATCCTTGCAAATTTAGTAAAAATAAAAGGCCTGATGTATATAACAGTAAAAACCACTTGTACATTAGTATTCTGCCATGACACTCAAAATGGAGCTCAGATTCATCCTGCTTCCACTGATCATCCTTGAGATGTTTCGACAACTTGATCGGAGTCCATCTGAGATAAATTCAGTTGATTGGATATAATTTGGAAAGGCACACACCTTTCTGTATAAGGTCCCACAGTTACCAGTGCATGTCTGAGCTCAAACCAAGCCATGAAGTCCAAGGAATTGTCTGTAAAACTCCGAGACAGGATTGTATCAAGGGACAGGTCTGGGAAAGTGTACAGAAACATTTCTGCAGCATTGAAGGTCCCAATGAGCACCCAGTGTGGCCTCCATCATCTGTAAATGGAAGAAGTTTAGAACCACCAGGACTCTTCCAAGAGCTGGCCGCCCGGCAAAACTGAGCGATCCGGGAAGAAGGGCCTTAAGCCCCGTTTCCACCACAGGAACTTTACCCTGGAACCAGGAACTTTGGGTGGTACTCGGTGTGTTTAGACCGCAGGAACCAGGGTCTAAATGAAGTTCCGGGTAAATATTTCCCCCTCCAAACGGCCCTGCTCGCGAGGCAGTTCTTTTTCAAAGTTCAGGAACTTTCGAGGGCGGGACTTGGGCGCAGAACATGCTGATTGGTTTAGCTCACGCAGCACTTTATTTCAACTGGCATTTTTAAAAGTCTTTTGCGAGGTTCGGTCTACGTTCAGTAAATATCAGTCTTGCTCTCTGTCTGACGGCGCGCGTTCGTCTCAGCCATCCCACGTTCAGTGTCTGCAATAGCTGATAGCTTTACAAGCTTTCTGAATATGCTGCTGAATCTGCATATTAGTGCTCTTTTCTGTCGTTGTTAATTACCTCTTTAGTAAACCTATACATAACCAGCAAAAGCAGCACAGCTTGAATCTCTTCCTTACTCGTTATTCATTTTTTTTCGCCATGTAAACGACCTGACCGATTACTTTTAAGTGTGCGTCCTTACATGATGTGACAGCATGCGCCGCGCTCATGTTGACAAGAGAGGAAAGCTTTTTTGAGGGGTAAACTTTTTATTTCGTAAGTTATAAAGATAATGTTGGAGTAATGACACAGCGTATATTGCCACAGGCAGTTTTTACTTTAACTGCGCCTGACAGAAGATTTTTTTTTCCTGAGATGATTATTATACTTTACAACAAATAAATAGCTTATATAATGGCGTTAAGAGTTGCTATGGCTACAGTTAACACACTCCAGCTGCTGGAGAAAACAGCGTTGACATTTTTGATGCGGCAGACAAACTGCATGTGACAAAATGATTGCGATTGAAAGTCATCACATGTAAACACCGGATAGGTTTAGATCTCTGCGCAGTCGCGTGCAGTCCTACATCACCGGACTAATTTGCCTAATCTTCTCGGAACTTTAGATCGTGGTCGAAACGCAGACAGCTGCAGGTCTGGGGGGGAGAAAAGTTCCTGTAAAAAAGTTCCTGGTACAAATTGTTCCGGGTAATTTTGGTGGAAACGGGGCTTTAGTCAGCGAGGTGACCGGAACCTGATGGTCACTCTGACAGAACTTCAGCATTTTTCTGTGGAGAGAGGAGAAACTTCCAGAACAAAAACCATCTGTGCAGCACTCCACCAATCAGGCCTGTATGGTAGAGTGGGCAGACAGAAGCCACTCCTCAGTAAAAGGCTGCCTGAAGTTTGTCAAGAGGCACCTGAAGGACACTCATATCCATGAGAAACTCATTCTCTGATCTGATTAAACAAAGATTGAACTTTTTGGCCTGAATGGCAAGTGTCATGTTTGGAGGAAACCAGGCTCAATACCATCTCTACAGTGAAGCATGGTGGTGGCAGCATCATGTTGTGGGGATGTTTTTCAGTGGCAGAAACTGAGAGACTAGTCAGGATAGAGGGAAAGATGAATGCAGGAATGTACAGAGATATCATTGATAAAAACCTGTGCCAGATCACTCTAGCGCCTCAGACTGTAGCGAAAGTTTTATCGTCCGAGTGTGAATGTCCTTGAGTGGCCAAGCTAGAGCCCAGACTTGAACCGATTGATTATCTCTGGAGAGATCTGAAAATGGCTGTAGAAGAAGAATAGGAGAAACTGCCCAAAAATAGGTGTGCCACGCTTGTAGCATCAGACTCAAAAAGAGTCAAATGTAATTGGAGCCAAAGATGTTAAAACAAAGTATTGAGCATAGGCTGTGAATACTTATGTACGTGTTTTTGTTTTTTGTAGAATTGAGGGGAAAAAGTATTAATTTAATCCATTTTAAAATAAGGCTGTTACATAACAAAATGTGGAAAAAGTGAAGTGCTCTGAATACTTTCCGGATGCACTGTATACTGTATGATGATGACACCTATTGAATCGTAGGCTACAACGCAAGTTAGTATAGGTTAGGATAAGATGACTCGCACTTTGGGAATTGTGTTTTTAATGTTCACAGATACAAAAAAAAAAACGAAATAAAAACAGTGAAAGAGAAGAATATGGATGTGGTCATGGCTAGGGAAAAGAGGCCAACCTGGAATACCAATTTCGTAAATGGAGTTTTAAGTTTCAGAGGCATTGTGCATTTCATGTTGCATTTTTATTTGCTAGTCATTACACGTAGATCATAGCAGGAAACATTGTGAGATGATCATACAACATTTCTGACACCTTCACAAAATTATTGTAGGCTATCTTTGGTTGCAAGATTGTGACAATGGCTTTAAACCTCTCTCAATGTATGACATAGGACCACCGATTAGGATCCATGACCACATAAATCACCATGATTGGCCATGTTTAGTCTGGGACTGCCCAAAATCATAATAATGGGATACTATTTGTGATTGATTTTTAAGGTAATTAATTTTGTAAAAAAAAAAAAAAAAAAAAAAAAAAAAATTCAAATAACCACTTAAACATGAAAACATTATGCAGTCATTTAAGACCTTATACATAAAATGTTTTTGGCATAAAGAGTTCTTTAAAATGGAGTCAAGGGTTCTATTAAGACATAGCAAATTAGCGTGAGAACGTAATAAAATAAAATAAAATCCGATGAGAATGTGAATGGAAAGTTCTGCTCATGATCTACTGATGACACGCAAAAATATCAAATGACAGACACAGCCGGATCATTTCCATAATGACCAACACCAACTTTTATCTAAAAGTTAGGATCTGGTTTAAGATGTGCTTTAATGGCACAAACACCAGTAAAATTGATGAACACAAACATTAGTAATCACCATTTTTTCTTGTATTAAATAATAATCCTCGACTTATGGATAGAAGATGACTGGCCATGGATTGCAATAGTGTATAAATAAAATCCAACCAAATGGTGCAACGCAACTAAGAGATGGTTCTTAGCCACAAAAAGCTGTAATATGAACCAAGCCTAATCCTTTTTGGTCAAGGGCTTGACATGGAGGGAAAAAATGCATTGAGACACTTACCCTGGGTCCCCATGATGCCCCAGATCCACTGCTGGCAGCTAAATGAGGCCTGTGCAGCTTTTATGTCATAGAGCACCTCCACCAATGATAGCAAATGGGCTACTATAGCCATTAATGGGTGCTTGTCTCCAAACCAGCTCTTCGGGAGACATAACAACAGATTTCTCTAAAGCTGTTATTTTGATTTTATAAGGACCTAGGTTTCATTACCTGCCTTTCACACAACGTCTAAGGTATGTGGTCTGTATTCACTTAAACACTTAAAGTGGTTAGATGTATGAATTGCTGCTCACCAGTGATGGCAGTCAACATACTTTTACTGTCAAGAGCACTTCATGAATTCTAACTGTTTATGAATTCTAAAGATTACTAAACCATGCTGTCTGTTGAAACATAAGATAAATAATGTTTAGGGCGATTGTGAGATAAACATCATATAGGCCTAATATATATATATATATATATATATATATATATATATATATATATATATATATATATATATATATATATATTTGTAATATTATTATTGCATAATTTTGATTATTACAATTTTGAAAAATGTTTTTGAAACCGATTCAAAAACAGTTTTTATCCAATAGCGGCACAAGCTCTAAATACCACCTAACATAATGTTATATGTATGCAATTAAATACCTGCACATATCTACAGCACATTCTGTCATATTTGCACTGGTTACTTCTGTTAAGTTTTCTATGTGCAAAATTTTCTTGTACAGCTGTACAATGACAATAAAGTATTCTATTCTATTCTATTCTATTCTATTCTATTCTATTCTATTCTATTCTATTCTATTCTAGTCTAGTCTATTCTATTCTAATATTCTATTCTATTCACCTTTACATTCCTCTCAAAAATGATGATCGTGTTGGTAAGCAATCTGTGCATCCTTAAATTCTTTTTACAACACCGGCGCAGATCGTTTACACTCATCTTCCTCTTCTACTTCTTTCAGCGTGCGTGCAGTTGAGTTCTGTTGACAACTAGGCTATGTGTGATTTATTGTCTATCCAATTGAGTGCAGACATTTTCTTTCCTGGTTTGGTCAACACGATCATGTGAATGCGTATCAATAGTACGAGTGAGCAATCTTGTGGAATGTATACATACATACGCAAAATGAGTTTTGTTGTGCATATGCTACGCAGTTTTTCGAGTGCATATGATACGCACTTTATAGCGTGCATATGATACGCTCTTGGGTAGGATGAGGGTGGTGGGGTGGGCGGTTTGTGTGCAATATGCCATAAAGTGCGTATAATATACATGCGGAAATCTGCGTACCATATGCACGCATTTTGGTGTATACATTCCACGAGATTGCACACTCCTACTATTTATACGCATTTTCGTGAGATCGGGCTCGGCTCGGTTGACACACCCCATAATCACAGCCCAATGGAGCAGTAGCAGACTCATATTCAGACTAGAATCTACATCTACATGTATCTACATAATTCCAACTCCGTAATTACGACATGGCAAAAGTCTGAATTGTGAGATACCACACTTTCACTAGACTTGGCTGCTGAATTAGACCACTCATCCTGTCAAGTACACCTCTCTAAAACCCACCTACCAAAATATGTCAAACATAAACATATAAAGGGTATGCACATAACGTTGCCATTTGCTGGAGTGACTGTGGTGACGCCCACTGAGTGGCAAAAAGACTGAAGGGCAGCATTGGTTTTCAACTTGAATGCCGTGAAAAACGGGGAAAGAGCTTTGCGACTGACTACAAATAGTTTTGACAAGAAATCAGGGGTATAATTTTTACAGTCTGCCGAAAGCTACACTGCTAAAAATTTATTTTACAGGAAATTCCTGGCAATTGATGGCTGTAAATTTACAGCAAGTAATATACAGGATTTTTACTGT
The DNA here is from genome assembly GCF_024679245.1 of Pseudorasbora parva. Lineage (NCBI taxonomy): Eukaryota > Metazoa > Chordata > Actinopteri > Cypriniformes > Gobionidae > Pseudorasbora > Pseudorasbora parva. The sequence goes on along the minus strand of NC_090172.1, from coordinate 6,983,428 downwards.
TTTTTAATATATTAAAGAACTTTATTTATTCAGTAGTGTTTCTGTGATTATAGTAGCGTTATTACAGTAAATTGCTATAATTTATTATAATTTCCTGTATACAGTATTTACTGTTTATTTACTTTCCTGTATATCTACTGTATATCAACTCAGTTGCCAGGAATTTCCTACAAATTATTGTAATTCAACATCCTGTATTTCCTGTTATTTGCAAATATTACAATAAAATACTGTAATTTTCCATCTTCTGCAATTAATAACAACACAGTGGCATATTTTCTTTGTTTTATTAACACACAACAACACATTACACACATATAAAAGTATCCAAAAAAATATAATTTATAATAATTTCTTCATACTTCATTTTCCATTGTGAAAATATTGTACTTTGTACACTCTTTGCAGCATCTCATAACATCTGCAGCTTTTCTGGGAAGGCTTTCCACAAGTATGTAGAAGCACATTTGTGAGGTCAGGCACTAATGTTGGACGAGAAGGTCTGGCTCACAGTCTCCGCTCTAATTTGTCCCAAAGGTGTTCAGTCGGGTTGAGGTCAGGACACTCTGCAGGCCAGTTCCTCCACACCAAACTCGCTCATCCATGATTTTATGGACCTTTGTACACTGGTGCGCAGTCATGTTAAAACAGGAAGGGGCCATCCTCAAACTGATCCCACAATGTTGTCCAAAATGTCTAGGTATGCTGAAGCATTAAGATTTCCTTTCACTGGAACTAAAGGGCCAAGCCCAACCCCTGAAAAACAACCCCACACCATAATCCCCCTCCACCAAACTTTACACTCGGCAGAGTGCAATCAGGCAAGTACCGTTCTCCTGGCAATCACCAAACCCAGACTCGTCCACTGGAGTGCCAGAAGTGTAATTGGTCACTACAGAGAACACGTCTCCGCTGCTTTAGAGTCCAGTGGCGGCTGCTTTACCCTGCATCCGACGCTTTGAGTTGCACTTGGTTATGTAAGGCTTGGATGAGCTGCTCGGCCATGGAAACCCATTCGATGAAGCTTTCTATGCACTGCTCTTGAGCTAATCTGAAGGCCACACAAGGTTTGAATGGCTTGACTAGGCATTATATATATATATATATATATACACACACACTAATAAATGCAGTGAATATGAAAACCATGGAATTTTTGAGTAAGGCACGGATAACGACTTTTTATATAGAAAATCCTTTTACACTGAAAAAATAAAACCCTTGGATCAACTTAAAAAAATTGAAGTAATCAATCACACAAAATATTTTACATTGACTCAAGTAAATAATTTAATTTAGTTTAATTTGAAAAGTTTAAATTTATGCAACCACTTTTTAAAGGTTGATCAAACTAATTATTTTAGATTGGAACAAACTAAATATTTTAAATTGGATCAAACTAACAAATCATTATTTTATTTTGGAATAAACTGATTATTTAAATTCAAACAAAGTAATATTTATAGGCCAGAGTAAATTAATTATTTTAGGTTGTCTCAACTTAAGATGTCATTATTTAAAATGTAAAATCAAAAAAATAGCTTTTAAAACATTTTGATCAATGACTATCATAACACTTTCCTTTAGAACACATTTATATTTATTGTTCAATAAACATGTTCACATGTATAAAGATTAGCAGTCACAAAAATACAAATTTGTTACAAATAATCAAATCACCACTTGATGACATCACATTAGTAGTAATATTAAATTAGGAATGTTCTTCTGACAACACATTTCACCATAAAACATCCTAAAATATAATTAAAATGTTAAGATACAAATGTATCTCATGTTTATAAATGTATATGATTATGAACAGTCTCTTTCAGCTGAACACCAGAGACAAATCCCGGAACTGCTCCTCAGACAGTGAACAGTGAACACTGCATCAGTTTCTGATACAGAGCTGTAAGCTCTACATTTAAAGGGTTAGTTCACCCAAAAATGAAAATTCTGTCATTAATCACTTATCCTCATGTCGTTCGACACCCGTCAGTTCTCCGCTCATCTTCACACACAAATGAAGATATTAGTGTTGAAATCCGATGGCTCAGAAAGGCCTTCATTGACACCAATGTCATTTCCTCTCTCAAGACCCATAAAGGCACTAAAGACGTCGTTACAAAGCCCATCTCACTACAGCGGCTCTACAATCATTTTATAGTGACGAAAATAGTTTTTGTGCGCAAAAAAACAGAAATAATAACTTAGTGATGACCGATTTTCCTGAAGCTTCAGAGCTTTATGAATCAGCGTATTGATGAACTGAATCGATACATTGAGTCATAGTGATTTGAAGCTTTATGTTTTGAAATCTGCCCATTATTAGATAAGTCGTTATTTAGTTTTTTTTGCGCACAAAAACTATTCTGGTGTCTTTATAAATGATTGTAGAGCCGCTGTAGTGAGATGGGCTTTGTAATGACGTCTTTAGTGCCTTTAAAGGGGTACTTCAGCGCTGGGAAGATGAATCTGTATTTAAACTGAGTCATCAATGCAGTAGAAATGTGAAATTATTTTTGAATTTGGTGTCTTCTAGACTGAGAAAAGACAGAAAATGTATTTTTGTCCCATGGGGATGAAAGACTACAATTCCCAGAATGCTTCGCTGCCCTTTGAGGCCATTCCCAACACCACCAACTTCATTACTGTGACTAAGTTAGAGAAGACACTACAATTAAAAACTGAACGTGTCTGTTCAATATAATGAGTGAGTCACCGCGCGAGTGTCACAGCCCTGAGCACTAACTGCACGAGTGATGAGAGCTGAGGGAATCGCGACTACATTCGCGGCATACATTCACACAGGAGTTCAGTCTGGCACGCCTTTCAGTTCATGCCTTTGCAAGCTTAACTTTCATAGAAATGAATTTGAGAAGTTAAAAGACTTACATTGCTCACCATAGCTCCGTTTAAATGATCCTGTCTGCAAGCTGAGCTCTCCCTGCCAGCTGAGTGTAATCTCCCATCCCCCATGCGCAGATTTAAAACATGCGGAAATAGCTCCCTCTGCTGGCTGTAGTCTTTAGCCTCTGGGCAAACATTCCTCCTATGATGCAAAAATCGTCATTTTGCATCATAGGAGGAATTTTTCCAGAAATAAAATGCATAAATCTCTTGTCTCAGGGAGATATGAGGGGGGAAAGCACAATAATTTGAATATTCTCCAGGGTTTCTACTGATACAAAGCCATATGCTAATCGCTGAAGTAACCCTTTAAGGGTCTTGAGAGAGGAAATGACATTGGTGGCAATGAAGGCCTTTCTGAGCCATCGGATTTCAACAAAAATATCTTCATTTGTGTTCTGAAGATGAACGGAGGTCTTACGGGTGCCCAACCACATGAAGGTGAGGAATAAATGACAGAATATTTGTTTTTGGGCGAACTAACCCTTTAAATATAACCTATTTGTATGCAATATAGCAAGCAGGTTCAGGACCTCTGATCCTTCAATGACAATTTTAATGTCTTTTGGTGGATGAAGAGGATCCTCTTTCCCAGTGATAAAGATCGCCATGGTTGTTTGCTCCAGTTCTTCAACCTGATTTTCCTGCATAAAAAAGAAAGAGAAAATAAGTATATTATAGTGTCAGAAATCTCCCATTTTCAGTTCTTACACACTCTAAACTGAACTTGAATAGGCGTGTGAAGAGTGAGAGCAAAGCGAGGCCGGTGAGTAATTGGATGATCAGTGCCAACTGCACGTCACACTGGTCTCAGATCTCTCAAGGAGGAGTGAAGGGAGAATAAAAGGAGGAGCGACGACAGTGAAGGAAGAGAGGACCAGGCCTGGATTTTACATTGCATATAGGTGTTAAGTCATTTGCAAATGGATTCCTTTGGACACACTTATTTTGACAGTGTTACAGGGAAGACAAGGAAAAAAAGATTGTTTTGGTACGTCTGGATATGGTCTAAGTGTTCACAGCTCAAAATTCAGCAACAAAGATTTCTTATAAATAGTGTTAAAATCTCATCTTGTGAGCTGAGTTTCTCATCACACCCCTATTTATTAAAAGTGGCCAGGAAAACCTAGACTATGACCATGTTAGTCTGTAGGTGTTAACTGTGTGAGCAAGTGAGAGAGATGCCCTTACCTGGTATTCTTTGAAAAGGTGCTCAAAAGGTTCGCCGAGGTAGATCAGAGATTTGAGGATGCATTCTCTTCTGATGGTGATGTCTACAGTCTGAGTAAGAACAATAACTATGAATTAAACTTAAACATAAAAAAAAAACACTATTCAGCCATGGATCCTACTGATAATCAAATTTATAGATACCTCATCTAAAACCTGCAAGGTCCTGTTGGTCTTCTCTTTCACAACTCCTCCCTTGCTCCTGATGACCTCCGACAGTTTGGTGGAGTGCTTGTCCAACTGCGCCAAGAACTTTGTCTCCAAAGGAACTGTTGTAATTCACATGAACTCACCATGGATCTTAAAAGTAGAGCATACAGAAATAAGTTTAGAAGATGGTGAACACTAACAGAACCGTACTAAATTACAACAACAACAACAACTCATTAGTGAAAACGTACAGTTAGGTCTAAAAATGGGGAATGCCAGGGTATGGCAACTGCCATACGTAAACGCCGCCCGAGTAGTTGTGTGCCCAGCATATTCTCTGCTATATACCGACCTAAAACATTTACTTTAATAAAATCATCATCAAAGTAGTCCATATGTGACATCAGTTAGTTAATTAGAATCTCTTGAAGCATCGAAAATACATTTTGGTCCAAATATCACAAAAACTATGACTTTATTCAGCATTGTCTTCTCTTCCGTGTTCCTCAAAAAAGATTAAAAAGATTCATGATTCAGTGAATTGATCACTGATTCGGATCGCCAGTGTCATGTCATTTTAGCAGTTCGGATCGTGTGTCAAACTCCCAAACTGCTGAAATGACGTGACATTGGTCAATTCACTGATTCATGAATCGTTTGAATCTTTTTTGAGGAACACGGAAGAGAAGACAATGCTGAATAAAGTCATAGTTTTTTTTTTTTTTTGGACCAAAATGTATTTTCGATGCTTCAAAAGAATCTAATCAACCAACTGATGTCACACATTGACTACTTTGATTATGTTTTTATTAGCTTTCTGGACATGGACAGTAAAGTGGGCATTGACATATAAAATATCTTAAACTGTGTGTGAAGATGAATGGAGGTCTTACCGGTGAGGAACGACATTAGGTTGAGGAGTTAATGACATAAATTTCATTTTTGGGTGAACTAACCCTTTAAGGCATGTCTGTGGGATAAAGAACTTTCGAAAAGTATTTTTAATCACACTTATTTGCTAAAGCTCAAACGTTTGGGATCCATACTTTAAGAGCTGGAATATAGTGTGGCCCCTTTAAGAGCTGCGCGTTTCATTGAACTGCCGGTATTTTGTGTGTGTGTGGAACTGTGCCGCGATTTACGCAAGCAGTGAGAGAAACACGGATTCGGGAGCGCTCGTTCAGAAAAATAACCTGCTTATTCGTTTTATCCGATTGTAATGCATTTAGTTCAATACTGTAAGCGGTGATGGTGTTAATGATTTACCTCAGCTATGAGCGAGAGTGAGCTTCAGCGCGCTCGGACTGCAGAGAGAGAATGTGCTCAGCGAAAAAACACTTTTCTTTTAAACTGGAGTCTAATAAAAGTTAGGCAAAAAATATTGTAGCTTATGTAGGCTAACTGCACTTGTTTCGAGTAATGTTATTGTTAACTCTTTTCTTTCCCTTGACACGGTCAGTGCCCCCACACAATGCATTTAACATTAGATATTTTGCATGCATTTACGTTATTACTCACCCACCCAATGGGGGGCTAAAATAACCGAACGTTATAGTTTGAATGAAGATTGCGAACATTTCCAGTGCTGTCTTAAGTTAATTTACACGCTATCAAGTATTAGCGCTGAAATTACGGCCAGAATCAAGGCCCGTCAGATATACTTGAGGTAAAAACGTTAACGGTAGACAAAGTTTATCTTACCTTATCAATGTTACTCTTCATTCTGTCTCGGAGCCTGTCTGGATGGGTCTGATGTCCATTCCGTTGAAAAGTACCGTCACGGCCGCCGCTGGAGTTCGTGCTGTGTTCTTCTCAGACAGTTCTGACTTTTTTTTTTTTTTTTTGAACCACAGAGAGCGGGATCTCCAACTCAACAATGCGCATGTGCAAATCCTGCTTAATCTAATAAAAGTGCTCTGATCAAATTAATAAATTCAGTTTAATGTCTCGATGCCCATTTATATTGTATCAATGTAAAAAAATGGATTGAACCATAAATCTAAACTAAAATGTTTACTTGACATGAAAAAGTTAAAAATGTTAAGCTATTTCAATGAGAAAATACACATTAAACGAACAACACTAATGTTAGACTTTTTTCAGTGTAGTGACTCTTGTCAGAAAGGTCCCTGTGCTACCTATTGATTTTATTTTCATATTATTTATTGTGGCTGGCTCAGCATGTTGTGTCCATTTGGACTCCAAATTGGACTCATCAAGTTTCAGTGAGAGTAGTGCCAGGCTGAATATAATGTAGCCTGCTGCGTTTGCCCACAGAGAGCAATTTACTGTGCCACACTGATTTTAATTTTTTTTCATGTATTGTAACATTCTCTATCCCCTAAAACCCATCATAATTACCTATGAGGTAAGTGGTTTTCAGTGTGGAAATCAGACAAAAACCATCATAGAGCTCTGCTTGAAGGCTCCTGTGGATCTGATTCACATGGAAAAGATAGCAAGAGTCCTACAGATACTTTTACATCAGCAGAGTTTGGGTCTGCGGCCTATAACATAGTTGTAAAACAAATATTTTTAAGCATTTTCCATAGCGTGACAGCTCATTATTATAAGGAAAACAGCCAAAAATATAGATAAACTACTTTTGTGTTCCATGGAAGAAAGAAAGTCATATGGGCTTGAATCAACATGAACGTCGGTAAATATTGGCATCATTTAATTTTGGGCTGTTTTAAAACAATTTTAAACTATTCTTCAAATGTTCTGGTTGATTTGCTTTGAAGTGTTCTTTGAAAAAGTTATTTGCCGCGCAGCAGTGAACAACATATGGAAACATGTCTGCAGTTTTCCATTATCTGAGTATTAAGTGCATGATAAAGTAGCCTTGAGATATAGTTCACAGAAAGAATATTTCATCAAGAATCTTTGGGAAGCTTCCCGCCGATCTGTAATGTGTAATACCACAGTGATAAATAATCTAAGGATATTGTTTACAATATTAAATTTGGCTGGCTGGGTGGTAAACATTAACATTTGTATCATTAATGTGAGTGTGTAGACATTTGGGATCATTACCTGGAGCTGTATGATTGAGGACTGAAGTTCAGGCTTTGTTTGGCCTATCATCCGTCATGTGAGCTTAATGTCAGTGCATAAAAACTCTCCACCTTAAATGCAAATCTACTCTGATAAAGGTCTGGGGCATGAAATGATCCTTGTGATGGATGACATTCCCCACACCCTCCGTGAAAGACAGCAGGGTGACAGATCCAGAGAGCTGTAATATTCCTACTAGAAAGAAAAAAACCTCTGCCTCAATAACATCAGCTCGGCCCGCCTCCATTTTGAGATGTTATTACATGTGGTGCTGATGCTTCATTTAAATATTCAAATATGCAAAGGAAATTCAGGCATTTGGATGATCGGTTCACTGAGCTGTCATTACATCTTTGGAAGTAAAAGACACACTCTGATTCCATTCAGCGCTGTCACAAAGCGGAAAATAATTCAGCGGATATGAATCAGGTTAAGCCAGGATAACGTGTGCCATCTAATCAACATGTGCTGTGCCAGCAGGCACTGACCACCCCTTTCCCCTGGTATAATTAACATCTGTGTTTGTATTGCGACAAATATATTTTGGTAAAGTACACTCTCAGATAAAAAGATACAAAAGCTGTCCCTGGGGCGGAACCTTTTCAAAATTGACATTTTTCTACCTAAAGAGTGCATATTAGTCCCTCTAAGGTACAAATTAGAACCTTTTTAAAGGGTACCATCAGTGACAACTGTTGTACCTTTTGTCTGAGAGTGTATTGAATGAGGATGTAGGCTAGATGTAGCTTCATTTCTATTTTTATCGAGTCGAAAATGTGAAGGTGATACAACTGTTCTTATATTATTATTATTATGAAGAAAAAAGTCTCATTAAAATAATTAAATTACTGGAAAGAAAAAAAGTAGTTTGGCATAATAATGTGTTAATATTTCATTTAAAGCTGCAATCCGTAACTTTTTTTGATTAAAATAAAGTTATCCAACATAACCAGCCAGTGTTCAAAACGATCTCCTTCTTTAGCCAGGTTAACAACAGTAAGCTTGTAATAATGTATTATAATTTGAGTGGTACTGCTAGCTTTCTGCATTAAATAAAAGCATGATGTCATTCATCTTTGCGTCATTACTTCATGTCTGTATACATAAAAAAGGAGCCTGCCTAGTAGTAGTATAGCTATCATGTTGGGATGCTCTAGGTGGCGGATCATTTATAGCCTTTTCTCACAGCAGCTGTAATAATTAAACATATCATTTTGATGGCTGAGTATCACTGTTGCTCTGTTACATTTCTTTGATATTTACGGATTACGCATGTCTAACCAAAATCACCAGTGATTTCTGATATGTAATGATTCATGTCTACAGTCAAATGTTTTTGTCTCAAATCCAAACCAGTGACTAAATGGTCAACTTCACATTGTTTCTCTTAGTAGAATGAAAATTATCTGTTATTTAAACTCCAATTAAATGATATATAGTAAGCGATCAAAGAACGCTCCCTTTGCAATTGCTGGAGCTGTCAATCAAACAGCAAAAGTTTAACAGTAAAAACTTGCGCTAAAACTCCCGTTTTAATCAACAAATATCTTTACATTGTGATTGCACTGTTAGATATGATGAAAGCATTCGCTTAAGGGTTAGTTCACCCAAAAATTATTTCATTAATTACTCACCCTCATGTCGTTGGACACCCGTAAGACCTTCGTTCAGCTTCAGAACACAAATGAAGATATTTTTGTTGAAAGCTGAGAAAGGCTTCAGAAAGGCCTCCATTGGCATTCAGTACATTCCCACTGACCCACTCACTGACCCATAAAGACACTAAAGATGTCGATACAAAGTCCATCTCACTACAGTGGCTGTACAATCATTTAACGAAGCAACAAGAATAGTTTTTTTGCGCAAAAAATAAATAAAAATAATTACTTTATCCGCCAAGTTCTTGTCTTCTGTGTAGGTCTCGGACGTGAACTCACCTGGAACTCACGCGATAGCGGCTCCTCCTCTTCCGGGTCATGTATCTGAACGGTGGAGCTGCGTCATATTCTCGGGCATGCATCAAGTTCACGTCAATAACTTGGTGGATAAAGTCGTTATTTTGATTTTTGTGCGAACGAACAATAATTATTTTTGTCGCATTGTAAAATTATTGTACAGCCATTGTAGTGAGATGGACTTTGTAACGAAGTCTTTAGTGTCTTTATGGGTCTTGTGAGTGGGTCAGTGGAAATGTACTGAATCCCAATGGAGGCCTTTCTGAAGCCTTTCTCAGCTTTCAACAAAAATATCTTCATTTGTGTTCTGAAGATGAACAAAGGTCTTACGAGTGTCCAACGACATGAGGGTGCGTAATTAATGAAATAATTTTCTAATAACCCTTTAATGTGCAGAAATCGAATTACAATGACAATCCCACTGCATTCATGCGTTCAACATGTCTGTGATCGTGCTCATCACTGCAACCTTTCATGCGATGATCTAAATATAATGCTATAATTATAACACTTTTCATGATTGGTAAACCTTGAGAGCTGTAATAGTAAAAAAACATGCTAAAAGATTTCGAAAAAGTACCACATGTAATACTATTTCCATATGCAAATATTTTAGCCAATCACAGCAGTGGGCATTTACACTGAAGTCTCACATCAGCCAATCACAGCAGTCGGCGTTTACACTGAAGTCTCACATCAGCCAATCACAGCAGTGGGCATTTACACTGAAGTCTCACATCAGCCAATCACAGCAGTGGGCGTTTACACTGAAGTTTCACATCAGCCAATCACAGCAGTGGGCATTTACACTGAAGTTTCACATCAGCCAATCACAGCAGTGGGCGTTTACACTGAAGTCTCACATCAGCCAATCACAGCAGTGGGCGTTTACACTGAAGTTTCACATCAGCCAATCACAGCAGTGGGCATTTACACTGAAGTCTCACATCAGCCAATCACAGCAGTGGGCGTTTACACTGAAGTTTCACATCAGCCAATCACAGCAGTGGGCATTTACACTGAAGTTTCACATCAGCCAATCACAGCAGTGGGCATTTACACTGAAGTCTCACATCAGCCAATCACAGCAGTGGGCGTTTACACTGAAGTTTCACATCAGCCAATCACAGCAGTGGGCATTTACACTGAAGTCTCACATCAGCCAATCACAGCAGTGGGCGTTTACACTGAAGTTTCACATCAGCCAATCACAGCAGTGGGCATTTACACTGAAGTTTCACATCAGCCAATCACAGCAGTGGGCATTTACACTGAAGTCTCACATCAGCCAATCACAGCAGTGGGCGTTTACACTGAAGTTTCACATCAGCCAATCACAGCAGTGGGCATTTACACTGAAGTTTCACATCAGCCAATCACAGCAGTGGGCATTTACACTGAAGTTTCACATCAGCCAATCACAGCAGTGGGCATTTACACTGAAGTCTCACATCAGCCAATCACAGCAGTGGGCGTTTACACTGAAGTTTCACATCAGCCAATCACAGCAGTGGGCGTTTACACTGAAGTCTCACATCAGCCAATCACAGCAGTGGGCGTTTACACTAAACAGATCATTTAAAACAGAAGCTAAAATCAGTGTAACACTAACATTATAAGTGCACCCCAGGAAACATTATGAAATAATAAAATAATGCAGTTCATGACCCCTTTAAAATAACCAAACTTTTCCAAGCCTTGATTGCAGTTATTTTTAGCCAACTGATGCCAAGATTATTGAAAAATGCATGTTTTCCTAAACTAACTTGTGCTTGTTCTTGTTTGTGCTATATTCCTTTTATTCCAGTTTTTGTAGGTAGATATTTCCACACTTTTCTGTACTTGCAGTGAAAAGATTTGTCCATGCCCTATTCTTTAGTTATTCCCTGCTGTGCTGTCAAACATAAATCACACCACTCTTATCTTGCACAAATTTAATGGAAAAATAATTATGTTTCTTGCTGAGGCAGGAGTGTGTTAAGCCCCAAAAGTCAATCGGCAGATAAAGACGGAGAACATTTCAAAATGTGTTTATTCATCCATCCTGTTTGTTATCATTTTGTGCGCCAGACATGATTTAAACAGACAAAAGACTCAGAGAACTGAAGAAGATCTAGTGTAATTGAAAATATCAGCTTACAGTATTTGGCCATACAATATTTTTAATAATAGTCTAATCCAGTTGTCAACCCAGATGTCCTTTAGTTGTTAATTACAGCTCAGTCCAATGCTAAATGTATTAGTCAGGCACACGGCTCTGTTGGCCTATTGTTAAATCAATAGTTTGAGTTTTTTCATGGCCAGTCTAGTGCAGAAATATTTAATTTCACAATAACTGGCATTGATCTGCGAATGGATAGACACAACACGAAACATCTTGGACAAAAATGTGTCAAGGTCTTCTCATTTTGTGTCAGTGCTTGAACAGTATTTGATTACTTTCTCACATCTTTGTGTAAGTAAAATTTAACTGGAGATTTTTATTAGTATTCTTTTTATTAGTATGGATATTTATCTGTGTTAGCAGTTTTATAAAGAGATCAGGTTGGACCATGGGCGTCGCTAGGTCCTTTTTAGGGGGGCTTCAAGCTTATGCCTCAGCCCCCCTAATAAATATGTGATTAACCTTTAAAACATAAGAAACTGGCATCGGCTTCGTCCCGTTTTTTAGTCTGTCACTCCAATCCGCAGCGGCTCTGAGCGCAGTGCACGTCAGAAGCAGAGGTGTGTGTGTGTAAATCTGAGCGTCATTGGTTATGTCACCGCTCGTCAATATCAAAACATTTGATAAAACCAATCAAATCAGAGTAGGCGGGCTTTATGGTAACACAGAAACTGCTGAGGCTGAGCGCAAATTTTAGCAGCGTAACTCGACGTCAAGTAAGATAAATGTAAGCAGCTAAACTAAACATTCATGTTTGACAGCTTTTGCTTAAGTCAGAAATGTTAAACAAAAGAAAAAAATATTTAGGCAAATGTAAGAAACTTTTGTCTAATTTCGCCATTTTTAACTGGAAATATGCCTATTGATTCATAATGGGCCTTAAAGCTACACTGTGTAACTTTATTAGTTTATTCTTAGGTAAAAACACTTAATATATGTGCTCATTAATGTATATTTACTTCTTTCAAGTAATAAAGTATTCTCGTAAGTTTATAATATGCCATTGAAAACACATACGGGTGAGGGGTTCGAATGCCAGTCGCCATGTTGAAAGTTCGTTAGCCAAAGAGGGACATACCCGTAAATTCAAGCTTCGCCTTTCACGTTTTATTACTCGATGGCACCGTGTCGAATGTGAAAAGGGGGATTGCCATGTTAATCTTGGACTAAATCGGCCACCGTAGGAGTTAAAACGAAATCAGAATTGAGAGGAACAGAAACTATTATTCACTGGATGGACATATACCTTTACACCGCTAGATGGGGGAAAATATCACACAGTGTAGCTTTAATGAACAAGAAATATTAACAAAGCCATTTTCATCAGATAGGGATAAGACTAATAATGAATGTGTATATATTTTAAATTAATAATTCTATTTGTAACATTCAGTAAATGAAAAAAAAACTCAGCTTTTTCAGCCTGTATTGGGCATTAGTAATGAATGTGTTCATATTGTGAATTTAATAAACTTAAAACTCTAATAAACAGTAAATTAATGTGTCTAAGAAAATTATTCATGAAACATATAAATGTCAGTCTGTTAATATGTAAAACATATGTTTACTTTATTCACTGACAAAAAGAGAGATGTGGACATAAGAAAGACAAATAATCTACTGCCCAGTGACATGGTTTTCAAGATATTATCTATTTTTTTTTGGCCTTCAGAACATCTTAAAATGCACATAGATCATAGAAATCAAAATTTTCTCAGGGGAGCATGCCCCCGAACCACCCTAAAATTTGGGATCTTTAAACCTGCCTTACATTATTGGGTATGATTAATGCATGTACAGTTAGTACCCAAGTAAGGTGTTAATATTTGCTTTATAAGTAATGATAAACAGCCAATATCTTCTGGGTATGCATGTTTGTAAGCTATTAGTTAATAGCGCAATTTTGGACCTTTGGATAGTGTTACCATTTTTTATACAGGCCTATCCCTCACTGGGGGCTGAGCCCCCCTAAAATAAAAATCCTAGAAACACCCCTGGGTTGGACATATAAAGACAGAAAAATGTACTTTGTGAGGTTTTACTGAAACCTGTTGAAAGACGAAGCATGTGCGAAGCTCTGCGCTCAATTCAACTCCCTCTCACGGCGGCTGACATCTCTAGACTGCTGAAGATGAAGGTGTAATGTGAGGGGCACGCTGTATCTCACTGGATAATAAAGCATAAAAATGCACGACAATTCATTTTCTTAGACACTTAGAGTGTCAGGTCGGGCTTGGCTGCTGTGAGACAGGAGTGTGATAAAATGGCAGGAAGTTCAATGTTTCTTGAAGGGAAATATCACGATATATTTCATTTCCTCTCACTCATGATGCGAATTCAGGAGGATCTGTTTGCATAGGAGACATTTCAATAAGTCGCAGGTTACTATAAGGGATAAGTGTGAATTGAATGTAATGTTTTCAGACAGCAGTGGGCGTTTAGACTGAAGTCTCACAGCAGCCAATCACAGCAGTGGGCGTTTAGACTGAAGTCTCACAGCAGCCAATCACAGCAGTGGGCGTTTAGACTGAAGTCTCACAGCAGCCAATCACAGCAGTGGGCGTTTAGACTGAAGTCTCACAGCAGCCAATCACAGCAGTGGGCGTTAAGACTGAAGTCTCACAGCAGCCAATCACAGCAGTGGGCGTTAAGACTGAAGTCTCACAGCAGCCAATCACAGCAGTGGGCGTTTAGACTGAAGTCTCACAGCAGCCAATCACAGCAGTGGGCGTTTACACTGAAGTCTCACAGCAGCCAATCACAGCAGTGGGCGTTTAGACTGAAGTCTCACAGCAGCCAATCACAGCAATTAGCATTATTTACAGACTTAATAACAGACTTAACCGTACACTTTTTTGACCCACTTAAGTGGGCTGCATTATATACTTAGTTATATATACACATTATAAATAAATTCATAATTCTATTTTGTTAAGTATTCAAAATTCTCTTTTGAATAAGTGCACTTTAGTATATTTGTGATACTAATTACTAATTATAGAAATAATGTACTTTAAAAGTATACTTGAGTGCAAACTGAATAATGTTTTAAGGCCTAAAACGGCATTTTATTTACAAACAAACAAAATGTATTATGGTTTAAATGTATTAATTAATTGAATTAGTTATGTTACATTAGAGTGCTATTTTGACTCACTTAAGTAAGACTTCATATTTATATACAATTTCATAAAAACTTCTATATTATCTTTGAAATATGGTTAAAATGTACTTTTGAATATACTGACAACAATTTATGGTAAACTGAAATATACTCTAATGTATTTTCTATTAAAACTTATATGCGTTTGCATATATTTGTAATGAATAATGAGGACGTCTTGGTACATATAACATTTATTTAAGACCTGTTTTAATGTTGTTTATATGTCTATGTGGTGTTTTAAAGCGGCACTAGGTAACTTTTCAACCTTCATAATATATTTTTCAAGACTCTTGTGATGATAAATCGACTTACAATAGGTTTAATGACACGTCTGCCATAGCCTGATGGGGTCTGTATCGTTTTTAATCGTACTTTTAAACTTCGGGTTTCGGGTAGTAACCCGAGAACAAAAAGAACTACAACATTCGACTGCTTTACGGCATATACGTCACTTCCACCAACACCCACACTTCCTTACATTCGGACGTGCGAGCCCAACTATATGTTCGTCGGATAATATAGTCATGTCCGAAGCAGCAGAGATAAATAAGAAAGAAAAGGTTTTGTTGGAGGAAAGCAATAAGAGGAAACGAAAAAGTGATGGGATTAAAGGCAGGACGAGGATCAACATGTGACCAGCGTTTGCTCGTCGGCGTGAGCTGAAGGAGGCGTGCCCGACCGATGCTGTCCTGCTTGTTACGGTGATTACCTACCACTCAAACATTGAACTGAAGTATCATATAGATTCTGTAAAACGGTAACCAATAGACTACTATAATGACGCTGGCTTGTAAACGTGAGCATCGCGATTATTTGGCGTTTGAAAAAAATAAAACCCATGAAATTATATTCATATGACATGCTGAAACATGCCACTGACTGTAACGTTACCTGGGATGAAGACATTTCACACGCGACGCCAGAAGAACTCCTCTTGCAGTGTTCAGGGGAACTGTTAGTGTTGCACCAACCCGCGGCGCCACTTTTATGAAGTTATTTGGCCCGCCCCGCACCACTGTATATATTTTTACAACCCGCCCCGCACCCGCGACCATTAAATAGACATACGGGGTCTGCGGGTTATGAGACGACCCGTGCATCACTAGTTCAGGGCTATCAGGGTTGTCATGTCAACAAATGCACGCACGATGGCATCCCCTGTTGTAGGATGACAGATCTTACGACACTAGTTGAGGACATTATTTTTTCCCAACTGTAGGGGGACCCCGAGAGCAAAAGTTGCCAAGTGCTGCTTTAATATGCTATTTAAGATAAACCATGTCCGACTTCATAAGTCAACTCAATTACTGAGTAATTTCTCTTTAAAAGTGCAGTAAACCAAAGACAGTCTCAAAATGTGGTTTGAAATCTCGGGTGTTTCTGACATCACAAACTTGTAGCCAATCCCGTCAACGTGTGGAGGGACTTTAGCTAATCATTAACTATTCTCTGAAGCAGGGGAGTCTTGAGAGAAGCCAGGTTATCCTGGGATGTTTTTCTGTTGATATGAAAAGTCAGGTACATTTAGCAATATATCGGGTGAAATATGTATATGATAGCCTGACAAGCCAGACCCACATCAAGATGTTTGGTCTGGAAACTAAACACTGACAGCTCAATCCGAGGGGCGGGATAAACGGTTGTCTTTCAAACTCCCTCTGCACGCGATAGGATAGTGCTACAATCAACCAGAGCAATGAAGAAGCGGAGCTAGTTGATAGATTAAAGCTTTGCCGTATCCGGATGGCAAAACTCTGAACACATCTTCCTTTTTTAAGAATGATTTCAGTGCTGTTATTTTCTCAAAGAAAATGTTAACTCTTTTTAAAGCCGTGGCCAAAGCCGATTCGAAAGAATGCCGTTCGCCAGCTTCTTTGTTTACGAGAAGCATGCTGAACCTCCACAACTCTGCCATCATTATGTTAAGCCCGCCCACTGATTCTATATTTGATGTGATTGGCCTGACCAGAGTTTGTTTTTTTTCTAGTTGCTACTACACTCGCGGCACATTAGATTTGCTGCCGCTAGGGTGCGTCTAGATGTCTAGGGTATGTATATGATGTTTATCTCATCCTTTGGATGAGACATTAAACAAAGGTCCTGACGGTCTTTAAAAAAATCCAAGGATGTCCTTCAGTAACCCTGGCATTCTGGCCAAATTTGCCCATTGGCCTGTGTTCATCATGGCATCCTAATCATCCACATATACTGATTGGCTTCATCGTCAAGCTTCATCTCCTCTCCATCAATAAGCTGGTGTGTGTGGTGAGCGTTCTGGTGCAATATGGCTGCCGTTGCATCATCCAGGGATGCGTTTCCCAAAAGCATCGTTAGCCAACTATGGTCGCAATTTCCGTCGTTATCAACATAGTTTAACCAGTCTGTGTTTCCCAAAACTATTGTTCTAACAAACATTCGCAAACATCGCCGCAAACTTGTGTGGTTGCAACGACAGTTCTCGAACTGTGGTTAGAAGCAGAGTTTCTTTTTTGCATGACGTCGACTTTTAATAAATCCTTAACTTGAGCAAAATAATCAAGCTGACATTTAGTACAATCTATATATTTTATTTCAATTACATTCAAATGTGAGTTAAAAGAGTTAAGATCTTTAAAGAGATTTAAAGCACATTATTTGAAGAGTGTGCATGTGCGGACGTGCTCTGGTAAGTAAGAACAAGCCTATAATTGAATCTTGAAATAAAGCTAAATAAATGAGAAAAATAAGAATTAGTCCTCAGGTGCCATGTCCTAATTTTAGCAAAAATATAGCATGAATTAGATCTCAAACTAATTAATTAAAAGTAGCTATTGCTCCGCCACCTGTGTGACATCATTAACCAACATGGTAGAGCGACAGATTTGTGACAATACAGCTTCGGGAAACAGTCGCGATTAGTTAGTTGATTTCTTCAATGATGCAAAGTACTATGATAGTTCAGCAGTGAGTTACGTCACCACTGAAACACACACCTGTTGGATGGGTGGTGGTTGAGGAGATTCTCCCCTATATGTAAAGCGCTTTGAGTAACCAAAAGTGCTAAATGTAACAAATTATTATTATTATTATGAACTAGTACTTTACATGTGCTTTAGAATGTTAGTGAACAAGGCTAAATAAGTGTACTTCTTTAAAGCATGACAAAAATATTACAATTATTATAAAATGCTCTTAAAGGTAAAGATTTTAAATTTGATTTGACATTATTAGAAAGCTAATTTTTAAGAAATGTGTTAAAAAACATGCCTTAAATGCAGAAAGTGTACTCTCCTTAATTACACTTAAGTGGTCTTTTATTAATATATTATCTACAAGTACAGTTTTTAAAAAATATAATTTTAAAGGCCCACTGAAATCAAAACTGAAGTTTTTTAGCTTTTAGTATGACTGTGTTAGCCTTAAAGCTACACTGTGTAACTTTTGTAGTTGTTTTCTTAGCTAAAAACTCTTAGTTCTTTCAAAAATATATGTGCTCATTAATGTATATTTACTTCTTTCAAGTAATAAAGTATTCTCGTAAGTTTAAAATATGCCATTGAAAATACATACGGGTGAGGGGTTCGAATGTCGGTCGCCATGTTGGCCCTCCATCTTGAAAGTACATTAGCCAAAGAGGGACATACCCGTAAATTCAAGCTTCGCCTTTCACGTTTTAAGACTCGATTGCACAGTGTCGAATGTGAAGAGGAGGATTGCCATGTTAATCTTGGACTAAATCGGCCACCGTACGAGTTAAAACGAAATCGGAATTGAGAGGAACAGAAACTAATATTCACTGGATGGACATATACCTTTACACCGCTAGATGGGGGAAAATATCACACAGTGTTAGCCTTAAAGTTATGAATAAGCTGGTATGTTCCAAAACAATGACAAAATTTGCATTTAGGAGATATAAGCATTCAAAATTTACAGTCTCTCACTTCGTTAAAACGAATCTCAGATTTTGGTGACATCACTTCACCTTCTCGTCAAATCTTCTGTCCAATCAAAATGCTCTCTAGAATCTAAAGCCCGCCCCCCTACACTGCTGAAGCGGCGGATGAAATTGGTCAGTTGTTAACACACATTTACTAATTTCTACATGTTGAAAGGCACATAGCGCACTATATATGTGATAGGAAACGATTCAGTGTAAATATGCTTTCATTTGAGGCGAATGAAGTCTGTTTTCATGCACCGCAGCAGCGCACACACACCAACGGCTCTGGTCTAAATTTAGACTACAGACACGACTCACGAGAGAGCAGCGCGGATCATATGCGCGAGTCGGCGCAGACAACAAACATATCGACCCATTTTAATTCTGCACAGAATGCTGCATTTCAAAACAATATGGAGAAGATTATGATGATAAACAGTGTTAGAGGAAACTGGCTTTACCAAACAGAGAATGTCCGCTCTTGCGCTCTAGTCAAAGTGTATATTAACCAAACACTATTGGCTGTTTCAAAAAAGGGGAGGAGCTGCTAACAGCTGGAGCCGTTTCAGGGGAAATCACGTCAACACATAATAATGAATAATGTGGTGCATTCCAAAGGCCTTTAAGTTTTTAGGTCACATTCAATTCCATTCGTGAAAAAACTGAATTCCAGCATAGCAACATCAGCACAACCAATTGGGTAAGTTTAGGGCGGGGTTTCTTATGTTTTGTTCATTTTACCAATAGCAGATGGGGATTGCTGAGGAAAGGTTTTTTTTTTTTTTTTTTTTTTTTTCCTTCCTTCTAGTGGTGCAAAAATGACATGCCTCACTGTTAATACAACTGCTAAACATTTATGCTAACACTAAACAACTTCAATATTCGATTGAAAACTGTCTCCAGTAAGCCGGACTATTTGGAAAGTATTTCTATTCAAGGCATGCCCTTCACGACAGCCTGTAAACCTACAATTACAATCTGCCCTTGAAAAAGTCCTCAAATTTGAATGATAAGTAATTTATGTTCTGATTCATTGTTCAGCAGGAGCAGAGAAAAAAAGAATCTCAAATTAATATATTCAGTGGATGCAAAGGCAAATATCCCTTTATTGTTCAGAGCTATTTGTTAAAGCAAGCAGGCAACTAGGCTTCAATTGATTCATTCTGTAAAGAGATCACACTGTGTCTGAGGTGCCCCCAAGGGCCTCATGTGCCGCTTCAATTTCCAGCTACTGCAAAGCCATAAATGAGTGCAGAATCAACATCCTTACATTCAACTGCAATCAGCGCAGAGGTTTTTGTGCCAGGAAATGGGTATGGAGGTGAGTGATGGAGCTTATTTTTTCTCTGGCTTGTCTCTACAGTGGATTACTGGCTCGTGCTGGGGCTCATATGAAAGCTGTCCTGACGTGCAAAGTCTGAGTCTTCTTTCAGTCAAGGTCAAGTAGTTGGACAAAACTAAATTAAACTTGGACCAAAGTCAAGCTGTCTTCACTAGTTTCCCATACACAGATTAACCAAACACCCACTCTAAAAAGGGGCGTAAAGCTAAATCATTATTGACCATTGATTTTAAAATCCAATCTGGACTAAGCTTAATCTGTGCCATGATCTTTCATTCCTGCTTTGAATCCGTGATCCACCACTGGTGATAAAATAAATGCTAAACATTAGTGTTGTAGTCAAGACCACCTAAACCGAGACCAAGACAAGACCAAGACTTTGAAGGGCCGAGACCAAGACAAGACCAAGACTTTGGAGGGCCGAGACCAAGACAAGACCAAGACTTTGAAGGGCCGAGACCGAGACCGAGTCAAGACCAAGACCAAGACAGGCCGAGACCGAGTCAAGACCGAGACCAATGCATGTCCCCACACTTATGATAAAATGTGGAATATGCATATGATTGGCACTTCTCTCGTATGTATGGGTGTGTAAGTGTACCATGAGAGAAGTTTTGATCAAATTATCAAAAGGCATTGCAGCTTTGTGGGAATTAATCTTTTTCTTCTATAAGCAAATAACACTTAACTTTTCGTCAATGGGAGGCACTGAAGACGACGTGTTCATATTGTTTACAGTCTATGGTGGACACAAACACCAAACTGACACTAACAGAGTTTTGTGTTTTGTTTTGTGAAAAGTGCTCAATCCCATTTTAAAACTCAAAGTTCCCTAAGAATGCTAATCTGGATGAGGTATTAATCTCAGACACAGTCCATTATGTCTTAAATGAATGTGAATAACAGGAGGTGGAATATGTATCATACAGATATGCATTAGTATGCTGCTTAAGCAAATTATTTTATATATGTACATATTTTTCATTTACAAATTGAAAATGTTATTGTGCAGCTTTATTGTGCAACAACAGGAAAAGAAACCCTGTACTTGCATTATTATGTATGATCTCTTATCTTGATGTTTCTTTTGTTCCAACAGGTTGAATTGTTTTGGTATATAATCATATCAATATTAGAAATAGCATTAACAGTTAACAAATAGCCACATTTTCTGCCATATACAATTTAATAAAATGATCAGCTAGCTAACAAACAACTTTGTTCTGTTTTCAACTCACTCCAGTCTAAACTAAATGATTTTAGACTATTTATTTTACACATTCAACATACATAAGCTAAAATACTGTGGATAGTTAAAACTAATAATTCTTACTCTTACTCTCCATTGTTGAACAGATCAGTTCTTATTACCGTCGTTAAAATGATTCGGTTCAAATGAGTCATTTGGTCGTGAATCGGACATTAGCAGACCCGCTGTGTGTGAATCACGGCTGTCAGAACATCGCAGAAGATTTGTCACACAGAAAACACTTCATAACTGGATAGAAATTGTTTCCTGTTTATTTAATGTATGATTTATGTCAGCTATTTAGCTGGTCAAACGTTTTTTGAGCGCAATTCACACCGAGCGGTACTTCAAAACAGTTGTCCGAACGCGCAACGTTCAACATGGATTCGGTTTTCTGAACTTTTGATTTAGCTTAATATGTGAAGTGTCAGAGAGAGCTTATGTGCTTATTTTGAAGACAGAGAGAGTGAGCGCAGGGTGGAGTTCTCTGCTCTTTATATGCCTTCAGCTGTGGTCTTGACCGGTCTTGAGACAAAATCCCGAGTCATCTTCGCCCGAGACCGAGACGAGACCGAGTAAAAATGCGGTCGATACCGAGACGAGACAAGACCTTTAAAAAGTGGTCTCGAGACCGAGACCGATCTCGAGTACTACAACACTACTAAACATACACCAATCAGGTATAACATTATGACCAACTTCCTCATTTTGTGTTGGCTGCCAAAACAGCCCTGACCCGTCAAGGCATGGACTCCACTAGACTCCTGAAGATTTGCTGTGGTATTTGGCACCAACATATTAGCAGCAGATCCTTTAAGTCCTGTAAATTGCGAGGTGGGGCCTCCATGGATCGGGCTTGTTTGTTTAGCTCATCCCACAGATGCTCGATTGGATTAAGATCTGGGGAATTTGGAGGCCAAATCAACACCTCAAACTCATTTACACAACACAATACAAAATAATAGCTGTATTTTAAAAAAAACATTAAAAAGTTAATAAACTTTATTCTTAATACTATGTGTCATTACCTGGATTAACCACAATATTTCAAACAACTTGGTGCGAAGACATCAGTTTTTACTGGCCACATGAACATTTGTCCCTGACTGGATGCAGAATCACCTCTATATCACAAAGCAAGATTAAATTCAGTGTCACGGGCAGCAATATTTCAGAGGCCACAACCTTGCTTTAAAAAACATTACTTTCATATATCAAGACTCAAGAGACAGTAGCACATAGCAATGAGATGGAAGAGTCTGGTTCAACTTATAGATAACATGTGCATGGCCCTCCAAAAGCATCAAAAAACACTCCAGTCTTAATTATTTGTGGCATCCATGTGTGTCATCCAATATGAGTGCTGAAGTTAAGAGTTGGAGAGAAACACACTTGAATAAGCACTGTAATAAAAGCAATGGGGCATCAGTGCAGCCCTCACTCTACAAACTTTTTTTTCTGTGCTGATCAAAGGCTCTTTATATAATGTTAAAAGGCCTTAAGGTTTTTTTTTTTTCAAACACTGCTTCAACAGGTTGCTCATTCAATTGACACAGGGCATAAGTTAACATTTCATGACTTATTTTGTTGTTAACATCTGATACATCTAAGGGATGTTCGCAAGATTGTACACAAGAGGCGTGATTTCAAAGCTAAATGTAAAATGCAAACTTCATGTGTCTGGTTGCGAGGGAATTGCTATGCAGTTGCTAGGCTGTTTTGGGTGGTTGCTAGGGCATTTCAGGACAGGTTATGGTTCCTAGATATGGCTCAGATCCCACCATGCTTGCCAAACTGCATTTCTTTTCCCCACCACATTTATTTATTTATTTTTTCTGGCAGAAATGGTAACATGAATGGATAGACATTGATATCACCGACAGGACAAATGACTTGTTATGAAAAAATCTTTAATGCATTTAGATTCCTTAGCTGAAGCCATCTATTCAAACATTTTATGAAGAGATATTAGATCATTAATTTCCATTTTGTTTGAAGAATTGGACAACATATGGGCCTGGCTTCACAGACAGGGCTTAGACTAAGCATTTAAATAGTTTTAATAAACTTTTCAGTTAAAATGGCTCAAACATGCATTTTAGTCTAAGCTTAAAAGGATAGTTCCAATTCTTCAAACAAAATGGAAATGAATGATCTAATCTCTGAACTATCCCTTTAAACCTGGTCTGTAAAACCAGGCAACACATATTTGTGACATGAATAAACATATGCAGAAAAAAACTAGAGATCACATATGGAATTTGGAATTTAGAGCTTTTGGTTTCATTTTAGAATGTTCTACAACATGTTATACTTTCAGTGTCTTTTTTTCAATGTGGAGACAAGAGGAGAAAAAGTGTTTTTTTATTGTTAGGGTGTTTTTAAGTGTTGTATTAAGAGGTTTGATTATAGCATCCATTGTAATGTAAGTAAGTCATGTTCAATTTTGCAACAGTATACAACAGTAAAATAATCTAACCAGATCATATCTAAAATGATTTTTTTTTTTTTTATAATAATAATTGCAGTGATGGAAAAATGGTAAACTGTCCGCCATTTTGACAGATTAAAATGAGTGTTATCTATTGCAATTCGTAACTGTAATTCTAACCCCTGTCCACTGCTCTTTTCACACTGCAGGACTATCTGAGGTAACATTCATTTGCTGCTTTGTTCGTACTGCATGATGGATCAGCGACCGGGGGTTTCACATTGCATGACTGTACAAGAGCAAGAATCATGACGTGCGGATATTCAGCAAGGCGAAATATCATGATAAGGTATGCACAATATTGTTATCGTGGGCACTTAAAAATACCGCAAATAATAATTTATTAACAATTATTAAAATTTGTATAATGCATTTAAGAATACTTTGCCCATCAACCGTATAAAACACATGTTCTGTCAAAGGCTGGGCTCGAACCATAGACAGTAAAAGAAATGGACGGAGCGTTCCCATTGACGTCAACGGCGAAAGAATGAAGTCAACCTAGGGGCACTCACTTCCTGATAGCTGAGTGAACTGCGCAGGCTCAGACTGAGCTTGACGACGTAGATGTGACGTGAGCCTCCTGTCTGACAGCTGCAGGTCTTCTAGTAGATGTGGAAAGCAAAATCTGAATCACGTTGTTTAAATATTTTCTCCCGTTGCTTTTGGCTCACTATGGGCTTCTCCCCATTCTTCCCCCTTGACTTTATCAGACTTTATGTCTCCACGTCCCCCGACTGTCTCATAGACAGTAAAAGATTGCCTGCGAGCGTCTCCTCAGGTCTATACGGTAATTTCTCAACTGTGCGACAGAGTCGCGTTGGTATTGACGCAATCGTTAGCCTATTTTTACAAAAACAGCTTCTGTGGGGCGATAGTGTAGGATACAAGGTAATGGAGCCTTTTATACATTGTCGTGTTTCTTTAGAAATAAACAATGGACAAATGGAGTCTTTAAACGTTTCAGATGTAAAGTTATTCACTGTCAAAGTGACTCAAAAATGAATGGGAGTCAATGGGATGCTAACAGCAGGTGATGGCTTGGTTAGCAATGGCAGCCCCTATGGGTGGAACGCTTTCCGAGCGCTAGATTACCCCCTTGGCTCGAACTCGGGTTTCTGGTGTGACCTGGATAGCGTTAACAAGGACATACGAGGAAGAACTAAGGCAGGAGGGAGCACAGGGGACCTCCAGAGGCCCGGAGACAAACAACAGGAGGCAGGAAGCAGATATGCTCAGATGTAAACAAACCCATGCACGAGAAAGCACATGGTTGAACGAGTGAAGGAGACAGCCATTAATATGTTGTTATCTCAGTGTTGCTCATCACAGCACCAAATACTTAATAGCCTACTTAAAGACTAAATAGGCTATTTATTTTCAAACTTATTTCCTTATTGGAAACATTTTTATCTTTTAATCTGGACTAGCATACAGCATGCCCTAATGATTAGCAATTTTCAGATTATTTGTTATTGTTCAGTAAAACTTTGAGACACATGCAGCTTCATTAGTTAACATGTTAATTCATTATTACTAAACTGACAATGAAAAATAAAGAATTAATTATTCTAAGTAATGTTAAATTCTTAGTAATTTTTTTTATAAATTAACTTATTTAATGGATCAAACAATGATCAGTTGTATTAACATTAACATTAACAAAAAAAATTTAAAATAAAAAATAAACTGTAACAAATGTAGCTATTGCTCAATCTTAGTTAAAGCATTAAATAATAAGACCTTATTGTAATGTTACCGGTTGTTTCTTTTGCACTTTTATCTGTTTAAAAATTGTACTTTTATATATGTTTGGTGCCTTGTATTATTGTATTTCAGGGTATTCTCACAAAAATGCGTATAAATAGTACGAGTGTGCAATGTCGTGGAATGTATACGCCAAAACTCATTTTGGCGTGTCTATGGCACGCTGTTTTTCGCGTGCATATGATACGCATTTTATGGCGTATTATACATACGAACCTTAATAATCTTATTTCTGTTTGGGACGGAAACAAGAAACAAGATTTCAATCAGAAATACGTTTATTTTTCTCACCCTTTGGCAGATCATTTTGCCTGTTTTAAGCAAAAAACTTGCTTCACAGAAACAAGACAAAATTACTGAGTAAGAAGATACTTTTTTGCAGTGTATTGATGTGCATGGGGGGGGGGGGGGGTATAAATGTAATATTATACCGCCCTGTATCTTGCTCTCTTATTGGCTGCAGGTCATTGCCGATGTCATTTTCAGTCAGTAAATATCTCACAACTCAATGATTCTTTCTGAAAAAAAGTTTTACTGTCATGCAGTCAATCTGGCCAATCATGGAACAGCTGAGTATGCAGAATGCACCAGTCGGCTGTTCTCGAATCACAAACTTCAGATCAATTTTTACAAGGATAAATAATATATGTGAGCTCAAACGCCAAATGCTGTTCTCTGCTCTCCTCTATGGCATCTACATGTATTTTAATGTAAAAAAGAAGCATTGTATATGTGTAACAGACCCTATAATAGACTGCCAAGACTGAACTGAAACTTGAAAAAGCTACATTTCCTTTAACTCTCAATGCTCCTGATATAATTTAAATCACAGGACCACACTGTCAACAAGTATAGCTGTGTATGATTTTTTTTTCTCCCAGAATGGTGAGAAAGTACCTCAGAAAACCACAACGAAACAGCTACCGCATATTTCACATGACACATGGGAAGCGTGAAAGCTGTGACATTTGGTTAATAAATAGCTGAAATACTAAATCATTCTTCAACTGTCCTAAATTTTCTTTTTCCATTCAAATCCATATCAAGGCCACTCAAATGGCCGTTCAGTGTTGCAATGTGGTGTAACGTCATAGAAAAGTTTTTTTCTGTGCCCAGCAGCTTGAAATTATGTTCAGTTAAGCATATCTCTCAACATATATAACTTAATTAAATAAATAAATTGAATTGTAATGGTATCACTTTACAATACTGTTGTAGTAATATGAATTAATTTATACAAAGATAATCTCGTATGACTTATGGAGAACTCTTAAATGATTCTTAAATGATTATTTGAATCAAAAAATATTAAAGTGTATCTTAATAATAGATTAAGATATACACTGTAAAAAAATTTTTAGAAAAAAAGTTACCTGGTTGCCTTAAAAAGAGTTCATTGAAATTAAAATTTTGAGTTAATACAATGAAAAATGTTTGAGATTCGACAACCTTTATTAAAAGATTTTGTAAGCATATTGGGTAATTATGTGTGTGTTTTATTTCTGATGACGCAGTGAAACTAGAAAATAGTGCTATTTTCGTTTCGTTTTTTATGTGGTTCAGATATAAAAATATTTGGAGTTTCTATTTATTAAACTAATTTCCTTCATTGTATCAACTCAAATTTTTAATTTCAATAAACTCAAAATTTTAAGGCAACCAGGTTACTGTCACGACACAGACAAAGGAAAAGGTGCGAGGACTCAAGTGCAGAGAAAGATAATTTATTACAAAATAAACATAAACTCAAAACAAAACCCACGAGGGGGAAAAACACACAATAGAATAATAAAATATAAACTTAAACAAACCAACAGAATCACAGGGAGAACGGGAGACGCAGACATTACACAAGGATCCAACACAGACTGACAAACACAAGGAGATTATAAAGGGAACAAACAAGGCAGATAATGAGGGAGAACAGGTGGGGCAAATTAACCAATAATCAGATAACAAGGGGGAGGGAACTGACAGGGACACGAGCACATGCTCAACATAACAAAACCCACAAGTGCACACACGACAGGACAGGCATGTGACATTACCCCCTCCTTAAGGAGCGGCTACCAGACGCTCCACTAGGGACGGGAGGGACAGACCCGGGCGGGACGGGAGGGACAGACCAGGGAGGGACGGGAGGGACAGACCAGGGAGGGACGGGAGGGACAGACCAGGGAGGGACGGGAGGGACAGACCAGGGAGGGACGGGAGGGACAGACCAGGGAGGGACGGGAGGGACAGACCAGGGAGGAACGGGAGGGACAGACCAGGGAGGAACGGGAGGGACAGACCAGGGAGGAACGGGAGGGACAGACCAGGGAGGAACGGGAGGGACAGACCAGGGAGGGACGGGAGGGACAGACCAGGGAGGGACGGGAGGGACAGACCAGGGGGGCACGGGAGGGACAGACCAGGGGGGCACGGGAGGGACAGACCAGGGGGGCACGGGAGGGACAGACCAGGGGGGCACGGGAGGGACAGACCAGGGGGGCACGGGAGGGACAGACCAGGGGGGCACGGGAGGGACAGACCAGGGGGGCACGGGAGGGACAGACAAAGAAGGTACAGACAAGGGAGGGGTAAACAAGGGAGGAACGAGGAAAACAAAAAGTTCAGGAGGCCATGGTGGCCCACAAAGTTCGAATGGCCAGGGCGGCCCACCGAGTTCGGGAGGCCCACCCAGTTCAAGCGGCCGGGGCGGCCCATAGAGTTCAGGCAGCCAGGGCAGTGCGGGTAGAGCAGGGCGCCAGGGAGGCGCGGTGAGAGCAGGGCGCCAGAGAGGCGCGGTGAGTGTAGGGGGCGCCAGGGAGGCGCGGTGAGAGCAGCACGCTTCAGTGGCGCGGTGAGAGCAGGACGCCTCAGCGGCGCGGTGAGAGCAGGACGCCTCAGCGGCGCGGTGAGAGCAGGACGCCTCAGCGGCGCACGGAGAGCAGGACGCCTCAGCGGCGCACGGAGAGCAGGACGCCTCAGCGGCGCACGGAGAGCAGGACGCCTCAGCGGCGCACGGAGAGCAGGACGCCTCAGCGGCGCACGGAGAGCAGGACGCCTCAGCGGCGCACGGAGAGCAGGACGCCTCAGCGGCGCACGGAGAGCAGGACGCCTCAGCGGCGCACGGAGAGCAGGACGCCTCAGCGGCGCACGGAGAGCAGGACGCCTCAGCGGCGCACGGAGAGCAGGACGCCTCAGCGGCGCACGGAGAGCAGGACGCCTCAGCGGCGCACGGAGAGCAGGACGCCTCAGCGGCGCACGGAGAGCAGGACTGCTCAGGGGCGCAGGGAGAGCTGGGCGCCTCAGGGGCGCAGGGAGAGCAGGGCGCCTCAGCGGCGCAGGGAGAGCAGGGCGCCTCAGCGGCGCAGGCAGGGCGTTGGGGAAACTTCTCCAGTCCAGCAGTATCCACCGGCACTGGGACCACCGGAATACGATCTGCTGGCATTGGGACCACCGGAACATGATCTGCCGGAACTGGGACCACCGGAACACGATCCACCGGCACAGGGACCACCGGAACACGATCCACCGGAACTGAGACCACCGGCACACGATCCACCGGAACTGGGACCACCGGAACTGCCTCCGGGGCTTCGGATAAATCCCTGTGCTCCTTCCACGCATGCAGGACTGCCACCACAAAGCATCCCATCACAGCCCTCCAGGCCGTTTCCGGACTCGGGACCACCGGAACACGATCCACCGGCACAGGGACCACCGGAACACGATCCACCGGCACAGGGACCACCGGAACACGATCCACCGGCACAGGGACCACCGGAACACGATCCACCGGCACAGGGACCACCGGAACACGATCCACCGGCACAGGGACCACCGGAACACGATCCACCGGCACAGGGACCACCGGAGCACGATCCACCGGCACAGGGACCACCGGAGCACGATCCACCGGCACAGGGACCACCGGAACATGATCCACCGGCACAGGGACCACCGGCGCACGCTCCGCCGGTACTGGAACCACCGGAATACGATCCGCCAGCATAGGGACCACCGGAATACGATCCGCCGGCAAAGAGACCACCGGAATCCGATCCACCGGTACTGGGACCCCTGGAATCGGGACCACCGGAGCAGGTACGGAGGGAGCCTTTCTCCTCCTCCTCCGTTTCGGGACCACCGGAGCAGGGACCACCGGAACACGGTCCACCGGCATAGGGACCACCGGAACACGATCCACCGGTACAGGGACCTCCGGAACACGATCCACCGGAATAGGGACCACCGGAACACAGTCCACCGGCATAGGGACCACCGGAATACGATCCGCCAGCATTGGGACCACCGGAACACGATCCGCTGGCACTGGGACCACCGGCACAGGGACCACCGGCACAGGCACGGAGGGAGACTTCCTTCTCCTCCTCCGTTTCAGGACCACTGGAGCAGGGACCACCGATCTTGGGACTGCCAGGGCAGGGGCCATCTCCCTGGCAGCTCTCTCCTGCTGGCAGGCGATAGCTTCCACCATTGCCTCAAATGTGCCTCTGTCATATGCCCTTCTGAGCCACCACTCCATGGGCTCATCTAGGGCATAATTAAAAAGGTCCTTGAGTGCAGAGTCACTGAGCCTCAGCCCCTTGGCGGTCTCCAGGAACTTCTTTGCAAAATTCCTAATCTCCATTCCCTCCTGGTGAAGTAGGTGGAGGACTCGAAACCGTAGAATCCGCTCATAGTGAGGACAGGTGGTGAGCGATTCCGGGATCGAGTCCTCTCTCTGCTGAGTCCTCAACATGGTTGGATCCTTCTGTCACGACACAGACAAAGGAAAAGGTGCGAGGACTCAAGTGCAGAGAAAGATAATTTATTACAAAATAAACATAAACTCAAAACAAAACCCACGAGGGGGAAAAACACACAATAGAATAATAAAATATAAACTTAAACAAACCAACAGAATCACAGGGAGAACGGGAGACGCAGACATTACACAAGGATCCAACACAGACTGACAAACACAAGGAGATTATAAAGGGAACAAACAAGGCAGATAATGAGGGAGAACAGGTGGGGCAAATTAACCAATAATCAGATAACAAGGGGGAGGGAACTGACAGGGACACGAGCACATGCTCAACATAACAAAACCCACAAGTGCACACACGACAGGACAGGCATGTGACAGTTACTTACTTTTTTAAGTTAAACCAACAAAAACAACCACAATTTTTTTTACAGTGTATGAATTGCTATTCATTAAAATGTGTCATCATGGATTAATATAAACATATAAACATCCCTAAGCATAGTAGTTCTAATAGTATAAATGTGTTGATTACTACTAGAGTTGCAAAATCCTAGGAATTTTCAAGGCAGGAAACTTTACCATCGGAATTAAGCCTATACCAGGGAACTTAAAAAAACATAACATAATCTTCTTTAAAACAACCACATTTAGATGTTTTTTATTTATTTCAGGGGTATGTTGGGGAGGATAATTTTTAGACACTGTTTTTAACTTTTACATTTTTTTTATTACACTTACACGTTTGCTCTGTCAGTGTATTTGTTTTTACAATGGCATAATTTGGTAGCATAATAGCTTAAACACTGCACAGGGAAGATTCAAAGCTACAGTATGGTTTTTTTTGCCGCTAGGGGTCGCTAACCTCTTCAAAACAATAACAAAGGCGTAGATCAATGACGCAGTGAATGAGCGTGGAATCATGGAACATTGGAATCACATTGTTTTTGCTCACCAGCTAATAAAGCACATGCAACAATGGTATCTCCGTCAAGTCGAAGTTTGCTGCGAAGCTCTCGCCATCTCAAAAACATCACTTTGATACTGGTCCTCTTCTGATTTCTCATCTCATTCCAAAGTCTGTGTGGCAAGGTGGGTGAGCGAGAGACGTGGGAGGAGCGAGCGAGACCGGTAAGTGATTGAGAAGTCCTCTCATGAGGGAGACCAGAGGCATATAAGGACGAGCAACACCAGTGTAGGACGAGAGAGGACCAGGCCTGGACTTTTACGCTGTGTTTTGTTCATGTTTTATTATGTGTGTGCACGGAAGCCATCCTTGAGGGGCTGTCCGCATTACTTTTGTTGTTTATTTATTAATTAAAATATTTTAAATGTTCGCCAGTTCTCGCCTCCTTCCCATATCTAAGAACTGTACTACAGTCTGCTTGTCACGGTCATGTTTGAACGAAACTATAACAGCGCGCCGCTAAAGGTTACGCAGTTGTCCACGTCTGTTGCCTTGGCGTCTGTTTCTATGGCAATTAAAGCAAAAACCGAGGGTAACGCGGATTTGACACCTTTGATAGGCAACTCCCTCACACGTCTCGGTTCCTTGGTTAAAATAGCAATTTTCTCACAATTTACAAATAGTTGGAAATATTTTGGATATTGTAAGTACTCAACTGAACAAAATATATAACACGAGCCTAGTGGTTTTTGGATATTTTATTGCAAAAATCGTACATATTGCATCTTTAATGCATGTAATTTACATGACTATTTGAATGGGAGTGAGGTGAGAGAGTGTAACTTAGGCCAGCAACCCAATTGGCAACTCAGCGCTGGGTAAATATTGGACAGAACACATGCTGGGTTAAATTAACCCAATGGCATTTTAACCCAGCAGGCCGTAGTCAATTTTTATAAACCCAAATAATGAATAAACCCAAAATGTAGTCAATTTTTACGATTAATGGATTTGCTATTCTGGGTTATTCTTGCTGGGTTGTTCTTAAAATTTCTCCTGTGCATTAGCCTACTGTAAAACTAGACAATCATGAAAGAACAATTGAAGAATGCATGTTTAGACTGTTAAAACAATCCTTTTTATTGCTTGTCAAATGGTGCAACACACAAATGTGTTAAAATTGGCAACAATGACAACTACAAACCTAATATATTCTGTCAATTTATTCACGTTTAAATCAAACTTTTATTTTGACGGCTTGCCGTGACCTTTGAGTGTCTGTGTTCATGATATGACAGTTTTCTCAAATGAAACAGTAAATTCTCATGTCCTCAGTGACACGGCAGAGGCTAAAAAGACAGCGAGCGTGTGGGGTGCGTGTGTGTAAGCGCGCACGCGCCCCCGTCATTTACAGAGACGCAAAAGATGGAATAATAATATGTAAATAGTATTTAATATACACAGACATACTGGTATATATTACAGTCTGGAGCGCTGCGTGACACAACTGAATGCAGCTGCGGGATCGAATATAGGCTACTTGTGAGTCAATGCTATACAGATATAGGCTATCGTCACATTTTTAAAATTCCCGAAGTACCGGTACCTGTGACATCCCTACATAAAACCATATTTAATTTTCAAAAGGGGATCATGGTTCCGTGTAATCACAAACTGTATTAATCTATTGTCTCACATGACTACCTAAACTAACAGGAGTCAGTACATTGCATCGGATTCTGAGGTAAAACATTTGTCGTCTTATGCCTGGTTCAGACTACAAGATATTTTTGTCTGTTACGATAGTTACTGTGTCAGATTACGCGTTCCTGACAGCAGTGAACGGTGGAAATCCACTTTGCGACGCGACTGAAGCGATGTTGTGAAGCTTCCCGTCATTTCTGCGTTCAAATCGGTTCAAATGCAGCGCTGCCTTCCCGGAATGCTGTGCTGAAGCGTTGAAGTCGCTCGACGTCACCCATAGGAATAAAGTGGAGCGCGGCGTGACAGAAGTGTTCTCGGCCGACTGGATCTGCACCTCAGCGAGTGTTTACGGCGTGCATTTCCTCTCTCGCTCTAGTCACGCGCGTGCGCACCCTACCGGGAAAAGAGCCCGTACGGCCCATACAAGGACCTTCCGGTCTATTAACGTCAAGCCGAGCCATACTCGGAAAAAACTCTCCGAAACTTGTGAGAAACCGGAAGGAGTATTTTTGACACAGAAAAAACTTTGAAACTTTGTCTATGTTTAGGATGGGAATCCATGTCTTTAACAGTGTAAAAATCTCAGGATGCATGAAATAGCATTTCACCCCCCCCCCCCCCCCCCCCCTCCTTTGAAATGTGATCAAATAAACCCAAAAAAATTACCCAACAGTCTTAACCCAGCATTTTGGGTTAAAAAACAACCCAGCATTAGAGTGTAGCGACTGATGCTTGCTGCTGTGTCGGTCTTTAGTGGGCTTGTTAGTGTGCCTGCCTTCCACACCAAAGACCTCGGTTCGAATCTGAATGGGTCGAGTAAGGCCGGTCAGGAAAAAGTAAAAACAGCTATTTTTATCATATCAAATACATTTAAGGGGCCAAGGGCTTCGGCCATCCGTCCGCTCTCTTCCCTGAACTGAAATGAAGTAGTGGCCTGTACTTTCCACACGATTGACATCAGGTTCAAGTACGCCAGGTTGGCTGGTGGTTATGTTGCCCGCATACCGCCTCCCATGGCCGAGACTGGTATTACGATATCTGCTGGGCCGGGGCTAGTAATGCTACTGCTAATTAAGGTTGATATCTCTGCAGCACTATAACTTGACATTTTTTTAATGACATCATCGCCCTTATTTCTTCTCATTCTTTTTATGCGTGTAGGTCATTTTTTGGATATTTTTACCTCAATTGTTACACATGGCACCTTTAAGAGGCACACTAGAGGCTGTGGTCTTTAGTGTCCTTGTTAGTATGCCTACCTCCCACGCCGGAGACTGTGTCTTGAATCCCGATCAGAGCAGGTTGAGCAGGACCCATTACACAAATAGCCTACATATCAACGTATTCTACTAACCCTAACAGTCCACTGATATTCTAATGAGGGGTATTTGACAAAGTTAGTTATAGTTAGTAGAATGTCGAAAGTAGACCATCGAAATAAAGTGTAACTCCAAAAATATTCCTGTGCCATGAACAACAAGGCATTGGGGAATATGCACCAGCTCATCTGGCACAGTAGCATCCCGGTAATTAACACATTATTTTACAATATTAGCTAATACTAGAACATGAATGGATGCATATTAATGCACGCGTATTGTAAAGTGTTACCATTATAATTAAATTAATTTATTACATATAATAGTTAAATGGGCCATTTATTCATGGCCACTCGCTGAAAAGCTCTGTACTCAATAGACTTAGTTATCTCAAAGCAACAGTCATAATTCTCAGAACATAAATAGCTACTTATCTGAATACCTCCCTATTCCAAAGGCTTGTAGTTTTCTTATAGTCAGCTTTGGGGATGATGCTGGTTTTGTTGCAAAACTTTCACAGCCATAAGCTGTGAACCGCTGAATATAAGTGAGAAATCAGCATGTTTTAGCCAGACTCGTGTGATACGTGGAAGTGCACTGTTTCGTTCGGTCTTTGAGATTCACAGTGCACAGCATGTTTCCCCTTCTCATGTTCCTCCATGAGGATTTGGTTCTGCTCCAGCTCTCTAAGAGCAAATCACTCAGCATCAATAGAGTTAGCATTGCTGAATGCTATTTTTAAAGATGATACAGGAGACTAATATGCAATTAATGTGCAACATATTGTCATTAAAAGTCATTTGACTTACATTTGCATATGCACAGAAATAAAATGGCATGCTACTAGCAATTTGAGAAAAGACACTGCTTTTACCCAAAAAGGAAATGTATTCACCATTTATTTAGAGAATCAATTGCAGCTCGTCTCCATAAAAAGCTTCAAAAAAGGTCAAAAACACCATTGAAGTACCAAAATAGAGGTCTGCATGTTTTGTGCACAATATGAACCCATCTGAAGCCATGTAGCTTTGTATGAGGAAATTTTGTTATTCACTGAAAATGTTCCCCCTGCTCTCGAATGGCATTCTTCATTCTGCATGTTTCAATGCTCAATTGTAACACGTGAAAGAACATGGCACTGGGCTTCAATGATGTCAAACCTGGCTCGCTCTGGTTTTCAATGCTTCGGAAACAGGACGATTTTTAGCTTAATAAATGTGGATGTGCTTTAAAAGACTTGGGCTATATGGATTTATTTTATAAACTTTTCTGGTAATATCAGATGTGATTATCTAACGATTCTTGTATGTAAAAGAGAAAATATCTTTATTTTATTTTTTTGCAAGGAAAAAATGGAGAGTGAGTGAGTAATCATTTTTGGGGTAACTATATTTCACATAAGGAACAAATCTTTTCTTTTTATAATCCTTCAATGGTACTGAAAGGATCAGCCCATAAAAAAGTCCTGAAGGATGAAGATCATTCAGAGCACAGAGACACAGGAGTGGCTGCCTGCGTCTCATTCGCATTCCAGTGTAATTGCCACATCTTACCTGTGTGAAAACTTCTATTGTAGTTTTGTTAGACATGTAGTTAAAATGTAAAATACTGATACTCTACTCATAACTAAATCAACTAACCAAAACCTTAGTTAAACATAGTCATAATTCTGGCAGCATTTACATATAGCAGGCTTTACTATTGTTCGGGGGGTAACACTTTACAAAAATGCGAGTTCTATACTGACAATTTTTTTGCATGGTAATTTGGTAACACTTTACAATACGGGTGCACTAATATGCATTAATTCATGCTTAACTAATGCACAGATAATCATGAGTTAATGTATTACTAATGGTGAATTAACCCATTTATTAATGATTACTGCATCAGCAACTAATGAAGATTCTACATGATTGATAGATTAAGTAATCGTTACATTGTTATTAGTTTAATTTGTCATAATGTATTAATTCCTTAATAACATATTATATTAATTAATAATTTAAATTAATGTGTTAATTGCCACAGCAGGTCAAAGCCATGCATTTCAAATTCCATACACCATATGTATTTTCATACAACCTAACATGGCAGATAATCTCACAGAATGCACCAAAACCATTGAAACACCACTGAAGGTCAAATTAGGTTAAATACGGTATCGCACAGATGCATTAGTACAGTATCAGCAGCATATACAGAAGGTTTTTGCTTGTATATTGTTAGTAAAGTTTGTATTTTCTCATTCTCATTCTGTCTGTCTGTCTGAGTAAGAGACTCAACATAATAATCACACAATACAGGAGACAGGGGACATTGAGTTCCAGTTTTGTGAAGGCATCCATTCATCTTAATTCTATATGGTTGAAACATACAGACTGAAAACCTCTAATTGAATTTTGTTTCTCCAAAAAGACTGTGCTCTTTTAATTCTGCAGCATGTGAGGGAAGATGATAACAGTCGCTTTTATGAAAATAAATAATGGCTCCGCCACAATAGCCCAGAAGTGCAAGACTGTTTGTTATTAGGCAAACCACAGCAGTGAAATACCCTAAAATATATACAAATAAATAAATACATACATAAAACTACATTTAACATTTTATATTAAATACATTTTAAATTTAAAATAAATCTGTAAAATTATCCCTTGATGTGAACGTTAAAAGGTTCTATAAGTGCCTGACAGAACACTCTAAGGTTCTAAATAGAACATTTACTTCTATAATAGGAGTATTACAGATTAGATAAAGCAGAATATAATCCATATCATGAAATGAGCTGTTAAAGGTTTTGGGGGAGCCAGTATCTCTTTTGCCTCACTTGAAGAAAGTAGCATGGAGAAAACCAATTCACTAGATATAATTTAGTTTCATTTAGACATTCAATTTAAATCTGAGCATGACATTGTCAGGCAGTGTCCACCATTCTTAGTAGCTCACCGTTGAGTTCTGGCATAGAACTCACACCGTTTCAAATCATGGCATGTGAATGCGAGGGGGTGAAATACAGTCAAAATACATAAATCATATTAGTGAGAGAAGGCATATTGTGAAAGTTGCACATCGGTGCCTGCGTCAGTGCCTCAACATTACACATGCAGTATTTGATTATTACTGATCAGTGTTTAAAACTTAATTGCCAAAAGTATTGGGACGCCCCATCCAATTATTGAATTCAGGTTTTCTAATCCCGTCTGTGGCCACAGGTGTATAAAATCAAACACCTGGGCATGCAGATGCTCAAACATTTGTGAAAGAATGGGTCGCTCAGGAGCTCAGTGAATTCAAGCTAAAATTATTATTCTATAATAATAATTTTCTCATTACTAAATATTCCACGGTCAACTCTTAGTGGTATTATAACAAAGTCGATGCAATTGTGAACAACAGCAACCACGACGTGTTAAGGCCATGTGAAATCACAGAGCGGGGTCAGCGCATGCTGAGGCACGCAGTGCGTAGAAGTCACCAACTTTCTGCAGTCAATAACTACAGACCTGCAAACTTTGTGTGGCCTTCAGATAAGCTCAAGAGCAGTGTGTAGGAATGGGTTTCCATGGCCGTGCAGCTCATCCAAGCCTTGCATCACCAAGTGCAATGCCAAGTGT
This sequence comes from Pseudorasbora parva, assembly GCF_024679245.1. NCBI lineage: Eukaryota > Metazoa > Chordata > Actinopteri > Cypriniformes > Gobionidae > Pseudorasbora > Pseudorasbora parva. Next base: position 6,945,719 of record NC_090172.1, on the reverse strand, counting down.
CGGATGCAGCGGTGTAAAGCACGCCACCACTGAACTCTAGAGCAGCTCTAGAGACATGTCCTCTGGAGTGACCAATCACGCTTCTCTGTCTGGCAATCCTATAGACGAGTCTGGGTTATGCGGTTGCAGAACGGTACTTACATGCCTGCATTGTGCCAAGTGTAATGTTTGGTGTGGGGTTGTTTTTCAGGGGTTGTGCTTGGCTTCTTAGTTTCATTGAAAGGAACTCTTAAGGCTTCAGAATACCAAGATGTTTTGGACAATTTAATGCTCCCATATTTCTGGGAACAGTTTGGGGATGGACCCTTCCTGTTTCAACATGACTGCACACCAGTGCACAAAACAAGATCCATAAAGACATGGAGGAGTGAGTTTGTTGTGGAGGAACTAGACTGGCCTGAGCAGAGTCCTGACCTCAACCCGACTGAACACCTTTGGGATGAATTAGAGTGGAGACTGTGAGCCAGACCTTCTCATCCAACATCAGTGCCTGACCTCACAAATGTGTTTCTAGAAGAATGGTCAAAACTCTCATAAACACACTCCTAAACCTTGTGGGAATCCTTCCCAGAAGAGTTGAAGCTGTTATAGCTGCAAAGGGTGGGCCAACTCAATATTAAACCCTACAGATTAAGAATGAGAGGTTATTAAATTTTATGTGCAAGTAAAGGCATGCTTCCCAAAACTTTTGGCAATATAGTGTACCGGTATGTTAATATGGACATTTATAATATTATAGCATTGTTAATAGTATAGGATAAATGGTGTCCTTAAATGGAAAAATGTCTAAATATCACGGTAATGTAACATTTATTTAATAAAAACAAAAAACAAACAAAAAAACCCTTCCTTATCATTTTAGATGTTCACCACTCTTTTACCAATTGATTTGTCCAGTTTGTGATAGGGACATCAATATACAGAGGCCAAAACAAATAATAAATTACTTTCTTTAAAGTTGGTTTTTCAGATAAATAGGCTGTCCAAAAGTGTACATAACAGTAATATATCATTGTTAAAGCTGCTGCCTAAAAATGCTCGATTATTATTTTAATCTTGTCACAATACATTTTACATTTATAACTTTATTAAAGTATGATGATATCAAATTTTGTTATGCTTTGTATTAAATTGAAAATATTAAAACCCATGATATTTTTCTCAAACATGCTTTGGCGTTAGCACAAACGTGTTCATTCAAAATCCTTTGGGAATGAGTGAAACTCTCAGTGCAGAATAAATAGGCCTGCTCAATAATGGAGTTTATTTGCTCAGTCTTTGTTTCAGAAAGTGTGTAAATGCCACTAGTAAACATGTTCCACATCATTGGTTTGTTTTATTGCCATTTATGCCAGCCGATATGACTGTTGTTTGTTCAAACTGGTTTGTTCGAACCATGCAACCCAGAATGTTCCAGGTCTGGTGCTGAAAAGACATTCGAAAGAAGCTTTGCCCAAGGTCAGTTATGAGACATGAAGACAAAGATTTTAACTAAACATAACTTTATAAATGCATCAAAATTCCAAGTTTTATTTTATAGTCATTGATTTCAAAAAGCAGCTCCAAGGTCTGTTGCAAAATGCAATTTTTGCTATTCTACATAAGAGAAGATTTTACATGCATAAAAACACTAGTTCAGTAAAGAATGTGTATATGCAATTTTGCTTTTTCTAACATACATGACTGACAGTGTCGTCTTCTTTGAGTGGCTTGTAAATGTGAAGGCCCTCCACAGACTGCAACAAAACAAAACAAAAAATGAATACACTGATCATCTTTCTGTATTCACCATGATCACCAGAGTTTGTTTGTTTTCATTGTATTGATAATAATAATTCGCCTTTGCACTCACATCCGTTTCAAAGAATTCTTTCAAAGTCAAGACAGAGAAACTGAGGGTCACACAGAGCTGAAGGGCTGAAAAGATCATCATAGTGACATCCACTCCTTCACGGATCATCTAAAGATAGGAAAGATCAGTCACTGTGCTGAAGCCAACGCAACATGGAAATCTGGGAGATATTTCATGTGTATTAAGTGATAGTGTATCTCTCTTTATCTAGGCTAATGTGAGATGTATAAACCTGAAATGAGAGAAAAAATAATCAACAAAAAGTTAAACATAATAATAATAATTTATTTAATAACTTTTTTTTGCTTCCCCTCCCCCACATTAATATTCATGTTTATTTTTTCTACTGTTAAAATCTAGCACTATCAGTAATAATAAAATACTAAAAATTAATTAAAAAATTTAAATATATCAGTAATATATATATAGATAATCACGGCATCCGTTAGTGGGTGGAATATATTAGGCAGCAAGTGAACATTTTGCCCTCAAATTGATGTGTTTGAATAAGGAAAAATGGGCAAGTGTAAGGATTTCAGCGAGTTTGACAAGGGCAACATTTTTTGGTCTGCAGTGGTCAGTATCTATCAAAAGTGCTCCAAGGAAGGAACAGTGGTGAACCGGCGGCAAGGTCATGGGTGGCCAAGGCTCATTGATGCACGTGAGGAGCGAAGGCTGGCCTGTGTGGTCCGATCAAACAGACGAGCTACTGGAGCTCAAATTGCTCAAGAAGTTATTGCTGTTCTGATAGAAAGGTGTCAGAATACACAGTGCATCGCAGTTTGTTGCGTATGGGGTATGACTTGGAATAAAACCAATTATAACCTTTTAAATAAAATTAAGTATAATTACCTTATCATAGTTCATGTACTCATAGTGCAGAACTTCAGTACTGTGAAAGCTCATCAAGTCCCATGAATACAGTGCTAGGCCTATCATAGCCAGAACAGCACTGACTTTATTCAGCACCACAGCGATGAGACCCTGTAATACACAAATCACAGTGCGATGACATCCTTAACAAACCTCTGCGAATAAGAGACGTCTGAATGTAAAATACTGTGACTGTTGACGACCTACCAGAAAATAGCTGGGAAACTGAGCTGCAACAATAGACACGATTCCAACGACAAGGAACTAAAACAAAAAGCAAAGAAATGCTTTAAATTTTCCCATCAAACGTTCAGACAAGATGAATTACATCATAGCAAATCAGCTAACTTCCCATCATCCTGAAAATAATCAAAATGTGAACTTCATGTCAACAACACCCTAAATGAATCCTGATTAACTTTGTGAATGGACTCTAATTTTTCAATTCAGAAACACAATAATAATAAGAATGAGGCATAATTCTTACCACACCACCAAACCAAAATGGTGCATCAGACATCATAATGTAATCGTGTATCCCAAAGCTTAAAAATAACATCCCAGTCATGATATTGAGGATTCCGACTATAATCTGCACAATCTGTGGAATAAGAGAACAATTGTGATTTTTGCTTTACATTGTTCAATAATCACATTTTATCCTCCTCATAGCAATCTCTCATAGGCTAGTTCTTTCTCCAAATCCATCATTTATATATTTTATTAAAATTATCATTGAAGTTAAGCAAGTATGGAATTTTACTCAAAAGTGAAAACACCATTTGCATTTACAATAAGTAGAAAAACATATTTTTTTACATATATAATATTAAGTCCACAAAGTGTGTTTTACAATTTAATTACTTGCACGTAAGTGTTGAAATATAAAATATATGTTTGTCATTTTTAAAATAGTCACATTGTTCCAAAAATAACAGACTTGTGCAGAAACATGCACCCGGCTGCTAAGAGGTGCATGACAAATGAAAACAATGATTGTTCTAAAACTGGCTCAAAATATCAGTTGTGTTTCTTTCTTGAGGTTCTTTCCGTCCCTCCATTGACAGCTATGCATCTACAACTTTGACGCTCCAAAAAGTTCATAAACAAATTGTAAAACAAATCCATATGGATTGAGCGGTTTAGTCCACATTTTCTAAAGAGACTCTATTGCTTTATATGATGAAATCTAGCCTAAAGTCATGCAGTGTGTTTCAGCCTTTAGTTGTAATGTCTGTTTCAGAGTCTTACCCCAAGCGCCGTAAAGATGCCCATCCTCTTTGCTTTCACATGCTGTGATACGGCACACACTGGACTGTAACACAAAGTGCCCAGGATCTGACACAGTATCGGCCATTTGCTGTTGGGGTTTGAGGCAAAGGTGATCACTCTCACTCCTTCACCCTGAGACACTGTCACAGACATTCTGCAAATCTGAGTAGATAGAAAAGAGAGAGTTTAACCTTCTGCCAGGTGATAACGGCCAGTCCTGTTATATGTTTTATTACTGATTAAAATCTTAAGGACAACCAGATTATTACCATTTTAATGGGATAAATCTACCATTACAGGCAAGGACACACATTTGATTTTAACATTGGTGGATACCCTAGTGGATGTTAACACCCTAGTGAAAAAAGTGAATGGTATAAATATTATAATTAAGCCATATTTGAATTTGTTTTTTATTGCACAATGCACATTTCTTAAAATAATGGCTAAAATTTGTATTAATATCAATATTAGTAAGAATAGTATGATCACTGTATAAACTCTGTATACAATTTTAGATTTAAAGTGTACCTAAAGTATTCTCACAATAGTTCCATTTGAGGAGTGTTACGATCACTAGCTGGAGTGCTCTTGAGAGCCACCAGGAGGCACTCCATTAGAGACTATTTTCATTCCCTAATTCCCTAATCCCTCCATCTCCCATAAACCATAGTCCTTTTGATTTTTCTTTGGAAATCAGGGTGCCAGAGACTGTAGGAAGAGAAGACAGGCACACTATCCACTTTGCTTGAGGGCCAGTGTAAAGTTTCCATAGTCAGTGATGGTTTGGGGTGCCATGTCATCTGCTGGTGTTGGTCCACTGTTTTTTCTAAAGTCCAAGGTCATGTAGGTCTATGTGGTTTACAGGGACTCTCCATAGGCATAATGGATTTCATACTGTACAAACCGTATTTTCTATCTCCTTACACTGCCCCTGGCCCTAAACCTATCCTTTACAGGAAACATTTTTACTTTCTCAAAAAAACATAATTTACCACATTTATAGTGTAATACCAGTGTAATACCCATGTAGTTTTACAAATGTGTGTCCTCATAAACCACATAAACAGGCTCACACACACACACACACACGCACGCACGCACGCACGCACGCACGCACACACACACACACACACACACACACACACACTAGAGCGGATCTTTCAGTTTGGTAAAGCCAGTTTCCTCTAACTCTGTTTATCATCATAATCTTCTCCATATTGTTTTGAAATGCAGCATTCTGTGCAGAATTAAAATGGGTCGATATGTTTGTTGTCTGCGCCGACTCGCGCATATGATCCGCGCTGCGCTCTCGTGAGTCGTGTCTGCCGTTGGTGTGTGTGCGCTGCTGCGGTGCGTGAAAACAGACTTCATTCGCCTCAAATGAAAGCATATTTACACTGAATCATTTCCTATCACATATAATAATAATAGATTTATGCGCTATGTGCCTTTCAACATGTAGAAAATAGTAAATGTGTGTTAACAACTGACTGATTTCAGCTGCCGCTTCAGCAGTGTAGGGGGCGGGCTTTAGATTCTAGAGAGCATTTTGATTGGACAGAAGATTTGCCGAGAAGGTGAAGTCTCCGATGATGTCACCAAAATCTGTAATTCGTTTTAAAGGAAATGAGAGACTGTAAATTTTGAATGCTTATATCTCCTAAATGCAAATGTTGTCATTGTTTTTGGAACATACCAGCTTATTCATAATTTTAAGGCTAACACAGACATACTAAAAGCTAAACAACTTTTTAATTTATTTCAGTAAGCCTTTAAATTACCCTAGAAACCTAGACACACCCTAGCGGCAGCATATTTAATCTTCCCGTGAGTGTCGTCTAGCAACTCTCAATACCCTTCTGAGCTGTAAACGCCAAACTCTTGCCGGGCCAATCACATCATGTATAGAGTCGGTGGGCGGGGCCATAATGATGACGGCCGAGTTGCGTTTGCATGCTTCTAGTAAACACAGAAACTGGCGAAGGGCGGTCTTTCGAATCAACTCTGTCCGCGACTCTGGAAGATTTGAGTTAAGCTTTTCTCTGAGAAAAGAACAAAGAACGGCGCTGAAGTCATTCTTAAAAAGGGAAGATGTGTTCAGAGTTTTGCCGACCGGATACGGCGAATGTTTAATCTATCAACAACAACAAGCTCTGCTTCACCTTCGTTGCTCTGGTTGGTGTAGCGCTATCCTATCGCGTGCAGAGGGAGTTTGAAAGACAACCGTTTATCCCGCCCCTCGGATTGAGCCCTGTCTATGGTGAGTTTCCCGACCAAACATCTTGATGTGGGTCTGGCTTGTCAGGCTACCTTTAAGTCTCCGTGACCGAGTTTTCCCCAGTTTGTCTATTAGTTATAGGCCATCATTCACCTGTGCCTCGTTTATCACCTTGTTATTCTTATTTGCATTGAGAACTTAAGCCCTTAGTGTTTGTCGGTTCTCATCTATACCCTATTCAGATGGTAATTGTTTCTCGTGGGGTCGTAAGGTATTTTCATTATTTACAGGGGCAGGTCTGTGATTTTATTGCCGTCCAAATCCAGAATGTCAGTGTTTTTCTCCCACCAGCTGTGTAAAAATCCCTGGCCGAATTACCTACTGTTTTTTGACAAACACCAAGGTCGTGTGGTAATTTAATTGCCGTCCGAATCCACATCTCTGAGTTTTCAAAAAGAGATTGCTTCAAAATGTACTGTTTATATCCTTTCTGACCACAGCGGAGCACCGTACACTTTTATTACTGAAATGCTGAAAAGTATTTACAAGAATAATCTTTCATCACCGCTCAAAAGAGAAAGAGAACAAAAACACTTAAACATTTGAAATGAGCCGTCATTAACATTATATAGCCTAGGTTAAATTTGCAGCATTTTAACTTCCACATTTTTAAAATCACATCTATCTTTAAACAGAGGTTTAAAAAGTAATAATAATGTTACTCAAGTGAAAGTAGGCCTACAAGTACTGAATGAAAATTTTACAGTATCTACACAATTTGCTGTAGATATGTGCGAGAGATCACTTAAGTACAGTAATCAAGTAAAATTACTCAAGTAGGCTACTTTACACCCCTGGATTTTATAATGTATATTTAAATCTCTCTCTCTCTCTCTCTCTCTCTCTCTCTCTACATATATATATATATATATATATATATATATATATATATATATATATATATATATATATATATATATATATATATATATATATATATATATATATATATAGTTTTTTTTTGTGTTGTTTTTTTACACATCTCCGGATCATAATATAATACTTAGGCTATGCATATATACAAACAAGTAATTAGCCTATTATATTATGGTCTGGAGAAGAAATACTTTACAATAAGGTCTCATTTGTTAATTCCTTAACTAACAATAACACTTTGCAAACCTTTGTTAAAAATGTTCATATTATTTCACAATGCATTTAACAAATATTAACAGATTAAAATGTTCTTTTAGGGAGAACAAAGTGTGAACATTCTACCTGCAATTTGTTTGCTGAAATTGGATGACCAAGATCTTATTACAACTTTTAACCTGATTTCACCATGACACAATTATTTCTCTTTCTCTACATTTACAATAGCATGTAAGTTTTACAGATCATTTGAAAAAGACAGAGTTAAACTCACCTTGTACGTGATTCAACAGTTTCACTCTCGTTGTCTCTGACAAATACAGAACTGTTTTTTTTCCTTTATAGACAGTGACACCGTTTTTGATTTCCCAAAAACTGAAAGAGGAATGTTGTTTGTCCAAACACACTAGCAGCCTGCAATCTTGCGAGAGAAGAAGGAAGTTAAGAGAATGAAAGTAAATGACTGTATGGGCTTTGTTCGAAATTTCCCCATAGACTCACTCACTATTCCTTATAACGCTACTAATATAGTCCACTTGACGGGGTGAATGAAAGTGAGTGCATGAATTCAGACACTGAGTGCACCAGAAAGGCTGCTGCTTTTGCATAGTTTATGCTTGTTGTTAAATAATCATTTGAAACTTAGCAAACTGGCATCTCCAGCAGGAATGAAAAGATTTATCTTTGTCTGGAAACTCTGTCATGGAAACTATAAACCTTAATTAAATAATTTAATAATCTTTAATTTTAATAAAATTTATACCTTAATGATATTATGCCAGGCGCTAGTTAATGATAACCAGAGACAGACCATGACGGAGCCCAGAAAGTGACAAACCATGGTGGAGCCAACAGGTCAAAGGGGTGATGGGGAAGACCGTAGAGAACCCATATACAGGTGATAAAGTTCATTATTTTCCATAATGTAATGATAAAAATTAAACTTTCATATATTTTAGATTCATTGCACACCAACTGAAATATTTCAGGTCTTTTATTGTTTTAATACTGATGATTTTGGCATACAGCTCATGAAAACCCAAAATTCAAAATCTCCAAAAATTAGCATATTTCATCCGACCAATAAAAGAAGTGTTTTTAATACAAAAAAAGTCAACCTTCAAATAATTATGTTCAGTTATGCACTCAATACTTGGTCGGGAATGCTTTTGCAGAAATGACTGCTTCAATGCGGCGTGGCATGGAGGTGATCAGCCTGTGGCACTGCTGAGGTGTTCTGGAGGCCCAGGATGCTTCGATAGCGGCCTTAAGCTCATCCAGAGTTTTGGGTCTTGCGTCTCTCAACTTTCTCTTCACAATATCCCACAGATTCTCTATGGGGTTCAGGTCAGGAGAGTTGGCAGCCCTTACGCAACAAAAATATATTTCTCAATATATTAGTTGACAATATATTTCTCAATATATTAGTTGACAATATATTTCATGTGTCTCCATATATTGTGAATTTTACATGGTAATATATCATATGATATATTATATAATAATATATTATATATGCAAGTTATATATTGCAATATATGGGAAAATACTGCAATTATTGCCGTTTTCATATATTGAATAAATACATATCATTATACTATTCAATATATTGCTATGTATATTGAAATATATCCTACAATATATGAAATTATATATTGGAAGTCATTGTATATATATGTAAATATATATGTAAAATTATATGAGATAATATACCTCAATGTACTGGATAATATAATCTGATTTATATGGGAACATATGTCTTAAATATATTGATTTATATTACATAGTATATAATTATCATATATATTGTATACATGGTAAATATGAAATAATCTAATGTACACTGTCTGTCATATATTTTAAAATATAACAGATTAAAATATAATATAGAAATTAGGGCCACGACTCGATTAAAAAAATTTATCTAATTAATTAGAGGCTTGTAATTAATTAATCGCATTTTAATTCCATATAAATATTTGACCTGAGAACCATGAGAAGTAATTTTTCACATGTATTTTTAGTATACCATTGAATAATGACTGAATACATAAGCTTAATCAACAAAATATTGTTTATTTATTTCAGTCCAGCAGACCAGTACATGTTTGCCAGTTTAGCAAAAGCATTTTTGTGATATTTGAGGCTCAATGTGCTGCGGTGATACGCGAATTCCTTGTTGTATAGCTTGCACACAACCATGCTCTTGACGACGCTTCCATTCTTTCGTTTTTTAAAACAAAATTTCCCATTCACGGGTCCAAGCAAAGCGGTCTCATCAGCTTCTTCGTTCCATAGCTTCGTTCATGTTCACATGGTTCGTTGTTGTCGTGACTCCGGAGCGCTAGTTGGTGTTCCAGTATAATTGGTCCGTCGAAACTCATTCATTGAAAAACGTTCCACGGTGCAAAAATAAGTGTGGTAAAATTTTTTTTTTTTTTTTTGCGTAATTAATTAACGCGTTAAAGTCACGTAATTAACGCGTTAAAGTCACGTAATTAATTAATCTTAATTAACGCGTTAAAATCCCGGCCCTAATAGAAATATTTTCTAAATATAGAAAATATATTGAATGTCATGCACCATCTGATTTGGGCTATTGTTAATCAACCTCTGTAAACATATGCAGGAGCTTGCTTAACTCACAAAAAATACTTTGTTTCAATAAACATACATGAAATAATTCAGTTTTGTTTGTATATCAATGTATTTTAATATATGAATCAATATATAGCATAGGTTGTCCATCCATATATTGCTATATATTTTCAAATATATGAGGAAGTTTCTGATACATTGAAATATATTTTCTAATGTATTGCAATATAAATTCTAGTATATTGCAATATATTTTTGTTTCGTAAGGGAGGCCAATTGAGCACAGTAATACAATGGTCAGTAAACCATGTACCAGTGGTTTTGGCACTGTGAGCAGGTGCCAGGTTGTGCTGAAAAACGAAATCTTAATCTCCATAAAGCTTTTCAGCAGATGGAAGCATGAAGTGCTCCAAAATCTCCTGATAGCTAGCTGCATTGACCCTGCCCTTGATAAAACGCAGTGGACCAACACCAGCAGCTGACATGGCACCCCAGACCATCACTGACTGTGGGAACTTGACACTGGACTTCAGGCATTTTGGCATTTCCTTCTCCCCAGTCTTCCCCCAGACTCTGGCACCTTGATTTCCGAATGGCATGCAAAATTTGCTTTCATCCGAAAAAAGTACTTTGGACCACTGAGCAACAGTCCAGCGCTGCTTCTCTGTAGCCCAAAAGTGGCTTGACCTGGGGAATGCGGCACCTGTAGCCCATTTCCTGCACACGCCTGTGCACGGTGGCTCTGGATGTTTCTACTCCAGACTCAGTCCACTGCTTCCGCAGGTCCCCCAAGGTCTGAAGTCGGTCCTTCTCCACAATCTTCCTCAGGGTCCGGTCACCTCTTCTCGTTGTGCAGCGTTTTTTGCCCCACTTTTTCCTTCCCACAGACTTCCCACTGAGGTGCCTTGATACAGCCATCTGGGAACAGCCTATTCTTTCAGAAATTTCTTTCTGTGTCTTACCCTCTCGCTTGAGGGTGTCAATGATGGCCTTCTGGACAGCAGTCAGGTCGGCAGTCTTACCCATGATTGCGGTTTTGAGTAATGAACCAGGCTGGGAGTTTTTAAAAGCCTCAGGAATCTTTTGCAGGTGTTTAGAGTTAATTAGTTGATTCAGATGATTAGGTAATAGCTCGTTTAGAGAACCTTTTCATGATATGCTAATTTTTTGAGATTTCATGAGCTGTATGCCAAAATCATCAGTATTAAAACAATAAAAGACCTGAAATATTTCCGTTGGTGTGCAATGAATCTAAAATATATGAAAGTTTAATTTGTATTATTACATTATGGAAAATAATGAATCACAATATGCTAATTTTTTGAGAAGGACCTGTAGTCGGGAGGCATGGCTGGGGTCTTGGGTCCTTCAACCATGGTTGGATGGGCTGGCTAGATGGAGCTGGAGGGCTGAGGAGAGATGGCAAATCAGGAAGATGAGATGGAGTCAGGTGGTTGGCTGAACCAGGTGAGCTGAACCAGTGGAGGTGTGGGAACCAGATGGAACCAGTGAAGAGGCAGAGCCAGGGAGCTGGGCGGAACCAGCTTAGGAACAGGGACCTGGTCCTTCACTGTCGTCACTCCTCCTTTTATCCTCCTTGTGCACCTCCATGAGAAGACCACAGCCTAGGAGGAGGGGCCAGGGAGTAAGGTGGAACCAGTGGGGACAAAGGAGCTAGAAGGCTGGACGGGACCAGCAGATACTTTGGAGCTAGGAGGCTGGATGGTACCAGTGGAGGAGGAACCAGCAAGTCAAATAGCCCAGATGGGACCAGTTGAGACAAATTTATCTCAGATGTGGGTGGATGAGTGGGACTACATGCCATGATGTCAAACCAAATAAATAATCTCTCTGGAATGGACAAAGCAGCTGGCTCTAGCTCCGCAACTGACCTGGCTTGGGCTCTGGGATGAACTTGGCTACAGGATCTAGTTCCTAGGTTGAACTCTCCACTGCTGGAGGTCCATGTTTTGCCTTGTCTCTGGATTGATGTCTCTGGCAGGCTCTGGGACCATGGCTGGCAAGTGGCAATCACAGCCCTACTGCAGCTCACCCACAGTGAAAGAGGAGGGTGAAATCTGTAAATCTCCCTGGAGGACCATCTACAGTGAAGGGGATTTACTGTTTTAAATGATTACGTTGATTATAAGAAAACAACATTAACAAGCTCTCCGGATATGGGTTCTAAAGGGTGAGGTCTAAAAACTCTGATGTGTGGTCCAGCGGGAGCTGGACAGATGCTAGATTCATTATTTGTGTTCGGTATTTCTGTCACATTCAGGCAGGCAAGGATGAGGAGATAAGGGTATATGAGTAGATCTTATACTTTATTTAACAAAACAAAAGCAGGAAGGTACATCCAAAAGGGGAAAAAAAGAAGAAAAAAACACACAACAACAACAAGATAACTTCACAAGCAATATAAAAACAATAACCGACAAACCAGTACCAAAAACACAGGGCTATATATTTATATATGCAAAAGATAACAATAACTAAACAAGGGACATGTAAACATAAGCCGCGTTTCTACCACAGGAACTTTCCTCATGAACTACGAACTCGGTGGTAGTACTCGGTGTGTTTCGACCACAGGAACCAGGGTCTAAATGAAGTTCCTGGTCAATATTTCCCCCTCCAAACGGGCCTGCGCCCGAGCTAGTACTTTTTCAAAGTTCAGGAACTTTCGAGAGTGGGACTTGGGCGCTGAACATGCTGATTGGTTTAGCTCACGCAGCATTTAATTTCAACCGGCATTTTTAAGTCTTTTGCGAGGTTCGTTCTGCGTTCAGTAAATATCAGTCTTGCTCTCTGTCTGATGGCGGGCGTTTGTCTCAGCAATCTCACGGTCAATGTCCAGAATATCTGATAATAACATAAATCTAGCTTTCAGAATACGCTTTAGTATCAGTGTTCTTTTCCGCCATTTTAACTACCTCTTTAGTAAACAGATAGAAAACCAGCAAAAGCAGCGTTGTTTGAATCTCCTCCTTTTTCGTGCAAAAATTATAACTGTCTATCGCTGACTGGAAGGAGCAGTCGCACGCAGTCCTACATCACCGCAATAATTTGCCTAATCTTCATGGTACTTTAGACCGCAGTGTAAACACAGACAGTAGAAGGCCTGGGGGGAAAAGTTCCTGTAAAAAAAGTTCCTGGTACAAATTGTTCCGGGTAATTTCGGTGGAAGCGGGGCTATAATCAGTAAAGATGAAAACCAAACCAGTAACTATAAAAACAAGCTGGATACAGGGGAAAAACACATACAATGTCCATAAAAACAAAACTGGATGTTACAAAAGTATCATATTTTGTGAAGTGTAACAAAAGTTTAAGGTAAAGAAAAATTAATGAACAGCAAGAATAAACAATTAACAAGATGATTGTGGTCCTGGAGACAGAGGAGATTTGCTATTAACTGAACTTGTTCATAACAATGTTAGCTCAATTAACACTGTATATTTCAACAAGGTCTTTGTAATTTTCATACGTGGCTGACAGTGACCTCTTTAAGTGGCTTGTAAAATTGAGGTTCCTTCACAGACTGCAAAACCAAAAAGAAACATTAATACACTGATCAGCTTTCTGAAATGTCCATGATCTCTGTAGTTTGTTTGAATTGTAGTAATAATACTGCACCTTTGCAAAAACATTCGTATCGAACAATTTTACAGCCAAGATAGAGAAACCGAGGGTCACACAAATCTCAAGGACCGAAAAGATCCACATAGCGACATCCAGTACCCAAAGTGATCCACTGCTCATCTAGAGATGGAAAAGATCAGCATGTCATGGAATAAAAGCAAATTGTAAGCAAATTATTAAGACAAGAAAAAGTATTAAGATGAGAATTTGAGGAAGATTTTCACAAAATAAACAATAATAATTACGGCATTCCGTTGCTGGCTGACCGGAATTGAACTCAGCAAGTCACACGAAAACAGTGCTAGGCTAATCGCAGCCACAACAGTGCTGACCATGTTCAGCCCTACAGTGATGAGCAGCTGTAAGACACAAAACACGAGATTACATCTTTGAAAAAAAACCTCACCAAACCAGAAACGTCTGAGTTACTGTATGCGATGACTGTTAATGACTTACAAGAAATGAACTGGGAAACCAAGCAGCAACAAAAGACACGATTCCAACCACTATGAACTATAAGGAAAAACAAAGACATTCTTCAAATTTGTCCATCAAAACAAGTTAAGCTCACATTTTGATGATTATATATCATCAAAATGTGAGCTTTGTGTAATTTATTCAGATTAACTTTGTGAATGGACTCACTCATTTTACAACAATTTAGAAACAACAAGAATCAAAATGAGGTATAATACTTACCACACCACCAAAACAAAATGGAGCATCAGCTATAACTCTGATATAACCTGAATTCTCTGTGAGAGTAAAGATGATTCCTACTGCAAACTGCACAATCTATGGAACAAGAGAACATGTCATGTGTACACCACTTTGTATTGTGATTGTAGTGGGGAAGCCTTCCCAAATAATTAGATATGGGTCGTAAGCCAATTATCTGTCACTATGGTGATATAAAAGGCGTTAGATATGTGCCTTAGAATTACGTCACTGTCAACGTCACTAAGGCGTTGCGAACGCTGTGTTGCTGCTGCTTCCGGCATCAGATGTGGACACTACACTAGAGAAAGGTAGGCGCTTCTGGAGAGGGTTATAGATAATTCGTTCTAAATGTAGTAACTAAATGCCGCTGGTTGCATCTTTCTGCTTAATAGTGAGCCCCGACTGCTTGACTGCCCTTCCTCGCTGGTTGCATCTTTCTGCTTAATAGTGAGCCCCGACTGTTTGACTGCCCTTCCTCGCTGGTTGCATCTTTCTGCTTAATAGTGAGCTCCGACTGCTTCATTGCCCTTCCTGCATGACTTGAGTTCCCTTTCGAAAGGGAACTCGCGCTGCGTCAGCTGACGCTACGGGGAACGCCTTCAGCGTGACAGGTGTCTGAAATCGCTATCAAATCACAATCCTACTGACCGTCGGCAGCTGGTGATGTCATCACCGTGCGACCAGGAAGTATAAAAAGGCACCGTGCCAACATGACAACATCCTTTCGTCTTCAGGGACTGTTTTGTCTGGTTCGCTAGAAAGTCTTTCTAAAGTGGAATGAAGTGCACACGCAAAGTGAAGGGAGCGTACAGGAAGTGCGCTGATCCGTGTCTCAGGTTTCTCACTCCTGGGGACACGCACACCCTTTGTGTGCTCTGCCTGGGGGAAGAGCACGCGCGGGAGGTTCTCGAGGGGGCTTCCTGCGAAAACTGCGAGCGTTTTCCGACTGAGGACGCTCCGCTCTCGCTCGGCCTTCTACTCGAGGGAAGAAGAGCCAGCATTTGGGAGCGGTCCCGCTCATGCCGAGGCTGAGCGGCGCCGTTTGTCCTGGGGCTCCCAGATGGATCTGGCTCATCGTCTGGGGAACACAGTGCTCGCGGACGATCAGCCAGGTCGCGAGAGCAGGCGGACGGAGGAGGAGTCGGATGGAGACTCCTCCTCTTCGTCAGCCCGTGCTTTTCCAGTTGGCCTACCCCCTGATGCGATGGCTGAGTGGCGCACCACGGATCTCTCTCTCCAGGCGGCCAAACAACATAGCAGTCGCCATCGGACGGTCGATGGCGGCTAGGGTCGCCACAGAAGAGGCATCGGTGGATAAACTTGGTGGGCATCGGGGTGAAAGAAAAGGCTTTTCTCCTGGATGCCCCGGTCTCGCCCTCTGGGCTTTTCGGCACCTCCGTCGAGGCGGTGGTGGGAGAGTTCAGAGAGGCGAGGGCGCGCTCAGCGGCGTATAGAAC
This sequence comes from Pseudorasbora parva, assembly GCF_024679245.1. Lineage (NCBI taxonomy): Eukaryota > Metazoa > Chordata > Actinopteri > Cypriniformes > Gobionidae > Pseudorasbora > Pseudorasbora parva. The sequence continues at coordinate 6,929,929 of NC_090172.1, read as the reverse complement.
GTGTATTCCGCTGAGGTCTGGGGCGGCGCCCAGGCAGGAGGGTGTCCATGGCCCATCAAGATCCGAGGATCATCAAAAAAAAAAAAAAAAAAATGGGCCAACGCAGTAGCGTGGCCTCTCGTGCGCCCCCTCCGTGGAGGAGTAGGACGTGGAAGAGGCGGGACACCCGCAACAGGAGGAGGGACATCGGGGAGAAGATCCGCTTCCAGCGCCCAAAGCGAGGTGGTGAGTCTCCGCCCCCGAGGGCGCGGAAGTGATGTTGTGTCCCCTCCTTTGTTGTTCTGTTGTTTTTCTTTTTTCTCCCCGGGCGCGCTTTACACCAGGCCGCGCGGGCTGATGATGAGCGGAGGTGAGACTCTGACGAAAGCCTGCCAGGCCGGTGTGTGCTCTGCCCGCACACAGTGCATCGTCTCTGGGAAAAGCGGGATTTCGCGGCCGCCTCCTCGGCCTTACATGTGAGAATAAAGCGCCCCGCCCTCAGGTTAGTGCGCCGAAGCATGCATGTTACATGAAGCGATGAGGCACTGAAAACAGCGGGTGAGTCCCCTTTTAGGGCAAACATTCTTCTTTTTGCCGTATGTTTGGACTCTATGCTTCCCTGAGGGATATTTTGTCTACAAAAGATGAAGAAAAGAATGTAACAGTTGGAGAAGGGGGCCTGTAGTTCCCCGGTAAAGGTGGCTAGAACGATGTTTGTGATAAACACAGTGTGTTTATGTAGGCTGTATGTTTGCTAGTGTAGCAACAGTAGTTTATAAGGCTGTTTCTCTTCTGGATATGTGTAATATGAGCAGTTGAGGCCACCGCACATGCCGCGGGCATGTAGCGGCGATATAAACTGACGTATGTTCTCCTGGCGAACGGTTTTTAGCTGTAGCCACCTCTGGGTAGCGTTGGCACCTCTGCTAGTGAAATATCTAGATGAATTTGTGAGGTTAGGCTAGCGCATGAACTACAGTAAGGTCTGTCCCAGTCCTTTTTAGGGCCGTTGTTGTGGGATTATCAGACCGATGCTAGTGCATCAGGTTGGCCTAGGCTGTTGATGGGATGACGGTGGCGTCGTGCGGTGGCATATCGCCCTGGCAGTTGCCCCGGGCTCCTGTCGGTATCCCCGCAGGAGCTTTGTATCCCTACCCGGCCTCCCCGTAGTAGGGTCGTCCGACCAATGCCCACCCCCCTTCTGCATTTGGGGGTTGTTATTAATGCAAAAAGGTGTATAGCAGAATGAATCGCGACTCAGCCAGTGGTCGTGGGGACGGGGTAGGCGTCTCTGCGCGGTGCGCAGTCAGACTGGTTTTGCTAGCCCCGCCCCCCAGAGCTAGTGCGGCCGCCACTTCTGGGCGGCCCCCCGGCTTGGTTCAGGAAATGGCCGGTTGTGTGTGTTCAATATATTTCACTTTTTGCTCTGTGTCTTCTGCTTCACCTTTTAGGCTCGGGTCGAGCTGTACTTCGCAACCATCTGAAAGCATCGGTTGGTAGGATGCTCCCCTGGAGTCGAAACACTGTCACGGCTGACGCCCTTGCGCGGACGGCGGACCGCTGGACGACCAGACGGCCGCCCTGGAGGCAGGTGGCGTAAGTTGTACTCCCCTCGCTTTAGAGGGTTCAAGGCGTTTTATGCTGAGTGCACTGCTGTGGGCATTGTGTTTTAGGTCCACGCTGGTAGGCGCTGCCTGAGAGACTGCGCCGTCGCAGAAGGCTGCTATGGGCCGCTGGGGCGGACCGACTATAGAAGGCGGGCTGGCGGGAGACGCCAGCCGAGGCAGTCCGGGCAGTTAACTCTGGGTCAGGTGGTAGGCCTCAGTAGGCTGCAGCAGAAACCTCGTCATAAGTAGGCCCCTAACGGCCTCCCTGTGGATGAGTCCCCAGGTAGTGACTGGATACCCAGTCCTCATCAGCCAGCAGACAGCCACTGTCAGCCCGACTCTAAGGGCTTGCTGAGTTTCAGCACGCCTCACATGGCGTCCCCTGAGGGGGTGACCTAGGGTTCCGACCATTGGTTGACAGGATCTAGGCCGCTTTAGGCCTCCTGTAGGGTGAGCCCCGGTTCCCAGGTCTTGCGACAGTGTGCGTGGGTGCTAGCCAGGCGGCTAGCATAGTCTGCTATCAGGGACGGGCCGCTGCAGGCCGTCCTATGGTCGTTTCCCGGCCCTGCAGGGTTTCCGGTGGGATTTGCCATCGGATAAGCACCGTATGTCACCAATCTAATAGGGAACTGCCATTCGGCAATAGGCCTCTCCAGGTCGCCCTAAAAGGACCGGACTGTACGTGGCATCAAACAGGCCTCCCTGGAGGCGAGCCCCGGGAACACAATAGCTCCCGACAGTTTGCACGTTGGCTGGCAGGAAGTAGGCCGCTCTAGGCCACCTGAGGGTGAGCCCCCGAGCTGGGACGCTCGGTAGGCCAGTGTATTATGCTGTCAGGCCTCTTCGGGCCTTTTTGGGAGGGGATTCCCGGACCAGGTCTCGGTGACAAGCTAGCCATTAGCATAGGTGGCTTCTGGCGTTATAGCCTCATGAGCCCCTGAGGAACCAGTAAAGCCACCTTCCTGCGGCTCCTAACAGCTAGCACTAACGGTGCCAGGTAGAAGCGCCTCCTGGCCTCCCTGGAGGGGAAACGGTTCCCCTAAGTGGGAATGTAGAACTGGCTTTGGGCTGACAGCTAGCGGCTGCCTGCCGTTGGGTCCCGGCCTGGGCCGGTATAACTCAGTGGCGGGCTCGTGCCCTAGCACAACGAGACTCCGTTTCTGCTGCGCAGTCCCTTCAGGACAGGGAACTGGCTAGCCTACAGCATGGTTTACCTACCAAGCTGGCTTAAGAGCTCCCCTCATTGAGGGTCGTCTGCGAGCTTACGGCCGCTTGAGTCTGATCAGACGGGCAGGCCCCCCTCGGGGCCTCCCGGGTAGATCAGTCCATAGGCCTTTTTAGGCCTCCTGAGCACCCCTGTAATAAATGTGCTCAGTAGATCCTAGGATCGAGCAGAAGAGACTCCCCTCGATGGCAAGGGTAAGAAGCACTAAGCTGAGTACTGCTCTCCAGGATTCCCGTCTCCGAGTTCCGGTCTGAGGAGGACATTGCCACTTTGCAGTCCCTCAGTCTGGATGCTCATAAGTAGAGCGATTCCGGAGGCTCTGTTTTGACAGACAGGGTTGGCCAAGCTGGGGTGTCCCACAGAAGTGATGCCAGGTGAGGCCTCCCTGGTGGCATTCGGTGAAGGGTTTCCCGAATTAGTGACGGCTGGTGGCGCCCTCGGGTCCCCTAGCCACATTCCCTTAAGGGACTCCTTCCTTCGAAAGTAGTAGGTCCCAGGCCCTCGAGCAAGCCGAGAGTAGGAAACCTCAGTTAAAACTTGTTTAGGTTCTCTCTTAGGCATATAGCTTGGGCTATGACCGTAGGGAATGATGTCACTGGCAGCCTGTGTGGCTAGAGGGGGAGTGGTTCAGACTTTCCGCGAACACTCGTCCAGGCAGTTCTCACTGCCAGTAAGGGGCGTGCACTCCCCTCAGCATGGCGGCGTGAGTATATCGTTCCCCGTAGCGTCAGCTGACGCAGCGCGAGTTCCCTTTCGAAAGGGAACGTCCCCGGTTACGTATGTAACCTTAGTTCCCTGAGAACAGGGAACGAGACGCTGCGTCACATGGCCATGCTTCAAGGTGTGCCTGCCCACAGTCCCTTCAGACGAAGCGGATGTTGTCATGTTGGCACGGTGCCTTTTTATACTTCCTGGTCGCACGGTGATGACATCACCAGCTGCCGACGGTCAGTAGGATTGTGATTTGATAGCGATTTCAGACACCTGTCACGCTGAAGGCGTTCCCCGTAGCGTCAGCTGACGCAGCGTCTCGTTCCCTGTTCTCAGGGAACTAAGGTTACATACGTAACCGGGGACGTTTTCCAGTCACTCGTGGGTCGCATACTACTCTTGTGGCTGCCGTTGTTGTGTGTATGCCCTCGATTATGTGCGCATCATTTCATCATTGGTATGTCTAAATGGGTATTAGTGAAGTTTAGGCAGAGGGCTAATGTGTAGCATTCACATATAATTGTAACACTCTTTGTGTTTCAGGTGTTCTCCCCCAAAACACCGGGAGTATTGACCGCTAGGTTGGGCGTGTCTCACGTCCTGTCCACGGATAGCATTGCTGTTTTGTTTGTGCGGATTTTCCCCTTTTTTATATTCTTTTTTTGTTTGATTTAATTATTAGGTTGTTTCTTTTGCTTTGCTGAACTTATTTCATTTATATTTGGCTTGGGGTGGTATTTTGTTTTGTTTGAATTTGTATTTTCAACTATTCAGTTGATTTCTATTTTCTTTGTTTACATTTGGCCAGGTGTATTATCCCTGGTTTCTTTTTTTGGTTTTCTATTTTATATAATTTTTGGTATTTTGTTTTGTTGATTTCAATTTGTCAACTTTTTGTGTTGGATTTGTTTCTGTTTTTGCCATTTGTTTTCATTTTGATTTAGTTGCTATTGAAAGATTATAGTGGTAATATTGTTTTTCTTACATCATTCTTTTCTCTCTATTTTCATTTAACTTGATTTTTTTTGTCAATCCAGCAATACAGTCTCTCCTCTCTAATATTTCTATGTATACTTGTGACATTTTTATCCAGTTTGTTTTGTGTTACAGGGTCTGGGTGCCAAAGGCAGGGAGGCCGGCTCTTTCTTTCTAACGGTGGTGGTGCTTTATTCACTGTGTGCCGTGTCTATTAGTAGAGAGTGGTGTGGAGTGTCTGTGACTGTGCACTGGTGAAAGAAATGTTTCTGCTGTAGGCAGATTCAATTCCCGTTAGCCTGACCCTGCTGGTAAGCCCCAAATTATTGACCCACGTGTGATTGACTTCAAGAGCCAACCCTTATGTCTGGCTGTGTTTTAGAATGACTGCTTTTATATGATTATGATTGAATAAACTGAATTATTTTGTACTATTACCCATGTTTCGGAGCGTCTGATTGGGGGAACGAACTTGTGTCCTTTGACATTATTTTCCTTGGGAGAAATTCCCAGGGTGGCGTAGTGCGTGTATAAATTTATTTAAAAATCCACCTGAGAGTTGCTACATTATGAATCTCAAAATGTACAACATTACTGTACATTTCATTGCATTACATCGGACAATAGTTTAACCACATTATATCCCCTTCATTGCAAAAGTGTGTGCCCTCACAAGAAGAAACAGAAGTCATTAAAAGTCAGTATACCATGTACCAGAATCATTTTGAAACTGATTTCTTTAAAACTTACTCACAGTTTTTTTAAAGCCAAAGCTAGATTTCTAGATATTCATGGCTTAATTTTGATTCAGTGTTTCTAATTTCTTTAGAAAGAAATATCACCACAGCTGTCCCTAACTTTACCCTTAAACTTATCCATACCCCACAGTGCAGTGTGTTTCAGCCTTTATTGTAATTTCTGTTTCAGAGTCTCACCGCAAGCCGTGCATAGACACTCCCCATCTTTGCTTTCACATGCTGTGATACGGCACACACTGGACTGTAACACAAAGTGCCCAGGATCTGACACAGTATCGGCCATTTGCTGTTGGGGTTTGATGTTATGGTGATCACTGTCACTCCTTCACCCTGAGACACTGTCACAGACATCTTGCAAATCTGAGTAGATAGAAAAGAGAGAGTTTAACGTTTCTCACAGGTGATAATCGCAAGTCCTCTTGTGTGTTTACTGCTTGAAATCTTAAGGACAATCAAAGTATTATCATTTAAAATGATAACTCATCACTGGTTTAAATATATATATATATATATATATATATATATATATAACTGCAGAAGAAGAAACAAGTAAGGCACCAAAACAAAACATATTTGTAACATTTAGTTTCTCCACAAGTAATATTGCTGACTGGTTTCCATGTTAACTGCATGAAAGAAAAAAAAATTAAGATCAAACCTTGATTTCACCTGATTTCACTATTATTCGCACACAATTATTCTTTACCTACATTTACATACAGATTGTTTGAGGAAAAAATGGTAAACTCACCCTGTACGTGTCAGTTTCAATCCAGCAAAGTTTTGGCTCTGTTATATACAGAACTTGTTTTTTCTTTCCCGGCAGTGATACTCTCAAGTGTCTAGGGCAGGGCTACTCAGCTTTTACCCTGGAGGGCCAATGCTGTCACGGCTGTAATGAGAGACAGAGAGGATCCAATAGCGAATCAAAAACAAGTTTATTGTTCCACAGGACGGCAAGCGTCAACAATAAACCAAGCTCAGATAACAGGTAAAGTGATAAAGAGACAGGCTCCAGGGTACAGGCAGGCGAGCTGCGGCGAAGGTCAGGTGCAGGCGGTCAGGCAGGCGATATGGCAGAGCAGGGACGCAGCGGACAACCAAAAGGCCGAATCCTGGACCAGGAACAGAGATAATCCCCCAGGGGAACAGAAGCCGAAGCCAGCCATGCCAGAAACGCCTGTAACAATCTGACAATGGGTGCCAGTGAGAGAGCGGTATATATAGTGAGACTGATGAGTGCAGCAGGTGAAAGTGATGAGTCCCATAATCAGTGGCCACGCCTCCCACACAACCTCACAAGACACAAAGAAGGAGACAATGAATTCATGAACCGTGACAGTACCCCTCCCCCTAGGAGCGCCTCCTGGAGCTCCCAGGAGGACCTACCTGTCGATTGTAATCATCGATAAGGGAGTGATCCAGTATGTCCCTAGCAGGAACCCAACTTCTCTCCTCCGGACCGTAACCTTCCCAGTCCACCAAGTACTGGAATCCGCGTCCCCTCCGTCTAGCGTCCAGAATACGATTGACCGTATAAGTTGGTTCCCCATCTACGAGTCGCGGCGGGGGGGGAACCGGGGTAGGCGGATTAATAGGAGCATGAAAAACAGGTTTTAATTTGGAAACATGAAACACGGGGTGAATTCTCCCGTACGCGGGAGGTAGTTTGAGGCGGACTGTCACCGGGCTAAGAATCTTGGTGACAGTAAACGGGCCAATGAATTTAGGAGCTAACTTATTACTCACGGAGCGGAGAGGAATGTTCTTAGAAGAAAGCCACACTTTTTGACCCACGACGTAGACGGGAGGCTTAGACCGGTGGCGATCGGCTTGGGCCTTGGTGCGTCTACCCACCCGGAGCAGAGTCTCACGGGCTCTACTCCAAGTGTCTCGACACCTCTGGACGAAGGCGTGCGTGGAGGGGACCGCGACCTCGGATTCCAGACTGGGAAAGATAGGTGGCTGGTACCCTAAACTACATTCAAAAGGCGAAAGGCCCGTACCTGACACTGGTAATGAATTATGTGCGTACTCAATCCATGAGATGAGTTGACTCCAGGAGGAAGGATTTCTGGAGGCCAAACATCGTAACCCTCTCTCAAGGTCCTGGTTGGCCCGCTCAGTCTGGCCATTGCTCTGAGGATGAAACCCCGAAGACAAACTAACCGTCGCCCCTAATAATTTACAAAATTCTCGCCAAAATTTGGACACGAACTGGGGTCCCCTGTCGGAAACCACGTCCATCGGAAGGCCATGTAAACGAAAGACGTGATCGACGACAGCTACCGCTGTCTCCTTGGCTGAGGGTAATTTGGGCAAGGGAACAAAATGTACCATCTTCGAGAATCGGTCCACGACGGTTAAAACAACCGTCTTGCCCTGGGAGGGCGGGAGGGCGGTGATAAAATCTAGAGCGATATGGGACCAGGGTCTCGAAGGGACAGACAGCGGTTGAAGGAGCCCATCGGGAGGGCGGTTCGATGTCTTCCCCATGGCACAGACTGAACAGGCCAAAACAAAATCTCGGATGTCACGAGCCATACCGGGCCACCAGAATCGTTGCTTAACCAAAAATTTGGTTCTATTAACTCCTGGATGACAAGCGACATTGGAGCAGTGTCCCCATCGAACAACGTCGGACCGAACTCCCTCCGGAACGAATAATCGGTTCGGTGGTCCACCGTGCGGAGGCGTTACCCCTTCTAAGGCCGTCCTGACCTTCGATTCGACCTCCCATACGAGTGTGGAGACTCTAAGTCTCTCAGGTAAAATGCACTCGGGAGTAGACGGGCGTTCGGAGCGGTCAAAAACGCGCGACAAAGCATCGGGTTTGATGTTTTTGGAACCCGGGCGGTACGAAAGAGAAAAGTCAAAACGTCCGAAAAAAAGGGACCACCGAGCCTGCCTGGAGTTGAGTCTCTTAGCAGATCTGATGTATTCCAGATTCTTATGGTCGGTCCAAACGATAAAAGGAACCCCCGAACCCTCTAGCCAATGACGCCACTCCTCCAATGCCAGTTTGACTGCCAACAGCTCTCTATTACCAATGTCATAATTGCGTTCGGCTGGCGACAAGCGATGAGAAAAAAACGCGCAAGGGTGCATCTTATCATCCGAGGAAGAGCGTTGGGATAGAACCGCTCCTACCCCCACCTCTGACGCGTCAACCTCCACCACAAACTGGCGTGATGGATCAGGGGTCACTAAAATGGGAGCCGAAACAAAGCGGCTCTTCAGGTTGGTAAATGCAGTCTCGGCTGCAACCGACCACCTGAACGCCGTTCGGGTGGAGGTCAAGGCAGTCAGAGGCGCGGCTAGCTGGCTGAAGTTGCGAATAAAACACCGATAAAAATTGGCGAACCCCAGAAACCTCTGTAGGGCCTTATGGGAATCCGGACTTGGCCAATCTATCACAGCCCTAACCTTATCGGGATCCATGCGCATTCCCTCGGACGAGATGATGTAACCTAAAAATGGTACCGACTGTGCATGAAACGCGCATTTCTCCGCCTTGACAAAAAGCCCATTCTCTAGCAACCTCTGTAACACTAGTCTGACGTGCTGGACATGTTCCTGGAGAGAAGAAGAAAAAATCAGTATGTCATCCAGGTAAACATAAAGAAACTGATCTACCATGTCTCCCAGCACGTCATTGACCAGTGTCTGGAAGACTGCGGGACAGTTGGACAGCCCGAAGGGCATGACCAAATATTCAAAGTGCCCCCTGGGGGTGTTAAATGCAGTCTTCCATTCATCCCCCTTCCTGATGCGCACCAAATGATAGGCATTGCGTAAATCCAATTTCGTGAATATGGATGCTCCCTGTAACCTCTCGAAAGCTGAAGACATCAACGGCAAAGGATAGGTATTCTTTACCGTGATGTTATTCAGCCCCCGGTAGTCAATGCAAGGTCGCAGAGAACCATCCTTTTTACCCACGAAAAAGAACCCCGCCCCCGCTGGAGAAGAGGAAGGACGGATGAACTTGGAAGCTAGAGAATCAGAAATGTATTTCTCCATGGCCTCCCTTTCAGGAGTAGAAAGTGAATATAACTTGCCCTTAGGCGGAGACTTGCCTGGAAGTAGATCTATAGCACAGTCATAGGGACGATGAGGAGGAAGAGAAGCAGCCCGGGACTTACTGAACACCTCCTTCAGGTCGAGGTACTCCTTGGGCACGTTAGATAAATCCACCGTCTCCTCCTGCAACACAGAACTAGACGTACACGAACGAGCAGACACAAGACAAGAGGCATAACACTGATTACTCCAGGATGTGATAGTATTATGTCCCCAGTCAACCCTGGGATTGTGTTTCTGTAACCAGGGATGACCGAGGACAACAGGTGCGTGAGGAGTGTCAGTGAGGAGGAATGTGATAGTTTCTGTGTGGTTCCCAGAAATGGTGAGTGTAATGTTTTCAGTGATGTGGGTGATGGTGGGTAAAGTCTGGCCATTGAGGGCGTGAACAGAGATGGTACTGGAAAGGGGGGTGACGGGAATCCTGAGTCGATGTGCCAGAGTCTGATCGATAAAATTACCCTCTGCTCCCGAATCCACGAGGGCTTGGCAGATGTGAAAACTGGCTGCCCACTGCAATCTTCCCGGAAGGAGAGTCGCGGACGAGGCTTTCTCTAACGCAGCTCCACCCGACAGTAACCTCCTTTCTACTGCCGGGCTCGATCTTTTACTGGACACTGGTTGAGGAAATGCCCCGCCGCACCACAGTAGAGACAGAGACCCCCCGCTCTGCGACGCTCTCTCTCTTCCCGGGAAAGCCGAGCTCTACCCACCTGCATGGGCTCGGGATCGTTGGTGGGGCTGACCGTGTAGGTGCCACTGGGCTCACGAAACTCAGATGTCCTCCGCATATGAGAGCGGGATTCCAGGCGTGAGTCAACTCGAAGTGCTAACGTCATCAGTCCATCGATATCCGTAGGTAAATCCAAGGCGTACACCTCTCGCTGTACACGGTCAGCCAGCCCATGCAGGAAACGGTCCCACTGCGCTTCCTTGTTCCAACCGCACTCAGCGGCCAGGGTACGAAAGTCGATGATGTAATCAGAAACGGGTCTGCTGCCTTGTTGCAGATCGGAAAGCTTGCGGGCCGCCTCGCGTCCCACGGCGGCTCGGTCAAAGACCCGTTTCATCTCCTCCGTGAGTGCGAGGAACGAGGAACAACACGGATGGCGATTCTCCCAAACCGCCGTTCCCCAGCGTGCCGCACGGCCCGTGAGCAGGTTGATTACCAACGCCACCTTGGAAGTCTCTGAAGCGAACGTGGTGGATTGCAGAGAAAAGAACAATGAACATCTTGTTAGAAATGATCTACAAAGATCGGGCTCACCAGCGTAGCGTTCGGGCGTCGGAATCCGGGGCTCGTGCGGGTTGATGTTAGCTGGTGGCTGGGGAAACGGCGGCGGTGGTGGGGGCGCAGTGGGAATCCGTAGCTGTTGAAGTTGGTTGGAGAGCTCGGACACCTGCTCCGCCATCGCCTGTAATGCCTGGGTGGTAGCAGTCGCCTGTTGCTCCTGGCGATCCATCCGCAGACTGTTCGCGTTGAGATACTCTTGTAATTCGTTCATCTTCGCTGGATCCATAATGGTCAGATTGTTCTGTCACGGCTGTAATGAGAGACAGAGAGGATCCAATAGCGAATCAAAAACAAGTTTATTGTTCCACAGGACGGCAAGCGTCAACAATAAACCAAGCTCAGATAACAGGTAAAGTGATAAAGAGACAGGCTCCAGGGTACAGGCAGGCGAGCTGCGGCGAAGGTCAGGTGCAGGCGGTCAGGCAGGCGATATGGCAGAGCAGGGACGCAGCGGACAACCAGAGGCCGAATCCTGGACCAGGAACAGAGATAATCCCCCAGGGGAACAGAAGCCGAAGCCAGCCACGCCAGAAACGCCTGTAACAATCTGACAATGGGTGCCAGTGAGAGAGCGGTATATATAGTGAGACTGATGAGTGCAGCAGGTGAAAGTGATGAGTCCCATAATCAGTGGCCACGCCTCCCACACAACCTCACAAGACACAAAGAAGGAGACAATGAATTCATGAACCGTGACAAATGCACTGCAGAGTTTAGCTCCAACCCTGATCAAACACATCTGAACATTTTAATCAATGTCTCCAGGATCATTAAAAAATCACAGGTAGGTGTGTTTGATCAGGGTTCTCTGGCCCTCCAGGGCAAGAGTTGAATAGCCCTGGTCTAGGGCTTTGTGGAGATTCCCCCATTATAGGAAATATTGGTGTTTTTATATAAATTAAGCTGTTCACTTTGAGGAGAAAATAGATGAAACAGATGATGTTTAGTAATTAAAACAATATATATATATATATATATATATATATATATATATATATATATATATATATATATATATATATATATATATATATATATATATATATATATATATATATATATATATATATATATATATATATATATATATATATTATAAAGAGAGAAAGAGAAAGAGAGCATGCAAAAATAAGGCAAAAAGTCTCAGCTGGTTTAGCTGGTTGAGCAGGTTTTGCGTTGAACATCAAGTTGCGACAGGACCAAGATTTTATACTGTAGGCTACACAAATACACAAAGTAGGCCTATCTTTAAAATCAACTGTTAAAGTTTGCTAATATATCAATTCATGTTTTTTTTTAGGAATATTACTAAGAAAAAATTCAAACAACATTCGACAGGCTTGTCTTTATAGTGTTAAATTTTGGCTTAGCCTATAAAGGTCTTTGAGACTTGTTTCCTTGTCATGATTAGCCAATAATTGACAACGCAAGACACATGGTCAGCCCAACTCAGATTTCTTTTTACAGAATTGTAATTTGTATTTAATGTACTCTTGGACGTATTTTCAGATAAATTTGCATCAAACTACTGTAGAATTTGACTGTGGCAGAGGGGGCGTGGTTCAGCGAGGTCTGCAGCGGGAAAGAGAGGCGGGAGAGGAGCGGTTGGACACAAACAACCAACACCTGTTTCTCGTTCTAGTAAGTGGCGCGGGGAGAGTACAAAAGACCCGAAGGGACGGAAGACAGGAGCTGTGTCTCATTTCAGAAGGCTGCGTCCTCCGGAGGTCGCATTTGAAGGGTGCATACGTCACAAGGCTGTCTCATTTCAAAAAAGTGAGTAGGACACTCCAAATGCGACCTTCGAATGCGTCCTTCTTTCACGGGATTTCGGAGTGTGCATGAGGTGTAGCCTTCGCGGCTGGAGATAACCCATAATTCTTTGCGTCGCCGTGAATTCGGACCGGAAATAGTAAACCATCGGGGAATCTTTGGAATACTCTTTTCAACATAGCCTACTACGATTTGGGACATACTAATTATATTTTCGAATACTATTTAGGATGGATAGTATGCGAATTGGGACGCAGGGCTAGTGATGGCCAAATGAGGCTTCTTGAACCACTGAGGCTTTCCAGCCCATTGGTTCACAAAAAGGTTCATTTACCTGAAGCCTCATGAAAGTGTGCTTCCTAGTGACACCTGCTGTGCAAAGCAATGCATCGCACACAAATCTATTCATCCTGAGCAACCAAATTGTCATAATGTGGGAACACCCTTTTTCTATTTGCTGTGTATTAATAAAGTATTTTACTCTTCTTGTATTAACCTATGTACACACAACTCACACAAACACACACACATCTTTGTGTTCAACTATTCAGTAGTTCTTTGGGTTAGTGATGACAGTGAATGCCAAGAATGATTGTAAATAAATTATTGTGAGTGCACTGCTGATTGGGAGTGCAATAGTGCAGTGCTTATGGGGCTGGAATTGTGGAACAGCAAACTGCAGGGATGGGAAAAGCCTTCCCTAATACAGTCTAGTCTTATAATAATATTATTAATAATAATAATAGCAATTTTATATATATATATATACTATATATACTGGGACTCGATTAAAAAAAATAATCTAATTAATTAGAGGCTTTGTAATTAATTAATCGTAATTAATCGCATTTTAATTGCATATAAATATTTGACCTGAGAACAATGAGAAGTAATTTTTCACATGTATTTTTAGTATACCATTGAATAATGACTGAATACATAAGCTTAATCAACAAAATATTGTTTATTTATTTCAGTCCAGCAGACCAGCGCAATGTTTGCCATTAAGTGTAGCAGAAGCATATTTGTGATATTTGAGGCTCGATGTGCTGCGGTGATACGCAGATTCCTTGTTGTATAGCTTGCTCACAACCACGCTCTTGTCGACGCTTCCATTCTTTCGTTTTTTAAAACAAAACGTCCCATCCACAGGGTCAAGCAAAGCGGTCTCGTCAGCTTCTTCGTTCATGGTTTGTTGTTGTGGTTGTCGTGGCTCCGGAGCGCTGGTTGGTGTTCCAGTATAATCGGTCCGTCGAAACTCATTCATTGAAAAACGTTCCGCGGTGCAAAAATAAGGGTGCGTCCGAAATCGCGTACTATGTGAGTAGGTACTACATTTGAATTAGAACGTACTTCGCGACCGTTAAAAAAGTACGTTCTATATAGTATGAATACGGGTAGTATGAATGGAGTCGGACGTACTACATGCGCCATGATGGAATTGTCACGTGATAGACGCCGTCATGACAGCGCGGAGATTTAAAGAGCCCATTCCACCGACTGCACACATTCGCCAGCGATGTTTTTAGATCTGCTTCGCTTTTATCTGCGTTTTTACATCGTTCGAGCTTACAATCCAGAGGAGGCGTCGGTCAGCTCCTCGCAGGTCACGCCTACGTCGAGAGCTTGTGCGGAATTTCTCAAATAATGCAAGTATTATAATGTATTTAGCTTTTAAATATTACCTCAGAAACAAATGTGTGTGCGTGTCTCTATTAATGGAGCTACAGTGGTCCCTAGAGGCGACACCCACCAACCACTGGCACAACGGCTTAGGCTGAGTGTGAATTTGTGTGCCAAACATTTGAAATTATAGTTACATATCACATATTTGAGCTTCATGTTTTACAAATTATTTACTTCAAGAGTAAATCCAAAAATTACCGAGATCGTAGTCTTCATCTTGTACACACTTTAAAAGAAACATATAACTTTAACGTTATTGAACTATTTTAAAGTGATGCCCTATAAATGAGATACTAGTTATCAAAGTCCTTTTAGATCTTTTTGAAACCTGTGAAAGTTACCTTACCGAAGCTGCTTAAGCTAAACTTCTTTCCTCGTGATGACACTATAATAAAAAAAACATTTTAATACCTTTCCTTTTGGTGGTGTTTAACGCATGTACGGCAAAATTATGTGATTTTATTTTAAGCTTTGTATCCTACGAATCCATTTGAAAGTTAAATACACAAAAATAAAGCAAATACATTTTAATGGTGTCTGGAGTGTTTTTTTCTCTATAGTGCAGCACTCGTATTCAGAGTAAGACAGCATATTTTTCAGATAGACGTGCAATTAGCTCGTTTCAAAAACCAGCAACACATACAGAACGCTTTAAAAAAATACTCAAGGCCATATATTAGCAATTTACCACTGACAATATAGCTACTGTAAATCCCTAGGAATTAAGTGTTTTGTAATATAACTTGCTAAACAGCATGACGGTGAATTTACAAACAAATGAAAGGAGACACTGTATCATTTGATTTCTTTATTATCATCATTGTTTAGCAATTATTTCTAGTAGCCGAAGGAATCTTTTCTTTCTCTCACTTCTTGGTTAAAACACGGGTGGGTGTTCATCAGCCCCTGCAAAATCAACACAGAGATTAACATGTGATGAACCATGGTCAGTTTATTAATGCTAACGGTACATGGACAAGCTGAGGTAATTTAAACTTGTTAACAGCAGTTTGCTGTGTAACCAACAACATTTTGATAATATCAACACTGGTAAAGGAGAAATACATCGTTTTAATTTACTGAAGTTGTGTAATTATCTCATTAAACTGCTAAACAACGAACGTCTTTGTTTTGTGAAAACAGTGCTATCGGTAGCTGATTTACATTAGTCTACTAATAATGATAAAACTATAATTTTTCTGAATTGGCTGAAAAAGGACACCCTTTACATCATATAAACTTCTAACAAAACAGTCGTTTACTTATATGATGTTAAACAAATACAATTTAACCACAAATAAACAAAAAATTGTTTATAAAGTACTTACACTTGAAAACAGCTGCATCTCCGTTTTCCGCCATTTTCAAATATAACGCCAGCTCCTCTCTCCCGTGGCATCATGGGATAGTAAAGTGTCCATCGTATGCGCACTTCATAATCTCGCCGGAAGTAGTATGCCATCCGGGTACTTTTCGCATACTGTTTTTCGAATTCTATGAATTCGGACATACTACTCTGCTCGCGTACTGTTTTTCGCATACTATATAGTATGGAAGTACGCGATTTCGGACGCAACCTAAGTGTTGTTAATTTTTTTTTTTTTTTTTTTTTTTTTTTTGCGTAATTAATTAACGCGTTAAAGTCACGTAATTAATTAATCTTAATTAACGCGTTAAAGTCCCGGCCCTAATATATATATATATATATATATATATATATATATATATATATATATATATATATATATATATATATATATATATATATATATAATATATATAATAATAATAATAATTACGTAGTATAGGTATTACAACTAGATATAGGCTAATTTACTCTAATAATCTACTAAACTAAGTATAATGTAATATAATATATAATACAAGCTATGATATATAATGATATCACTACTACATACGACCAACACCTCAACACCAATGCAAATGCCTACTGCAAACCCCACAAGAGCCGCGAGGTTTCGAACCACTTTTATCCGAAAGCGATACTCAGAATGAAGCAATGACGTATTCA
This sequence comes from Pseudorasbora parva, assembly GCF_024679245.1. Classification (NCBI taxonomy): domain Eukaryota; kingdom Metazoa; phylum Chordata; class Actinopteri; order Cypriniformes; family Gobionidae; genus Pseudorasbora; species Pseudorasbora parva. The sequence goes on along the minus strand of NC_090172.1, from coordinate 6,913,806 downwards.
CCAGAAAACGAGGCCTCGTTTGTCATCATCACGTGATTTTCACGGAAACGATACAAGCCTCGAATCGGGGCTTCATCTGGAACGCCCCTTTTTGCTCGACACAAGCTCCGGAGCCTCGCTTCAGATGTCCCATCACTATTAACAACCGTCATATATATTTTTTTATATTATATGAAAAATCTGCACCACTGCCAGATATACATGCGAGCCTAGGTGTGGTGTTTAAAATGTAAGTTCAAGCTTGTTTTAGTTTTTTTAAGCTCTATTACCTCAAACAGATAGTTGTGGTTAACAGGATTACAATGCTTTAGTGCTTTTTAAACATTTAGAACAGTGCATTGCTGTCAAGACAAGAAACATTTCATAGTAATTTTCAAGTTATAAATAATTTTCATTCATATAAACTTGTGAGTGCGCAACGAGGCTGAATGTGTTGGATAGCAACGTGATACTTCCTGCCTGTGTGTCCTACAAAGGATGTCTCGTTTAATTCTGTTTGAGGACACTTCGTATACTGCATCCTACACAGGACGTGTCCTCCGGAGGATGCAGCCTTCGAAATTTAACGAAATGAGACACAGCTAGGGAGAGAGAGAAGGACTACTGACGTGACACCCTGAGTTCCCGGATGCCAGTAACCCGGAAGTGTTTACAACGAATCCTTGAGTTTTGAGATTGCACTGTGGTGCCTTGAGAAAATACCTTTGAGTTAAGAGAATAAACACATAAGTAGTCCAACCGACCCCTGTGTCCTCTTCCTTCCCACACACAAACCTCTACATTGACCAATCGCAAAGTTATCAACAACTAAAGATATTGGAAGTGTCATTTAGTGCTCCCACACCCTTTACCCTTGGTCATAAAGTTTTGACTTAAGATATACACAAATCATAGCCTAGAAATCTAGATGCACCCTAGCGGCAGCAAATTTAATTTGCCCGCAAGTGTCGTCTAGGCACTCTCAATACCATTCTGAGCTGTGTTCCTCATAATCTGGACGGCCCAATCACATCATGTATAGAGTCGGCGGGCGGGGCCATAATGACGACGGCCGAGTTGCGTTTCCGTGCTTCTAGTTAACACAGAAACTGGCGAACGGCGTTCGAATTAGCTCTGACCGCGACTCTGGAAGACTTGGAGTTAAGCTTTTCTCTGAGAAAAGAACAAAGAATGGCACTGAAGTCATTCTTAAAAAGGGAAGATGTGTTCGGAGTTTAGCCGACCGGATACGGCGAATGTTTAATCTATCAGCGAGCTCTGTTTAACCTTCGTTGCTCTGGTTGGTGGTAGCGTTATCCTATCGCATGCAGAGGGAGTTTGAAAGACAACCGTTTATCCGCCCCTCGGATTGAGATTGTCTATGGTGAGTTTCCAGACCAAACATCTTGATGTGGGTCTGGCTTGTCAGGCTACACAAATCAGGGATATAATTATGACCTAATATTCCTAATATTATGGTCCCCCTTTTGCTGCCCAATCAGCCCTGACCCATCGAGACATGGACTCCACAAGGTGTGCTGTGGTGTCTGGCACTGGTGATGGTCTGATTTCAAAACACCGCTTCCCAAAGATTCGAAGCATTATGAATCAGTGTATTGATTCATGATTCAGATCACGTGTCAAACCGCTGAAATCACATGACTTTGGCGATCTGAACCGCTGATTCGATACACTGGTTCATTAAGCTCCGAGGCTTTACGAAGCTGTGTTTTGAAATCGGCCATCATATAAGTCGTTTTTTTTTTTTTATAAATTTTTTTGCGCACAAAAACTATTCTCGTCGCTTCATAAAATTATTGTAGAACCACTGTAGGCAGATTTGTAGCTTTGTAACGATATTGAATGACATGAAGGTAAGTAATTCATGACAGAATTTTCATTTTTGGGTGAACTTTTAAGTCCTGTAAGTTGCGAGGTGGGATCTCCATGAATTTGAGGTTTTTTTTCAGCACATCCCACAGATGCTCAATTGGATTGATATCTGGGGAATTTGGAGGCCAAGTAACACCTCAAACTCATTTTGCTCCTCAAATCATTCCTGAACCGTTTTTGCTTTGTGGCAGGCAGAACCTCCAGGGAATACAGTTTCCATAAAGGGGTGTACATGGTCTGCAACAATGCTTACATGTCAAAGTAACATCCACATGGATGGCTGGGCACAAGGTTTCCCAGCAGAACATTGCCCAAAGCATCACACTGCTTCCAGCTTGCCTTCTTCCCAAAGTGCATCCTAGTGCCATCCATGTGTTCCTCAGGTAAGCAGCGCACACGCACCTGAACATCCACATGATGTAAAAGAAAACGCGATTCAGGTGGCGACCAGGCCACCTTCCATTGGATCAGACAATGACAGGAGCACATGCATTTTTTTATTATTATATACTTTGGACCGGTACTGTGAATAAAAAGAAAAAGAATCAGTGGCATCATTTGACATCTTTCATTTCGCAGAACTGATCAAGTTTCTGGTAAACATCCCCTCAACATCGTTAACCTTGTTGCTCCACTTGAGATCAGTGTCTCCCTGGACCCTCGGTCATTCTCACGCCTCTGACCCTGCAGCCCTGAAGATGTGTGTCAAGATCAGCTCACTGTAGGCCAATTGACTCGAAAATGAGTAAGTGTTGAAGACGGACCTCTAACTACATACTAATATGCCCAGTTATCCTGATGTCTTTCTATGCAGCTGTCACTTTCACTTCCTTTTCGTATAAGTTCTCTGTTTTTGCTGAGTCTAATATATCATTTAGGTTATGGAAAATGCATAATTATCCATGTATTCTGTTAAATTGCATCTTTATGTAACAGAATACTATGTAATGACCAAAAAAATTAAACTAATAATAATTCTGAGATTGCTAAAGACAGCAATTAATGGAATTAACATCGCATTGCATCAGCATTGGTGCTGCATGACATTTAAGTGTTATTTAGTTCCTTCCTATTCTACATTTATGATGAATATGTCTTTCTTGTGACATTCAAATTTGGCTTGACGAATCACATTGTCATTTTAGTGGAACAAATACACACAACAGATTTGGCCTTATGTAATAAGCCTGGCGAGCTGACTTGACTGCGTTTTTTCCTCTCTGTGAAATCAGGAAGTATTAACCGGCCCGAGGTATCTCTATTTATTGAGAGTAATAGGGTTTGACAGATTATGTGAAAATTTATGAACTTTATGTGTGGGTTTTTGACACCCATCTTTGGGCATTTTGACTTCAGCAGGATGTAATTGTCCTGATGTGTGAAAGATCATAAAATCATGCTGGCCATCTGAAACTCTAAAAAAAGCAGTGCAATTCAACCTTAGGAGGCAGTCCTCTGCATGGCATAGAAATCATTGCGAAATCGTCAGACAGAGAATGACAGACATTTTTGTGCTCTTTAGTGTTTTGTTATAATTTCATCATTGTAGGTAATAATTTAATTCTAATAGGATCAACCTGACAACCATAATTACAATTAATAACAACCATATAAACTCACTGAAACCAGTTAAAATTTTTGGTAACACTTTGTTTTGATAGTCCCCTTTGAACAGTGTCGACTGTAAGTAACTTTGCAACTACACGTCAATTAACTCTCATTAGAGTATTAGTAGACTGTCTGCTTAATATCTGTTAACTCTTTATTGTGCTGCTCCTCCAACATTCTATTGACTATAAGTATTTTTGTAAATACATCTTATGCTAACCCAGTCTATTAATACTAACACTCTAATGAGAGTTAGTAGACATGTAGGTGCAAAGTTACTTGTATTCAACAATGTATAAAAGGGACCATTAAAATAAAGTGAAACCATTTGTGTGTGTGTGTGTGTGTGTGTGTGTGGGTGTGTGTGTGTGTGTGGGGGGGTGTGTGTGTGTGTGTGTGGCCTGGTAATCCCTACGTTATGGGGACAAAATGTCCCCACAAAGATGGCAATATCCGAAATCCTTATCCTTGTGGGGACATTTTTAGGTCCCCATGAGGAAAACATCTTATAAATCGCCCAGAAGGAGTTTTTTTGAGAAAGTAAAAATGCAGAATGTTTCCTGTGATGGGTAGGTTTAGGGGTAGGGGCAGTGTAAGGGGATAGGATGTACAGTTTGTACAGTATGAAATCCTTTACGCCTATGGAAAGTCCCCATAAAACATGGAAACACGACGTGTGTGTGTGTGTGTTAGTGTGTGTGTCTTTATCCCAAGTTCAAGTGCGACAAAAGGTCTCCTGAGGTCTTAACAATTTATTTCAGGTCAAAATGAGCATATATGTTTAAATGAACTCATTTTTGTCTTATTGTATAAACTAATTGCAAAAGGTTTTCCTAATTTAATTGTTCCCTGGACAAACCTTTTTCACTGTTCAAAAGATATTCAATAAATGTCTTTTGCCAGTATATCCAGTTAAGATGATTTATTATCAAAGTTCTTTAGGAAGTAATTAATCTCTGACCTCTGCGGATGATGGTAGCCTTTCAGTTGGAGTGTTGGTCCCAGTTCTAATACTAGATGATGCAAATCTGCCAATGTCATCTTTCCCCAGCAACTGCACATAAAGTGCCATCTGCTGTGTGGAGTATCAGATTGGAAGAACATTTCTTTGATACTTCTGCTTAGTCATGAAATAAAAAAAACTTACTATCTTCTCTGCAGTGACTCACTCTTCCTTCTCACCACAATATGTTCTCATGTTAACCTTCCTCTCAGGCTGTCTCTCTACACAAGTTTGATCTGGCAATCGACAGACTTGCACAAGGCTTTAAGTGCCCTTAGAAATACATTGAGGAGGCACATATAGATAAGGCTGAAAACACACAGCCACTCCATCATAATTAACTGCATATAAGCAGTTATTTAAAAATAGCCGTCTTTGCCCTTTCATGCGCTCAGTATGCTGGAATATTGGGATAGTGATGGTTCATATAACGAGTGAACCAGCAGCAAATGAAAAAGCACAGCATTTTAACAGATGAATCATCTGCTGCAATTAGGATAAAGAATTAGAATGTAAGGTGGAAATGAAAATGTTATGCCTCACAGGGTCTGTTCATTTTCTCTGTACAAGGGACAAAACCCTAACATAGGCTAAAAATCTTTGGTGGTCTTTTAATAATAAGACCTGAGAGTCTCAAAAAGAGACGTGCTCTCTGTTATTACCAGGATGTAAATTAAGGAAAGAGAGAATTACAGACAATAGAGAAGAAATTATTCATTAGGATTCACAAAGAGGTGGAGCACTTATTACATCAGAGAATTTTCAACAGTTTTTTCTTCTTTTCTGGTTTTACCTTTCTTTGACAAAGATTTTGACTGAAATGGACTTTACAGAAGTGTCTACAGATATAAGACTGTATTGTGATCTAATTATTTATTAAATTGATGTACACTGGTCAGGCATAACATTATGACCACTGACAGGTGAAGTGAATAACACTGATTATCTCTTTATCATGGCAACTGTTGGTGGTATATATTAGGCAGCAAGTTAATGTTTTGTCCTTGAAGTTGATGTGTTAGAAGCAGGACAAATATGCGAGCATAAGATTTGACAAGGGCTAAATTGTGATGGCTAGACGACTGGGTCAGAGCATTTCCAAAACTGCAGCTCTTGTGGGATGGTCTAGGTCTACCGTGGTCTACAGTATCTATTAATGTGGTCCAAGGAAGGAACAGTGGAGAACTGACGACAGGGTCATGGACGGCCAAGGCTCATTGATGCATGTGGAGGGCGAAGGCTGACCCATGTGGTCCGATCAAACAGACAAAATACTGTAGCTCAAATTGCTCGAGAAGTTAATGCTGGTTCTGATAGAAAGGTGTCAGAATACACAGTGCATCACAGTTTATTGCGCATGGGCCTGCCTAGCTGCAGACCAGTCAGGGTGCCCATGCTGACCCCTAGCCACCACCGAAAGCTCCAACATTGGGCACATGAGTATCAGAACTGGAGCACACAGTAATGGAAGGTGGCCTGGTCTTATGAATCCTTTTTTCCTATCCATCACATGGCACGTGTGCGTCGCCTACCTGGGGGATACATCGCACCAGGATGCACTATGGGAAGAAGGCAAGCCACAGAGGCAGTGTGATGCTTTGGGCCCAAAAATATATATCGAACAGCAAGGACCTGGGGGCAAAGGTAAGGGATCCAGCATGTACATACATCCGGGCAGCATTAACATCAGCTTCCCTTCGCTGGTCCTCAGCACCCAAACCCAGTGTTACCTTCAGCCTAGTGAGAGCTCCATCTCCTGTCTCCATCCAGAGCCCAGAGACATTCCCTGTCTCCGTTGAAAGTCTAGAGAAGGCTTCAGCCTGTGACAAAAATCCAACGAAAGCTCCAGTCGTGATGAAAGTCCAGACAGGGGTCCTGTTTCCAGTCCAATGAGCACTCTGCCTCCAGTCTCCAGTCCAGTGTCGACCCCGCCTCCTGTCTCCAGTCCAGTGTGGAGTCCGCCTCCTGTCTCCAGTCCAGTGAGAACGCCACCTCCTGTCAACAGTCCAGTGTGGACTTCGCCTCCTGTCACGGGTCCATTGAGAACGCCGCCTACTGTCACATCTTTCAGGAAGGGACTTAATGTCACATGCTTGTTTGTTTTGTTGTCATCCTCTTCCATGTCACATGTTCCTTTCTTGTAGTTTTCCCGCCACTCGTCTGTTGTCATGGTCACCGTCACCCTTAGTTCATTATGTCTCAGCTGTGTGTTGTCAGCCTAATTTGTGTTCTCTATTTAAGTTCTACCAGTTCTGTCACTCCTTGTCTGGTATTGTATGTCTTACATTGTATTATGGTATGTGTACCTGTTGAGCAGTGAAGTAGCGGAATGGCAGGGTAATGCAGATAACCAATGGGTAATACTCAATGTCTGTGCAGGAAAAAACAGGAGGACGGAACGCTGGAGCCAGGGAGATGATGGACACAAAGACTAGGAGACACACTGGAGAACGGGATGGCCGGTAGGTAAATCAGGAGAGTCCTTGAGGTGAGTATACTGGTGGTAATACTAACGTGACCGGACAGCGAATGTGAGTGTGTGTGGTTTAAGTGCAGGCAGTGATGAGGTGATGATGAGCTGCAGTTGTGGGTGATCAGAACTCTGGTGAAGCAGGGCATGGCGGTTGGGAATGGGTGGATCCTGGCAAGCTTGTGACACTATATAGAACATTTTCTTCTAAGAGTGTAAATGAGTAGATCATTAAATACAGTTGTGGTGTGACAGGCAGCGGGGCGAGGGACCGCGAGAGCGGGCCGGTGATTAATGTTCACGAGTGCCAGCTGCGTGGCACACCGGTCTCGTCTCGCGGCCATGTGACGGGAGCATATAAGGAGGAGCAAGAGCTGCGGAAGACGAGAGAGGACCAGGCCTGGAATTTATGTTTAGTTTTGTTTATGTGTTTGTGGGCAGTCGTCCGTGAGGGGCTGCCCACGTTTTATTTTGTGTGTTCCCGGGCAGTCGTCCGTGAGGGGCTGCCCGCGGTTTTACTTTGTGTGTTCGCGGGCAGTCGTCCGTGAGGGGCTGCCCGCGGTTTTACTTTGTGTGTTCGCGGGCAGTCGTCCGTGAGGGGCTGCCCGCGGTTTTACTTTCGTTTTGTTTATTTATTTTGAGTTAATAAATGTTGTTAAACGTTCGCCGGTTCCCGCCTCCTTCCTTCCCATCTACGAACATTGTTACAACAGTTCTGAGATCTTTTTATGACAATTTTTATATCAGTAGGGGACATGTGTATGATCTGATCTAGGGCCCAACGATCATACAGTAAGTAAGAGGCCCAGTAAGAGCCTGCAACTCTAAATCAGAGCTGAGTTTCCTCTTTACCACCTAAAGCGAAAGACCTAGCAGGATTGTCAACGCAGTAAAAGTACTACAAGTGGCTTTGGACGAAAAACCTCTGCTAAGAACCTAAATATTTAGGTCAGTAGATATGAACTCTTTTCTTATTATTTTTAACAAAAAGCTGAGCCTAAAGATGTAAGACTAAAATGTACGTAAGTAATTGTTGTATTGCTTGTTTCTGCTCCTTTTATGCCTGTGTGCTTCAGATGATGTATGATTACTTTCATAAAGTATGAAAATTTCATCAATGGCGGGAGAAAGGGTTAAAGGTGTCATGAACTGGCTTTTACATTTTTTTATACTGTTATCTGAGGTTAACTTATGACGTCTGTGTGGTTTTTACATTCAAAAACATCATAATGAATAAGTAATAGGCTATTTTCTACCCTGTTTTTAAGACTCTCTCATGCAACACTCGGTTTTTATGCACGTGCCGCACTGAAGACTTAAAAGTAAATGCCTACGGATAGGATTGAATAAGATTTGCTTATTTAATGAGCTTCAGCTCCCCTGTCAGTTCACGTGGGGGCTTGTTTTGAAAGCATGTGGAGAAACGGCAACTGGAATGAACTACCCACAGGGCTCGCAAAACGTCTTTATCAAGCAAACACAATTTATCACTTATCCACCCGCAATTGATTGGAATGTTATTTTTTTATTACTTGGCTCACTCAATCGGTGAATATTAGAAACACACACACACACACACACACACACACACACACACACACACACACACACACACACACACACACACACACACACACACACACACACACACACACACACACACACCAAGTGCATTGCATACAGCATGATAAAACGTCCATGATTGTATTTTTCCTTCAAATAATCAAGAGTGAACAACACACATCAAGCAAGGAATGTTATTTCACTATTTAAAATATTTTTGGCACTCCGAGAAAACACATTTCCAAGCCCTGGCCCTCTCTTGTTCACAAACGAATCCGAGGTGAAATGAAGGAACACGTGCAAAGTCTTGCCCACGTGAGCTGGATATTAATTAAAAATAAAGTACATCTATGCATTCATAATATTGGAATCTGAATGAAGCGAAGCTCTATGTAGGCCGATGTCATGCAGGCACGAGTCGGTGGGCGGAGCTACAGAATCAGGCGTTGTTTCACCACACGATGACGTCAAGGTGTGGCATATTCTGAGATTGAGCATATGCTGGTCCTGGTGTCAATAAAAGCTTTTCTTTGACTAACAAGGAAGTTTTCAGCTCCGAAATTTACAGAATATTCTTATATTACCATGACCTTTTATATATCAAAATCTCAAGGGAAAGTTGATTCCTCAATTCATCACCCCTTTAACATGTGTTCTACAATAATAGGTAAAATAAACATTATGCAATTTCCTACGTTTTTCTGCCAATAGTCAATAAATTAGACACACTATTCCTTCAAATTTATGCATTCTCTCTAAAACCCTGCCCAATTAAATATTTTTCTTATTGGCTACATTTTGTACAAAAATGTTTGAGAAATTCCCTAAAATGAGATAAGCAGTCAAAAGTGTGTATTCATACTACAGTGTGTAAAGACCTTTATCTGTTCTTTTACTTCATTAAAGGAAACCAATTTTAAAGAGAGTACAAATCAAGAGTTATGCAACACCCATATTAAGCTTTTGCTTGATATGTCAGTTCCCTTCTTGAATAGTAATTGTCTGTCATTACGCTAAAGCACCATAAAAACATCACCATGGAAACCAGCATAGAATAAAGGTGGACATTTTTTTGTAAAAAAGGCATTGGCCTGGCTTGCTACACAATGTTTCATTCAAAGATACAAAAAAAATGTTGATAGACGAAAGAAATGTGACCTGCTCAATTATTTTGTGTCACTATGACCTAGAAACACATTTTAAGCTTTATGCACTGAAGTATTTAAATGATTATATTTCAGCAATAGAGCAGAAACATAATATTATCACTAGAAGTTGATCAGACTACTTAAAAACATAACTTAGATAGCATTTACTTAGATAACATTTCATAAATAAGTTCATTAATAAATATGATGTTTTGAATTATGTTAGAGGTTCATTAAATTCTGGAAAATATAAATAAATTGATAGTTCACACAAAAGTCATTAATTACTCACCCTCATGTTTCCAACCTGTAAGACTTTTGCTCATCTTCAGAACACGAATGAAGATCGTCCCCGGTTACGAATGTAACCTTAGTTCCCTGAGAACAGGGAACGAGACGCTGCGTCAGCTGACGCTATGGGGAACGCCTCCAGCGTGACCGGTGTCTGAGCTACTATCAAACCACAGCAATCCTATTGACCGGCGACGGCCTATGATGTCATCAAGGTGCGACCAGGAAGTATATAAGGGCGCCTTGCAAACATGACACCAGCTTCTTCGTCTGAAGGGACTGTTCGCAGGCAGGCCCCGAGGCATGGCAAAAGTGACGCAGCGTCTCGTTCCCTGTTCTCAGGGAACTAAGGTTACATTCGTAACCGGGGACGTTCCCTTTCGAAAGGGAACTCGAGCTGCGTCAGCTGACGCTATGGGGAACGATATACCCACGCCGCCATGCCGAGGGGAGTGCATGCCTACTGGCAGTGACAACTGTCAGGACAAGCAAATTCAACTGAAATGCCTGAACCACTCCCCCTCTGGTCACATTAGGCTGTCAGTGACAGCATTCCCTACGGTCATAGCCCGAGCTGTGGCCTTGGGGCACCTTCATGTACCCTACCCCGGCCGCTCAAAGGCCTGGAACCAACCTGTTCGACAGAAGGGGTTCCTTTAAGGGAATGTGGCTAGGGGACCCGAGGGCGCCCCAGCCAGTCACTATTCGGGAAGAACTTCACCGAATGCCACCAGGGAGGCTTGACCTGGCGTCACTATGCGGGACGCTTCCGTCTGCCAGCCCAGTCTGTTAACAACAGAGCCTCTGGAAACTCGCCTCTGGAGAGGCATCAAGCTGAGGGACTGCGAACTGGCAGTGTCCGCCTCAGGCCGGAACTCAGAGACGGGCTATCCTGGAGAACAGCGCTCAGCGTAGTGCTTTCCCACCCTTGCTAGCGAGGGGAGTCAGCTGCTCGATCCTAGGATCTACCGAGCACATACATTACAGGGGTGCTCAGGAGGCCTGAGAAGGCCTACAGGCTGATCTCACAGGGAGGCCCCGAGGGGCCTACGACCAACTGACCAGGCCCAGGCGGCCGTAAGCTCACAGACAACCCTCCTAAGAGGGGAGCTCTTAAGCCTGCCTGGTAGGTACCATGCTGTAGGCAACCTATGCAAGTCCCTGTCCTGTAAGGACCGCATAGCAGCAGTGTAAACTCGTCGTGCTAGAGTATGCGCCCGCCATCAGGTGCTGCCGGCTAGGACCGAAGCCTGATGGCAGGAACCACTAGCTGTCAGCTTGAGCCAGTTATGTGTCTCCGTCCAAGGAACTCATTCCCCCTGGGAGGCCCCGCAGGGCCTACTACTTGCCAGGCTACTCGTAGCTGGCACTGAGACCAGGGAACGACCTCAGGGAGGCCTGGTGAGGCCTGCTACCTGATAGCAGATCATGCTAGCCGCCCTGGCTAGCAACCATGCTCACTGTCATAGGAACCGGGAACCGGGGCTCACCCTCCGGGAGGCCTAGCGAGGCCTAATCCCTGTCACCCAGTGGCCGAGGCCCTGGACCACCCCCTCAGGGGAAGCCAGATGAGGCCTGCTGCAACCCAGCAGGCCCTCCGGGAGGCCTGGTGAGGCCTGCTACCTGCCATCTGGTGACTGGAGCCCAGGAACTGTTATCCAGCGCTAGTTCCCTGGAGTACCCCCTCAGGGGAAGCCAGATGAGGCCTGCTGCATCCCAGCAGGCCCTCAGGGAGGCCCCGCGAGGCCTACTACCTATCATCCAGTGACTGAAGCCCAGGAACGACCCCTTGGGGGAAGCCAGACGAGGCTTACTGCTACCACAGCAGGCCCTCAGGGAGGCCTGGTGAGGCCTACTACCTGCCGTCTAACACCTGAAGCACGGGAATACCCCCTCAAGGGAAGCCCGGCAAGGCCTGCTGCACCCCAGGAGGCCCTCAGGGAGGCCTAGGGAGGCCTACTAACTGGGCTTGTAGCCATGCCAGCGACGAATGCTCGCTGGCAGGTCGGATGAATGCTGGCCGCTCCAAGTCGGGCTGACAGTGGCTGTCTGCTTGGCTGACGAAGACCTAGACATCCAGTTACCACCTGGGGAATCACCCCAGGGAGGCCATGATGGTCCTGCTTGTCGACGAGGTACTGCTGAAGCCGACATCGTCGGGGATATTCCTCCCAGGCGCACATTGGCCCGATGTCGCGACTCACCCGCAAGGAGGCCTGCTGAGGCCTCCTGCTCAGAGTCCACTGCCAGGACTGCCCAAGCTGGCTGCTCACAGCCAGCTGGTAGCCCATGCCTCTCCCGGGGCTGGCTTCATCCCGGAGGCTCACGGGGTCCTCCATGCGATGACGCAGTCCCATCCGGCAGTGCCTACAGACATAGCCTAAACACATTGCCAAAAGCAGTGTACTCAGCAGAAAGTACCTAGACCCTCAAAGCGAGGGGAGTACAACTTACGTCACCTGCGTCAGGGCGGCCGCTCTTCCTTCATGCAGCGGCCTACCGTTCACGCTAGGGCGTCAGCCATGGCAATGCTTCGGCTTCCAGGGGAGCATCCGACCGAACCATTACGAAGCACGCAGGTTGCGAGTGCAGCTCAACCCGAGCCCTAAAAGGTGGAGCAGAAGACACAGAGCAGAGGGCAAAAAAATATTCACAAATATGCTACCCACCGGCCCAACATCCTCCAGGATGGGGCCAGGGGCCGCCAGAAGGTGGCAGCCACAACAAGCTCTGGAAAGCGGGGTTTTCGCAAAAATAGCCCACCTGCGTACAAGCGTGGGACGCCAAACCCCGCCCCACGACCACTGGCTAAGTCGCTGTTCATTCTGCTTCACACCAACCTGCATTACTAAAAACCCCAAAACGCAGAGAAGGGGGCGGGCCTTGGCCGGACGACTCTAATGTAAGAGGAGGCTGACTAGGGATGCGAAAGAAAATGCCCTGCAATATTCAAACCGAGGGCCTCGGGCGATAATTACTTTCCTTCTTTGGAAAGAAATGCCCCCCATCCCGCAAAAGCCTAGGCCAACCGATGCAGTGGCCCGGAGAGGGCCAGCCTACATAAGAGTATTATACGCGGCTCGGGGAAGCGAAAAAACCTCAATAATACTCCGTCTAAGCCCTGCGAGGCTAGACATAAATCTGTAGTTCGTGCGTAAGCCTAAACTCACCCTCCCGTCTATGAAATTCCACGAGGGGCATCGTTGACCGCTTTACCCTGGGGTGGCTAAGAGCTTCCTGTTTGACTAGGAGAGCACACTCGCCTAAAACAACAGCACATTCCTACAAGAATGAGCGGTTGCCTCAATACTGCTTCATCACACAGAGAGAAGGCAAAAAAACTGTTCGCACAGCTGTACATACAATGGCGGCTATTCTCTCCTAGCAAAGCTAGCTCTAGACATACCACATAACGGCATCTAAAAAATCGTTCTAGCCACCGGACAGGGGAACTACAGGGCCCTATGGTGTCCTCCATCGATACCATGATCCCCAAACCCTTGGCGGGGAGCATGAAGTCTCACACAACATAAATAATAAATGTTTCCCTCGCAAGGGGGACTTACCAGCTCGCCTCCTGCGCGACGATATCCACACATAAGTTTTACTCACAGTATGCATGTTTGGGAGCGCAACCGCCTGAGGGTGCGCTTCTCACAGCCCAGCCAGGCGGGGTCTAGAGTATCATCGTCATGGCCCCCCTCAGGGCCGGATGTAAGAAGCGCCTGGGGAGAAAATGAAGAAGAGCAGTAAATGAGATGTAATTCTTAACTCACCCACCTAAGGGAGGGATATTTCATTCACGCCAACAGCGTTGTGATACTATTCCTCTTATGTGGGAGTCCGCCTCTTTGCGCCCCGCCCTTAACCGCGGGGAGCATGAGAGGCGATGTTGGCACTCAGGCCCCGTCACTGGTCCGTATACCGTGACGCCTCCCGCCTGCCTGGGACCCGGATCTCAGCGGTGTGCGGGTCCTCGGACACCACCACCCGCGCTTCTGTGACACTGGCCCTCAGGCCCTGCTATCGCTGATATGGTGCACAGCTGCGCCGCGGGTCAGGGTATTTTCCCTGATTGAGATCCCTCAGCAGGTCTTCCCAGTATACTTGCAACACCGACATGGCGTAAAAGTAGCACCAGGCTGACCCGCTGCTGTGTATTCCCCCGCCATCTAAACTTCTTGAAACATGGTTGAAAGAAGCTCAGATGGCAGGGTTGGAGCTAGAACACCCATCCTCCAAACATCAGCATTTAACACCCGCTGATGTCCGTGAATACACTGAATATGGGTTCTTCCATACCCTCACGATCTCAGTCAGGAGATCAGGAAGGAATGGAAAAGCTCAACTGAGCCGACGGTTTTATGGCCGGGGAGAAATCGATCGTTCCGTTTAAACGAGCGATCTCTCCTTTAATGCGCCCACATGACGGCCGCAGCCTGCATGCAGCGCGCTCATAACAGCCATCGGCTCAGCATACACAGTCAGGATGGCTGAGAAATTAATTTCCCTTCTCACCAGCCATCCCTACGAGCATTCGTGATTAGTCTCGTCAGTCGCTAGATCGCCGGAGGGAAACATCCCCTCGCGGCGATCGGCGACCCCATCCGAGGGAATGTGACGTGCATCCGCGCTCAGCCTCAGCGTGAGCGGGGATCACATCACTAATCTCAGATGCAAAAACGCTCTTCCCTCAGGAAGAGCGCTAGACGAGAACGGAGCGATCTCGGATTGAAAACTTAGCTCACATTACACACAATCGAACAAATGACTCCACAAGAGCTTGACTGTGCATGCTCTTAATCCCAGGCAGAAAATAAATGAATCTGGATTACCTTTGATTTGAAGCATTCAGACAAAAACAGTCCCTGAAGACGAAGATGCTGGTGTCATGTTTGCAAGGCGTCCTTATATACTTCCTGGTCGCACCTTGATGACATCATAGGCCGTCGCCGGTCAATAGGATTGCTGTGGTTTGATAGTAGCTCAGACACCGGTCACGCTGGAGGCGTTCCCCATAGCGTCAGCTGACGCAGCTCGAGTTCCCTTTCGAAAGGGAACTTCCATTAATAGCTACGCAACTACCACTTTAACACTTTAAAAAGTTCATAGAGAGATCGTAAAACTAATCCGGTTTAGTCCACATTTGCTGAAGAGACACAAGTATTGCCGAGGGAGCATTTAGTGAAATTCCATTTAAGATTTGGGCTCATGCGGGCTCCAATGCGATCAGGAGCATGAAATACATATAATACACCACACAAGTTGAATGTTCCTTTTTATAATTCTGAAAACATTTGAATGTTCTCTGATACTTATGACAGAAGTATAACATTTTAAAAAGTTTGCAGATGTTTCATTAAAATTCCATGAATGATGTATAACTAACATTTTTGTGCTATCATTTTGAAAACATTATTAAAGACCAGATAACTCTGGAAGAACGTTCTATAATTGTTACTGAAATAACTTTTGAACATAAGCCAAAGTTCTAAGAACTTTCCAAGTTAGCTAGGATGGTCACAGATGCTTCTCAATAGAATGTAAACATGCTCAGAACAGAAAGACAGGGCTAGACAATAGCTAACAATAGCATAAGACAACCAGCCAAAAAACACATGATACAACATCAAGAGCCCTATCATACACGCGGCACAATGCGATGCCAGACATGACGCAAGTGCTTTTTTGCTAGTTTCAGCCTGACGCTGTTATCATTTCCACGTTTGGCGCCATGTTGTATAAACAGCAAATGCTCTCGCACCTATCTGGTCAGGCATGGGTGTGAACGTATGAAAACGAGGCGTGTTCTGGTGCATTGTTGGTGTGTTGCTATTTTTAGGAACTGAAAACGACACAATATTTTTTGCACATTACACCAAAAACACATGCATCATTAAGATACTTTGTACAACTCTTTTGGACAACCTGGTGTCACAGAATTCCGTGAAATCAACACGGACCCTTAACTCAAAAATCCGTGGCAGTTTCACGGAATTGCCCAAAATTCTGTGATGGGTTCACGGAAGTGATGCCTATGTAAGCTACGCAGCATCCGTGGTCCACACACGCATTCAATTCCCAACACACATTCAATTATTTGCATTTGTAAAAGTAGACATGATTTTATGAATATTTATAGCCTTCTTTTATATTTCGGAGCAACTAACTCCACTCCTACCCTAAACCTACCCACTCAACAATATAAAACACATAACAGGCAAATAAATGTACAGTCACAGTTATTTATTGCAAAAACGGACCAGAAACAGTTTAGAAGTATTAACTCATGTTGCATTCCAAGTCTTCTGAAGTCATACGATATCTTCATGTAGTTGATCTCAATGTTTTAATCATTGAAATGATGATCGCACTCCACACACGCACTCGTTAATATTTCTCATGATTCAAATAATACAGATGAGAGAGACTGACTCTTCAGCATGACGCGATCGGTCACGAGACACACGAGAGCCAATGGCATTTTACAATCAAAGCTGACGTACTGACGCAATTGGTCACGCGACATATAACAGCCAATGCTGTCAAAGCTGACATGACATTTCTTCCGGCGGCAATAGTTGAAATGTATTAATATTCGGCAGATGGACTCGGCAGATGGACTGATCGTTTTTGGGGATTTTCTTCACAGAAATCAATCGTTTGGCCTCAGAACACTTGGAATATTTGTAGTTTCTGAATAAATTGTGCCTGCAGTCGTATCTGCCTGTTATATCCTCTTTTTTATATTACACAAATGGGTAGGTTTAGGGAAGGGATTGAGTTAAGTGTTCAAAACATGTCTGAATAAAAAGAAAATAACCTATCAGATGAACCTATCACAGAATTTTCGGCGATTCCGTGAAACTACCACGGATTTTTGAGTTAAGGGTCCTACGGGATTTTTGATTAAGGTATAATCAAAACTAAAAAAATACTACTTTAGGCTCGGCATATTTAAATATTGTTTAAGTATTATTCTTGGCAAGAAAATTATTTGTTTTATGACTGAAAGTATGCATTTGTTGGGCATTAACTACACAGCAAACAGCATCATTTCACCGTTTTGGTTAACTATAGACCTGATATAGTGCAAAATAACCTTGAATTTATTTATATGTTTTTGCCAAAATAACTTGTGAATGTATGATATTCCATCATTTAAGCAAAGTCAACAGTGATTACAAGGTGTTTGGTTTCTTTGACATGTTCTATGTCTTGATCTATTCTTGGGCTGTGGTAAGAAGTCAATTACATTTTCACTGACAGCCCAATTTTGTCTTGTTTTATCCTGGACGTCAGGGTTGTGCTGGGACAGCTATTAGACATCTTTTAAACGCAAAATTGGTTGCTGGGTAAAGGCCGATTCTACTGAAACATTTTAAAAGGGAAAGCAGTCTTTTGAGTTTGTAGGATGTGACCGTTTTTTGATAGATCTAGAGGACACAATTTTTTCCCTCTTCGGTTCATTTTGAGGTCATCAACACAGTATGGTTTCATAATAAAAATGGGGTATCTGAATAGATAAAAAGTAAAGACTCACACATGGTACTAAGTCAGCAAACACCCTCATTAGGAAACTTGTCTGCATTCTAGACTGTGGAAAGCAGAAATAAGAAGAGAGTAGGTGAAAAGATGCTGGAGCTATTCTTCATTTAGACACTTTCAGGGTAATTTTAGGTAATAATAAACAAAAGAATACCTTCTTTATTTCTCTTTTTTCTCAGTGAAATGTCCTCTCATGCCCCAGCTTGAGTCATTAAGACACCCATCATCAAAGTCATCTACAAATATGGATGGAAAATTACTTATTGACATCCTCATCCTCATCATCATCATTATCAACTCTTTCTGCCGGTCTGGAAGAGATAAGGACATGGATGAACTAAAACTTTCTCCAGTTTAACAGCTCTAAGATAGAAGCCTTCATTGGTTCCCCTTATCAGATTAGATTGTCCACCATAAGCTGTATTACATTTTCTGGTCAGGACATTCCTCTATCATCCAGTCACCAATCTTAGTGTTAGGTTTGATCCACACGTGACCTTTGAGAGCCACATTAAATATATTTGCAAAACATCTTTTTGTCACTTCAGAAATATAATCAGACTCCATTTCTCACTCACCCTTCATGATGCTGTGAAACTCATTCATGCCTTTTTCTCCTCGAGACTGGATTATTGTAAAGCTCTTCTCTTTGGGATTCCTAGCAAGAGCATCCAGAAACTCCAACATATACAGAACAGTGCTGATAGGATCCTGATGAGAGTGTGTAAATATGAACACATCACACTAATTCTTCAGTCTCTACATTGGCTTCCTATTTCCGCTCCAATTGAGTATAAAGTTTCCCTCCTCACAAATCAGTGCATTCATGGCAATGCTCCCACCTATCTTAAAGAACTCCTTATTCCACAGATCTCAGCACACTCCACAAACACTCATTGGCTTCATCCCCCTAAAATTAAGACCCGCACCACTGGGGACAGAGCCTTCTGTTCCGCCGCTCCACGCCTGAGGAATGCCTTCCCTGAACAGCTGAGGGCTCCACAAATTAATAATGCTTTTAAAAAGGGACTTAAAAACGTCTCGGGTTATGACTATAACCCTTGTTCACTGAGAGGGTAGCACTCAGTTGCCAGGCACCGCCGGGAGTTTTGAAACTTCTGACTTCCTCCACTGAGAAGACCTCTCCAATAAACTCTTAGAGCTCTGACTAGCAGAGCAGGTGAAGTCTTCCCTCTTCTGCCATCACGTGAGGTGGAGGATGGAAGGCCTGAAGAACCACTGACATTGCCACATTAGATGGCACCTTGGGCACATAGCCCGATTTTTTTCCTAAGATGGCATTAGATGAACTCCACCAGGGGGAAACTCCAGGCAGGTTAGCGTGATAGTCAAGACCTTGAGATCCCCCACTTTCCTCAGAAAGGGGATCGCAAGGAGAAAAGCCACCTTGAGGGTCAGGTTCCTTGCCTCGGCCGACTCCAGAGGCTCAAATGGGGCCTCAGCCAGCCCTTCGAGCACCACTGCCAGGTCCCAGGTTGGGGCTCTGGAATGAGCCGCAGACCTCATCCTCCAAGCCCCACGGAGGAGCCGTACAACAAGATGACGCCTCCCCAGCGGTTAATCACCTATAGGTAAGTGGAAAGCTCCAATGGCAGCCACGTACACCTTACATGTGAATGGGATAACCACAGCAGAGAAGCAATCTTGGAGAAACTCCACCACTGAAGCCACTGGGCAGTTAACTGGGTTCACCTCACGCCCTCTACACCAAGTGGAGTAACACATTCCACTTTAGATTGTACAGTCTCCTGGTGGAAGGAGCTCTGGAGCTGAGCAAGGTCTCCACAACACCTGTTGACAGACCCTCCTCTATGAACTGTGCCCCCTCAGGGCCAGACCCATAGGTTCCACAACTCTGGCCGAGGGTGGAATAAATTGCCCTCCTGGAAGGCTGTCTAACAGGTTGCTATGATGTCGAAGAACCCTACTCTGGACGGCCACCAGGGTGCTACTAAGAGCAGGCTGACGCCCTCCTGGTGGACCTGCTCCAGAACTCCCGGGAGCAGAGTGATCAGGGGAAATGCATACAGACGTAGACTCGGCCACGTCTGTGTCATGGCCTCCAGGCCCAATGGGGCCAGATGCCTGAGGGAGAACCACAGTGGGCAGTGGGACGCAAACAGATCCACTTCCACAGGGCTGAAACTCTTGCACATGGCCTCCACCACCTCTGGAGGGAGACGCCACTCCACGGGCCTCAGCCCCTACCTCGACAGGATGCCTGCTCCTTGGTTTTGGTCCCCGGGAATGTACATCGCCCTGAGGGATGACAATTTCCCCTGGGACAGGGCTGCAACAGCTTAGGGCAGCCACTGTGAATCCTTAGATGAACAAGCCAAGTGAACATAATTTGGATGATAGGCTGATAATCTAACTCCTCAAAGTTAGATAAATCCCATTTAATTCCTCAGAATTAAATGCCCCATATCACCCCTCAAGTGAACATGGTCTGAATGATAGGCTGAATAAACATCTAACTTCTCAAAGTCAGATAATGTTTCATTTTAATTCCTCAGAATTAAATGCAGCCTTAATCACCAGACGATACTGTTTAAATATGTATTTAACGAATCATCATCCAAACGCCAACTCAGTAAACGTGAGATTCGATTCGTTTACAACATATTTGGCTTTCATCCCTCGAGATGAAAGACCACAGGCGCTAGGCTGAAACACTCGAAAATTGCGCGGCTGTACGCTCCGAGATATTTCTCAACGAACACAGCCAGCACCCTCAGGAGCTGACTGCATGCCTTGCACTAAACAGTATCACATACACCGACGCGTGTATTTGCTATTATTTTATTGCATTTAATTTACGCGCTGCCTCAGCAACGCGAGATCGTATGCATTATGAAGTGGCGAGCTCTCGTTGCTACTTCACTCCCTCGATGCTGTGCACGTCTGATTCCTCTGAATCAAATTACTCAAGCATCTGGTTATTCACCCGGGGGAAGAAGCCCCAATGCGGGCTTCTGCACGGGGACAGAAAACACTGGGTCACTATACAGGCAGCCCCCTCGAGAACTGCCGAGTGCCCTTATTTTATGAATGAAATGTTGGGTGCTTTAACATCAACCGTCTCGATACTGTGCATGTCTAATTCCTCAGAATGTGTGTGTGTGTGTGTGTGTGTGTGTCAGCGTCGCTTTGTATCTTCCGGTTATGCCGTCATCTACTACGTCATGACGCAGCACCAATCACAGTTGGATAGATTTCATTCATGCTTCAGTCGCGTAATGCTGGGGGCGTTCCCAGAGTGTCGTCACTCGGCGATGCAGTGCGAGTTCCCTCGATAAAGGGAACTTACCTTAAGTCGTTCTCATTCAATGTTTAAATTGCTTTTAGTGTTTACATTTTTCTGCTAGTTTTAGTTGGTAGCTGATTTTAACCTAATTCTTAATAGCTCTAACTGCTTTATTTTATTTTACCTCTTTTGTAGCGCTTTGAGATTTTTTCAAATCATTTCAACTCATCAAATGTCTTTTCAAGAGGTCATGCATTGAAATAACATTTTGATGAACAGTGTTTCCATCCACCTATTTGTATGCACATTTTAGGATATTGCATAAAAAACTGCTGGGTGGAGACACCAAATTTTTTATCCAATAAGAAACGTACATAAACTATTATAGAAACATGTATCAAAAAAAATAAATAGTAAAAATCAGATTTTTCATGATGGAACAGCATATAATCAGTCAGACGATCTTTTTGCATAGGATCCGAAATAGCACATTTCACAAACAGCAATTTTGTGCATAAGATAAATTCACAACTTGGGATGGAAACAGCTAGTGACCCACGGTGGCCTAAACTGAAACTTCAGTCTGGTTGTGAGAAAAGAGCAGCTCTCTGTTCTTTATTATCTTGCACTTATTTATTCATAACACTATACTTAATCCACCAGGACGTCAATTACGTCTTCAGTGAGGTCAACAGTAGATCGGCTTGAATGCTCCAGCAAGGACAATCAGTCAGAGAGGAGACAGGAAATGAAATAGAGGAAGAAATGGGATCAGGGCCAATGGCCCTATCCCAAATGGCACACTTAAAGGGTTAGTTCACCCACAAATTTTTATTCTGTCATTAATTACTCCCACTCATGTCAGTCCAAACCCGTAAGGGATTTGTATACCTTTGGAACACAAATGAAGAACTTTTGGGTTCCATATGGGACAGGGCCTATGTCACATTGCCAGAAGGGCACTGCCAACCAAGTGGCCGGCAAAACTGTTAAATTACAGATAATGTATTATTGTTGCAGGTAGAATGGAACAGCTGTGCACCACATGATGGAAAACAAAGAACTATGGATCTATTTAGCTAGCCGATCATCAAAAGACCAAGGGGCTTATTTTAAAGACATGTATATACCAATCCTAAATTTGAATGTACAAGTTTTTGAAATAATACTATGAATTTTTAAAACACTGATAAAAGGTTCCTTGTGGTTCAGAAGAAGTACGGCACTCATCATCATTAGGAAAGGAACATTCAAGTTCACTCTTGTAAAATATATTTCATGATTGGATAAGATTTACATTTTTAATGAGCTTCAACTTCTTTGTCAGTTCACGGGAGGAATTTTTTTAAATGCGGCAACCAAAATAATTATCTGACAGGGCTCTCAAAAGGCATTTATCAAGGAAACACAATGATTTATCTGTCAACCACCTGCAATTTACTTTTATTTTTTTATAGCTTGGCCCATCCGATTGTTATAAGTGCGAACCGCACACATATAAGCGAGCGCATGCTCTTCAAATATCAAATTCAAAGTGAATTTACAGCATAACTTTCGGTAATTATAGTGTGAATAAAGTAAGTACTTTTAGGTATATGGGAACAACATGTAATATTTGGGGAATAAAGGGGTAACTATAAGTAAATTATAACAAATTATTTATACTGTAAGTATTTTTTAATTATTTAATTATCCAAGTAGTTACAGGGTAAGTAGCTATGAATCTGAGGGGTGTAAATTAAAGTGGCTCTTGTTCCCGTCTTGTTTCATGTAGCTAGTATTCTACATGGTAAGTATAAAAAACACAAAACCACAAACATCAGATTATCACTCAGAAACCTTTATTTATGTTTTTAGTTTCTTGGCTTCATCCTCCTCATGTTCTTCTTCTTTTTCGTCCTTGCTACAGATTAATCTTAAGAAAGAATCCCACGTCTCTCGCTAGTATTCTGTAACTCTTACACTGTAAATACAGTGTGCGTAGAAATGTCCTCACCGTTTACTCGTCTTTTACCCTCATGCCATCCGAGAGGTATAGCCTACTACTTTATTGTAAATAAAGAATAAAGTTGTAGGGCCTATACATAAATAAATCATCTCTGCTAATGAAAACTCATTTGGGTTTCAGAGTTAAAGCATCAAACAGCATATACAGCAATAACGTCTCAGGTTACGTATGTAACCCTAGTTCCCTGAGGGAACGAGACGCTGCGTCGAAACGCTGTGAGAACGCCTCTGCGTTAATGCGTTGTGAAGCGCCTGTAGAACCATTCCATCGGAAAAAAGATCGATCGTCGGCGTGATGACGTCATCGACCGGAAGCTATAAAACGTCCGTGCAAACAAACAGGAACTAACTTCTGATAAAGCCTGAAGTAAGTGATCACGGACACGCCGGGAGTATGGCAAAGCGACGCAGCGTCTCGTTCCCTCAGGGAACTAGGGTTACATACGTAACCTGAGACGTTCCCTTTCGGGGAACTCGAGCTGCGTCGAAACGCTGTGAGAACGCATATACCCACAACGCCATAGGACCAAGTGTCTCGTATGTGTGAAGCCGAAGCGCACACGGTTACGAGAGTACCTGTGCCCCAACAGTAGATGCCAGGTCTAGTTCGTAGAACCTGACAAAAGTTAATGAAGACGACCAACCGGCCGCGTTACAGATGTCAAGGAGGGAAGCCCCCGACAACAGTGCTTTAGAAGCAGCCATACCCCTGGTAGAATGCGCCCGGGCAGCCAGTGGAGACGGCTGCCCGACCGCCTCATAAGCAAGTGAGATGGCCTCGACCACCCACTTGCTCATTCTCTGCTTAGATACTGGGGCCCCTTTCTTTGGGGGCCCGAAACAGACAAACAGCTGATCAGTTTTCCTCCACAGGGCAGCTCTGTGGACATAAGTATCTAGTGCTCTAACAGGGAGCACTAGATAGCAGATTTAATCTTTCCTGGTCTGACGTCGTGAAAGGAGGAGGACAAAATGCTTGAAGAGTAATGGGGCCCCGTGGGCTCGTAGGAACCTTGGGGACATAACCCGGCCTGGGATGTAGAAATGCTTTCACCATCCCCGGCGCAAACTCTAGACATGAGGGCCCTACAGACAGGGACTGAATATCTCCTATTCTTTTGAGAGATGAAATAGCCAAAAGGAATATAGTCTTGAGGGTGAGGAACTTATCCGACACCTCCTCCAAGGGTTCAAACGGAGGCTCGGACAAGCCCCGCAAAACAATGGCTAAGTCCCATGCTGGGACCCTCGAGTGCATAACAGGCCTCAACCTTAAAGTGCCACAGAGGAAACGTGTAATCAGAGGGTGTCTTCCCAAAGACACTCCACCCAAAGGGACGTGGAAGGCACCCAAGGCCGCCATGTACACCTTGATTGTGGAGGGGGTCAACCCTGCCGAGAACCTTGCCTGCAGAAACTCCAGCACTGTACCAACCGGGCAGTTAACTGGGTCCCACTGGCGTTCTCTGCACCATGCTGAGAAAAGTTTCCATTTCAGAGCGTACAGTTTCCTCGTGGACGGAGCTCTGGAGTGAAGGATGGTCTCTACGACCTCGGCCGAGAGACCTTCCTCTATGAGCCTAGCCCCCTCAGAGGCCAGGCCCACAGTTTCCACATCTCTAGGCGTGGGTGCAGGAATCTCCCGCCCGCCTGAGAGAGTAGATCCCTCCTGGTCGGAATCTCCATCGGAGAGCCTTCCAGGAGAGATATCAGGTCCGAAACCATACTCGGGTCGGCCAGTACGGAGCCACTAGAAGTACCTGGGCCCCGTCCCGGCGTACCCTCTCCAGAACTCCTGGAAGCAAGACAATCGGGGGGAAGGCGTACAGAGGTAGCCTCGGCCACTCCTGTACCATGGCATCCAACCCCAGCGGGGCTGGATGGGTCAGAGAAAACCACTGCGGGCAGTGAGAACTCTCCGCCGGAGCAAATAGCTCCCATATACCTTCCATAGGAGCTCCACCACTTCTGGGTGGAGTCTCCATTCCCCGGGCCTCGGCCCCTGCCTCGACAGGCTGTCTGCTTCCTGATTCAGGACCCCCGGGATATATACTGCTCTGACTGACAGCAATTTCCCTTGGGCCCACAGGAGGATCCGATGTGCCAGTTTGTCCAACGGACGGGACCTCAGACCCCCCTGGTGATTTATATAGGCGACCACCGATGTGTTGTCTGACCTGACTAGCACATGGTGGCCCCTGAGGTCGGGCAGGAACTGTTTCAATGCAAGAAACACTGCGCGCATCTCTAGCCGATTTACGTGCCAGTGCCGCTGATGTTCCTGCCATAGACCCTGGGATGAGCGACCACTCATGGTCGCCCCCCCAGCCCGTGAGAGAGGCATCTGTCGTTAGCGTTACGCGACGAACATGAGCCCCTAACACGGGACCCTGAGATAGAAACCCCGGGTTTTTCCACATGACCAGAGCACGTAGGCATCGCCGCGTGACTGTGATCGTGCGGAGCGGATTTCCCCTCGGGGAGAATCCCTTTGTTTTGAGCCACCACTGCAGTGGCCTCATGTACAGTAGGCCAAGAGGTATTACATTGGACGCTGCTGCCATGAGACCTAACAGTTTCTGGAACTGTTTCACAGTGACGGCCCGGCCTAGCTTCTGTTCTTTGACTGCTGCCAGGATCGATGCTATGCGTGTTGGCGATAATTGCGCCCGCATTATTACCGAGTCCTAGTTCACACCTAGAAAAGTGGTTCTCTAAGCCGGAGAAAGCACACTCTTCTTGGCGTTCAGCCTCAACCCCAACTTCGACATATGCGCGAGAACAGCATCTCGATGCTGAACCGCCATCTGCTCTGTATTCGCTAGAATCAGCCAGTCGTCGATATACCTCAGTATGCGGATGCCCTGCAGACGCAACGGCGCCAGTTCTGCATCCACACACTTGGTAAATGTGCGGGGTGACAGTGCTAGACCGAAAGGAAGCTAATGTCGGGCGTACGCCCCATCCTTCTTCAGCACGATGAAGTAACGGCTGTAAAACCCAGACTCCCTGCTGGGAGGGGAAACCCTCTCTATAGCCCCTTTTTGCAGGAGTGTCTGTACTTCCTGTACCATTACCAGAGCCTGCTCCGGGCCCACCTCTGTAGGTAGGACACCGCTGAAAGGAGGTGGCCGACTTTTGAATTGAATGCCGTACCCCCTTTCGATTATCTGCAGGACCCAATGAGATATATTTGATTGACGTTTCCACTCGTCTAGAAAATCTACTAAGGGAACCAGCCTCTCGAGGCTGGCCTCTGGTGTACTTTGAGCAACAAGCACAGTGCCCTGAAGCGGCGGACCGGCAGGGAACGACTGACTTGACTGCTCGGGAGCCCCCCGAAGGGGGAGCGGACCACCCTCGAGTGGCCCGCGGGGACCGTCTGCGCCCCGTCATTGCGGCGGGGTTGGCAGCGCGGCCCCCAGAGGGCGCTGTAGGACAACGGGTACCGTAGGCAGAGGTAAACACCGTTTCCCTTCGGAGGGGACTACCCTCAGCGTCCTTTTGTTTCTCCTGCCCTCCGAGGAGGGGGCGGACCACCCTCAGGTGGCCCGCGGAGACCGACTGCGCCCCGGCATTGCGGCGGGGTTGGCAGCGCGGCCCCCAAAGGGTGCCGCAGGGAAAACGGGTACCGTAGGCAGGGGTAAACACCGTTTCCCTACGGGGGGAACCACCCTCAGCGTCCTGGCGCTTCTAGCGTCAGGAACGCTTCGACGAGGCCTTCTTGGCGACCAGGACTGTCCTCAGATCAGCCCTGCCCCTCGAAGGCCTCGTCTGAGAGCGCCGCCCCTCGTCCCCGCGCTGAGGGGGAGTTCGGGTGGCGACGCTCTGTTTTTGTTTTGCCCTGTGCGAGGCACTCGTACTCGGCTTGGGCTGCTTGATGTCAGCAGCAGCCCCAGGGACCTGGACCCTGAGAGGGAGAAACTGCTTGAGCGCCGCAGCTTGCTTTTTGGACTCCTGGAACCTCTCGGTGACAGTATGGACTGCGTCACCGAAGAGGCCTCCAGGAGAAAGCGGCGCATCCAGCAGAAAAGCTTTCTCCCTCTCTTTGATGTCAGTGGGGTTCAACCATAAGTGCCTCTCCGTGGCCACCAGGTCTGCCATAGAGCGGCCCACACATCTGGCCGTCTCTTTGGTGGCCCGGAGAGCTAAATCGGCAGAAGAACGAAGTTCCGTGATAATATCTCCCCCCACTGCATCGCTACTGTCCAGATCCCTCAGCAGGTCAGCCTGGTATGCCTGCACGATTGCCATAGTGTGCAGGCATGCAGCCGCCTGACCCGCTGCCGAGTACGCTTTGCCCACCAACGCCGACGTTGTTTTTAGAGGTCTGGTGGGCAAAGACAGGGCTTTAAGGGACGATGCCGAGGAAGGCGAGAGATGGCTCGCGAGCGTCTCTTCAACCTTTGGCATCGCCCCATACCCATACTGTTTCAGCCCAGCGATGTTACTATAGACCGAAGTCTGTGGGCTGAAAACACGGTATGATGCCGGTCTCTTCCACGATCTTGCCACCTCAGTGTGCAAGTCGTGAAAGAACGGCAAGCCCCGCCGCTGAGGCTCTGAAGCGCGAGAAGGCAGGAATCTCTCGTCTAATTTACTTGCACGTTTTCTTCCTACCTCGTATCTCTCGGTTGGCCAGTCGATGTTAAGCCTGGCCACCGCTCGCGTCAGAACCTCAACGAGCTCCTCGCATGCAGGGGACTGAAGTGGCGAGTCTTCAGTCTCGATGCTTTCAACGTCCACCTCCTCAGAGCTGGACAGATGAAGCACCGGCGACTCTCTCGGGGGGGAAGAAACCGCCATGCGTGCTTCCATGCCCCGAGAAGAGCCGCTGGATGGTGCAGGTGAGGGCAGAGATAAGGCAGCGCCCGTCTCTAACCCCTCTGCAACATCCAATTGTGATCCCCACGACTGCAGCCTCCGCTCCGCCTCGGCGGCAGCGGGACCAGAGCCGCGGGGAACACGAGCCGAGGCACCCTCCTCAAAGAGTGCCCGGCGGGAGCGCAGCGTTCTCAGCGGTAACTTTTCACAATGCTCGCAAGCAGCCCCCTCGAGGGCTGCCTGGGCATGCTGCGCTCCCAAGCAGGCTACACAAAGAGAGTGTGTATCCCCACTCGTGATGTAACGTGGGCAGGGATGAACACACCTCTTAAAACTGCTTTCACTCGCCATAATTCTCTATCTATTTTATTTTCTCTTTGTTTTGTTAATATATATGAAATATTTAACAAAAAGGGTGGAAAAACTCTTCAATAGACAGACAAAAACACCAAATAGACAGACAGGTTCACACAGATCGCTTGCTGAAGGCTCAGAAGCTAGTTCCTGTTTGTTTGCACGGACGTTTTATAGCTTCCGGTCGATGACGTCATCACGCCGACGATCGATCTTTTTTCCGATGGAATGGTTCTACAGGCGCTTCACGACGCATTAACGCAGAGGCGTTCTCACAGCGTTTCGACGCAGCTCGAGTTCCCCGAAAGGGAACTACAGTAATCCATACAATCCCAATGGATAAATCAATGTCTTCTGAAGTAAAACGATAAGTGTTTATAAGAAAAATAACAATATTTAACCTTTTTTAAACCGTATACTAAATCACTTCTGACCAGCAGTTATCTGACTGCATGTGCATGCGAGGGTTAATTTCACGCTTGACGTAACTTGAAGCGTGACGTGGATGTCAGATGCTGTTGTTTTTTTTTTTGTTTTTTTTAGTTCTCACAACAAAAAATAGCATAATATATGATAATAGCAATTAGAAACAGTACTTTTGCTGTACTACTTTTTAGTTTAATAAATAATAGGCTAATACAAAATTTCAAAAGACATGGGATTCCTCTTAAGATCCATCAATGAAATAACGAAAAAGGCGGAGCTACAGAAGCGTACACATAGAGGCGGCGTTTCACCCTTCTAATACGTCATTGATTTGAGAGCCTCGTTTTCTGGGCCTGGTGTTTATAAAAGCATTTCTTTTACTAACATGGACGTTTTCAGCTCTGAAACTTACAGGATAGTCTTATATTTCTTCTTCTTCTATCCTCTGAATCCTCTTCTCGCAGACCGACTACCTTCATGTCCTCCTTCACTACATCCATAAACCTCCTCTTTGGTCTTCTTACAGGATATTCTTATATTAGCGTGACCTTTTACATATCAAAGGGCTCAACATTATGCATGTTCATGTGCTTGTCCTTCGGACAAGTAAATCGGTCATTCACTGGTCAGAGTAAAAAATGTGCTTGTCCGGAAAAAAGTTAGATTTGTGTGTGTGTGCGTGCATGCGTGTGTCTGTGTGTGTGTGTGTGTGTGTGTGTGTGTGTGTGTGTGTGTGTAAATATACCTTATGTTCTTAAGCAATATTCTGACCAGTGTTCAATCAGCTTTGACATGTTTTAAATCTGCATATGTGGTATTTTTACCTTTTATAAAGGGCATTTTTTCCCCTAATCTTATTAAATATAGGCTATGCTTTAGGTTCCATATTAGAATCTTAAATTTTATCTGTGCATTAAATTAAAATAAGTAACACACTGTCGCTGAGAGAAGCGTTATAGTTCTGCTGTTTTGGACTTTGTTGTTTAACTATCATGTTTGATGTTATAATTGGAAATTAACCGTAGAGGCTAAAGCTGCTCTTTTTTTTAAAAAGGGACTGTCCATGTTAAAATAAACTAATAAACTAAACTAAATAAATATAAAAACTGAACATTTTGAATGTTACCGCAATTTTTCTGTTTGAGTGGCGCTTATTTGTTTTGACACTCCTGAGCGTCAACAGCTGTCAGTTCATTACATTATATATTATACATATCCACTATCAATCACCACTTACACTAAATTAATGCAGAATCATTCTTGCATTTCGGTGATTCGTTATTTTTTAAAGTAATTTTTTTTTTGTTATTGGAGTTTTAATCAGGCACTTGTCCGTAGGGCAAGTAAAATTCTCTTTCACTTGTCCATTCAAGAAATCCACTTGTCCCGGACAAGCGGACAAGTGTTAATATCGACCCCTGTCAAAGGCTCAAGGGAAAGCTGATTTCTCAATTCATCACCACTTTAAATGCAATCCACCTTGATTATGTTTTGGAGGGCAATTACACCTGGGGCCACTTACAATCGGATTTGATCCTAAATACCTCATCAAAAGTGAGGAAACAAATCGTGAAGGCAGAGACGTGGAAATGTTCTTATGCATACATCAACTGAAGAGCATATGATAAAACCTTTTGGCTCTAAATATGACAGTAGTTCAATCTATTTAACATTGTTTATTAAAGTGTAAGATAAATAGCCGCATCACTCTGTAGCCCAAGACTACAGAGTTTTTTTTCCCACTGAAACTAATTAGGGTTGTGCCTGGTCAGTACCTGGATAGGAGACCTCTTGGGAAAGGTTGGTGCTTGTGGTCTGTAAGGGACCTAATGCCTCAGTGGAGGGACACTATACTGTAACAAGCACCACTCTTCGGATGAGACGCTAAACCAAGGTCCTGACTCTGTTTCTCCTGAAGAGTAGGGGTGTAACCCCAGTGTCCTGTCCAGATTCACTCCACTGGCCACCTAATAATCCCCATTCCATTTAATTGGTTCTATCACTCT
Organism: Pseudorasbora parva; assembly: GCF_024679245.1. Classification (NCBI taxonomy): domain Eukaryota; kingdom Metazoa; phylum Chordata; class Actinopteri; order Cypriniformes; family Gobionidae; genus Pseudorasbora; species Pseudorasbora parva. Next base: position 6,883,418 of record NC_090172.1, on the reverse strand, counting down.
CTCTCCGCTATACCTGTATCTGGTGACTGATGAGTGTAAAGTGCTTTGAATGTAAAATAGTACATAATTAATTAATTAATTTATTAAAATAGATAATCACAGCATGCACAAATGAGTAACATTTTAACTTCGCTGAAATTAATTAATTTCAATGAATAAGTTTCTGGGGAAAAATAATAATAATATTAATAATAATAATAATATACATATATTATTATTGTACAGAAACCATGCCTACAATATATATGACGTTGGGAAGAAACTCAAATTCAACTCAAATTCAAATGATCCATCCAATCACCACGTCATTCCAATCATCAATTAACACGTCGTTCCAGCATTGCCAAAAGTTGTGGGACATCTGCCTTTACATGCAAATGAGCTTTAATGACATCCCATTCTTAATCCATAGGGTTTATTATGGAGTTGGCCCACCCTTTTAAGCTATAACAGCTTCAGCTGGTGCTGGCCAGTCAAGATCCTCCACACCACACTCTCTCATCCATGTCTTTATGGACCTTGCTTTGTGCACTGGTGTGCAGCCAAGTTGGAACAGGAATTCCCAATTTGTTCCCACAAAGTTCGGAGCATGAAATTTAAACACCTGAATTCAATTATAAGGAGGGGTGTTACAATACTTTTTCCAATATACTGTATATATAAAGAGATTTATAGTATATTATAGCCCTCTCCTCTGACAGCACACTAAATACACATACTCCTTTATAATATCTGATTATTTGTAAGTGTGCCGAAAGTTTTGTAGAGAGGTTCAAAACCGGTGTAGAAAATAGCCTATTAATTATTAGTTATGATTTTTTTGAATGTCATTTTTTTGAATATACATACTGTTGTCTGAGGTCAACTAATGACGCCAGTTCATGACGTCTCTAATACACAAAAACACTTCAGGAGGAGGTATATACAGTATAGGAGGCATTTCAGATACAACTGGACTAGTGCAAATGCATATGGTATTTCAAAGCCACATATGTAAATTTTACTTCTCTAAAAAAGGATAAAAAATAAATACAGATGTGAGTGTTATGACTTCCAGTAGCCAGATACCGTAGAGCTATTACAACAAGCATCTCCACAGATAGGGCCCACCGGAGATGAGCGTCTTTCTTCAGCAAGCAGAAATAACATTCAGTACTGTATCCTGGGGCTCTAAACATTGTCCTCTTCATTAAAAGTGGTGAATGCTAAATTCTCTAACAAGAACTATGCTGCTCTCTGTACTATTACAGTCTTTGCTCTGATAATAAATCAAATTAAGTGCATATCTGTTGCTTTGGTTGACAAGAGCTGAACATTTATATTCGGCTTGCGGACATACATTTATGTGGCCAAATGTAAATAGAACAGCTTTAACAAATCAGATAGCTATCTAAATGGATGAAGTGACATATCTAATAGGTCTCAAGAGTCTTTAAATATGCACAAACTGACAAGCTTCAGTTTTGTAGAGCGTGCTTGGCATTAGTCTAGCCTGACAAGCCAGACCCACATCAAGATGTTTGGTCTGGAAACTCACCATAGACAGGGCTCAGTCCGAGGGACAGGATAAACGGTTGTCTTTCAAACTCCCTCTGCACGCGATAGGATAGCGGTACACCAACTGGAGCAACAACGGTGAAGGGGAGCTCGCTGACTGATTAAACATTCGCCGTATCCGGTCGGCTAAACTCCGAACACATCTTCCCTTTTTAAGAATGACTTCAGTGCCGCTCTTTGTTCTTTTCTCAGAGGAAAGCTTAACTCCAAGTCTTCCGGAGGCGCGGGCAGAGCTGATTCGAAAGACCGCCGCCGTTCGCCAGTTTCTGTGTTACTAGAAGCACGCAAACGCAACTCGGCCGTCGTCATTATGGCCCCGCCCGCCGACTCTATAGCCTACCTACACGATGTGATTGGGCCGTCCAGATTCTGAGGAATACAGCTCAGATAAGAATTGAGAGTTGCTAGACCACACTTGCGGGCAAATTAAATTTGCTGCCGCTAGGGTGCGTCTAGATTTCTAGGCTAGCATTAGTCACCATAAGTCCTTGTATAAGAGGTCAAAATAGGGCCTAAAGTAGGGATTTGAAAGCTTTAGTCGAACGAACATATTTACTCGTAGTACCTGAGATATTTTTTTTTAAAAATGTTTTATTTAAAAAATGCAGCTTGTTATAATCAGTGGAATACATATTTCACATATTTCACATATCACATATTAACACATATCCTATAAGGATAGTCAAGCCAAAATAGCACACATTGCTTGCTATTCAACTGTTTTGACCCTGGATTATTTAGGAGAACTTGTCAGTAAAATAGCTGAGAAGGATATATGACTGCGCCAGACTCAGTGTTCGGCCCTCATTAGGGAAGGAATTGGGCCACACATTCAACACGAAAAACTAAAGGATATACAGAATTAAATATAGAACTGATGCGAAAACATCTAGCAAACATTTGTTTGGTTTTCACACAGTACCATACGTCAGCAACTAATGCAGTGATTAATGCCGGAGAAGCACCATTAAAACCCTCCAACTTTCAGACATCAGATGGTTAGCTGTCAGTGTGTGTCTCAATGGTGTGCTTGACTAATATGAAGAGATGAGATTACACTTCCAGCTTAGGGATAAGGATCGAAACTACAGTGCAGAGATCCTATTTCAGATATACTCAGAACCAATCAAGCTGCGGCCCATTGTTCAAGTGGCAAATAGAGTAAACAAGATGGAAAGACCGATCCCATGCAAGCTTTTCCATGAACTGAGCCAATTACAAAGATTGGAAAAAAATCAACCCATAGCAGTGATTGCCACAGATTAATGACTTTGACATGGCCACCTATGGCATCCAGTTCTAGCTAGAGATGCAAATCTCCCTGTATCAGCTGCAGAGAATGTCAAACCTTGCTTGAATTTGTTAGGCAAATAACGAGCGTCTTCCCACCAGTATGCAGTAACTATATTCTCTTCCCACACTGTTGCTCTAGTAGGAAAAATAAATAAAAAATCTGCTAGCATCACATATACACAGAAGACTTTGGAAAGCTTGATCAACAGTAGAGAGCCCTGCATGGCTCAACAGTAAGAATGGCCACAGAAGTAGTTGAAATTGGAATTGTAAATCGTAAACACTTGCCTGACTAGGCAAGCAGAAATTTAATTCCTTATTGTTCAGCCTTGTTCTGGAGTTCTGGACCAAAGTAAAACATTTTTTTAATGTTAATTATAATGGTCAATTCTGCTCTTTTACTGTTAGCACTGCCATTCAGTCATGCAGTGGTTGAATGCACTTTCTTAAGATAAAAATCTAAATGCGCAGAAGGTTGAAAGACATTCTTCTGGACAATATCTTTTGCATTTGAGCCTGGCAAAGCTGCTGTCGTCATTCCGACCATCCAAAGAGAAACTGGCCTTGTTCAATACATGTACAGACCTTGAAAATGTAAATGGCTCTATTATTAAAAGGATTACTGACCTGTACATGTATAACCCTGTTCAGCCAATCAAATTAAAGGACAGGAACTCTCTGTTATAAAGCATTTTATATAATTTCCCATCCAATGTAATGTTATTTTTTGCAATGGAGAGATATGACATCCGTGTCCAGACCTGCAAACTCACAAGATGAGAAAAGGGTGACATCTTTTCATATAAAATTTGATACAAATTTGATCAAATTTGATTACGATTTGTTACATATTACATCTCTTAGTGTGTGCTTATAGTTAAAGGCCCACTGAAGTGCCTTTAAATGCAAAGTATTATTCAATGTATTGACGTGATTTCCCCTGAAACGGCTCCAGCTGTTAGCAGCTCCTCCCCTTTTTTGTAACAGCCAATTTAATTTAGTTAATATCACAGTTTGACTAGAGCCTTTCTGTTTGGTAAAGCGTTTTCTCCTCATCTCTAACAGTTTATTTTCATAATCTTCTCTATATCGCTTTGAAATACAGCATTCTGTGCAGAATTTAAATGGGTCCGATATGTTTTGTTGTCTCTGCCGACTCACGCATATGATCCGCACTGCACTCTCATGTCTCTAGCATAAACTATTAAAAAATGTGGACGTAGTGTCCGTGACGCCACCCATAAGATTCTGAAGAGCAGTTTTGAAGCGTAAAGTAGGGTCGAGCTGGCCGCCTGTCACGCCCGGATAACAGAAAATGGGCAGAGAGGTGGGGTGTGGGCGGAGCTTAGGTGACGCAATGACTAACAGACAGCAAATAAATGGCTACCCACCTGTCACTCAAAGTGTCCACGCCCCTTAATTATGCAGAGCATTAAGGCTTTATATAATGTAAACAAATCATCCCCCTCACATTTGTCATGAAGGACAAAATTAGCCGTTTAGACCCAAACTAGAATTTGTACCATGCAGGATACAAACATGTTTTTCTGCTGTAAAGTTGGGCATTTTAACACAGGGCTCAATGAGATTCTGCTCCCTTCTCTAGCCTGTCCCTAGTGTCCAGTCGATGAACTTCAGTTTAAGTTACTTCTGTGTTTTACTTCAAGATATTGGCTTTAAGTGCGTGCGCTGCGGCAATGTGCGTGAAACCAGAATTCGTTTGGTTCAACAGAAAGCATATTTACACTGTCTGAATAATTTCCTATAGCATATATAGTGGGCAATGTGCCATTCACCATGTAGGAAATAGTACATGTATGAACAGTTGAGCGATTTCAGCTGCAGCTTCAGCAGTGTAGGGGGCGGGATGCTTCAGATTCTAGAAAGCATTTGATTGGACAGAAGATGCTATGAGAAGATGAAGTCTGCGATGATGTCATCAAAATCTGTGATTTATTTTAACGGAAGTGAGAGACTGTAAGTTTTGAATGCTTATATATCCTAAATGCGAAATTTGTCATTGTTTGGGAACACACCAGCTTATTTATAACTTTAAGGCTAGCATAGTCATACTAAAAGCTAAAAAAAAAAAAACAACAACATTGCTTTCAGGGGGCCTTTAAATAAAGACAAAGACAATTTTTTAAATTCATAAAAAATCCTAAATTCGTAAAATCCTCCTTTTTAGAAGAGCACTGCTCAGTTTTCATATGGTCCCAATCCATAGAGAGCAAAAGTAACACTGAAGCAGTGTTGCAGTTATTGAAATAAAGTAGATTCAATATACAATTGATGATGGCCATTAGTGATGACACCTGCGGTTAATCACTGAATATAAAAGGAACAAGAACAGAAAAAGAGGAGTTGAGTAGAAACACAACTACAACTGACTTACAGCCACACAGCCTTAGATGAAATCAAATGCAAATAAAATGAATGATATCTCACCATTATGGGGATTAGTGTTCGCTTTAGCTGAGCACTTGGCCCTTGACTTTGGTTGAATTAATTCTTTCAGCAATTGTTGAATATCATGGCCAAGAGAAATAGATGTCATTCCCTCAACATAATTAGTTGTGGCCAGAAAAAAAACAAAAACAAAAACAAAACAACAACAACACGTTGTTCCCTCAGGATCTCAAGGCCATGATTTCAGCATCTGGCCACAATATAAGAATATCGTTACCTTGACAAAATCACGTTCCTACAAGTTAATATGCCCTGGTGACGACAAAACAAAGTGAACTGAACTGAACATGTCCCCTCCTGGTCACTGTAGGAAAATGTATCACAACACATTTAATTGACTTATTTAAGTAACTTGATTTGGGAAGTTAACGTTACTAAAGCAACCTAAGTTTACGTTCGTTAAAAAAGGATTACATTGTTGACCGCACATCAGAATTGTTGTAGTACTGCAAAATCCATGAAAAAAAAAAAAAAAATGCCGTTATCTTTATTCTGATTGGCCAAAAGGCTTGATGTGCCACACCAAAGATGTTTGATCGCGACAGCTCGAAATATGTCTGTGGTCTCCAGTCTATGGGAAATTAACCCATTTCTGATTCTTGTGAGATCTATTGTGCTTGCAATTTCACCCTATTTCACCCCATTTTTACCTGGCTATTATGTTTTCAGAATTGTGCAGTTCCCTTCAAAGAATAGCTGAAACAAAACAAAAAAGTCATGTTTTTTAATGTCTGGACTCTACCTTCAGGGGTTTAGGATTATACACACAAATGGTTCAATATACTGGTATTGAGTACTTTCTCTGAGGTGGAACATTTCATGCTTTCTCTTTAAATGTCACGTGCGTAACCCTGAAATTGCTCTTATATCTCCTTGCATTGGGTTGCCAACTTTAAAAGAGAAAAATAAGTGACAAAATATAAGGGTCTCCATTTCTTGATACCACATTTGCCATTTCAGATGCCTTTATATAAAATACTAAATCAGACAAAATTGGGGCTTAATAATTCAAGCTATTGTTCTTTCAGTGTAATTGCTTTTAGGGTTTATAGTTGTCAAAAATAGGAAAATAAAAAACTAATCACTGTCAGTGTAACTGACACAATATATGAACACCCCTTGTGCATTTGCATTGAATTGGTATAAGATGTAAGGAATGCAGGAGTTATTTTATGATCTAAGTCTTAAAATAAATATTTGAGAATAACAACCACAATAAATTTAAAGATCACAGTATCTTTCATATATATTTATATCATATATTCTTAACCACTTGCCTGTCACCCCCCATTTTGCCAAGTGGTTCATTTTGACATACCCAAATAAAAGGGCTGGTGCTCGCAAGTCTTTATGAGTAGACACATAAGAAACACATATCTAGAAAGCCAATGCTAAGAGTTTAAAATTCAAGACTCAGAATTACACAGACTGTTTTTTAATATGAAGATATATAGGCTCAAACATTAAAACAGTCAAGCTCTCTTACGGCCTGTCACATGGAACAGTAATTGATCCTGACACTGGTGGCACCCTGAGCAATATCAGCTCCGCTGTCCTTTCTGAACTCTAATAAGATCATAAACTGCTCACAAACTCATTTAATACTTGGGTGTTATATTTTATGACTTGTTTAAATAGCTTTATGTCAGCAGTAAAACATATTGTTCTTAGTTAAAATATGAAATTTTAGTGCTTGCAAGGCAGCACTCGATTAATATTCCTCAGATATTCTGGTTCAGAATTCATGAGCCTAGCTATAAAAAATCAACCTGAAATGCTGTTTGCAATCATTTTTACCAATGACGTAGATCCAATATTCATGCAATTTAGGGCAAAAAAGGATTTAACCTATTGGGAATTGACTGGATTGAAGAGTCTCTATGCTTGTAAATGAATCTGGTACAGCATATATTGAAATATAATGAAATCTTTGCTTGCAAAATTGTACGTTTTGTCAGAATATATAGCTACATTTAATGTTTGTCCGTGGAGAAAGAGGCATTTATAACCAGATGTTACATGGTTTGAAAGAAGAAATTATTTTTTTGGGTGGGGTGTTAAAAAGAATACTGGTATTGGTTCTACTCCCGTGATATATACACCGATCAGACATAACATTATGACAGGTGACAGGTGAACTAAATAACACTGATGGCTGGTTAACTGGGTCAGAGCATCTCCAAAACTGCTGCTCTTGTGGGGTGTTCCTGGTCTGCAGTGGTCAGTATCTATCAAAAGTGCTCCAAAGAAGGAATAGTGGAGAACCGGCCACAGGGTCATGGGTGGCCAAGGCTCATTGATGCACGTGGGGAGCAAAGGAAATTGCTCAAGAAGTTAATGCTGGTTCTGATAGAAAGGTGTCAGAATACACAGTGCATCACAGTTTATTGAGTAGGAGGCTGCATAGCTGCAGACCAGTCAGGGTGCCCATGCATGCTGACCCCTGTCCACCACCGAAAGCACCAACAGTGGGCACGTGAGCATCAGAACTGGACCACGGAGCAACGGAAGAAGGGGGCCTGGTCTGATGAATCATGTTCTTTTGTTTGTTAGTTTTTTGGATGTAAACATTAGTTTTATTTTTTATATTCCCATATCCAAACATAAATGAAAGTACATAGGCTTTATATGAGTAAGACAAGTAAATCTGGAAAAAAAACATACCTTTTTAAAGGAATAGTTAATCACAAAATAAACAGTCATTATTTTCTCATCCCCATGTCATTTAAAACATGGATAATTTTCCTTTCTCTGCTCAGTGCTCTACTTCATGGCTTTGAGAATGACTCAACACTGGCTTGATGTCACCAGCCTGCCTAATGGAAGATCTATTATGCCAAATAGATCCATGATGATAGCTAAACAGTGGTTATACAACAGGCAACAGTGAATATGTCTGCCAAGAAGCACATTAGTAAATAAGGTTGCAACAACCATGTATTACACTTTTTGTTCTTTATTTCTAATTGTGGCACAATCAGTGCCAATTCATCAGCTCACATAATTTTGATAAATAACCTGCAAATTAGTTTCATTAAGTCATAAATACTTAAGTTAAATTTTACTGACTTTATTACCGCTCCTTTCATTCTAATGTAAAAGTAATCTTGGACCCATAAAGCTCTGAGAGCTGTGGAGTACAATTCGGCACCTCCATTTTCCCAGATGTAACATCCCGTCTTGTGTAATGAGTCTTGAGTCTCCACTTTGGCATGCCATTAACTCTGTAATCAGACCACATATTGAGCTGGAAAGAGGGCTGAGATTGACAGTCAAGTCTTTACTGAACATACGGAACAGAGTGAAATGCTCTGCAGTAGTTGGAACCTTTTGTATCCGTAAGCACAATATGTCCGTCTGCTTGCACAACACAAAACAATCTTTAAATGTTTTTTGCAAATAGTGGACCTGATTTTGATGTAGTTTTAGTAGCATCAACATCTACTGCAGGTAATCACAGCTGTAATTCAGAACATACAAATATGCAAATATGAGTGTGGTATTGACTTCAACAGACAAGAGTAACTTAAGTCTTTAGACACAAGCTCCCTTGGCTTCAAAAAAGTCAAAGCAAAATCAACCGTTGAGAGTCTCAGAGCAACACAGAGTAGAGGTGTTTCATTCTTGATTCAATCAGTGTTTCTGAACGAATCGTATGAATGAATGATTCCATGATTGACTCACAAAAGACCGGCGTAATGGTGCAGCCTGCAGAAAAAGTCGCTGAAAAATCCTTTCCACTGAAGACAGAAGTATCATTCTAAAGGTATGGTTAATTATGATTTCACTTTTTAACTTTAGTTAATGTGTAATGTTAGCCTGACAAGTCAGACCCACATCAAGATGTTTGGTCTGGAAACTCACCATTGACAGCTCAATCCGAGGGGCGGGATAAACGGTTGTCTTTCAAACTCCCTCTGCAGGCGATAGGATAGCGCTACAACCAACCAGAGCAACGAAGGTTAAACAGAGCTTGTTGATAGATTAAACATTCGCCGTATCCGGTCGGCAAAACTCCGAACACATCTTCCCTTTTTAAGAATGACTTCAGTGCCGCTCTTAGTTCTTTTCTCAGAGAAAAGCTTAACTCCAAGTCTTCAAGAATCGCAGTCAAAGCTGATTTCGCCAGTTTCTGTGTTTACTAGAAGCACGCAAACGCAACTCAGCCTTCGTCATTATGGCTCCGCCCACCGACTCTATACACAATGTGATTGGTCCGGCAAGAGTTAGGGGAATACAGCTCAGAAGGGTATTGAGAGTTCCTAGACGACACTTGCGGGCAGATTAAATTTGCTGCCGCTAGGGTGTGTCTAGATTTCTAGGCTACTGTAATGTTGCTGTTTGAGCGTAAACCAATATATCAAAAGTTCAATGCAAAGCGAGATATTTTCTTTTAAAGAATTCGCTTTTAAAAGAAAACAACAAATGGCTGGTAGGGACTACAACAAGCTTATTCACGGGTTGGTGACATCACAAACCCAGAAACTGACATAAACCCCGCCCCCTGGAACATACAACAAAGGCCATGTTGATAAGAGGAACAGTTGTTGTAGTCGAGCACGTGTGTGTCCGCTCAAGCTGTCGCATCCGTCTTTTCACATTTATTGCAATGCAGTACAAATACAAATGCAATAGCATGTCATAAAAGGTAATCAGAGCTGCTAACATTAGCGCTTGATGCTCCGCCCTCTTCCAGAAAGGGGGCAAGGACCAGCAGCTCATTTGCATTTAAAATGACACACACATCTCGTTTTTGCTCACTTTCAAAGTGATAATTTTAACATGCTATAAAAAATTATCGGTAACCCTTTACAATATAGGTGCACTAATATGCATTATTTCATATTAATGCACAGATAATCATGAGTTAATGTATTACTAATGGTGAACTAACCCTTATTCATGATTACTGCATCAGCAACTAATGAAGATTCTACATGATTAATAGATTAAGTAATCATTACATTGTTATTAGTTAAATATGTCATAATGTATTAATTCCTTAATAACATATTATATTAACTAATAATTTAAATTAATGTGTTAATTACCACAATGGGTCAAAGCCATGATTTTAACTTCCAGTTGTGTGCTTTAAATAATCATTAGCTAATGATTTATAAAGGTATCATTATGTTATGAATGTACTTGTTGGGGCACACGACTATTAACTAATTGATTAAGTAATATGTAATTGTGTTTATGGGTTTTTAATTGTTTTTGAATTAGGTAATAGTCATGTGATTGGACAAACTGGTGGAAATCAATAAAATACTTACAAAGTATAAACTCACCCACTCAGATATCACCACTTTTTGATGCATCCGAATATAAATGAACTGGAAATGATGATTGAGGCAGTTTTTAGTAAGCACTAAGCTTGATAAAGCACACATTCATGCCGAGACCATCCCGATACCTGCAGTGTTTACCAAGAACTATGACCCATTATCTGTAAAAGGAAAATGCAATTATTTATAATAAATAGCATCTTTTTCATCAAAACTCTTTTTTTAGTGAAGAACATTTACATAATCTAAATTAAAAACAATTCCACTATAAGGAACCTTTTATGTTCCATGAATGTAAAAAATTCATGGAACCATTGAAGCCGGTCAGTCTGATGTCCAGTCTGTTTTGGTTGTGTCTTCAGTCGTTGTCATGTTCCTTTGTTCTTTTTCCCACAACTTTCTCTGTTTCCTTGGTTACCCTCATTAGTCTATTTCTGTTCAGCTGTGTGTAGTTCATTATCATCTGTATCACCTGTGCCCTTCGTTTATTCAGTCATCTGTGTTTGCATTTAAGTTCTCCCTTGTTCACTCTCTGGTTGTCCAGTCTCAAGTTATGTTATTAATGTTTGGCATTCTGTCTGAAGTTTATTTGAATAAAGCCTGCCTTTGTGGATGTCCTGGATCTCCTCTTCTCTGCTGCACCACACACCCGTAACAGATGCCAATAAAGAAACTTTACATTTAAGAGTGTGCTTGGGTCAATGACGTGGTATGTCAGTTCTGGTGTCCAAAGCATATTTATAATAATAGAGATATATACCACTCTTAAAGGTGCACTATGTAGTATTTTTGCAGTAAAATATCCAAAAAACACTATAGGCCAGTTTTATATATTTTGTTTATTTGAGTTCTTACAATATCCCAAATGTTTCCAACTATTTGTAAATTGTGAGAAAATAGCTATTTTAACTAATGAACCGGGACATCTAGAGAGTTGCCTGTCAATTGCATCATATCTGCGTTACCCTCGGTTTCCGTTTTTTTTATTCTGCAGAAACGTTTTACTCTTAGCAGTGTGAACAAGTGTTACAGCAGCCGCCGAGCAAACGCACAGAGTAACATCATAACATCATTTTAAACACACTTAAATGTATATAATATGAAAAACAGAGCCGCGTTACCTCATATTCATGACAGGAAAAGCGGAAATGCCGCCGGTGACTGTGTCCCGTCATAATAAAAGTCCCGCTGCTCGTGAGCCGTGTGTTTGCGTAACAATCGCTCCAGTGGCCTTGCCCAGCTCCTCAACACTCGGTCCTGCTCTGCTTCACACTACAGTAATGTTAATAACCGCATCCATGAACTGGATTTCTACCAGAGTCCTATTCCGATTCTTTTCCACCGGCTGTGAGGAAGACCACAAGATTCTGCACTCAAACCTGGTGTCATCAAACTGCGCCTTTGTTTTGAATAGGCGCCCTTTAGCGGATGGAAGATTTACATGAGTGCAGCTTTAAATTGAGTGAATGTCATTGCATTACATACACAACACTCCCAAAATGTATAGAAAGTCCTAAAGTTTTATTTCATTCTTTCAATTATTAAATCATTTCCGGTCATCGAATGATTGTATCTCTTGAAGGTTCATAGATAAAATACTTGCTTCTCCTCCTCATTTCAGAAGACCATAGGCCATTGGGGTGTTACAAAGCCATAGACATGGACAGAGAAGGCCTATTTTAACACAAGTGCTGATTTTACATTCGGGTTCTGAATATTGATTCTGGCTGCTACCTCTAGTATAATCAGTCATTGACCATTGGCAGTGCGAGCTCAGGCTAAGGATGCCTTCCTCAAGCTGTCTTGTATAGCCCAGTGGTTAAAAAGCTCTAAAAACTAAGCTGCAGACAGAAAAATCTCCTGCAACAGATAAGAAAACACATTGAAAAGTGAGTTTTGTTTTATAAAAGCAGTTTAACGTGTGTGTGTGTGTGTGTGTGTGTTCCACAGAAGAAAGAAAGTCTTTAGAAAGGCATGGAAGTGAGTAAATTATTTCTGGCAGAACTATCTCCTTAATTAGATTTAAAAGAAGTCTAGTTTAAATTCAGTTATGCACACATTTACATTAAAACATTTTACCCCAATTTAATGTCAAATGGTACATATTAATTCAAAACAGCAGATCAAATCATATTATAACCAAGAAATTAAAAACATTGTGTAAATAAACTCGAATGTGTTTTAGATGCAGTTTCCAGTGGTTGACAGATATGGCAGTATGCTGCAACTCACTGAACAGACTCACAGCCTTGTTTTCATTCATGTCAAACTGAATATGCCATCTACCCTAAGGTCCTTTGCAGATCATAAGATCCAGTTCCTGTTCTGACAGTGCCCTGACCCTGGACTGACCTCTACTCTGAAGCTCACTGGACACTTCAGCTGATCGGTTATGTCAGCTCAATCAGAGATCTGCCCTGTAAAACTCTTCCAGAGTCCAGTTTAGCCTGAAGCTCAGTGTCTCTCAGCAGGTGTGGACTCTGACAGCAACATGAGGCATGTCACACTGCTCTCAGCTGGTCTGAATAGATGGCTGTATTGACCTTTCATCTTCACCAGAGGGCTGCTTTGTGACAGGTCAAACCAGCATATCATTTACAGCGATTTTGCACAATTTATCCACTGACTTAAAGGGATAGTTCACTTTAAAATGAAAATTCTGTAATCCTTTACTCACCCTCAAGTTGTTTCAAACCTATATGCATTTCTTTCTTCAGCTAAACACAAGGGAAGATATTTTGAAGAATGTCAGTAACCAAACAGTTAACTGGAGCCATTGACTTCCAGTAGAAAAAAAAATACATTAAAAGGATAATTAAAGGGATAGTTCACCCAAAAATGTACATTACACAATGATTTACTCACCCTCAAGCTATCTATATTTAAACCGACTAAAAATATATATTTATTCAATGTTATCCACATTATATTAAACCTGCAGCAGCATTGTGGACTTCTGTAATGACACGGTTGGCCATTTACCTTTAAACACATCATTATATTTAAACTGCAAACACATGAGGAGAGTCTCTGCATTAAAGACCTAAAAATGGCAAATCGGCGTGCTACTACATTTCTCTCCAATATGATAGGAAATTAAACTGAATGTGGAGGATTTGAACTGTGACGAATCTGACGATGATTGACAGGGCAGTTTCAACGGTGATGTGATGGACGCAGAGTCCGTTAAGTAGTATGTCCCAAAGCTTGTATACTTTTCTACTACACATGCAAAAGTATGCACTTTTTCTTCGCAAAAAGAGCACATACTTGTAGGATGTAGTATAAGTAGGCGAATTGGGACGCATCATCTGTGTTCACAGATTTCAGTGATTAAAACATAATTAAAAGATCAACACTGTTTTTTACATGAAGAAATCGTATGACTTCAGAAAACTTGGAATGCAACATGAGTTAATACTTTAATACTGTTTTTGGTCTGGTTTTTGCAATAAATACCTGTAATTGTACTTTTATTTGCCTGCTAAATGTTTTATATTGTTGAGAAGTGGGTAGATTTAGGGTAGGAGTGGGGTTAGTTGCTCCAAAATATAAAAGTAGCCTAAATAATCTTAAAATCATGTCTGCTTTTACAAATGCAAATAATTTTATTGTGGCGCGGAAGGCACTTGACCATGCTTCAGATTTTGACGCATGGAGAGTGAGAATGGGTTGGCTATCGTTTTTTAACAGATGTTTTAATTAATTTATGAATTTTATGCAACTTAAAGAAGCATTTTCATATTTTCCTCATTTTTTTGGATGTTTATTATTTGTAATTTTCCTGAACTCTGCAAAAAAACGAAACAAATTTAATGATCCACATATAAAAAAATAAAAATAAACAAAACGTGTAAAAGAGAAAGAAAAACATTTCTTCATTACATAAATGGCTAATTGCATTCGAAGGAAAAACAAAACAAAACAAGTTTTCCGTGTTATTGTCTCCATGTGCGTCGTGATTTCAAATTAGTCACGTAAAACCCTGTTGCCATTACGGTTCCAGAAGGGAATTAAATCTTATGCAGTCCATCCGCTTTACAGAGGTGTCTGCAGCCAGCAGCAGAGCCAATGACCATGAAATGGTCACACGGTAACAGCCTGACCCCAATTTTAGCAGTAAAAAGACTAAATTGCAGAGAGCACTTGGAGTTTTAATTGGTCTATTACATGAGCAGAGGAATAGTGCAAGATATTGAACAGTGCTGCACTTTCAAACCTTTTCATAACTGAGAAAAATGAGGCTCTGGATTAGTAGCTGGACTAAAATGATAAAAATCAGGGCTCAGTCCAGATGAAAAGGCTTTAGAAGTTTTCATGTCCAGTGCATCCTGAAACACTAACCCCCTTAAAAATAAACACTGCCTTTCTGTAAATCATGTGGCTTCAAAAGAGACAGTCATTTAGAACTGAATAATCAATCATTTAATTGATTTAATTATAACATTTGTAAGGGTGGATTGCCTACAGTGATTCAGACTGCAGGGTTGCCGAACGACTAAAGAAACATTATCAGCAAGATGGTAGAAAACTGTACATTTCTAGTCTATAACCACCCACTCTAACTTATACCAACGACGGAAATAAGCGCAGTTACAATAGCAAAATATGTGGGAGAGCGTTGCTTCAATGTGACTATATTGTATTGCAATATGTAACACTTTGAAGTCAATACCAAATCAAAAGTAGTTAGCAAATCGTTTATAATTGCAAGACTTGAATGACAAAATCTGGTTATGTTTACACTTAAAAAAGTTACAACATAGATGAATAATATGATAAAAACATATACCATTAATCGTACCCAGCATGTATAGAATGTTACCTGAGAGATAGAAAGTGAGAGATAGAGAGAGAGAGAAATAGAAGAAGAGAGCAAAGAGACGAGCCAAAGAGAAGACCCCTAGAAGAGACAGCCAGAGAAAAAGAAGCCCAGAGCAACAGTTCCAATCTTCTTTTATCTATCCCTTTGACCATGTGACTGAAAGTCTAATGTGAGACATTCATCAGACCAAACTTCCCCCACTGTACTACAGGTGTGGCACCATTTGGCCTACAGGCCCTCAACATCTCTTTGTTTTTAGGAATCCCAAACGGCCCTGCTGATTAAAGGGGGGGGGGGGGGGGGGGGGGGACAGTAAAACAAATGTCTTTGTTCAATTTCAACTTTGCTGCCTTCCCGGAATGCTGTGCTGAAGCGTTAAAGTCGCTCGACGTCACCCATAGGAATAAAGTGGAGCGCGGCGCGGAGTGTTTACGGGCGTGCATTTCCTCTCTCGCTCTAGTCACGCGCACGCGCCCTACCGGGAGAAGAGCCCGTACGGCCCATACAAGGACCTTCCACTCTATTAACGTCAAGCCGACCCATACTCGAAAAAAACTCTCCGAAACTTGTGAGAAACCGGAAGGAGTATTTTTAACACAGAAATACTCCATCAAATGACCAACATTAGTTTTTTAAACTTTATCTATGTTTTGGATGGGAATCCAAGTCTTTAACAGTGTAAAAAGCTCAGTATGCATGTGTGGCAAGGGGGGCGTGGTTCAGCGAGGTCTGCAGCGGGAGAGAGAGCCGCGGGACGAGCGGTAAGTGAGTGGGTTGGAAGCAGATTAATAACACCTGTCTCTCGTTCCAGTAATGAGCGCGGAGAGGGGATAAAACCTCGGTGGAACCGGAGACCGAGGAGAGAGAGAGGGACTGCTGACGCGACACACACACACACCCACGGACATTGAGTTGTGAGACACGTTGACCCAGAAGCGGAACGTTTGACCGGAACCCGGAAGTGACTGAGAGAAATACACACTGGCAAAAGCAGTGTGAAGAGACTGAGTTTTTGTTCAAATAAAGAGAGCGTCAGCAGTCAAACCGACCCCCTTGTCCTCTTCCTTCCTTACACAAACGAACTTTATCACAGCATGAAACAGCATTTCACCCCCCCTTTAACTTAAAAGGGACCTATTATGCAATATTCACTTTTACATGGTGTTTGAACATAAATGTGTGTCGACAGTGTGTACACAAACACCTTATAATGGTAACATTTTTTATCCTAATAAATCATAAGCAGGGTCTCTGAATAAGCCATTTGCAGATTCTAGCAGTGTGACATATGCTTAGACCCCGCCCACAACTGTTGACAGATTCTGCTCCATTAGCATAAACCGAGTCCGCCATGTTTATCTCCTCGCCAGAGCATTTAACAGCAGCATTCAAGTAAGAAATGTGTTCTTAATAAAGCTAAGTTCATTCAGTCAAGAGCAGTGAGTGATTTTGTGATTTTTTCATTTTGTTGTGTAATTAACATTACCAATATATACAACAGTAGGTACAGTATATTACGCAGCTGTACACAGATATAATATACACATGCCATTTCTATACTTGTAGTTTACATTTACAGACAATGTGTGTGTTTTTGGCATAACCTTGTGTGTATTTGACAATTTAAGCGCAATAAGACGTGAAAGAGAAGTGAAAGCTTTAGCATAAGCTCTGCCGGGAAAACTTAATTGTTACGTCACTTTAACTTTTTTTATCTATCCAATCACATTCTAATACTTGGGTATAAAAGATCGGTACTTATTCATGTTTGCTGACATTCTAATTCACCGCCATCCTCCCCACCACCTCCAAGTGAAATCCTTCCCTACATCCACCCCACCACCACCAGCATGGTCCCTTCCATACCTCGCTGCGCCTCTGCCTTCATCTTCAGGCAGGATATGCAGAGTCCGGACCCTCAGATTGCGAGCTACGGATGGGGCCTATGCCAAAGTACTTTATTGCTTGCTTGGTTGTTAATACATGGATAATTGTCACGGTATTTATTCTCCCGAGTCTTTCTGACAGATCTTAGTTTAATACTCAGGATGCTCCGTCTGACATGCAGCTTTTTTGTGTGTGTGCGCTCAGAAAACCACATATCAGAAGTTTAGACTGATTAGGCTTTAAAACGCATGCAGATAATAAACATTCATAGAAGATGAAGATTTGCAATGTCATGTGATCGTGACATGATAGAGATGATAATCAAAATCAAACAGATGTATTCGTTTTTGGCAGATTATCTGAGGCACAAGCTGTACAGTCTCCGCCCTCTTCTGGAAAGCGGGGCGTATGGCAAGACTTTTTAACTTGTATTCATTCACAGGATATGAATTTTTGATATCAACAATTCAATGTTCAATAGTTTTCACTAGTTTTCACTAGTAGTTCACTAGTTCACTAGTCTTGATATTAACAATTTAATTTAGCAAAAATCAGTACAATCAGTAATTGTATTTTCACTAGTGAAATATCACCATGACTGCCATTCAAATTCAATTGCTGATATCAAGATTTGCATTATTGATATTCCTGCAATAATTAGATTTCTGATATCAAGAATTTAACAGTTGATATCAAGAATTCAAGTTTTTACTTTTTACTTATTCAAGAATTAGTATTTTAACTATTACATTTTTATTATTGATATCAAGAATTCATATCTTGGGAATGAATAAAAATCTAAATGGCTTGCCATAGGGATGGGGAGAAGCAGCTAATTTGCATTTAAAGATACATGCACAAAAAGCAGCATGTTTTTCATTCCAGTTAAAATGGGCATTTACAACATGGTATAATAAATGATCTATGGGGTATTTTGAGCTGCAACTTTACAGTTGCATTCTAAGGACACCGTGTAAAAAAGGGTATAATAGCTCCCCTTTAATGCCACTTGAAGTCATGTTGAGGAAATAATTTCACTGCTGGAGCCAAATTACGCTAGACCATTGAAGACACAAATATCCATCTTGAGCCTCGCATAATTTCTTTGGTCTTTGTGCATCTTGAATGTGTTCACATGGTTGTACCTGTGATAATCCCCCTGGGCGCTATTTTTCGACTTGGTTGCTTGTCTGATCTTGGTCTTGAGGGGATGGGGGTTTAAATGAGGTGTCTAAGTTGTTTTACCAAGCCTGCAAATGTCACAGGAAAATGGAAAAGACAGATCTGCTCTTGGCTTGAGGGCTTAAGCTGCAGCTGACAGATGAGACTGACTGCTTGCTGATTCATTGGCTAATGGTGTTTTCTTTAGGTCCAGCCAAGAAGCACGAATGACGAACATGGCTCGTAATGCTGGAAAGCAGTGACTTCATTTGGTATTCTGTTAACATTATGTTCCTTGATGAAGCGTGGCTTCCGGAAAGAGAGTTATTAACCTGTCTGAACACCATTCATTCTGTGACAATCCCCAAAACAACATGTGCTACATTGATCCAGACCTTTAATGGCTTAGAACTCATGATATTATTTTGATGAATGAAGACATCTGATTCAGTGAACAACAACAGAGTGGTGGTTGTGCATCCTCATCCCTGAAGATACAACAGTATTATACAGCAAGCACACCTGATTGATTCTGAAAGAAAAGGAAAATATTTGTAATGCACCTGTCAGAATTTCCAAATGCTCATAATTCTCTTCTCCGTGTGAGACACTTTCACATAAGGGAGTAATTATTTTTGTAAAGGGATAGTTCACCAAAACAAGAATAGTCTGTCATTTTTTACGTGTCTTCATGTTGCTCCAAACCTGCATGCCTTACTTTCTTCAGGTGGAACACAATAGTGAATTTCTGAAGGATGGTTCTGAACATTCCTTTCCATTCAAGGGGACTAAGCTTCAAAAAATATATTCATAAATGAATAAGAGATTGAATATGTAAGTTCAATACATGCAAATTAAATGCATTTGTTTGGTGGACTTAATTGTGGATAATTGTTTGGATTGTTGTGGTATTGAGTGGTTCCAGAAGTATTTCCCCCCATGCATTTCCATTCCATGAACCAAGTCATCCAGCTATGAGGTTATTCAGAACATTACAAACTTTTAGTTACTGTTAAAAATCTAAAATCTAATATCATAAATAATTTCCCTTAATAACGAGTTATTACTTCTAGAACTCAACTGTTGACAGTTTGTCTTGGCCTCGGGCCAGTAAAATAGGGCACATGATTTTTAAAAAGCTAATGATGTGAACACATAAATAATTTATAATAAATCCTGCAATATTTTAAAAAAACAAATCAAGCATACTCCATTTAGATTTTATGGTGATTTTAAAAGTGTGTTCCCATTTGAGGAAACTTGTACTGTGCAGTATGATGACACTGTAGGCATGGCAGCATGACAGAGTCTGAAGTGTGTGAAACTTGTACAGTCCTGGGGTCTCATTTATAAAGCGTGCGTATGCACAAAACGGGGCTGGAAAGTACGCCAGTTCCCACAAAAAGGTCAACAGGAGAATGTGCGCACCTTTAAATGTCCCATTCTTTGCGATTCCATCTTTCAAACTTTAGTTAGTGTGTAATGTTGCTGTTAGAGCATAAATAATACCTGTAAAATTATAAAGCTCAAAGTTCAATGCCAAGCGAGATATTTTATTTAACAGAAGTTCCCTTTCAAAGCCTACAGCGAACGGCCGGTTTGGACTACACCCCTGCACTTCCTGCTTTAATGACGCAACTAAAACCGTTTGTTGACGAACCCTCCGCCCACAAGAACACGCAAATTCGGGGGCGTTGTCCTTTTGCTCTCGCAGGTCGAGAATATGTGTGTTTGTCGCCATGCCATTGAAACGCTGTTATTTTCATCCCGGAGTCAAATCACCTTTGTTTGGCCTTCCCACGGACGATGTACGTAGAGATCAATGAAACTATGTGCAGCACATTTTGCTGAGGACTGCTTCCTCAATCTCAATCAGTTTAATGCCGGATTCGCAGAAAGATTATTCTTAAAAGATGACGCAGTTCCCTCTTTGTTGTTTATGAGCCAAAACCGGTAAGTGTATTTTATTATTTAAGTTAGTCCGTTTAACAGTTTATGTAACTCATGACACAAAGTGCAACGCTGTTTAGCTTTGTTAACTAACGTTAGATGGTAATTGAATCTAATCCGAAAAACGTAGCATATGAAAGTGTTGTAATTCATTCGGACACCATCGATTGTTGGTGTTTGTAATGATCAGTTTAAACTCCTGAATAGACAGCTTACCATTCTGAAACATCCTGCAAAAGTCTTTCCTGAGCAGGCTGTAATCGATCCTCTTCGATATTCTCCGGGTCTGATTCCGGCTCAAATTGATAAGGCAATATAGACATTTTTGCAATAACATTGAGAACGTTATGGTAAGAGGCGGGACCTTTCCGGGCAAAGTGTGCTAAGCTGCTGTCCAATCACAGTGCTGGAAGCGCTGGCCTAATCAGAACTCGTTACGTATTTCTGAAGGAGGGACTTCATAGAACAAGGAAATCATCAGGCCGTTTTTAGGACAGAGGAAACAGCGGTATATAGATAAGTAAATTGTGTGAAAAATACTGTGTTTTTACACGCGAAACATGAACTCATGTTTTATTGTACACTGTAAACTTAATCAAAGCTTCGAAAACACGCGAAGAATGGGACCTTTAAGCTAACTTTGACCTATGCTTACACAGATTCTGGAGACAAAGTGAATTGGCGACACAGATGGTGAAGTCGTGAACTGAAGTTAGAACTGTAGAAAATAAATGTGAGAAGAACGACTAAGAATTAATAATTTTCACTCCATTTCATACATTATAACCACATTATCATGAAGATTAAATCCAACAGTGTTATTTGTGCCAATTGTTTTAGGTGATATACAGTCTTGTTCAAAATAATAGCAGTACAATGTGACTAATCAGAATAATCAAGTTTTTTGGAATATTTTTTATTGCTACGTGGCAAACAAGTTACCAGTAGGTTCAGTAGATTCTCAGAAAACAAATGAGACCCAGCATTCATGATATGCACGCTCTTAAGGCTGTGCAATTGGGCAATTAGTTGAATTAGTTGAAAGGGGTGTGTTCAAAAAAATAGCAGTGTGGCATTTAATCACTGAGGTCATCAATTTTGTGAAGAAACAGGTGTGAATCAGGTGGCCCCTATTTAAGGATGAAGCCAACACTTGTTGAACATGCATTTGAAAACTGAGGAAAATGGGTCGTTCAAGACATTGTTCAGAAGAACAGTGTACTTTGATTAAAAAGTTGATTAGAGAGGGGAAAACCTATAAAGAGGTGCAAAAAATGATAGGCTGTTCAGCTAAAATGATCTCCAATGCCTTAAAAGGGAGAGCAAAACCAGAGAGACGTGGAAGAAAACGGAAGACAACCATCAAAATGGATAGAAGAATAACCAGAATGGCAAAGGCTCAGCCAATGATCACCTCCAGGATGATCAAAGACAGTCTGGAGTTACCTGTAAGTACTGTGACAGTTAGAAGACGTCTGTGTGAAGCTTATCTATTTTCAAGAATCCCCCGCAAAGTCCCTCTGTTAAAAAAAAGTCATGTGCAGAAGAGGTTACAATTTGCCAAAGAACACATCAACTGGCCTAAAGAGAAATGGAGGAACATTTTGTGGACTGATGAGAGTAAAATTGTTCTTTTTGGGTCCAAGGGCCACAGGCAGTTTGTGAGACGACCCCCAAACTCTGAATTCAAGCCACAGTACACAGTGAAGACAGTGAAGCATGGAGGTGCAAGCATCATGATATGGGCATGTTTCTCCTACTATGGTGTTGGGCCTATTTATCGCATACCAGGGATCATGGATCAGTTTGCATATGTTAAAATACTTGAAGAGGTCATGTTGCCCTATGCTGAAGAGGACAATGCTTCAACAAGACAATGACCCAAAACACACTAGTAAACGGGCAAAGTCTTGGTTCCAAACCAACAAAATTAATGTTATGGAGTGGCCAGCCCAATCTCCAGACCTTAATCCAATTGAGAACTTGTGGGGTGATATCAAAAATGCTGTTTCTGAAGCAAAACCAAGAAATGTGAATGAATTGTGGAATGTTGTTAAAGAATCATGGAGTGGAATAACAGCTGAGAGGTGCCACAAGTTGGTTGACTCCATGCCACACAGATGTCTTAAAAAACTGTGGTCATACAACTAAATATTAGTTTAGTGATTCACAGGATTGCTAAATCCCAGAAAAAAAAAAATGTTTGTACGAAATAGTTTTGAGTTTGTACAGTCAAAGGTAGACACTGCTATTTTTTTGAACACACCCCTTTCAACTAATTGCCCAATTGCACAGCCTTAAGAGCGTGCATATCATGAATACGGGGTCTTGTTTGTTTTCTGAGAATCTACTGAACCTACTGGTAACTTGTTTGCCACGTAGCAATAAAAAATATACTAAAAACCTTGATTATTCTGGTTAGTCACATTGTACTGCTATTATTTTGAACAAGACTGTATATCTATTAAAATCCAAACAGAAATCAAAATGTATTAAATAATACTAATAATAATCATCAGCGCTGCCTTACAGTCACATTGTTCACAATGGGAGCGCAGGAGGAGATGGCGCGACTACATGTGATACGGAATAGCATGAAACACCCTTTTATTAGAGAACTGCACAACACAGTGTAAAAACAAAATATTTACCTTAATGTACATACATCATAAAATGTCAAAGTATATATCATAAAATGTCAAAGTCTGCAAATACAGTCATAAAGCATAATCGCTCTATTACTGCGTTCATTACAAAACTGTTATGAAGCATGTGTTCACTATAACATTTTCGTCTTAAATTTTCGCCTACAAATTAATTCTGTGATTTTGTCAAGGTGTTAACGATCAGTCTATTTGTTAGAAACATATAAATCCTCCAGTGAGCCGGGTATGTAACGCTTCATGATGGCACTGCTGGCACTGTTGGAGAATTATGCCAATGGCAGACTAAGGAGAGAACGAGTTTTCATTCAGGGACATTATCAGCAAAACTGCATGAATCTAGCTTTTGTACGTACGTACACTTTTAGGATGAAATCTACGCAAAGTTTTACAAATGAGACACCTGGGCTGGATTTCCCAAAACCTTCTTAACACTACGTCATTCTTAAGTTATACCTTAAGGTGTACCTTAACGTTAATATGCGTTTCACACAAAGATGTGTTCTAGTGTCTGAGGTTTTTCTTGAACCAATCAGATAAGAGTAAATTGAGCAGCATATTTGATTAGCCTCAGAAGAAGGTGGAGTCATTTAGACATTTGCAACATTTTTTTTTTTTTTTACTCATAGGTTGGTTTTACACGGTCAATCTATTTAGACTCTGTTGTTTTCACTTGCAAATCGATGTTCACAGGCGTGCAATGCTTTTGGCCGTATTTTGGCGAAAGAAACGTGTCAAAAGGGTAAGCTCAGAAAAATGGAGGTCAGAAGAATCAGGGCTCTTTGGTTGCCCTAGGCGAGATGGAGTTTTGCGCCCCCCCCACACACACACTCACTTTTATCTTCTCTAATTCAGCACGTCTGTTTACCTAGGCCTACCCCTAACCATGAAGCACTTATTATTAAACACGTTAGACACTTTATTTCCACTTTTCTAATATTTTCTCACTTTTTATTGAAAATAAATGCCTTTCCGATCTGATATGTGACGGGAAAAGGGAATAGAGCGAGTGTGGCAAAAGGCGGATTCGAACCTCTGATCGATATGCGTCAAAACTTGATGATTTACGCCTTACCCCTACACTACAGCCACTATAGAGAAGATGATTTCCGTAATTTTGTCTATCCCAATCAATCTTTAAGTAGCCTAAAACACATCATATTTGTGTTTAATGTAAATAATATGGCATCTATCGTTACTCCAGTAAAAAAAAGAAAAAAAGAAAAAAAGAGAGGCCCCAGTTTTTGCTTCCGACGCCCATGTAGACTGCATACTTTTCATAACTAACGTGCATACTTTATCCATATTTATAACGAACTGGACTTTTGATATTTAAATTACATCCATGTAGGTTATTGTAGATTATTGTCAGTGAAGTTATGTTTGCAATATGTAGTAATACGTAGAAAACTAGCAAGTGATAGCTTAGTGACAATATTAATAATATTTATAAAATAAATATTAGTTGATAATACTAAGATAATAATACTGATAATACTTTCTTTCGATTTTCTTCCTTTCTTTCTTTCTTTCTTTCTTTCTTTCTTTCTTTCTTTCTTTCTTTCTTTCTTTCTTTCTTTCTTTCTTTCTTTCTTTCTTTCTTTCTTTCTTTCTTTCTTTCTTTCTTTCTTTCTTTCTTTCTTCCATCCCTGTGCGTGGTTTAGACGCCTCATTTTTGATGAACGCGCAAGATGAGCTCTTGCCTGACCTAACGCCTGAACTAATAATCAATAATCACCATCAATTCAATCTAATAATCAGGTTGATAAGTAATTAAATGTGTGGCTGAGGGGGCGCCCTACGATGATCATGTTTAATAAACATCATGTTGTATTTCGCTTGTTCCGATTCTATGCTTAATGGGAAGTAATGGGTGGCACTAGAGCGCGCTCGCCCCCCCAACACAATTGTCGCCTTAGGCAACCGCCTAGCTCGCCTATAGCAAACGCCGGCCCTGGGAAGAATACAGATCATATTTATTTTGCGTTAACATGAAGCTGCAGTTTCACAATACATGATTTACACTTAACAGTAAAAGGCTGCAAATATTTTTTTCTTACACTTGAAAGGCAATTTACACCTTTACAAAACTTATCTTGCACATGCAAATTTAATTTATGCTTGCAATCTTATGTACACTTTCACAAATCTTACCCTACACTTGCGATTCTTTAAGGCATTCATTTACCTTCATATGTTTTTGTTTTTTTTAATGCAAGGATTAAAACTGCCATTACATTAATGGTTGTTAGCTTTTTAATGATATTATCCGAAGGAACATTAGCTGGCAAACCATTAGACAGTAAAGGCTTAAGAGCCTATTTAAAGGGCATGATTCTGGAGGAGTTTGGTCAAACTATGGCAGCGAGACAGCGAATAGTTGTGCTAAATCAAAGACGGCGCCGTCCGTGGAGTCATTTAGCTAGTGTATGTGCACTATTTCATACGTGAAAACTTTAGTCCCCTGGCTAGAAGCTGCTACAATGGCCACAGCAGGTGAGGGCAGTTACCAAGCACATGAACTCTCACACTATACTCCACAATCTCGCCCTCAAGTTGGAACCACAAGAAACGGAGGTAGTCGCGATGATCCTCTTTCACAAGGAAACTATGAAACATCTGCTTGATATCTGTCATCAACACAACTGGCTCAGTTCTGAAGCGCATGAGGACCCCAAGCAAGCTATTATTAAGGTCTGTACCTCGAAGGAGAACATCATTCAGTGACACACCATTAAACCAATCACTTGAATCGAAGAATTCTAATTTTCTAGGTTTTTTAGGGTGGTAGACTCTAAAACTTGGCAAATACCAATATTTCTTATCTCTGTCAATAGGAGGTGGTACTTCTGCATGATTGTTTTCAAATATCTTCTCCATGAACTCTATAAAATGATCCTTCATCTCTGCGTTCTTTTTCAGAGTGTGACTGAGAGACATGAGTCGATTCAAAGCATGTTGTCCTTTGTTGGGTAGGTGGTGTCTTGGTTTGTGAAATGGTAGAGATGCTACCCAACTGCTTGTATCATATTTGCAGAACTCCTGATTGATTATCTCTAAGAATAATTCATCCTTAAATGAAACAGCAAGCTTATAGTCATTCTCTGACTGACTAAAAATAGATTTGCCCACATCATTGCATATTTGTCTAACAGGAGACTTGTTTTGCTTACCTGACAACCGTACTTTCATGTAGATGTTATTCTCACAGGTGTCAGGTAACTGGGACGTCTATTCTAGTGAAGGTTGGTTTTATAAAAACAAACAACACCATTAAGACAGACGTTACCAATTTTGACCCATCCTAAGTCCAAATGTTGAGCAAAGGGTTCATTGTGATGACCATTGCACTGGTCTCGTGCCTTCTGCACACGAATTATATTTCTGCCAAGCAACAGGGGAATCTCTGCATTATGGTTTAGAGGCGCAATCTCGTCAGCTACAGCTTTAAGATGCATATGATTGTGTGCAGTTTGCGGAGTTGGGATTTTGTCCCTATTATTAGGAATTAAGTCACATTCAGTGAGAGTTAGTAGTGATAAGCAGACATCTCCATCTGTTGACTCAACAATGAAACCACTTCCTCTCCTCCCTTCAAAATCCGTCGTTCCAAAGCATTTCTTAAGTGTATATGGACAAGCAACACCTTGGATTTTGAAAGTATCAAAGAAGGCACATACAGTCTCACTTTCCTTTCAAGATGCCCCTTTGGATAGATATTTACTAAACAGATTTTAGAGCACGATTTACCATTAAGTCCTCCATACACCTCAGTACACATAGAGGTAGTTCCAGCTGATGCACGTTCACTTTGCTCCCCACCATGCTCATCCACTGGGGTAGAAGAATCTACCATAAACAAAGGCGCAGCATGAAGAGCTGAGATGTGTCGATCACTATTACATTCCTCTCAGTGCACTACATCTCTGCAGTCCTTAGCTTGATGCACTATTGATGCACAACATCTAAAACATATAAAGTGTTGTGACAAAAAACGTTCTCTCTACAAGGGTTTTTACCAATGCAGGGCCCTCATGTGCAACAGGCCTAAGGGAATAACATTGGACGCTGCCGCTATAGTTGCCCTTACACTCTCTGAAAGTGTTTCACAGTGATATTCTGGCCTAGCTTTATTCCTGAGACTATCGCCAGAGTGGTCTCGACTCGCGCGAGGGGATAATTGTGCCCGCATCGAAATCGAGTCCCATAAAACCCCCAGAAAACTTGTCTTCTGGGCCGGCTCCAACGCACTCTTTTTTGTGTTGAGTCTCAGCCCCAAGCACTGGATGTGTGACAGAACTACATCTCGATGTCGAACTGCTATCTAGTACGACTGTGCCAGGATTAGCCAGTCGTCGATATAATTCAGTACACGGATGCCCTGAAATCTCAATGGAGCCAGAGCAGCATCCATGCACTTCGGGAACGTGTGAGGGGAAAGAGCCAGACCGAACTAAAGTACACGATATTGGTACGTTTCACCCCTGAAAGTGAACCTCAGGAACTTCCTGTGGCTGGAAGGATGGATATATGGAAATAGGCGTCTTTTAAATCTATCGTGACAAACCAGTCCTCGGGCTGGATCTGACTCACGATGGTAGGGATAGTTAACATCTTGAACCTGAATCTCCTCAGAGACCGGTTCAGATACCTTAGATCTAAAATCGGCCGAAGCCCTCCATCCTTTTTTGGAACTATAAAGTACCGGCTGTAGAACCCGGCCTCCCTCTCCGACATCGGAACCTTTTCTATGGCTTCCTTCGCCAGCAGGGATTTTACTTCTTGTTCCATTACCCGAACCCACTGCGGCACCACTGCAGTCCATGTCACCCCATTGAACTTTGGAGGGGGGTGATCGAACTGCAGTCTGTACCCTATTTCTACTGTACGCAGGACCCATGTTGATATATTTGGAATGCATTTCCATGTGCCGAGATAATCTACTAAGGGAATAAGCCTCTCGAGGCCGACCTCGGGTGTTATTCGATCCTCGTTCCCAGCCCCCTGAAGCGGATTTTCGGTTTGTGGGGACAAGTGCCGTCCCATTGCAGGTCTTTTTCAAGGCGACAGGGACAGCACTTGCCCATGGGAAAACCATGTGTCCCGAAGCGTCAGTGACGGCGGGATTACCACATCGTTTTCCCAAGAGATGCGCACGGAAACCTCGGTTGCCCCTGCGCGGGAGGGCCCGCTTTTGGAAGCCCTGCCGCGTCTAGGACTTCTTCCCAGCAGCCTTCTTAGCGAGAAGGACGTTCCTCAGATCGCCCTTCGGCCTCGAAGACCGCTGCTGAGAGCGCCGCCTTTGTTGCCAGGCTCCTGGAGGAAGGGCTCTAAAAGCGATGCTCTCTTTTTGCACCTGCCGGTGCGAGGAGCT
The DNA here is from genome assembly GCF_024679245.1 of Pseudorasbora parva. Classification (NCBI taxonomy): domain Eukaryota; kingdom Metazoa; phylum Chordata; class Actinopteri; order Cypriniformes; family Gobionidae; genus Pseudorasbora; species Pseudorasbora parva. The sequence continues at coordinate 6,854,948 of NC_090172.1, read as the reverse complement.
AGTTGACGGCTGAGGCTTCCGACTTGGCAGACTGCCGACTGAGGCTGCCGACTTGGCCTTCCCCTTAGAACCCCGAGGGAGGAATTGTTGGAAAGCTGCCAATTGTTTTTTCGCCTCCTGAAATCTGTCGACGACGGTTTTAACGGTGTCGCCGAACAGACCCGAAGGCGAAATCGGGGAATCTAAGAGAAAGGTTTTGTCCTTCTCTATCATCCCAAAAGATTGAGCCAGAGATGTCTCTCCACAGTCACCATAGAAGCCATGGAGGGGCCGATGGCACGGGCCGTCTCCTTGGTGATGCGGAGAGACAAATCGGCAGCTTTCCGGAGCTCTAAAATATCCTCCGGAGAGGGACCCTCTCCCTCGTCTAGTTCCTTAAGGAGGTTGGCCTGGTACGCCTGCAAGATAGATGATGTATGCAGGGAACTACATTAATGTATGCTAACTCATTGGTGCTGGAGCCTGGCATGAAAGAAAGCGATCATCCAGCCTACTGGGTGGCTGGATCTCCTGCGTTTCTTGTGGCCAATCGAATCGTTTAATTTAGCCACTGCACGGGTCAGCACCTTAACAAGCTCCTCATTAACGGGTGGATGAAGTGGCGGCACAATATCTTCACCACCCGTCTCAATGTCAAACTCTTCTAGCTCCTCAGAACCAGAGAGAATGAGCATCAGCGCGGGCTTCCACACGGGGAGGGTGATCATCTGAACTGTCAGCGGATGATTGAGAAAGTGCCTCGGCGGTCTCAATCTCCGCTGACAAATCCAGCTGTGAACCTCATGATCTGCGACGCCGAGCCACCTCGGCGGCCACGGGTCCAGAACCACGGGTTTCACGGGGCTTACCGTTGTCACTGTAAACGGCCAGCCGCGAGCGAAGCACTTTAAGCATCAGCTTCTCACAATGCTCACAAGCGGCTCCCTCGAGAGCCGCTGTGGCATGCTGAACACCCAGGCAAAGCAAACACAACGAATGTGTGTCTGCACCTGACATGAAACGGGGGCACGGAGGCATTGTCTGAACTTGCTACTTTTGGTCGCCATGATATATATATCACATCTACGTCATGGTGTAACACCAATCAGGATTGGACTAGTTTCATTCATACTTCAGATGCGTTGATGCTTAGGGAGCATCCCCAAATTCGTTGTTTCGTCACAGTGCGAAGTTCCCTCGATATAGGGAACCATTGTTCCCTGAGACAATTAGAAGCTGATGCCATTGTTTGGCGGATTCCCTTTGTAGCTTCTGTGGTGCGCCGATCAGAATTGGATTATATTCACACATGATTCAGACGCTGTCATTCTAGAGGTGTTCCCCAAAGTGTTGTTATGCTACACAGCGGCTTGTTCCCTTCTCAGGAAACAATGGTTACATTCGGGACCTGAGACGATTCAGGAAATCTGGTCAAAATCTATTGGAAAGAGCTTCTACTAGTAGATGTTACTGGGAGAATAGTTGTCTTTATGAGTGTATATTGCTGCATCGAACTGCGCAGAGAGATGCACAAGCTCATTAAATTATCACTGCAATCCTTAATGAGTGAAGCACAAGACGCCAAACCACATATGCCTCTGTGCCCAACGGGGCTGTGATTGCATGGAAAGAGGCCTTTCATTCCAATTGATTTCCCTTTTCTTCTGATTTAATTAAATAAGATCCTAGTCTAGGAGGTTCTCTGACTCCTTCTCTCAATTTCTTTCCCTGGTGCTTTGAAGTGCAAATCACATCTTAGTGATGTAGAAGAGAATCTCTCAGATAAGGCTTAGGAGACCTTTAAAGCACAAAGGGCACTCACAAGGTTGGTGAAGTCAGCTGGTGCTGTATTTTATTTAACTCTGTGGTCTGAAGGACCAAAATAAGGCCAGATGAAATTGACAGCAGATAGTTAATGTTAATTTTATATTTACCATAAACATATTTCATTTACACAAGTGCTTTTTTTTGTATGTGGATATATATATATATATATATATATATATATATATATATATATATATATATATATATATATATATATATATATATATATATATATATATATATATATATATATATATATATATATATATATATATATATATATATATATATATATCCACATAATATATATATGTATGAATGTATATGTATCTCATGCTCACAAAGGCTGCATTTGCATTTAATGCATAAAACATATAAAAAACAGTAATATTAGGAAATATTATTACAATTTAGAATAAATGCGATTTTCAGTGTCACATATTCCTTCAGAAATCATTCCAATCCAATATGTTACTAATTATTATTGTTTAGGGTAAGCATGATACACTGCATTCAAAACTTTTTTTTTTTTTTAGAAATTAACATTTTTTTTTTATCAGGCAAGGATTCATTAAATTGATCAAAAGGACAGTAGAGACATTTATAATGTTACAAATTATTTCTTTTTAAAATAAATCCTGTTCTTTTGAACTTCAAAGAATCCTGAAAAAAGAATAATATTTCAACACATAATTTAGCTAAATTAAAAATAATTTAGGACCAATAATAATTTATAAAAATTAAGCAGCAAAACAGCATATTAGAATGATTTCTGAAGGATAATGTGCCACTGAAGACTGGAGTAATGGTGCTGAAAATCACAGGTTTTGCATCACAGGAATAAATTACATTTTAAAATTGAAAAAAGCATGTTATGTGTTAAATTATGTGTTGAAAAACATCATTCGTTTTTTCAGGATTCTTTGAAGTTCAAAAGAACAGCATTAATTTGAAAAATAAATTGTTTGTAACATCTTAAATGTATCTACTCTACTTTTGATCAATTTAATGAATCCTTGCCTAATAAAAATATTAATTTCAAAATATTAATAAAATATAGCGATATATTGGCATAATTTATGAAGCAATATGTGACACTGAAGACTGAAGTAATGATGCTGAAAATTCAGCTTTGCATCACAGGAATAAATCACATGTATTCTAAATTGTAATAATACTTCTGTTTTTATTATATTTTTAATGCAGCAAATGTAAATGCAGCCTTTGTGAGCATAAGATACTTCTTTCAAAAACATAAAACAAAACATGTTTCTCCACTGAAGGCCATTTAAAAGTAGTTGTGTAAAAACAAAAAGGATCTTCTTTTTTGAAGCAGCCTCCACAAGGGTTTGAAACATTTCTGGCTAAAACAAATGGCATCTTAGCCTTGTGGCCTTCAAGAGGTCGCCTTGAAATTTAATCCAGTGTTTTTAACGCAAAAGGACAGTATAGTTTACAGCTTCACTCCCAGAGTAGTGCATAAACTGAAATCTCATTTGTATTGCTAATGGACAGTGACAAAGCAGATCATACTCTAAAAGCATTTAAGATGGACTTCACCTCGGATCTCCAGCACATTTGGGCTGACTGAAACACATTAATAATTCATGATCACTTAACCTTTTCTAAAGACAGATGCATTCATGCTTTGATTGGCAGATCTCACTGTTTGATTGACAGCAGAAACATGAAGATTTCAATGTCACAAATCAGTCAAACATCAAGCATGCAGGGAGGATGCTTTTATTCACTTTTTTAGGATGACATGCTAGTACTCTTAAAATGTCATAACAATTTCCAATAAAACACACTCCTGCTGCTTTCCATCACTCACTATAAAGTTAGCTAGCTAGTCTATTCTAGCCACAAAAACACCGATGATTTTCAGAACCCAATAAGAACAAAAATATCAAACTCGGGTGCTCCAATTTTGTTTATGCAATATAAAAAGAAAGAAAGAAAGAAAACTATTTTGTCAAATGATTGCCAAACTTATTCAGGACAGCTTTTCATGAGTGATTGATTAGTGATTTCTGTCAGAGTAATCGCTGTTAATTTATGATCGTTTTTATACTTAAATGATCTCAGAGTTGACCTTTGATTCAAGATTCAAGATGCTTTATTGTCATTCCACCATACATAGCAGTTGCAATGTACAGTGAAACGAAACAACGTTACTCTATGACCTAAGTGCAAAACAAAAGTGGAACTTTTTGAAATAAATCAAGCATTTCGATACAATTCGGCACAGGACTGAAACATAAAACATAAACATAGAACATACTAGTGCTGACTGTAGTGTAATGTGTAACTTTGTGCTAGATAATAATAGCAACAAAAATAATATAATTTTTAAACAGCAACAGTTTTGAGAACTTAAAATGGCAAGTATTTATATATATATATATATATATATATATATATATATATATATATATATATATATATATATATATATATATATATATATATATATACTGTACACACACACACACACACACACTCACCTAAAGGATTGTTAGGAGCACCATACTAACACCATATAATTACTGTGTTTGACCCCCTTTTGCCTTCAGAACTGCCTTTATTATACATGGCACTGATTCAACAAGGTGCTAAAAACATTCTTTTGAAATGTTGGCCTATATTGATAGGATAGCATCTTGCAGTTGATGGAGATATGTGGAATGCACATCAAGGGCACGAAGCTCGCGTTCTACCACATCCCAAAGATGCTTTAATGGGTTGAGATCTGTGACTGTGGGGGCCATTTTTGAACAGTGAACTCATTCTCATTTGAATGTTCAAAAATTTTTTTTTTTTTAAAAATGATTCGAGCTTTGTGACATGGTGCATTATCCTGCTGGAAGTAGTCATAAGAGGATGGGTACATGGTGGTCATAAAGGGATGGACATGGTCAGAAACAATGCTCAGGTAGGCCGTGACATTTAAATGATGCCCAATTGGCACTAAGGGGCCTAAAGTGTGCCAAGAAAACATCCCCCACACCATTACACCACCACCACCAGCTTGCACAGTGATAACAAGGCATGATGGATCCATGTTATCATTCTGTTTACGCCAAATTCTGACTCTACCATTTGAATGTCTCAACAGAAATTGAGACTAATAAGACCAGGCAACATTTTTCCAGTCTTCAACTGTCCAATGTTGGTGACTGTGTGCAAATTGTAGTTTGTAGTAGCAGTTTGGGTCTCGCTGTCTAGGGCCATCTTGTCCACTGCTCTGAAGGCAGAGTCTCTGGACTTTAGCAAAGCATGCACCTCTGCAGTCATCCACGGCTTCTAGTTGGGTCGTGTGGTGATGGTCTTGGAGACGGTCATGTCATCAGTGCACGATATTGTAGGGACATCGACTTTACACATCGCCCCTAAACATGACATGTTACAAAACAAACTGTAATTGGTCAAACAACCTCCTGGGCAGTGCTTGACCATTGAAAGCTGTGAAAGAGTCCAGACCTTCTGCTGTCATTCTGAAAGTTTGGTTACACATTGCATGACTTTACTCTGCAACATTTTTGTCTGGTCCCCGAACTACATTTCACAACAAAACACACGTGAGAAGTGAGAAGGAAATAATGCATGCTCGAGACTAGAATTGTAATTGGAAAAAAATTAACCCCCCCCAAGAAGCATGCTGACAGGTCCAGATATTTGGCATGCTAAATATCTCACAGGTGTCGGCGAATCGTCAGCAATTCCCTCTGATCGCGTCTTTGATAATTCATTCTTGGTGATTGTTACTCATGTGAATGAGCAACGATTTGCCTATAATTTTGGGAATTTGTCACCGATTTCACAAAACCTGCGAGTCAAAATCGTTTCTAAAATCATGCAGTGTGAAGTCAGAATTAGTCAGGTCAGTGAAATCTCTAAAAAAAACGAATTACCCTTAATTCATTTAAATACATTCACTGACATAAAGTTGCAATTTGTTCTTAATATTTTTTATCCTTTTTAAATAATTCACCAAGTGAATTTATCTAAATTTTACATAGTGATTTTGTTCCAGGACCCAAAAGTAGTGACTACAACATAATACCAAATTTATTTATTGTGTGGATGTCTGGATTCAAATCAATTTTGAATTACTCCATTAAAGTGGCTCTGTTCATCCATCTCACTATCTGCGTCTTTAACATCTCTTTGTGACACCACAAGTGCCATAAAGACGTCTTCCCTATTTAGGAATCAATTTCCTATCCCCCAGGAGGATCATGACTTTCTTCTGAGCTATATTGTTTGGTGACCTCCGTTTGCACTGTTAATATCAGAAGTGTTCTCATCCTTTCATCACCGCTGCAGGTTTTTGACTTGAATCCCAAATTAAATTGAACAATGCGAGGCAATCTGTTTGCTTGTACATCTATGAAATGATGATTTCTGTCTAACTGATCAGGGTCTAAAGGCACACCTTAAGAAAAAAAATTGCTTTTCACTACACACATAATGTATGATTGCAGAAAAAAATATGTATGTTTTTATTGAAAAATAATGGAGCGAATAAAAAAAATCTAAAAAACAGTGAATAAAAAATATTTTAACCTCACCAGCAGGCAAAAGGCATACTCTTAAACATTTTTAGTGTGAAATTAAATTATATTCCAGGTTAATATTTACTTTCACAGTAATTCCACAGTATAAGTAGGCCTATCTTGTATCTACACTCCACTCTTGGAAATTTCTTGTAAAATCTAAATATCATACTGTATTTCTACACTGCATGTGTACTATGAATGTACCCATCATGCAGTGCGGCATAATTGGATTATGCTGTGGAGTTTTTGTTGGTTTTATTTGCAGCTGAACATATTTCTGGTTAGCAGTTTGTGTTGTTGGTTTATTTTGTAAAATTTTGAATCTTTATTTAAAGTCACAATATGTAAGATTTTTGGGTCCCACTATATATTATGTGGTCTTAACTACTATGTACTTACATCAACAATTAAGTACAACATTGTGTTCATTTTGAAATGCAAAACACTTTTGCTGGTATTGAGGTGGGATACGGGGAAAGTTAGGGACAGGTGTGGTGGTGTGGGTAAGTTTAAAGGTAAAGTTAGGGACAGGTGAGGTGGTGTGGAGTCATGGGAGACCCTGGTGGATCAGGAGCTTTGTGTGATCATAGTGGGTCAGGAACCTTGGGCGGCCCAGGCGGATCAGGAGTCGTGGGAGACCCTGGTGGATCAGGAGCTGTGTGTGATCATGGTGGGTCAGGAACCTTAGGCGGCCCAGGTGGATCAGGAGTCGTGGGAGACCCTGGCGGATCAGGAGCTGTGGAAGTCCATGGTGGGTTAGGAACCTTGGGCGGCCCAGGCGGATCAGGAGTCGTGGGAGACCCTGGTGGATCAGGAGCTGTGGGAGTCCATGGCAGACCAGAAGACCCTGGCGGATCACGAGCCGGGGAGACCCTGGCAGATCAGGAGCCATGGGAGACCCTAGCCTATCAGGTGTTGTGGGAGTCCATGGCAGACCACGAGACCCTGGCGGATCAGGAGCTGTGTGTGATCATGGTGGGTCAGGAACCTTCGGCGGCCCAGGCGGATCAGGAGTCGTGGGAGACCCTGGTGGATCAGGAGCTGTGTGTGATCATGGTGGGTCAGGAACCTTGGGCGGCCCAGGCGGATCAGGAGTCGTGGGAGACCCTGGTGGATCAGGAGCTGTGAGAGTCCATGGCAGACCAGGAGACCCTGGTGGATCAGGAGTTGTGTGTGATCATGGTGGGTCAGGAACCTTGGGCGGCCCAGGCGGGTCAGGAGTCGTGGGAGACCCTGGTGGATCAGGAGCTGTGTGTGATCATGGTGGGTCAGGAACCTTGGGCGGCCCAGGCGGATCAGGAGTCGTGGGAGACCCTGGTGGATCAGGAGCTGTGGGAGTCCATGGCAGACCAGGAGACCCTGGTGGATCAGGAGCTGTGGGTGTCCATGAGGAGATTTGGAGTGGGCTGGATTGCTCCACAAGTCTATTATCCATCTCTCCTTTGGCTCTGGCGAGGTCACAGCCATCTTGACCGGAGACAAAGGCTTTGCGGTGGCCTCCTTTCATGGAATGTAACAGGCACAAGCTGCTAGTAAATTTCACCCTTAATATATGATATTTCCAATCTAAATCTAACCATGTCATGCCATCAACTGGAAAAGTCAGCAAGATGTTTATGATCATGTTAATTATTGTGCTTTTCATCCCAAAAGCAGATGCGCCTTTTATCCCAAATACCATAATTTTACATATTTTTCCATTATTGAAAAAAAGTTTCTTTATTTACTTTGAACAAATTGACTTAATTAACAAGACATGTGTCTCAAAATATAGACAATCATTTTACTGATTCTCATTTGTTACTTAAATCTACAGCATAAAAAAGATCAAATTGTTGCAGAATAAACTTTCCACTGCTGCCTGCAATTGGGTCAATGATCAGCCAAATTTCTACATGCATCTTGAAAAGTGGATGTTTTTGTGACATCTGGTGGTTTAGAGGAGAATAAAATCAAAGGAGCCTTTTACTCTGGTTTACCTTTGGCCCAATTGTACCCTATTGTACATTGTTTGACTTGAAATGAATTCATTTATTCTTGTCTGGTTGCACTTTTGCTTCTTTTTACTTTTCTAACCTAATATCGACCATCAAAAATAAAGTGCTACCAAAAATTGAAGCAACCACCCACGATTTACAAATGTAGTATCATGTGCAAATATTCCTGGTGCATATGAGAACCTAATATTTAAACTAAAGCTAGCGATTGCAATACTTTTGCTCACATAGCAAAGTAAAAACAATATTCAAGCCTTTGGAAGGTCATTCTTCAAGTCTTAATAATTCAGGCTGTCCAAGAGTAGGACTGCATTATTAAAGTACAGAGAGGCAAAACTCTGGTACCTGCCACTTGATTTTCTTTTCTGTAACCTACCACTGCTACTCCTGGGCTTTGCTACTCAGATCCTATTAAATTATCTTTGTGCATCATGGTGTACTGTTCCATCCAACTTAAGGAAGTCATTATTAAGTCATTAAGTCATTATTTGATAGCCTTTGGCTTTAATTGGATTCACCTTAGTCTGTTAAAGCTAAATAGAGATCTGGTTATCGAGGGATCAGGGTTCTGTCTTTTTGTGCCTTTTTATTGGGTTGGGGAAGGATCCAGTTACATAGAAGCCTTAGTCAGCATGAACAGAAGGATCATTTACAGGTCAAATTTATAGCATGAGGTACAGTATCTGGAACGGAGAGACTCTGGACTTGTCAGGAATTTTCTGAAATTCATCAAAGCAGTTTACACAAAAGTTATGCCATTATTTAATCATCCTCCAAAACTTGTATAACTGTCTCTCTGTCAGCTGGTGGTGACTGTATGGTTCATTATATGAAATGCAACTGTGTCAGCGTTCTTAAAAATGGCTCATTTTGGGCCATAGAGTGTAACAGTCTTCTAGAAGAAAAAATCCCATTCATTTTCTCCATAGAGAAATTAATTTTGAATGACAACTTATTAACCTTTAAAGACAGACTTATTTTGAGCAACAATGTTCTTAATGGGTGCATATCACACAACGTTTCTGCCAATTTCATGTTAATCTTGAATACCTATAGAGTAATATTGCATCCTTCATATCTCTGAAGAGTCTTTATTTTTATTATATTTATAAGACTTGTGTAGGCATGAATTGGGCGGAGCTAGCAGATAATGTGATTTAGGCTGCATTCACATGCTCTTGGAATTATCGTAAATTCGAGTTTCCTAGATAAAAATTGCAAATGAACAGCCTCCCATTTCACAATATGAATGGGATGAGCTCGACTTCAGAAGTGGGAATTATCAAATTTCCGATAGCACGTGAAGGAGGCATTATATCCTAGTGAAGCGGCTTCTGGAATAAGAAAAAAATGTAGGGCATGACTTGATTTTGTCCATGGGGTATTGATTGGATGGCTGTGGTTGGCTATTGGTCAACTCATGAGAGTGGCAGGTTTCCCCGCCTTCGCACCAGTAAACACATCATCAGAAAAGAGAAGAGATGCAAGAGGGAGGGGAGGTTATTTTGAATAAAAATTACAAGGGCACATGGTTGGAATGATCTTGGTTGGTTTTGATTTCATGGTGACCTTAGCTTGATGACTGCATTTTTGAAATGCTATATCGTATGAGATATTGAGAAAAACACAAGATGTGAGTGCAACGGTCAAGCACATCCATCCAGTGCAGGGGTGCTCAATTCTGTCCCAGGAGATCTGCCTTCCTACAACCCTGATCAAACACAACTGGAGCTCAGTTGAACTCCTCAAGTAGGTTTATCTCCAGGCAGGAGGTAGGATTGGGAACCCCTGATGCATGCCTACATAGTAAATGGTGACTGAATGACTTTTGACACATTTTCACATTCCCCATGTCACAGTGGAATCTATTGTGCTCTTGAGACCAGTTCTTACAGAAAGCCATAACCTGAAGACAGATGGATACTTGAACACATTTACTCTGGACTGTTTACATTGTGACAATCAAAACACATTCATAACTTAACATTAGAGAGGCAGCCTTGGGTCTTCACCTAAGCAGTATTTGTCAAAGGTTCTTAGTTTTATTTGTGTTCCCTATATGCCTTTTGAAGTTGGATTTTGAGGGTGTGTTTACATGACACCTAAAAACAGGTTTTTGGATGTTCATTTACATGACATCAGCCTTGTGATAAAATTCCAAATTGATCCAAAAACCTTTTTCTTTACAAAGTGTCATCTTCGTGGATCCGTGTGAACAGGGATTGTTTTGACAAGTCCAAACAATAGTCCAGTTAGTTTTCCTGTTGATTTGTTCCCTGATTGTTTTCAGATGTTCCTTGTTAGTCTCATTAAGCTGTGAGTAAACCCCTCTGTTTCCAGCGTTCATTGTCAGGGACCTATTGCACAATACTAGGATAAGGGATTAAGCCAGGAAATCTTGGTGATCTTGTCATCTGTATGCAGAATTTAGTACACCTCTGTCTTGTAAACGTACCCTGAAGGCACACTCATGCCAAGAACGATGACAATAACGATAAATTGAGCCAGGATCACCAAGATATCCCGGTTTAATCCCTTATCCTAGTTTTGTGGAATAGGCCCCAGGTCTTTAATGTGTTTCACTGAAAGTGTATAGCCACTTTTCCATCAAAATTACCCAGAATAATTTGTCCTAGGAACTTTTTATCCCCATAGACCTGTTGCTATCTGCGTTTCCAAATATTTTTTACCACTTGACCATTATGAAATTCAAATGATAACAGCAGATCTATGTATTTATTCACTAATGCGAAAAGTAATAATATATTTGTCACAAATATTGTTTGCAAATGGTGTACCACCCCAAAGTCCCTAGTTCCTGAAGAAAGTTCCTGCGGTTCTTCTCCTTATATTTCTTGTTACTCGTTTCCCTAGTGTTTTGTGCATATTTTTCTGCTTTTGATTAATAAACTTCCTGCATATGGATTCTACTCTCCCTCGTCCTCTGAGTTTGCATAATGTTTCAATATTGATTTAGTAGGTTGTTGTCTCATAAAATATTTGAGTCTTTAAAAGGTGAACTGAGCTCAGTGACTCAGCAGCGCAGTCAGTTTATTAACTCATCCTGAAGGAATAGCCAAGACCACTGACTAAGCCTTTCATATTTAAGTTTGTGATGAGCTTTCAATCTGAAGGGAATTTAATGAAGCTGCATAACTCACCTCTTTTTGACGGTCTTAAAGTTGATAAGCATTATAACTATTCAAAGACTATTTCTGGAAAATGCAATTGAATTTCATTCACTATACATATTCATACTTTTTCATTTTATGTCATGGCTGAAATATACAACCTTTTCACATCCTTATCTTCATAGGTGTAATTATGGATGATGGTGATTTAAGGACATTTTATGTAAAACTTAACTTAAAGCCGATATATAATGCATTATAAAAGTATTTTAATGCATTAATTATGCTTTGTAATGTATACCTTAGTTATAATAGTACTTATCTATTCATTGTTATACCTTTAGAAGGTATAATGCATTAAAACACATAACACAATTGCAGATATTATAATGGTTACTCAACATGCTTCAGGAGAAGCATTTACATAGTGAAATATAATTTAGTAATCAGTCACAATTGCATTTAGTCTTATGAATAAGTGGCAACATCGAAGACTGCATGAAAAAGAAACCAGAATAAATAATAATGCGTCTTTCGGATGAGACGTTAAACCGAGGTCTTGACTCTCTGTGGTCGTTAAAAATCCCAAGCCAAATTTGCCCATTGGACCCTGTCCATCTTGGCCTCCTAATAACCCCCCTCTCCTGATTGGATTAATCACTCGGTCTCCTTTCCACCAATCAGCTGGTGTGTGGTGAGCGTTCTGGTGCAATATGGCTGCCGTCGCATCATCCAGGTGGATGCTGCACATTGGTGGTGGTTGAGGAGATTCCCCCTTCTAAGTAAAGCGCTTTGAGCGCCTAGAAAAGCACTATATAAATGTAACAAATTATTATTATTATTATTAGAATTTCCCTTGAGAATACTTGAATACCATTGTCTGACTCTAGAGCTCTTAGATCACAAGGCATCAAAATCTGAAGCATTAGATAATTCGAAGTCTTCTGAAGTCATACGATATCTTCATGTAAAGAACAAAGTTGATCTTAAAGGAGTACCTTATTGTGGGAGAGATGAATGCGTATTTAAATTGGATTATTTGTGTAGTAGAAATAAGAAATTATTTTATTAGTTGGTGCCTTCTAGACTGTGAAAAGCCAGAAAATGTGTTTTTGGCTCGTATGGATGAAAGACAACAATTTCCTGAATGCCCTTACTTTGCTGCCCTACGAGGCCACTCCCAAGCCACGCCTACCGGTTACATCACTGGCCCACCACGCCCCCCCCCCATTTTTATAGAAATAAAATCATTTAGCCTAGTTCAGTTGAACAGACACTATGATTAAAAACTGAACGTGTCTGCTCAATAAAATGTGAGTGAGCCGAACGAGAGTCAGATTTCATTCATCATGAGAGCAAATGAAAGCCGCCCGCCCGGCATTCATTAACGGCTGCACAGTGATTCACAGTGGATGTCCAGTCTAGCACGTTTTCAGTTCATGCCTATGGAAGCTTAACTTTCATTGAGAATACTCGCTTTTCTCCGCACATTTACATTCTGTGAGTGCGATCCCACCTCTCTGGGTGGGTTGAAAACATGTGGAACTAATTCCTACTACTGCATAGTAGTCTCTAGCCTCTGGACAAAAAAGCCTCAGATGACGCAAAATGATGATATTTGTGTCATCTGAGGGCTTTTTCCAGACATAAAATTCATTAATCATGTCAGGGGGATATGGGGGATTCTACTGATACAAAGCTTAATACTAATCGCTAATCAACTAACCCTGTACTTGAGAGGCACCTCAAGCTCTCAGGACTTAATGTTCATAAGCAAGCCTATAGAGAGCATCAGAAGGTCTACGCAAGGTCCTTAAGAGATGCTGAGTCACAGTTCTACTCTTGCATCATTAACAATAACCCTGGCAATTCCAATAAGCTTTTCTCCACTATAAATCACATCCTCAAACTGCAAACTCACTCTCTATCAGAAGCCACAGTTGAGAGGTGCAACAAGTTCATGACCTTTTTTTGAGAAAAAGTTGACACCATCCACTTTCACCTATCTAGCACCTCCGCTCTGCCTATCCCAATTGTTAATCCACAGCCTGGGACTTTTCAAAATCTCTGCTGCTTCTCCATTATCACACAGCACAAGGTTGAGGATATCATCAGAAAGATAAAATCATCCACCTGTGCACTGGATCCCTTTCCCACAGCCTTGGTAAATCCAACCTCTGTGTTTTAAGTCCCCTTATAACCAAGATCATTAATCATTCCCTCCAGATTGGCCATGTTCCTTCATCTCTAAAAACTGCTATCATCAGACCACTTCTTAAAAAAAAAAACACTTTAGACCCAGATGTTATTGACAACTGCAGACCCATCTCCAACCTTTCATACCTCTCTTCAAGGTGCTGGGAAAAATTGTTGCTGCACAGCTTCAGGTCCATTTAAAACAAAACAATTTATATGAGAAATTTTAGTCTGGTTTCCGCTCAGGACACAGCACAGAATCAACTTTGGTCAAGGTCACAAATTACCTTGGTGGCAGATGCTGGTTCTCATCCCTTCTCATCCTCCTTGACTTAACTGCAGCTTTCGATACTGTTGATCATAACATCCTCGTTTACCATTTACATTCCACCATCAGTCTCTCTGACTCTGTCCTTATTTGAACATATGAATATGTTGCATTGGGAGAAGCTTCATCCCTGTCACACAACGTCACCTGCGGTGTGCCTCAAGGCTCAGTGCTCGGCCCCATGCTGTTGATCCTCTACATGCTCCTTCTTGGCCATGGCATCAGCCGGCATGGGATTTCTTTTCACTGCTATGCTTATGATACTCAACTTTACCTTAGGACAAGTTCATCTCCGTCTGCTGACCTCACACCATCCACTTTGATCACTTGCCTGGATTAGATAAAGGCATGGATGAAGCAAAACTTTCTGTAGCTAAACAGCTCCAAGACTGAAGCAATACTAGTTGCTGTCACAGGGTGTTTTGGTTTAGGTTCGTGTTTCACGTGTTCACTGTCATGTTTTGTCATGCACTTCCTGGTTTTGTCATGTGTTCCATTGTCATGTAACTCCATGCCCTCATGTGTTCCTGCCACATGTTCCTGTGTCATGTTGTCATTGCTTTATGGGTTGATCATTTTTCACAGGTTTCCCTTGTCTTGTCATTAGTCCTTGTGTATTTTAGCCCTTGTGTTGCCATAGTCTTTGTCTGATATTGAATATTGTAACCCCAGTGTTGGTGAGTGTCTGGTCAAGTCAAGTCAAGTCAAGTCAAGTCTTTTGTTTTGTTTTTACCAAGTCTTTGTTTTATGTTTTGGAATTTTGATTTAAGTTAATATTTAATAAGGACTGCACTTGGGTTCATCACCTCGCCTCCCAGTGGATTTATGTTACAGTCTGCACTCCACTTCAGGTCTGGAAATCCATTGTCACCAGCATTGCTTTTTCTGATCAGGAGATTCCACTTTCCACATCAGTCACCAACCTGGGGGTCAGAATGGAATCGCAACTTACTTTTGAAGCTCACATCAAACACCTGTGTAAGACCTCCTTCTTCCACCTCAGAAACATTGCCAAACTTTGTCTCATACTAACACTGGCAGATGGGGAGAAGCTTGTCCACACCTTTGTCTCCTCCAGGCTGGACTACTGAAATGCGCTCCTTATCGGCATCCCTGGCAAAAATCTCCAGAATTTGCAGTATTTTCAGAACAGCGCTGCTAGGATCGTGATGAGGGTGCGCAAATATGACCATATCATCCCCATTCTCAAATCACTCCACTGGCTTCCTTTCTCGCTCAGGATTGAGTAAAAGATCTCCCTCCTTACTTACCACTGCATCCGTGGTGACGCACCCACCTACCTCAAGGAACTCCTCACCACACAAACATCCACACGTAACCCCCGCTCTGTTTCGACTTGTCTTCTCAGGACTCCCAGGACTAATCTCCGTACCGTGGGAGATCTGCTTCAGCAGCCCCTAGTCTGTGGAATGCTCTCCCTGACCATTAGTGGATCCCACAGACAGTATAGATGCTTTTAAACACGGTCTTAAAACTCACATTTTTAGCAGAGCTTTTGGTTGATTTGTTGTTTAATTATTTTTGTTTCAGTTTTTTTTTGTGTTGTTGATTGTTTTAAATCTGTAGCACTTTGAGATTTTGTTTAATATAAAGTGCATTACAAAAAAAGTCTCCTTCGTTCCAGTCTGTCTCCAGCCTGCTTCACCTGCAAATACAAAGACAGCATCACTCAGTATTCCTCATCAGAAACTCGCTTATTGCAAGCTCACTCACCTGCACTCCTGTACCTGTATCTCTTGTCTCCGTCCCTTCTGTGTTGTAAAAATTTCACTATGAAATCTGATGTAACGTTTCTTCGGGCAGCACTTTTTGAAATTTGAATGTGTGCATGATCTTCGGCAGATGGAGACACTAGATCGCTTTTGGGGATTTTCTTCACATAAATCAATCGTTTGGGCTCGGAACACTTGGGATATTTGTACATTTTGAATTAATTGTTCATGCAGTCATATCTGCCTGATATATCCTATATTTAATATCATAAAATACACAAATGGGTAGGTTTAGAGAAGGGATGGGGTTGGGTTACATGTTTAAACATGTATTTAACATGTCACAATGGCAAAATCATAACCTAATATAATTTCATCATGACGATACGAGACGTTTCCATGCCCAATGCGTCTGTTTATGACGCAAAAGGTTTCTTATTGAAATCAATGGAGCACCTGCGCATAGAAAAAAAAAAATATGCCTAGGGGTACCTTTAGCGTCTTCATTGTGACGTGGAAGGCACTTGACCATGCTTCAGATTTTGACGCCTTAGGAGTTAGAATGGGTTGCAATAGAGGGCAACACCTCTACCGGAATCTCATTAATCCTGTTACATAGTACATTTCCCGTGACATCACAGATCATTCTGCTCATATATTCATGTCGAATATAACATCAAAACCATGAATTTATTTTACACAGATCTGGATTTATTGTAAATCCTTGCAATCAACACATCTGTTTGTGATCTCCCAAGAAGTGTAACAAGAGGATGTTAATGTACGACTCACTGGTTTTCTCATAAGATAATGTCTGGGTTTCCACAGAAACAGAGGTTACTGAGCAGTATGACAGGTGTGCTGATTATTAAGGGGGCTCACAGCAAAATCCTTCTTATCCATCATAATATGTAAATGCCTACTTAAATGCCAGAAAACAGGCACGTTTTTAGACTGGAGGCATTTAATATGCATGGCAACTGTTGTAAACTTAGCTCTTTTTTAATGATATCTACCATTTTATATGGTTAGACAGATTCGACTTTGTCACATTTTGTTGTGTGGTTAATATGAATTTCATACATCTTATTTTATTATTATATTTTTTTATTTTACTTGTTGTAATTTATGCATTATTTAAGATTCAAATGAAATCCTTTATGGGCAGCAGAATATAAATGCATATATAATTGGCTTGCTCTCAAAGGTTTTCAACTGTTAATTATGTTTAATATTATGTTTTATTATGCACTTGCCGAGTTCATATATTCATATAATCCCTCAGTGAGATTAAGGTAAACAGATTTGGGTTGCTCTCCGTGATGGAGAGCTTCAGCATGAGATACAGCTTGAGCTTTAAATCCCCCCTAGACTATTTAATTAATAAAGTTAATAATATATAATAGGAGGCCAGAGGAATTGTCACAGGAGTGAGATGAGCTGCCTTTATATTTCCTATGCTACCTACTCACAATACCTACTATTTTTTTATAAAAATATATATAATGTTGTCACGGTTCATGAATTCATCGTCTCATTCTGTCTGTGTTGTGTGGTGTTGTTGGAGGCATGGTCACTGATAACTCATCACCGATCACTCTCACCTGCTGCACCTCATTACCGGGCCCATATATACCTGTGTCTCACTCAGTCTTGTGTCAGATCGTTACAGTGTGTCCTGGTGTTCCTATGTGTCGTGTTCTTCGTTGGGATTGCTTCGCTCCGGTTCCGGTTCCGGTTCCAGCCGACCGTGTCTGCCCGATTGCCTCCCTGCTTCATCTCAGTGCCCAGAGATTCTCCTTTTGACTCTGCTGTTATCAGCCTTGGGACTTTCTGCTCAATTACCTGATGTCTTGAGAGGATAAACTTTTATCTTATTCGCAATTGGATCCTCTGTTCTTTCTCCTAGCGCACACGACAGAACGATCTGACCAATCATGGATCCAGCGAAGACGATAGAGCTACAAGGATATCTGACTGCCAACAGTCAACTTATGGAGCGGCAGGAGGAGCATTTCACCGCCAATGCATGGGCCATACAGGCACTCGTGAAGCAGGTGAGTCGAGCTCAGCTTACCCGACAGGAGAGAGAACGCCATAGAGCTGAAGAACGGTGTATGTACTGTGGTGCGGCGGGGCATTTCCTCAATGACTGCCAGTTAAAGAGATCTAACCCGGCAGTAGGGAGGAGGCTACTGTTGGGTGGAGCGTCATTGAGGAAATCCTCGTCCGCAAGTCTCTTGCCGGGAAGAGTGCAATGGGCAGACTGGTCACATAAGTGCCAAGTCTTCATTGACTCAGGAGCGGAGGGTAATTTTATGGACCGTTCACTGGCCACCCAGCTCCAGATTCCCGTGCAGCCCCTCAGTACCCCCATCGCTGTGCACGCACTCAACGGACAAACCCTTCCTATGATCACACACACCACGGACTCTGTCACACTCACCATCACGGGCAATCACACAGAAACCATTACCCTCCTCATCACTGACACACCCCTTATGCCCGTCGTCCTCGGTCATCCCTGGTTGGTCAAGCATAATCCCAGGGTTGACTGGGGACGCAGTTCGGTTTCTGCTTGGAGTAATCAGTGTTATACCTCTTGTCTTGTGTCTGCTCGTACGTCTGTGGCTAGTTCTGTGTTACAGGAGGAGGCGGTGAATTTGTCAAACGTGCCCAAGGAGTACATCGACCTGAAGGAAGTGTTCCTGAACAGTAAGTCCAGGGCTGCTTCTCTTCCTCCTCATCATCCCTATGACTGTGCTAAAGATCTTATACCAGGTACGTCTCCGCCTAAGAGCAAGTTATACTCACTTTCTATTCCAGAAAGGGAGGCCATGGAGAAATACATTTCTGATTCGCTAGTCTCCAAGTTCATCCACCCCTCTTCTTCTCCGGCGGGGGCGGGGCTCTTTTTTGTGGGTAAGAAGGATGGGTCCCTGCGACCTTGTATTGATTACCGGGGGTTGAACAACATCACGGTAAAGAATACCTATCCTTTGCCGTTGATGTCTTCAGCCTTTGAGAGGTTGCAGGGACCATCCATATTCACAAAACTGGATTTACGTAATGCTTATCATTTGGTCCGCATAAGAGAGGGGGATGAGTGGAAGACTGCTTTTAATACCCCCAGGTGGCACTTTAAATTTATGGTCATGCCCTTTGGGCTGTCCAACTCCCCAGCAGTCTTCCAAGCACTAGTCAATGACGTGCTGGGAGACATGGTAGATCAGTTCATTTACTGTATGTCTACCTGGATGACATTTTGATATTTTCTTCGCCTCTCCAGGAACATGTCCAGCATGTTCGACTAGTGCTCCAGAGGTTGCTAGCGAATAGGCTTTTTGTAAATGCGGAGAAATGCGCTTTCCATGCACAGACTGTTCCGTTCCTAGGACACATCGTCTCGTCCGAGGGAATGCGCATGGATCCCGACAAGGTTAAGGCTGTGATAGATTGGCCAACCCCAGATTCCCACAGGGCCCTGCAGAGGTTCGCCAATTTTTATCGACATTTTATTCGTAACTTCAGCCAACTAGCCGCGCCTCTGAAAGCGTTGACCTCCCCCAAAGTGACCATAAGGTGGTCTGGTGCAGCCGAAATTGCATTTACCAACCTCAAGAGCCGCTTTGTTTCGGCTCCCATTCTCTCTACTCCCGAGTGGATTTTTCCGGTGAGACTCATCGTCTCAGCACTCACATGAGAGGTCAAATCGAAGGTCAAATCGGCCTTAGAAGAAGTAACGCCTCTGCCCGGTGGCCCACCGAATCGTTTATTTGTGCCTGAGGGAGTTCGGTCCGACATAATTTGATGGGGTCATAGCTCCAATGTAGCTTGCCATCCAGGAGTTAATAGAACAACATTTTTGGTAGAGCAAAGGTTCTGGTGGCCTGGTATGGCTTGTGACATCTGGGAATTTGTATTGGCAAGAAGGTCGTTTTGACTGTTGTGGCCCGGTTCTCGAAAATGGTTCACTTTATTCCCTTGCCTAAATTACCCTCCGCCAAGGAGACAGCAGTGGCTGTCGTAGACCACGTCTTTCGCTTACATGGCCTTCCGACGGACGTGGTTTCCGACAAGGGGCCCCAATTTGTATCCAAATTTTGGCATGAATTTTGTAAATTACTGGGGGCGACAGTTAGTCTGTCTTCGGGTTTCCATCCCCAGAGCCATGGTCAAACTGAACGAGCCAATCAGGATCTTGAGAGAGTGTTACGATGTATTGCTGCCAAGAACCCTTCCTCTTGGAACCAACTGATTTCTTGGGTTGAGTACGCTCACAATTCGTTACCAGTGTCGGCCACGGGCCTCTCTCCGTTCAAGTGTAATTTAGGGTACCAGCCACCTATCTTTCCCAGTCTGGAATCCCAAGTCACGGTCCCCTCCACCCACACCTTCGTCCAGAGGTGTCGTCACACATGGAATAGAGCCTGTGAGTATCTGCTCCATGTAGGTAAACACACCAAGGCCCAAGCCGTTTGCCACCGGTCTAAGCCTCCTGTTTAAGTTGTGGGTCAAAAAGTGTGGCTTTCTACTAAGAACATTCCTGTGTGTTCCGTAAGTAACAAGCTTTTTTTCAGTCCTGCATAAATCCGCCAGTCCTGGCTTCACGGACATCAACCTTGTGACTTTCTTATCAATTACCTGATGTCTTGAGAGAATAAACTTTTATCTTATTTGCAATTGGATCCTCTGTTCTTTCTCCTAGCGCACACGACAAATGTTGCATCTAATATTATATAAAAATATAACACAAAGCCACTTTTTTTTAAGAACATCAGTGGACTACAATGAGTTTCTTCCCAGGTTGGTGATCATAAACTCCGGCTTTTAACATAAACACTGCGTGGTCAAGGGCGTGGCGTCTCCAGACAACCTGTGCTTGGCACTTCAGCCAATAAAAATACAGGAAATTTGGTCATCTAACCAATCTAAGACCACTGCATTTTTCGGAGGTATGGGCTTCATAGAAACAGGAAGCAAATGAGCCGTTCAAAAGACAGTGGAGACAACGGTGTGGAATAAAGGTCAAATATAAGAAAAATAAGGCGTAAAAAAAAGAAGTATTAAGACATGTTATACTGCACTCCAAAAACACCCTTTCATGGACAGAACACACAGAAACAGCTCCTGCTGCACAGTTTCCTCAACTAACAAAAAAAAAGTTGCACTGTTGTGAACGGATTTGAATCAATGCTTCCACAGCCTCTAGCACATCTTTTTTTGAGAGTTTACATGCACAGCTCTTACTAGCTGACCTTCACTACCCCCCAACACACACACACACACACACACACATACACACACACACACACACACACACACACACACACACACACACACACACACACACACACACACACACACACACACACACACACACACACACACACACACACACACACACAAAATAAAATAAATAAAATAAACCTCACTCCATCCAGGTCATGTCACTAATGTAAACCCTCCAGATCTAATGACTTAGCTCCAAGCAGAATTTGAACCAGTGTTTCTAGAATGTGAGGTGGCCACACTACCAAAGATACAGCCTTTAACATCAGATGCTAGCACGTCTCTTGAGGCCAAGGAAGTAGAGTTTACCCTCACAGCTCTTACTAGCTGGCTTCCATTACATTCACCCCCCAAACCTCAATCCCATCCGGGTCACGGCACCAAAATAAACCTTCCAGTTCTGCTAGCTCTGCTCTGAGCGGGATACAAAACAGGCGTTCTAACAAGGATGCAACCTCTAGCCTCAGATTCTAGTACGACTCTTGAGGCCAAGGGAAAAAGAGTTTACCCGCACAGCTCTTTCTAGCTGGCCTCCTTTACACTCACCCCCCTAAACCTCACTCCCATCTGGGTCACGGCACCAGTGTAATCCTTCTAGTTCAACTCTCCCCGCTCTGAGCAGGATTCAAGCCAATGTTTCTGGCATGGGAGGTGGGCATGCACAAAACATTGGCGTGAATTCTGCTCAGAGTGGGAGGAGTTGAACTGGAGGTTTATATTGGTGAAGACGGCAATCTTTATAGTCAGTCACTAGCATGCCTCTTGAGGCCAGGCAAGTGAGGTTTACTTGCACAGCTGGTGGTTATGCAAATGTTACAGGAACTTTCCATGCTTTTATGTTGCAAAAAGTATGGAAATGTTTCAGAATGTTCAGAGAACATTCAAAAGTAACAAGTAACATTTAAAAAACATTAGATGAATGTCCAACCAAAATGTTTCAGGAAAAAACATTCCATGCACAGTGTATAAATAATGCTTTTGTGCTAATGTTTTGAGAAAATACTACATAACTTTGAAAGAACTTTCTGTTAACGTAATTGAAAAAACAAACGTTGGTTCATAACTTTGCCAGAATGTTATCTGTTTTGAGAACATTCCCTGTTTGATCAGTCAACACAGCTTCACAGTTCCAGCTTTTTACTGTGTATCTGTGTGTTCTCAAAAACCAACACACACATGGACCTTCTTAGCCCTTACGGCTGCCTCACAAATCTCTTTAAAGGTGTTAGGTAGGATTGAAATGAATTAGTAAAGTCTGCCTCATGCCTGTTCTGTAATCCCACAACATAGAGTCAGCATCTGTTTCTGCTCTGCTTAGATCCTCCAGACAGTGATCCTCCATGATGCCATTAGCATTAAATGTTTAGCACGACCTCTGATGGCTCCCGTGAGGATTTTCTATAATGCGCACAAGGCTCATTTAAGGATTGATCTTGTCACGTCTGTATACCTCCTAGGTGTGACATCTCAGAATTGTTTACAACACAATGCAAAAAGACATGAAAGCAATGTTCTAAAATGTGTACATTTTTGTATAGAAAGTGATACGCACAATATAATTGTGTTGACTGTAACCAGACCCACTCTATATTAGGTGGCCTTAACTACTATCTACTAACATTGTAATTAATCATTTAATACAATGCATTTGTTGTGTACATACATGTTTTACATTGTACTTACATTTAAAAAAAAAATACCTGCATGCAATAATTAATGACATTAATGTCTGTAATTAATTTCTGTAGTTACATTTGTAATTACACAGTTGGCACTTCCCTTACACCTAACCCAACCCTTAAACTGACCCATCCCACCACACCTGTCCTTAACTTTACCCTTAAACTGACCCAAACTACCACACCTGTCCCTAACTCTACCCTTAAACTGACCCATCCCACCACACCTGTCCCTAACTTTACCCTTAAACTGACCCACACCACCACACCTGTCCCTAACTTCACCCTTAAACTGACCCACACCACCACACCTGTCCCTAACTTTACCCTTAAACTGACCCACACCACCACACCTGTCCCTAACTATACCCTTAAACTGACCCATACCACCACACCTGTCCCTAACTCTACCCTTAAACTGACCCACACCACCACACCTGTCCCTAACTCTACCCTTAAACTGACCCATACCACCACACCTGTCCCTAACTCTACCCTTAAACTGACCCATATCACCACACCTGTCCCTAACTCTACCCGTATCCCAGCTCAATATCAGCAAAGGTGTTTTGCAATACAATTTGAACACAGCAAGTACATTGTACTTAATTTTTTGATGAAAGTACTTAAGGCCAACTAATATAATTTATTTCTATTTTTATTTAAGAAAGGGGGAACAAAGACATATTAATGAACATTAAAACAAATGTAAATATGCCAGATTATAGCCTTAGGCTAATTTCCATCTGCCTAAGTGTCTTGCATCTGTGCATATAAAGTGGGGCCTTTATCAGATTTGAAACCTATATATATATGTATGCTAGGCAACGTGGGGGAGAGGACGCTGGCGTTGTCTGTTCGCCGCTTCTCCACCCACAAATCATGTTAATGTACTATTAGATTTAGATTTTATTTTATTTCCTTATGTTTGTGACTAGTCTAACAGTCAGAGCTACAATTGGGACTGTTGCTGATTGCTGGCAGCCACTGAGAGGACGTTGTTCGTCATTTTCGCCGTTTTCAACCGCTTCTCTGATGTTTATGTTTGAATTGCTGCGGTTGGTTCTTGTTTGGAGGACATTTGATGTTTCTCGCCGCGACTGCTCACTGGTGGTCTCCCTTGGGCTTAAGCTGCATGGTGGCTGAAGTTTGCACCGGGCTAGCGTCATCTGGGCCATCGTAATCGGCGTCCGGCATGATGTTGGGATGTTCCGCTTCTCGGCTGCGCCGCTGTTCCGTCCTGCATTGCGGCCGTGGAGCGGCTTGGACTTCTGCGCCGACCCCGGTGTGTCCACAGAAGTGCCCGGAAAAATGTTCTGCCTCCTGTATGGTGCTGCGGCGATCCCCATCGTTTGAATCGTCATGAAGACCCATCATCTGGTCTTCAGCTGTCGTGCCTCGGCGATGTCATCAGGACACACTGCCGCTGGGAGAAATTTAAAACATGGAGTGGACCACAGTGTGCTGCGGAGCTAACAGAGACCTCCACCATCAGCTCTGTTTCTGTTCACCATCAGCTCTGTTTCTGTTCTGTTTTCTGTGTTGGTTGATTGTTTGTAGTATTCTATATTTTTACTTGTTATTCATTTTTTTTATTTTATTACTTGTTTATCATTATCCCCCCCCCCTTTGTTGCACTTTGAGATTCTTCGTAATGAAAAGTGCATTATAAATAAAATCTATTATATATATATATATATATATATATATATATATATATATATATATATATATATATATATATATATATATATATATATATATATATATATATATATATATATATATATATATATATATATAATGAAAAAAAAAATCAACCCAGATCCATAATTTTACAAATATTTGTATAATTGTTTCATATAAAATAAAATAAAAATGATGTGGGGTGTTCCGGTCTTCAGTGGTCAGTATCTTTCAAAAGTGTTTCAAGGAAGGAACAGTGGAGAACTGGCGAAAGGGGGTTGGCCAAGGCTCATTGATGCACATGGGGAGCGAAACTGCACTTTGGGAAGAAGACAAGCCGACAGAGGCAGTGTAATCCTTGGGTCCTGCCATCTTTGTGGATGTTACTTTGACACACACCACCTACCCAAGCATTGTTGCAGACCATCTACACCCTTTCATGGAAACGGTGTTCCCTGGTGGCTGTGGTCTCTTTCAACAGGATAATGCGCACTTCCTCAAAGAAAAAAGGGTTTAGGAATATTAGGAAGGTGGTCACAATATTATGCCTGATCGGTGTATAATTATGGGTTCATTTGGAAACTTGTTTCCACCACGGAATTAAAAGATAAAAATACAATTATCTCTCAATTCTGATTTTTTTTATTTTTATTGTGGGCTATAAACTTACAAGCTTCCATAATTTCCACCACAATAGACAATTTAGTAGTTTAAGTTAGTGTACTCATTTACCAATAGTGGCAATGAAGAGCATGTTTGAGATGAAATATGATGTACCGTATGTCAAAATTATTCTATTTATGATAAAAATAAAAAATAAAAAATTAAAGTAGCTGAATGTTTCACAAGTTATATTTACATTCCTGTTACACATGCTCCTCAATACATTGATATATACATTTCAGTATCTGTCCAAACATATAATATCGTACATGTACACTTTACATAACTCAGAACACAAATGAGATCACTGTGATGGATGAGATAGGCTATGCATTAATCTGTCTGCCCTCTCTCTTCCATCTCAGTGAATATTTAAGCATCAGGCAATTTCAATGAGGGGGAAGGAAAAGCAAACTGTTTCCTGTAATACACCCTTCACTGTGCTATGGCCCATCCCATCTCCATGTTTATTCTGATGGGCCCACAGAAACTTGGTGCACAGCCATACAAATATCAGTGTTACAGACATACTTAGTATGTCCCAGCTGAGAGAGAGACAGCGGCCAGATCAAAAAGCCATTAGCTCACTAGACAAGAGCGGACATGCATTCTGTGTAATGTTTATCAACTCATAAATAAATAAAAATGAAGCCCTATTTTCATAGTTCTTTCATTAAATTGTAACTAAGTGTGTGTTTAAGTAATATATAAATAATATTTAGCCTTGTGAAGGTCATGCATTTAAAGCTGAAGTGTTTTTATTTGTTTGTTTGTTTATTTTTGCTTTTAGATTAACACTGAAGGCAATAAAATACTTCCTCCTATCCCTCATAAAAGTCTGCAATTCATTTAGCTGCATGTCAGATTGTAAGTGGCAAGTTTCTTAAATTTGCAACTTAATCGGATAGTTCACCAAAAAATGAAAATTATCCAATAATTTACTCACCCTCAAGCATTTATTCACCCTTTTGTAAGTTGAATACTGAAAGGCTGTCTACTGGAAGCTAGATATTTTAATTTATAAAGGTTTAAATATGGATATTTTTTCTTACAAAAACCATGTTGGAACAGGAAGGGGCCATCCCAAACTGTTCCCACAAATATGGGAGCATGAAATTGTCCGAAGTTTTCCATCACTGCACCCAACACTTTGCATTGCACTTAGTGATGTAAGGGGTGAGCTGCACAGCCATGGAAATCCATTCAATGAAGCTCTCTACACACTGTTATGGAGCTTATCTGAAGGCCACACAAAGTTTGCAGGTCTGTAGCTATTGACTCTGCAGAAAGTTGAAGACTTCTGTGCACTGGGACCCTCAGCATGCGCTGACCCCAATGTGTGATTTTCCGTGGCCTACCACTTCGTGGCTGAATTGCTGTTGTTCCCAATTGCTTCCACTTTGTTATAATACCACTAACAGTTGACAGTGAAATATTTAGTAGTGAGGAAATGAATGCACTTATTACACAGGTGGCAACCTATCACGGTACCATGCTTGAATTCACTGAGCTCCTGAGAGCGACCCATTCTTTCACAAATGTTTGTAGAAGCGTCTGCATCCCCAGGTGCTTGACCTTCCACAGATAATTTCCTTTGAACTGTCTGTTCTTTATCATTTATAAAAACCAGTATTGATCCATTACTTTTTCTCAAAGTGTCAGAACGTCTTATTTATATACAAAACATTATTCAGCCATGATTCTTTAGTCATTTTTGTTAGTAAAGCAAAGTCCTGCAAATGATGTATCTGTAATATTGATTGAAAATGAGTTTGAAACTGACAGTAGGCTAAATAAAACTCTTTTTGATGTTGGTTTTATCAAAGTTTATTTTGTGTGATTTATGATGTATTAAATCCAGACAGATCCAAACCATGATTGCCACATCCATCATAATTGACATACAGTGACCCTTTGTGAAAAACTGCAGAGTACATTATAAGCTAATATAAAAAAAGACTAAACAGCGTTCAAAACACACACCACAGTCATCTAAAATATTGCACTGGGGCCTATCAAATTGCAAAGATCATGTGGCACACGGGGGTTTCTGACTGTCACACACCCATGAGGCATTAGAAAGTAATGGCCATCTGGCTTAGCATTTCCAGACAAGACAGAGAGAAAGAGAAAGACACAGGACACAATTTCATTTTCAGTCCACAAAGTGATTGGCAGGGGCTTGTGAAGTTTTGCCATCTGTTTTTTCTTTCTTTCTTTGAGCCTGTGTTATGTCTCGCTGATAAAGCAGTGAATTAAAAATAAATACATTGCATTTTTTCTTTGAGAAAGAATTAGCTAACTTGAGCGATATATTTTATTTAAGACTCTGGATTTCATAAAGCAGTATATTTTGAACAAAGTTTCCAAATAAAGTTTTTCAAAAGATTTGGACGCATTACTATGCGCCTTAATTCCCCATGGAAAATCATAAGCCGACAGATACCAGTTATTTCTTTCTTTTTTTTCCCCCTGTGGTGTAAAAATTTGACATTCACATATTCACTGAAGTGCACTTGAGCAAAAACCAGATTATTTTTAAATCAATCTCTGGACATGAATCATTCGGCAGCCACTTGTAGCAATAATCTCTCTAAATTATTAAATTCCGTCATGACTGGCAAGCCCCCTCAGATATCTGCATCAGAAAATAACCCCAAGAGATTTAAGTCTCATCCTGAGGTTGCACAAAATTAACCAGAACAGCTTCAGACCTCATTAAATAAATGCATTAATTCAATCCAATCTGCTAATACCCATATTCGCAATAACTGTTAGGCATTTGTCATTATATAGCGCATCAGTCATTTTACTTAAAATAAAATGCGGTTTGGCATCACATCCCTACCGTGCCGAGTTGCCTCCCCCGCAGTGTAAATCAGTGATCCGGTGCGGCGGGTGAGCCATCTTGCCTCGAGGAATGGACTGACCTGGCTTGCATCGATCAACTAGTCTGAGTCATTCTCCCACACGCTGCTGAGAGAGAAACCGAGATGGATGGACTGATAAGGCCGGTGGACATTTGTCTTCCTGAAAGTGGAGGTCGCATTGAGAGGGGGGCTGGAGAGCGGGACGGACACTTTATTTCTCTTCAGACAAGCATGGCCATAGATTTTCTCATCACTCCAAGGACCACTAGTTCATATATAAAGTTTCATTACTGTAGTGATTTGTTATATCTAAGGTAGTTGATGTCTGTGAGTTATAGTCAATAACAAGGGTTAAAAAATAATGATAATAAAAAAGCTAGCATAAATAGCATAGCATTAAAAAAAAACATGCTGGTACATACTACTGCAGTTTCAAGGTGAAGTTTCCAATGCAGACTTTGATTTCCTCAAATACAGGTGAGACTTAATAGGATAAAAAGCCAGCCATGCATTAGCATAACCCCTAAGCCGGTCCCTTTTTGTACTTTTACATAAAAAAATCAACATCAAAAGAGACTATAGCAGTGGTTCTCAAAGCTCCCAAGGGGGATTCAGGATGACTTAAAAATATTTAAATTAATAAATTAGTATTAGGATGCGTTCACACTTGGCATGTTTGGTTCCATTAAACCGAACGCTGGTCCAGCTACAAATGTATCCGTATATGTAAAATGTATCCGTCTTCCAAAGGCACGGTTTAGACCTGTTATTAAGATGCTAAATACAGGTGTACATCCTGAACTTGTCGACATTCGACCACTTCCAGAGGTTGTCAGAAACATATTCCACTGGATTGCTTTCGTAGTGGAGACGCTCATGTGGTCGAATGTGTTCAAACAGCCACACAACACCGCCTTCTCTCCGCCTACTGACCTAATGCATAAACATTACGGGAAGCATGCTAGCCAGACGGGATTCAAACTTCGTCGGCTGGAGACCCAGGTTTGCTTTGAAGACAAAAACATACCAGTGTTCTCTCTCCGTTCCTAATTTCTAACACACACTCACAGCATTCGGCTGGTCTATCAGAGCAGAAACGAAAGCTGAAGCTCTCAGTGTTTTTAGTCGTCTCCGTTCATATGTAAGTTGCGTAAGCTTTCACCCATTAGATCGAAAGATCTAAAAAAAAAAGCCCAATATATTTACTCGCCTATAGATCCTATAGAAATCTGGAGAGAAAAGGTTGAAAGTGGCCAAAGAGACAGATTAAAACACCAGGTGTAAACGGGAATGTGTCTCCCTCATCAACTTGTGATCTGATCGACCAAAACGCATCTTAATACCAGGAGTAAACAGAGCCTTTAAGTTTGGTGTCAATATAAATGCCAATGTGAATGTTAAATGTTCCCAGGTTTGTAGGATCACAAAACTCACTCCTCCACCGTGAATAAATCGCCATCCGAACGCACAAGTGTTATCACTGAGGTGCATGCAAATATATTTTTTTTATGGATGTCCACCAATTACCAAAACAATTACCATCCGAATAGGGTTTATGTGAGCCTCATTTTAAAGGCTGCGTTCTCCGAAGGTCTCATTTGTCGGCCACATGCCCCATTGAGACCTCATTTCAGTAAAGTAACCATTACATTCCAAAGTTGCTATTCTGAAATAAGGCATCCTTGAAGGCGTATGACGTATGCCGCAGACAAATGCAACTTTCAGAGGACCCTTTAAAATGAGACACAGCTTATGTTGTGTTGAACAGTGAAGGACCTTTGAGTCAAAAAGTTGGGATTCACTGGACTACAATATTTCATGATGCATTAAATGCACTGATATTGAATGTGAAGGAACATTTCTGTTGAATCCATGTCCTTGCCACTGCTAGTTACACTGTAAAAAGAAGTAACTTAAGGAGCTGTTTCTACCTGATGTTTTTGGTGTACCTTGATGTATTTATGTTGATTCAGAGATGTTAATTCATATTTTCACCTTAATAAAATAAAATAACATAAATTAATGTAGATGTTCATTAATAAATAAATCACACTTTTTCTTGGTTAACTAGAATTTTTCCAGTGCATGCTCCACCAGTAGATCTACAAGAAAACCTTTATATCTATAACATGCTTGTTTTATGATACAGTATAGTTATAAACCTGTCATTACACTCCATAAAACTTATGTAAACCATATTTTAAGTACTCCTAAGCCATAGCTTTATGTCAGGAAAAGACAAAATGTAAGTCACTATTGACTGAAAACCCCCGTAGTTTTGATCTCTATGGGAATAAATGGGCCTTTAGTGATCATTTTTTTTAATTTTGTACCTGCAGTAACATATTTCATGTTTCGTAAAAACGTACACAGACAGGTTGCCAATATTCCATGTGTGTATATATATATATATATATATATATATATATATATATATATATATATATATATATATATATATATATATATATATATATATATATATATATATATATATATAATTTTTGTTTTATTTTATTTTTATTATTTTTTTCAACTTACAGCTTACATCTTCTTTTAAATGTGACCCATATCCGATATCTGCATTTAATCTTCGGGAAACAACCCAGGAAAGACACTGACACGGAAATGCATAAGCCGAAAAAGAAGTAACATTTTTTTTTTTGCAATGGACGCAGATTAAATAGTAATGGGTCTAAAATAACTTTTATGTATAAAGAAACTCATGCGGATTTGGAACAACATGACAATGAGTAAATAATGTAAATAGGTGGACTATCCCTTTAATTCAGTTAGGTTGGTAGAAGGAGGGATTGTGGGCACCCTCGAGAGAAAGATGGTAAGAGGACAGTCATGCTATAAATACATATGCTCATAATTCTTAAGCACAGTGGCAGAGGAAAGATTTGTCATAATTAGGCTTAATTTAATTCGCACAGAGAACTTAACCAGCCTGCTGGGGCAACTCTTTCTTTTTACGTCTCTTCTTCTCTCCTCTGTAGCTCCACATTTTTCATTTTACTCTGGCATTCATCATCTTTCTGGCCTCAGTGCTGTTACCTTTGTGTGAGGGTTATGATGAAGAAGGGCCCATAAACCACCCAGTGTATCTCAAATGAGATTAGAATGGCTCGGCTCACAGGGGAACCCTCCGCTGCACATAGTGCTCGAGTTTCAATTTCTGCCTTACAGGAGGAGCTTGCGGTGACAGGAAGCTGGCACTTTGAAAACAGATTTTATGCTTGGAGTTCAATTAAACAAAAGGAAATACAGTAATGACAAGTGATCCTGTCCAACTTTAAATAAGGCTGTGGTGCAATGTTTGCATAAATGGGATCCTCAAGTTTCAGGCTTTTGTCGATAAGGAATAACCAATTACAAGCATTTAGAAAAGCTGCTCTTTGGATCTCCTACTAGATAAATTGGATAAAGGGAATGTTCTGGGTTTAATGTGTATGCAATGCATTTACAAAGAAAGTCTACTGTACTGGTGTGAAAATAAAGTTTCACACACTGTGAAAAAAGTGCAATCCACTTTGTTTGTGCCACATGTGCCACATGTTTATGTCATTTAATCTAAAATGACATTAAACTGACTTAAAAAAATGAGTGACACGTTGAGTGCAAAATAGTGGCACGTTAATGACGTCAAACATCCTTGGTTTTAGCGTGTCATGCCATATTTGTTTTGGGCATGACTATACATGAGTAGTATTTCTTTTGAGAATTTCAATTCCACTATACAAAATGATTAGGTTGCTAAAACACTGAAAAGTTGTATGGATTATGTCGTTCTTTTGGAAGCCGATATCCCCATTAACATGCGCAGAAGAGTTTGGGACAATATGACAGTGAGTAAATGATGAAACCACATCCTCAGGACTTTTTTTTTTTTTTTGAAGGGAATGAATAATACAGAAATTAGCCAAAGGCATGCTCTTCAGTAACAGTATACAAAACTCTTATCATCACCTGTCTGAGAAAAGTACATTAGAGTATTTTACAAATTCATATGAATGTTTTTGGCTCACAACTAAGTGGCAGATGCATGTTCCTAACTGTAAAAACAGTAGCTGAACACGACCAAAATGAATGTATACTATCTAGCTTTCTTCATTTTCACACACATATTTTTCATTCACGTGCATGAAAGAGCACAGAACTGAAATGTGCAGTTAAATGGTATAAATATTGAAGTTACTGGCGAGTCTCCGACCCCCTTTAGGTCTTGGTACTTATATTTCAGTAGTATTCTGTACATCACAGCACATTTACTGGCATCAATCTTTTGCGCCACCCACTTCAAGGCTGTAGACAAGGCCTGATGTTTGTTCCCCTGCGGTGGGGAAAACGCCAACATGCATTTACTGCTGCAGAGTGTCACATATCAGCTACAACACAAAGAAGGGGGAGATCAGTGTCATTCTGAATCAGACTACAACATTTCTGCCACAGTCAAAGTCATAAAGAGCTTTTATGAAAACATTGTTCTCTCTGGCTTTATAAAAATGTACTTTTCATAATGTTTACGGGTGCTAGGTGTCACTAGTATTGCTCTTGCTCAATGTGTTACTTGCCCTGTGTAACCGGTCCTACTTCACCCGCTCCGAGCGGAATTTGAACTGGGTTTGCTGTGGCATTGGAGTCGGGGCTTTAACATGGACACTAAAGAAAGCAGCCGCTAGTGTCAGTCAATAATGAGCCTCTTGATGACAATGCAGTGAGGTTTACAAACACTGCTACTGGCCTACATCTGTTACATTCACCCCCCAAACCAAACTCCCATCTGGGTCACGGCACCAAATGTAATTAATCCTACTCAACCCACTCTAAATGGGATATGAACCAGGGTCTCCATCGTGGGAGGTGGGTGCATTAACAAGGACGGTATAGACCGCAGCCAGAACGCCTCTTCTGGCCAGCGGAGCTAGGTTTACATGCTTACTGGCCTATGTCCGTTACATTCAAACTTGGGTTGCTGTGGTGTGGAAGGCAGTGCAACAAGGACGCTAAAGACCATAGCCGCTAACTTCAGTCAATAGCGCAGTTCTTGAGATCAGGGGAGTTATGTTTACACACACTGCTTCTACTGGCCTACATATGTTACACTCACCCCCCTAATCCTCACTCCCATCTGGCACCAAATGTAACTGATACTACTCAACCCACTCCACGTGGAATTCGAACCAGGGTTACTGCGGCTTGGAAGGCGAGCGTGCTAACAAGGACACTAAA
This sequence comes from Pseudorasbora parva, assembly GCF_024679245.1. Taxonomy (NCBI): domain Eukaryota; kingdom Metazoa; phylum Chordata; class Actinopteri; order Cypriniformes; family Gobionidae; genus Pseudorasbora; species Pseudorasbora parva. The sequence continues at coordinate 6,821,770 of NC_090172.1, read as the reverse complement.
GGCCGCAGCTGCTAACGTGTCTCTTGAGGGAAGAGGAGTGAGGTTTACACACACTCCTCTTACTGGCCTACATCCATTACACTCACCCCCTAAACCTCACTCCCACCTGGGTCATGGCTTCAAATGTAACTAGTTCTACTTAACCCGCTCCAAACTGGATTGGAACCAGGGGCTCCATTGTGGGAGGCGGACGTGCTAACAAGAACTCTAAAGACCACAGCCACTAGCGCCTCTTGAGGTCAGGGGAGTGAAGTTTACACACACTGCTCTTAATGGCCTACATACGTAACACTCACCCCCCTAAACCTCACTCCCATCTTGCACCAAATGTAACTGGTACTACTCAACCCTCTCAGATTGGGCTTTGAACCGGGGTTACTGCATTGTGGAATACAAGCGTGCTAACAAGGACATTAAAGGCCGCAGCCGCTAACGCGACTCTTGAGGGAAGAGGAGTGAGGTTTACACACACTCCTCTTACTGGCCTACATCCATTACACTCACCCCCTAAACCTCACTCCCACCTGGGTCATGGCTTCAAATGTAACTAGTTCTACTTAACCCGCTCCAAACTGGATTGGAACCAGGGGCTCCATTGTGGGAGGCGGACGTGCTAACAAGGACTCTAAAGACCACAGCCACTAGCGCCTCTTGAGGTCAGGGGAGTGAAGTTTACACACACTGCTCTTAATGGCCTATATACGTAACACTCACCCCCCTAAACCTCACTCCCATCTGGCACCAAATGTAACTGGTACAACTCAACCCACTCAGATTGGGCTTTGAACCGGGGTTACTGCATTGTGGAAGGCGAGTGTGTTAACAAGGATGCTAAAGACCGTAGCCATTAGCAGCAGTCGCTAGCGCATCTCTTGAGGGCAGAGGAGTAAGGTTTACATGCACAGCTCTTACTGGCCTTCATCCATTACACCTGTACAGTTTGTTCTACAGATACCGTTTTTATAGGTGATCAGGCAAATTTCACCTGGCTGATAATAAACAGGCAAATCCTGCTTACATTGCAAGAGGAACCTGATCCAGATCTAGAGAAAAGAGTTTTACATAGACTTGGGGCCGGACTCTATTGATTTGCTAGGAACATTCACCTGACACCCACCCGAACCCCTTTGCAAACACCTACACTAAATGTGTAGTCAGGTAAACTAAAATGTATATGTGATAACATTTAAACTGGTTTTTATTCAGGTTAGAAATGTTCTTTATATGACTAAATCAACCTGAAACGATTGGTTACACAAACAAAAGTAAGGTTCATATAAGATATAAATACTTCCTTTATGTATAATAAGTGCATATTCTCACATTTATCAGCATAGCAACCACATGAACACCCTAGTAACCACACTTAAAAAAAACTGTTGTGGCACCACTCACTTTTCTTCAGAAAATATAAAAATGTAGTTCACCGTTATTACCATTATATCTACTATAATGATTATAATATATAACTAAATAACACATTTTTAATGCAAATAATGCTCTGTTGTTTAAAAAAATATTTAAAAAATAAATTGTAAGGAGATCGTAAAAGTAATCTAAATTAATTTAACTGTTTAGTCCAAATTTTCTAAAGATGGATCACTTTATATGATGAACAGATTTAATTTATTGAATGCAGTTTATTTTCATGTTCCTATGCCTTAACATTTTGGATTCAATATTAAACTCTTAATTAGTTTAATAATTAAGTCAATTTAAAACTTACTATTAAACTCATAACATTTTAAGAAAAAGCTTTACAAGAAAATAATTATGAAAATCTAATATATACTTTTAAACAAAATTCACCTGAAGTTGAAAACTTTTTCCGAGCAGTTTTTAAACAAAAAAGTCAGACTATTTGCATGGCTCTTCCAATATACTTTCAGTATATGTCAGTTTTTTAAAAGAAGGACTAACATTTTACTGATTGATTTATAGAGTAGAGTTCCTGGGCCACAGTAGGCCCTCTGTGAAACACTCCATCTGTTGTCTGCTGATTAAAACATTGATCGTAAAAGCAACATTCGGTTTAGTGCTGTGAAGCTTAGGCCTCACCACAAAAGTGGATTTGTGTAAAAGTGGAAGTCTACTATGCAACTAAACTTATGGCTTATATATATATATATATATATATATATATATATATATATATATATATATATATATATATATATATATATATATATATATATATATATATAGATGTAAATCAATTCTTCATACATTTCTTGTTGTTGCTATTTAGATATCAAGTTAGACTTTTTTAGTTGCTTACAGTGATATTGTAAATGTTGAATTGCCTTTGATTTCATTCATTTGAAGCTATTTGTGGCACAGGCACTACTTTCATGTCCCAGCTGAACCAAACATTTTTTGCTCACATGTGTGTATGGGATTTATAAAATAAGATAACATCCATATTGTTTCTTTGTGAGCTTCCTGAGATTGTACCCATGGGGTGAACATAAAATACAGGTTTATGAGGGGTCTTTATTACTTTCTGTCTTCTGCGCATTTTTTGCTTCCGCTGGGAGCTTTAGCCACCTGGATTATTCCGTCAAAACAAGAATGGGAGCATGAAAAATGTAATTGTCAAATCTAAATAATATGACAAAATTGTATCCATAAATGGTCACCCTTTATTTTATGGTCCAATTCTTACTAAATAACTACTAACTATGACTTTTGCATCAATAAACTCCTAATTACAGCTTATTAATGTCACGTTTGAAACAAAGGAAAACTAGTGTGAGGACTCATGTGCAAAAAAGAAAGAATAATGAATTAAAAAAACAAAACATACACTCAAAACAAAACCCACAAGGGGGCAAAATTCATAATCAAAAACATGAACAAACTCAAAACATACCAACACATTGAAACGGGAGACATAGACAGTACAAAACAATGATCCGACATAGACTAACTATTAGGAGCCAATAAAGGGAAGAAATCAAGAGGGAAACAGGTGGGTAAAATCAAACACTAATAAGATAACAAGGGGGAGGGATCGGACAATGGCTGCGTCTGAAACTGGTGAAATGCTGCCTTCAGAGGACACATTTGAAGGCAGGAAGTCCGAATCTAATATTAGCTCCACTTCCTGTCTCCTAAGACACCTTCATCTGATCGATTTTGAAGGCAGCATACATGTATCCTTCACTGTCTTTGATATCCCACAATCCTGTGCTTTCAATTCAGTGAAAGTTGAGCTGGGGTTAAAAGATGGCGTCCAAAAGCTGTGTTTGCTGGTCAGTTTGTGTATAAATGTATGTTTTTTACCAATATGTTCCACTTCTGGTGTCATTTCTAGCAATAAATTACTAATGTAGTAATTAAATGTGTTTAGTTCTTACCAAAGCTCTCTCTATTTTGCTGTAGACCATTAAGCCGTTACAGTGCCTTAGAAGTCTGTCCGAAATTAGTTTTGTGAGGTGCCTTCATACACAAAACGCTGCCTTACAAGTCATTGTCTGATAAGGCAGCGAGGCAATGAGTCAGCTGCCTAGGTTTTCGGACGCAGCCAATGACACGAGCACATGCCCAAAATAGCAAAACACCACAAGTGCTACAAAAGACAGGACATGTGACATTACCCCCTCCCTACGGAGCGGCTACCAGACGCTCCACAAGACCAGGGAAGGACAGGAGGGACAGACAGACCTGGATGGCATGGGTCCACCAAAACTGGGTCCACTGGAACACGATTCACTGGAACACCGGAAGTCGGACCACTGGAACAGAGTAATCCGGCACACGGCACACGGACCACTGGAACATGATCCACCAGAACTGGGTCCATCAGAACACGATCCACCAGAACACGGACCACCGGAACACGATCCACTGGAACTGGGTCTACTGGAACACGATCAACCGGAACACGATCCACCGGAACACGGACCACCGGAACACAAGCCACTAGAACTGGGTCCACCGGAACACGATCCACCAGAACACGGACCACCGGAACACGATCCACTGGAACTGGGTCCACCGGAACACGATCCACCAGAACACGGACCATCGGAACACGAGCCACTGGAACTGGGTCCACCGGAACACGATCCACCGGAACATGGACCACCGGAACATGAGCCATCAGAACTCGGTCCACCGGAACACGATCCACTGGAACTGGGTCCACCGGAACACGATCCACCAGAACACGGACCATCGGAACACGAGCCACTGGAACTGGGTCCACCGGAACACGATCCACCGGAACATGGACCACCGGATCATGGGCTATCAGAACTCGGTCCACCGGAACATGATCCACTGGAACACGGAGCACCGGAACATGGACCATCAGAACTCGGTTCACCGGAACAAGATCCAACAGAACACGATCCACCAGAACACGAGAATACAGACCACCGAAACAGAGTCCACCGGAACCGGGACCACTGGAACTGGGTCCACCGGAACAGGGACCACCAGAGCACGGACAACCGGAGCGTGGACCACTGGAGCAGGGACCATTTGAGCAGGGACTACCGGAACTGGGTCCACTGGAACAAGATCCACCAGAACACGACCCACCGTAACATGATCTACAAGAACACAGACCACCGAACAGAGTCCACCGGAACAGGGACCATCGGAACTGGGTCCACCGGAACTGTGCATGGACAACCGGAGCGCGGACCACCGGAGCAGGGACCACTTGAGCAGGGACCACCGGAACTGGGTCCACCAGAAATGGGACCACCAGCTCTCCTACTTCCGAAGTCGGATCCTCTCCAGTGAAGGTGTCCGATAAAGTTGGCCTGCTCTTCCTCCTCCTTCTCCGTTTCTGGGTCATCGGAGGGCTGAGGCCTCCAATGACATTAGATGGAAGAGAACCGTCAGTGGTCTGGGATTCTGTTAACCGTAGATGCTCTGGCTGAAGCTCCTTAATCTCTGCCTCAGTGTAAGTCATGTGATTTATTTTAATGAGGAGACTGCAGACAAAGTCCCTCACGTCAGCCCCCTGCTGACGGATGTAATTAAAGCTCACATACTTTGCAATTTGCAGGTAGTTGAAAGGAGATGAAAAAAATGAAGCTACCCATCTTCTGCTGAGTCCTCTGAGGGTCGGACATTGAGGCCACGAAGGCCATGGCAGTAATGATAATTAATAGTTAGCAAGGTAGTTGTTACGTTTAGGTAATGTGTAGGATTAAGGGTTGAAATTATGATCATGCAGAAAAAGGTATTACTATATGATTCATAAAAAGCCAATATCCTAGTAACATGCATGCTAATGAACAACTAGTTAATAGTGAGAATTGGACTCTAAACTAAAGTGATTCCTCAAGATAAATAAAAAAAAAAAAGATTAAAAAAAAGTATATTGTTGCTTACACAAGTGTTTGAACTGTATGAACATGAGCTTGGCTTCTTGTACAAATAATGATTTCCTCTATCCCAACACTTCCTAAGTGCCAGAATCCTGTTTGTTATATGATAATGTTCCCTCTTTTGTGCAAAATAACACTTGTGTTTTGTATTTGAACTCGGTATTATTTTGTGATATGTGTTTTAAGCGTTTATATAATATTCAAATATGTATCAGCTACAACAAAGTCTACAACATTTATTGTTTATTAAAGGGGTGATGAATTGAGGAATCAACTTTCCCTTGAGCTTTTGATATATAAAAGGTCATGGTAATGTAAGAATATCCTCTTAAGAATAAGTTTCGGAGCTGAAAACATGCTTGTTAGTCAAAGAAAAGCTTTTAAAGACACCAGGCACAGCAAACGATCCTGTGCTTCATACTGACGTCAGTGCGCGACTAAACACCGCCTCTACAGAGCGTCTAATCCAGTAGCCCCGCCCACGGACTCATGGAGGGCTCGTGCAAGCTGGTCAACAACAATAAATATGCCAAGGAAGATTAAGATATCGCGCTATTCCTGGTTGTGGAAGAACACAGTCGCTGCATAAGCTTCCTTCAGATCCTAATATTAGGAATGAGTGGTTGAACTTTATTTTTAATCAAGTTCCAGCTCACGTGGGGAAGACATGTTCACTTCAAATCTCCGGTCGATGCTGGATTTGGATCCGACAGGAATGGTGCAACACACATGTGAGTATAACTTGGTTTTATATGTAATAGTACTGCATTGTTATGGATTGTTATGCTTATATTTATGTGTCTAACAGAAACATACCTTTAGCACGCTGGACTCAGACACGTATGGGCCAGGGCTCGCAAAGCCCGGCAGGCCGATCAACCTCTTAGTATTCCATTTTTGTTCTGCTATTCTCTCTCTCAAGTTGACATCTGAAGGGCGGCGCGTGCCGGACGTGTATGTGTGTGCGTGCGGTTCGCGCTTATATCATCCGATCGTGTGGGCTATGGGTAATATAAAAATAACAGTCCAATCAATCGCGGGTCGATGAGAAATAAAACATTGTGTTTGTTTGATAAAGACATTCACGAGCCCTGTGATCAAGATAATCATTCTGGTTGCCGCTTCTCCCTCATTCTCTCCTCTCTCCTCTCCCTGAACTGACAGGGGAGCTGAAGCTCATTAAATATGCAAATCTTATCCAATCCTAGCCGTGGGCGTTTATTTCCAAGTCTCCAGTGCGTCACGCCCATCAAAACCTAGCGTTTTGGAGAGAGCCTCAGAACCAGTGTAGAAAATAGCCTATTACTTATTGGTGGTGATGTTTTTGAATGTAAAAACCACACGGACATCATTAGTTGACCTCAGACCTCAGTATAAAAAAAATAAAAAAAGGCAGTTCATGACACCTTTAAAATTTTGGAATTCATTGTCGTAATTAAATGATTATGTCATCCTCAGCTTTGTTTTGTTCCTGAAAAATTCACAGATTTTAATGAACCAATGAGGAGTGAATGATGACAGATATGGCCATCTGCTGGAGTAAGGATGTAACCTGCAGAGAAGAGACAGTCACTATCCCAGCCACTCCTGCACAAAATAACAATGCAGTGTAGTTTAAATCTGAAGAAGACAGAAGCAGCAGAATAAATGATCAAGGAAAAGCACAGAACAGAACACAGAAGCACAGTTACCATTAACGACGAACACTAAAAAATAAAGACTAAAAAAAACAAACAAACAAGGCCGTTTGGTAACATTTTACAGTGACCTTGTAACACATTACATGTAGTTATTGTACACTGTAAAAAAAGTGTGTTGGATTTATATTATTTAATTGTGTACATCGGTCCCACATGAATCAATTGCTTTAAACAAACCTTATTTGTTCATGTAAATTCAACATCATGGAATGAATATATTTTAAGTGAGTCAATTAAGTAGTTTCAAAGTGAATTTGACTCCCTGTCATGATTCAGACATTCAATTTCATATATGCATTCATCCACTTCAATTTCATATACTTTAATGTTACACAACTGAATTATAATACTGCACTAGATAGCTGACAAACTTTTAGCTAGCAATAGCACACATGTTAAATGCTAAGCATTAAAAGCTCCTTCAGCCAAGCCGTAATGACATTAGTTGTTTTAGACCACATCCTAAGAAATGGGCCACTCTTCAATAAACTATTGTGATAATTATAATAATAATAATAGCTTTTAAAGCATAAAAATAGTATTCCTATAGAGTACATTTTTAAAAATCTAAATCCAGTCTTAAATTACTGGTGAAAGGGAAAAAATGTAAATATTCATCCATCCATCCATCCATCATCTTCCGCTTATCCGGGGCCGGGTCGCGGGGGCAACAGTCTAAGCAGAGACGCCCAGACTTCCTTCTCTCTGGCCACTTCCTCCAGCTCCTCCGGGGGTACCCCGAGGCGTTCCCAGGCCAGCCTGGAGACATAATCCCTCCAGTGTGTCCTGGGTCTTCCCCGGGGCCTCCTCCCGGTGGGATGTGCCCGGAACACCTCCCTGGGAAGGCGTCCAGGAGGCATCCGAAATAGATGCCCGAGCCACCTCAGCTGGCTCCTCTCGATGTGAACGAGCAACGGCTCTACTCTGAGCTCCTCCCGAGTGACCGAGCTTCTCACCCTATCTCTAAGGGAGCGCCCAGCCACCCTGCGGAGAAAGCTCATTTCAGCCGCCTATATCCGGGATCTTGTCCTTTCGGTCATGACCCACAGCTCATGACCATAGGTGAGAGTAGGAACGTAGATTGACCAGTAAATCGAGAGCTTTGCCTTACGGCTCAGCTCCTTCTTCACCACAACAGACCGGTACATCGCCCGCATTACTGCAGATGATGCACCGATCCGTCTGTCAATCTCCCGTTCCATCCTTCCCTCACTCGTGAACAAGACCCCAAGATACTTAAACTCCTCCACTTGAGGCAAGAACTCTCCACCAACCTGAAGTGAGCAAGCTACCCTTTTCCGACTGAGAACCATGGCCTCAGACTTGGAGGTGCTGATTCTCATCCCCGCCGCTTCACACTCGGCTGCAAACCGTCCCAGTGCATGTTGAAGGTCCCGGTCTGAGGTTGCCAACACGACAACATCATCTGCAAAGAGCAGCGATGAAATCGCGTGGTCCCCAAACCGGACACTCTCCGGCCCTTGGCTGCGTCTAGAAATGCACCGGGAACAAATTTGACCTACTGCCGGCAATGCAAACCAAGCTCCTGCTCTGGTTGTAAAGGGACCGTACTGCCCTAAGCAAGGGGCCCCGGACCCCATACTCCCAGAGCACCCCCCACAGGGTGCCACGGGGAACACAGTCGAATGCCTTCTCCAAATCCACAAAGCACATGTGGACCGGTTGGGCAAACTCCCATGAACCCTCCAGCACACTGTGAAGGATATAGAGCTGGTCCAGCGTTCCACGCCCGGGACGAAAACCACACTGCTCCTCCTGAATCCGAGGTTCCACTATCGGCCAAATTCTCCTCTCCAGTACCCTGGCATAGACTTTCCCAGGGAGGCTGAGGAGTGTGATCCCCCTGTAGTTGGAACACACTCTCCGGTCCCCCTTCTTGAAAAGAGGGACCACCACCCCGGTCTGCCAGTCCATAGGCACTGTCCCCAACCGCCACGCGATGCTGCAGAGGCGCGTCAGCCAAGACAGCCCCACAACATCCAGAGACTTAAGGTACTCAGGGTACCTGTAAATATTCATGCAAGTATTATTTTAAGTATTTTAAGTATTATTTTTATTATTATTATTATTATTATTATTATTATAATTATTATAAATACAAATATATTTAAATATAAAGCATTTGTATTCCTCTACAGTACAATAAAACATGTTTTTAATCCAGTCCTCACCTGCCTACAAAATCCACCGGATTACTGATACTACTACTAGTAGTATGTTAAAGGTGTAAAATTATTTTATTTATTTGATAAATAATTATTTATTTGATCTATGCAAATGTTTCTTTCTTTCTTCATTTTTTACCTAAAAAAATCAAACAGTTTTATCAGGGCTGTGTAGACGTTTCATAGCCACTTATGATTGTAAGTTGTACTGTATATTTCAACAAGCCCTCTGATGTATCCTACATTCATGCTTGAAGAAATGTTTGCCTAACTTGCGCTCTGTGCTGTTATTGGCCACACACACACACACACACACACACACACACACACACACACACACACACACACACACACACACACACACACACACACACACACACACACACACACACACACACACACACACACACACACACACACACACACACACACACACACACACACACGCAATCTCAATGTCATACTGATATTTTTTTTTATTTTTTTTTATTTTACAACATTTAAACAGTGTTGGTATTTAACACTGATTATCATTTAGCGGTAGGCCTGTGTATACTGTGTATGCCGCATTTCAGGCAACCTGTAACCCGGGTTTTTCCAACTTTATAACCGTGAAAGTGCAACGGTAATCTAACCTGTGACTTCCCACCTGTAAAATCGTACTAGATGTACTCAGTTACGAGTTCTGATGCCTGATGTCTGTGTTTAAGGAAGTCATACATTAAAAACCAAATCGTTTATTAAAATAAGGTATTGCTTTAACGTTATTTATCTGCAAATGTTATGCATTATCAGCAGCTTTTCTAGCGTTAGCTAGTGTTCAGTCCAATGACTGCGAGAATAAATTAATACATTTCCAAATATATACAAATAACATAAGATAACAGCTTCTCTTGCCTCATGCACCATTTTTTTTCTCCTCTGTTTCCCTCAAATAAACAAGGAGAACGCACTTTTGGGGATATAAATTATTGTAAATAATCAAAAGCCCTGCACTGTCCGCCATGCGTTGTTTATCTCTACCACAATTCCTTGCGTTCAGGCAGCTTGGCGTGACTTTGCCTGGAATGCTTCAAAGTCGTGAGTCGTGGTTTGAAGTTGTAACTTGCGGGTTCAAAAACCTGCCTGGAATGCAGCATAAGAACTACTACTAGCTTCTACAACTCATAATAATATATTCTGATTGGTTCATGTGCTTCTTTGTTCAGTGTCCTGCCACTCATTTGTTACCATACCTTCCTTATTAATTCATTCTGTTCAGCTGTGTTTCCTCATGTTTGTGTTCCTTTATAAGTTCTTCATTTTCAGTCACTCTTTGTCCATTCACAGTCTTTGTTAGTGTGTTGCTGCCTGATTGTCTGTGTGCTGGGAGTACCATTAAACCTGTTCATCTTTGTCTGTGTCTGCCTTCCTGCATCCACTGAATGTGACTTAAATGACAGCTTATAATAAGTATCTTTGACAACTATGTAAATAAAATTATGCACAATGTAGGCTACCTGTGTTCATATTGCGAAACACTTGCATATTCAGCTGGGATACAGGTTGGGAGGTTTGTTGGCATGTTTACAGTTTATGGGAAATTGGAAAGGGTCAGCAGCGTAATAGATGTTATTACAGAAATTAATTACAGGTAAACATATATATATATATATATATATATATATATATATATATATATATATATATATATATATATATATATAATGTAAAAACATGCATGTAGCTGCACAATAAGTGCAGCGTGTGGAATTATTAATTGAAATGTTAGTAGTAGCTAGCATAGTAAATATGAAGGGGTACCATACTGTAAATATTTTTTTATGAAACATTGGGAGTTTCTGTCTTCATAAAGCACCTCCTTACTGTTAGTGGATCATTGTGCAATTGGTCCCATAGATTACAGCTCATCTCATTGGTCAACGGGCTCAGGATCAAATCGCACACACACACACACACACACACACACTCGCGCACCTTCACTCTCCATTCTATAGCGCTGCCGATGGAGGACGCGGCGAGTCGTGTTGGAACAAGACGATAGTTGCACATTTCAAGTCGTTGGAATCTGTGGCAGAATGAAACGCGGGCTGTAGTGTTTGCGTCAGGCGCGTGATTCTCCACCGGAGCGCACACAGAGTTGAGGACAGGCGCACTTGTCCGCTGTGTCTCGGACTCTATATGGAGGGATGTCGGAATGGCTTGCACCAGGAGAACCAAAACTTTGGTGTCTACGTGTGTGATACTAAGTGGCATGACCAACATAGTGTGTCTTTTGTACGTCGGATGGGTGACTAATTACATCGCTAATGTGTACATCAAAGTGCCGAAGCCTGTCCCAGCCAAAAAGTTGGAAGGCGACAGGAAAGGAGAAACTCTGCGGATTATAGAGCGACTGGATCGACTGGAGAATGTAGTTAATCAGCACATACAAGGTAAGACGGATGTCTGTTTAATAAATGTGCATCTCAAATCTTCACTCTAACTATGAGAAGCTGACAAACACAAATTCAGCGAAAAAATGTTCCATAAATAAGTCATATGCCACATTCCACGAATAGAGGATCTGTCTTTTTTTTTTTTTTTGAAGCAAATGATGATCGGAAGGGGTGTTTAGATAAACATTATAATACACTATATAAAATGTATGAAATGCAATGCATATGCTAACTAAATTAATCTGTCTCAGGGGCCATCAGCTAGTTTTGGACTAAATAGATAAAATAACAGTTTTTTCCCCCCTCTTTACAATAACCAGGATAATAGGAGTAAGTTGAGCTCGATTAATGCAGTCAACATTACAATATATGTAAAAACTGAGAACATTTTATGTTATTTGTCTTTCGCCCAAGCTGTAGAACTGGCGTTAATAATCAATAATCAAAGGCTTCTAAGGTGAGACTGGCCAAAATGCTCATAGACTAACATTTATTTCCACACTATTAAACAATATATTATCTCCCTTTTGTGAATTATTTTCCAAGAACATAGAGGACAAATAAAAAATACATTATGTAACTAATGATAGATAGATAGATAGATAGATAGATAGATAGATAGATAGATAGATAGATAGATAGATAGATAGATAAACCTTTCACTTTAAATAATTACTTTCAGGATCGCTTCCGTACTGTCAGGAAGTCTTTAAGCAACATTTGCTCTTTGAAACAAGTTAGTAGCCTCAATTTCATCAAAATTCTTTAGTAACGCTATATTAGCAGACATGCTCACAACAAAAATAAATTCTATACAATGACAAATATACTATATATATATGAGATCTTGTAAACATACTATATAGTGGTAGTTTGTTTTGTTGTACCTGTAACTATAGTAACTTCAGTATTTAGTCACTGTGGTTACCATAGTATGTTTGTCTGTAGTGTGGACAGACATGACCTGGAGAGAGGGTTGCTCTGAAATAGCAGTCCATTGTGGAGAGTATCTTCCTCTCAGGTGATAAACAGAGGAATCTGTAGAATCATGACCTGAATACCAATCAAACATTTGTCCTGTCCTGTTCAAATCAGGTTGATTGCACCTTGCCTCATTGTTAATGGCACTTTTATGCAGGTGTGACCTCCACTTGTGATCTGGCAGCTTCACAAAGACCACAGATGATTGCGAACTCCTCTCCTTCTCTCTTCAGAGACTCTTGTTTAATGAACTTGGCACTGGCTGAACATTAATTATGAAAAGTCACTGATTGCTTCTGTCTGTACAGGTAGTTTAGATCTTGCAGCATTTCTCAGCACACAAAATTTCAGTTTTTTATTCATCATCTTCAATGCATTTGTTTAGTTGTTATTATTTGTTGCAAATAATAGTTCTTAATTAGCATTTAGGGTGCAATGAAGACCCTTTAATCTCATCCATTGCACTATATGTTCTATGAGGAAAAAGATTATTTAACAATCTGGTGTTATAATTATTTATTCATTTATTTTCTTCATCGGAATGGTACGAAACTTGGTTAAGGTTTTAGCACTTGCTGTGTAAATACACATAAAAAAATCATGGACATGATTTGAAAAAGGTTCAAATGAAAAGGTTAACTCGTACTGTTCGTGGTCAAAAATGAGCGCATTGGAAATTAATGGAAATATCAAATATGTATTTTGAAATATATCCTCAAATTTAGAACAGAACTTGTTTAGATGGCTTTGATTTTCTTAGAGGAAAGCGTGTTTTGGAAAATATATATCTTTTTCATATACTAATTGAAAATGGTATTTTGGTGAATTTTTCTTAACAATTAATATGCAATTTTAAAACTTTTTTTCAAGTTAACTTTTTAAAACGTTCTTTAAAAAGAGACCCTAAAAATACAAAATATGAAATAAAAAACATTATCAAACTAAAATATTGTACAATAACTCCATTGAAATAATAATAATTTTAAAACGGTAATTTTTGACTGACACGCAAGCAGGGTTAAATAATTTTCACACTAAGAAAAAAATGCTTTTTCACCGAAATGTTCTTTTTGGAATCCTACCCTTTATTTTTAAGAGTGTAGGATACTTCAACTACATATTTGAGATACAAATTTGGACGTTTATGAATATATTGCTGGATCTTTATCATATTCATGCAAAAGCAGATGGTGGATTCTTTCCCTTTGCAATAAGTCCAGCCTAACCCACCTTCCCCGTAAAGCATCTGCCGAATAAACAATACAGCGTTTGTAGTTTCTCACTGTTACGCAAGCTTTATCCCGGATTCGTTTTCAGCTACTTCGGAAAACACTAATTTGTTGCAGATCTGAGAGAACACAAGCAATTTGCTGTTCTGTTTCTGGCTTATTAGTCTACAACATGCACAGCATGATTTGTCTGCTTCACTGAATATCTTAGGAATGGAAATATTGTGTTGTTCAAGAAAGTCTGTAATATAATTTTATTAATGTCCTTCTTTTGTGCTTCGTTACTTTATTGTTAGAGAGATGATTCAGTCGTGCTAACTGTTGATATGGGTTGCAGACGGCCAGTGTAGCGCTCAAACTGAATCAAGGGTGCAAACAAACCTCGCTGAGCTGAGAGCCAGCTACAGACGATTACTTGAGCAAACATTCCCGAGCTACAGCCGCAGACACGTTGTGCTGTTTGGCAACGGCTGTGGGCTTCAGGAACGGGCTTGGAGAAAAGACTTCTTTTCAACACTTGATTTTTTTTTTTTTTTTTTTAATACATGGCATGGATTGTTAAGGTTTATCTGAGACACCTTGATCTTTGCAGTTTAGCAATGATTTTTCATAATGGAAGTGAATGGGTTACCGTGAAATAAAAATTCTTACTTTTATGTAATATTGCAATATTTATTATAAATATCCATCATAATTCGTTTTTTCTCCTCATAAGTCACCCTCTTCTGTAATACCTATGTTATACCCATGTCATTATACACATCTGTGTCCTGATATGTAACAAAAAAAATGAGTACACACACACAAACAGACACACACACAAATTAGCCTTGGGTGTGTTTACTCCTGGTATTAAGATGCTCTTTAGTCGATCGAGTTGATGAGGGAGACATTTTCTCATTTACACCTGGTGTTTTAATCCATCTCTTTTGTCCACTTTCCACCACTTCTGTCCTGATTTCTTCGAGGGGAGGGTCTATGGGTGGGTAAATATATGGGGTTTTTCAGATCTTTCAGTCTAAGGCCCTGTGTCCAGTGCGTTTTTAGCCAGTTAAAAAATGCCTCGCTGTGAGCGTTTGAGAGCATTTTGGCAGGCAGCGGTTTTTCTCCTCAGTTGAGACTCTGCTTGTTGTAATGATACAGAAAATCCGCGGAGGTCTTTCTAATTTCACAGGTAGTTTGTTGCTGTATTGATTCTATATAAAATTGCAGATACAATAGCCCTGTTTCCACCAAAATTACCCGGAACAATTTGTACCAGGAACTTTTTTACAGGAACTTTTCTCCCCCTAGACCTGCAACTGTCTGCGTTTCCACCGCGATCTAAAGTTCCGTGAAGATTAGGCAGATTAGTTCGGTGATATAGGACTGCGCGCGACTGCTCCTCCAAGTGACGGACAGTAATCATTTTTGCGCGACCGCAAAAATGAACAAAAAATGATTACATTTTTTGTACCGATTGAAAGATTTAGTGGAATGTTTACATGAGACGTTATCTAAACCGATCCGGTGTTTACATGTGATGACTTTCAATCGCAATCATTTTGTGACATGCAGTTTGTCTGCCGCATCAAAAATGTCAACGCTGTTTTCTCCAGCAGCTGGAATGTGTTAACTGTAGCCATAGCAACTCTTTACGGCCACTAGGACTAATACGGTATCTTGTAAAGCTTGTAAAGCTAGATTTAAAATGACAGTGTATATTATTATCAGCTATTACGGACATTGAAGGTGAGATGGTTAAGACGAACGTGCGCCATCAGACAGAGAGCAAGACTGATATTTACTGAACGTAGACCGAGCCTCGCAAAAGACTTTTAAATATGCCGGTTGAAATAAAATGCTAAACCAATCAGCATGTTCAGCGCCCAAGTCCTGCCCTCGAAAGTTCCTGAACTTTGAAAAAGTACTACCTCGCGAGCAGGGCCGTTTGGAGGGGGAAATATTTACCCGGAACTTCATTTAGACCCTGGTTCCTGCGGTCTAAACACACCGAGTACCACGCAAAGTTCCTGGTTCCAGGGTAAAGTTCCGGCAGTGGAAACGCGGCTAATGTAAAGTATTTACTCTGGCTTTTGTTTTAAATAATTTTATTCCGTCATTATTTGCTTGTTGTCATCTGATGACGACACGCAGAATGTGGCAGTTGGTCTGTGTAGTGTTTGTCCCGCCCCTCCTCCACTGTGATTGGACGGCTGGGTGAGGAGTGACAGTGGTGAGCGCTGCGTTTTACTCAAAGTTGAACATTCTTCAACTCTCAGCGACCAGTAAAGAACGCTGAGCGCTCAGCGCGTGAGCGTGAAATACTCGCTCAGTGCCTCGTTGCGCTCCAGACGTTCTAAAAACGTGGCGATCTCATTGAAAACAATTGAAAACGCCAGCCAGCAGTGTGAAAAAACGCTTTGGTGGACACGGCCTAAAGAATAAAAATAAGCTCACGCAATTTACATATGAACACGACTGGAGAAAACAGAAAAACACACAAAGAGTAGCTTTCATTTCTGCTCTGACAGCCAGAAGACCACCTGACCATATGTGTGTGTTAGATATGGTGAGAGAACATTGTGCTTGCTGCTTGGTAAGTTTTTCGTCTTCAAACCAAACTTGGGTCTCCAGCCAGGAAAGTTTAAATCCCGTCTGGCTAGCGTGCTTCACATGATGTTTAGCATTTCAGTAGACGGAGAGAAGACGGTCTTTTGTGGCCGTTTGAACACATTCGACCACATGAGCGTCTACACTACGAAAGCAATCCGGTCCAGTGCGGCTACCTCTGGAAGTGGCCGAAAGTGGACAAGCTTAAAAATGTTGACCCCTTTTACACATTGACCACTTGTGATCAAATCGACTCAAATGCATTTTAATACCAGGTGTAAACAGGACCATAAACTGAAAAACCCCATTATAAAAGCCCATATGAAAACCTCGAGGGAACCACTGGTGTATTAATCTTCAGAGTTTTGACGTCATCCCTGCAGGACTCTATTCCCCATAGACAAAATCAATTCCTGCCCTGCATTCATTTTGTGTTCGAAAAGCATTTTCACTCAAATATAAGTGATATAGGGAAGAAAAGACTATTGCAACTTCTCAACTTTTTTTTTTTCAAATCCTCACTTGTTCAATAGTTTTCTCTTACGTAAACAAATCATTTACACTCATGGTTTTACCAGACATTTTATCAGTTTTTTATTTAAAAAAAAATATATATATATTTCCTGGTAATCAAACCTTTATATGACCTTGCCGTTGCTAGCACATTGATCTACTATTGGAGCTACTTTAACAGAGAAATCAGTTACTGATGTTTTCTATGTAAAGTAATATCCACTTTTACAACTAATTTGCTATGGCAACAGAATGCCTCAACATGCCTAGACTAAACATGTCAAGAGCAACTTTACAGATCAAACAATGCACACATTTCAGAAAATTATTACATTTGCCTTGATCTTGTCACATATAAGAGGTCTTTGTACCATTAAAACATCCTGCAAGATTCAGAGCTTAAAAAGGCCTCCTCATTATAAACAAAGCATTTAATCAAGCTCCAAAAATGGCTTGTTTTGATATTGTAGTATTTGTGACATCACACAGGTAAATACATTTACATATGTCAGTCTTCAGAGAAAGACACCGATAAATAGTTTTACTTCGTCGCACCATAGGCCCCGCCCACTGACAGACAGTCGTTTAACAGCTGATGTTTGCCGAACAGTTTTTGAAATATGCCACACGCTTGGACAAATGGACGAGTTTGCAAAGAAACTTGTGTTAACAGATGAAGCAGTCAGTTATATTGGATCTGACAGCAGCTGCATCACAAACCATAAATAAATGATTTTATAATGCTTTGTCAGTAAATGAGTTTTATATGCAAATGTTTTCAAAACACTTACTCACATGCAATAGCGAGTGGGCTTTGATACCTTTTCCTATGCAATGACATTAACCCATCATATCAAGCCTTAAAGGAGCCACCCCTTAAAAACTGATCATTTCAGATAAAGGGACAGAATGAAGCATATTACATACTTGCATACTAATACTGCTACTGATGTCTCTATAAAATAGATTTTTTTTTAAACATTAGTGATAGACATTCAACATTACAGCATAATTAAAATACATTATTAGGCTTTGATACATTTATTAGGCTTTAAAAAAATAACTTCTTCACATAAACTCATTATGATTAATGTCATATTAAATTAAGTTAAGTTATCAAACACACTTTTTTCAACAGCATGAATATTAAAGAATATTAAAATTTTCTGTGTTACTTTTCTTCTCTGATTAACTTTAATGACTGACATCAGTTACTGGTTTATTAGGCTGCTGTCCCTTTAAGATCTGCCGCTGCCAAGCATGACGTGGATCTGACACACTGTCATACGCATCTCATTCTCACAACTATTTAAACGTGTGATTCATTTTTTAAGTTTAACATGCTAAAATATTTAATGAAGTTAACACAGCATCCCCTTTTCTTCATTAAAATATATAAGCACTCTATTATTCATGCAAATGCTTTTACACCATTCAAGTGCGACAAGTCAAAAGAGTCAAAATGCGCTGTGTTTGTGAATGTCCTGTCTTTGTGACACACACACACACACAACAGTAACACACAGAAACAAACAATAACACAGAATTATGCCAAAATGTCCAGAGCAGCATTAAAGGTGCAGTGTGTAGTATTTATAAGGAACAATTGACAGAAATGCAATATCATTTTTAGTGGTGTATAAAGACCTTACATAATGAACTGCTATGTTTTTATTACCTTAGAATGATCCATTTCTATCTTCCTTCTATTACAGTAATGTCAGCATTTTGCGCACCATGATTCAACCGTAGCCCTAAAAGAGGGGTGTTCAATCCTGATCCTGGAGGGCCACTGTTCTGCAAAGTTTAGCTCTAACCCCACTTAAACACATCGGAACCAGTTAATCAAGGTCTTATAAGGGATACTAGAAACTTCTAGGCAGGTGTGTTGAGGCAAGTTGGAGCGAACTCTGCAGGACAGTGCCCTCCAGGACCGAGTTTGGACACCCCTGCCCTAAATAGACAAACTGCTCTACAGAGCACTAGCTACTCTCTGCTCTATCCGACTACATTTTTGTCCTGTGTCGTTCACCGTAGCTTCTCTATGTGCTTTGAAAGGGAGGGGCGAGCGGTTGGGGGTTGCAATTCACAACCTCACCACTAGATGCCGCTAAAATTCACACAGTGTACCTTGAGTTAAATAACGTCTTGAATTAACTTAAAACATTTTAAGTTCATTTTGACAGCACTAAGAAAGGCGAGTACAGTTCCAAAACGTGTTTTAATAACAGAGAATCAGACAGGTATTAGCAGTACACTACACTATATACACATATCGGTGTGTGTGTGTGTGTATGTGTGTGTGTGTGTGTGTGTGTGTGTGTGTGTGTGTGTGTGTGTGTGTGTGTGTGTGTGTTTTATTTTGTATTAACATTATTAGGGAACCTAGGAACATATCAAGGAACATAAAAACAAACAAACAAAAAAAAAAAAAAACATGTCATGACACCTTTAGTTTAGGTGAAATAAAGTAGAAAATCATACATTTCATATTTCTGTATCTGTAACTCTGGCTCCCAAATGGTTTGGTCACAGGACCCACATTTTGAAGAGTGCGTGCCGCGAGCAGTTTAACGGCTTTAAGGCTGGCAGGGCAGGAACGTTTTCTGAGGTCAAGTTACGAAAATAATGTTAGAATAATGACACTGACATACAGCCTGACAACATCTCATCTGACAGAGCAGATACTGAAATATGACAGCACGTTTTTCTGTTGTTTTAGCCACACTTCTTTTAAAATAAAACATATTGCATTGCAGTTGGGGACACTAAAATTTCAACTAAATATCCAAACTACTAAACTAAATTAAAGGAAGTGTATGTAAGATTGTGGCCAAAACTGGTACTGCAGGTGTATCCCCTATCCCCCTCCCCCTGACTCAAGGTTGCCAGATTGGCTGCAGGATCAGCAGGAACGTTTGTAGCGACAGCTGTGGTAACTAGAGCAGATCTGGCAACCCAGATGCCGAAACACTACTGACTTTGTGATTGGTCGATTGGTGGAGGGCGGAGCTTCAGTCCAAAACACAACATGTCAACATCAACATCAGTTGAGGGCTGAACAACAACTTTTAAATGACAATATCCTGGCCGGACTACTGTTGTCAGTAATATAAGTATTTGAAATGAACATGATTTCTGACATATCAGAGTTTATTTTATGATTAATTGAAATACATTTCTTACATACAGTTCCTTTAACTATATCAAGTAAATTACTGATCTGTCCACATTGTCGCTATATGATAATTGAAAAGAGCTGATAACATCACCTAAGCGTTTTCTCCAGAGCGGCTGCACAGCCGAATCAAATTCCATTGCATTATTTTCCTCTTAACACTGTGAAACTTTTCTGAAACAATCGGCATTGTAAAAAGCGCTATATAAATAAAGTTGACTTGACTTGACCTGACATTAGAAAAACATAGAATTAGCTTTGTTGTTGCTTTTCGTCTGCACACTCAAAACGGTCTTAAAACCCACTCTTGGGTCGCGACCCACCGGTTGAGAAACACTGTCTTACAAAACAGTGCTGACCAAGGTTGCTCTAAACTTCATGGGCCCAGACTCTACATGGCTTCTCTCTCTCTGTAGCATACAAGTGTTTTCCAGAATGAATGATTTATGTGGAAGAGGTACATGCCAGCTGTGGCTCTACCACCTGGTACAAACAGCCTGGAGGATGGCCTGCCTGATCTCCCTGTCATCCTCAAGTTGATGAAAATGCAGCACGCTTCAGCACGGCAGCTCTTTAGCGCTGCAGTGGATTTTCTGCTGAAAGCCAAAGAGAAAGAACAACAGAATCACTTAGTCCCTCTTTCAATTGTGTAGTTACATTGTGTAGAGGAGCGAAGTGAAGCGAACAGATTCTCAGCTCATAACATTCTGTTTATCTGCTCTCACACCATTTGCATTTAGCTTTTATGCAAAGTACTGCGCCACGTTCAAAAACAAATCAAGAAAACAGCATTTCATGAGAGCTGAAGGATAAAATTCTGCATAGGAAGAAGAAGAAGCAGGAATAGGATGTGCTGCTGTGGAATAGGATTTGACATCTTTCTAGATCCCGCTATAGATTGCAACAAGCAATCTTTGAAATAGAACAGAAAAGTATTCACTTTTTCACTTATTTTCCACTTTTTTCTGTGATTGGAGTCATCATGAAATTCCATATGTGACATGAATTGTGAAAATTGGATTGCGTGTTTTATCCATCGGGAATTAATTATATTGTCTCTAGAGCTGGGTAGTCACTGATTACATGTAATCTGGATTATGTAATCAGATTAAAAAAAATAGCAACTTGTAATTAGATTATATTTTTAAATGTTTTAAAATACTTGTATGAAGAGTACAGTTACTTTTTTATTGATTAAATGATTACATTTTATTCTCACAGTTGCAGTCAAATATTCATAATTCATTGATTCTCCCTACTACTTATATTTTATCTTTTAAATTTTCCTTAAAAACATATGCTGCTTAAATACGTACAGAAGGTCTTCCAGGTTTGTGAAATTGCACACACAGACCAGCCACTAGTCATGTGACTATCACTGAAAACATCAAAACACAGCAACTCTCTCTCTCTCTCTCTCTCTCTCTCTCTCTCTCTCTCTCTCTCTCTCTCTCTCTCTCTCTCTCTCTCTCTCTCTCTCTCTCTCTCTCTCTCTCTCTCTCTCTCTCTCTCTCTCTCTCTCTCTCCCCCCCCGCCCCATTTGTCCATCCTTTCCCTTGTTGTTTTTAAGGGTCCTTGGGTTTTGTGAAAGGCGCTATATAAATTAAAGTTATTATTATTATTATTATTATTATTATTATTATTATTATTATTATTATTATTATTATTATTATTATTATTATATTTATTTGAAGTTCTCTCTGCGATTTTAATTTGCAGGTTTGGTCAATAATACAATTAAGTCAATAAAAATAATTATAATACAAATACAATTAATTGAATGGTTCTCTGATGTCGAGTATTGGTCACATGACATGAAGGCAAACAAATTAAATATTTTAAAATCTTTTTAGCAGTGTTTTGTTTTTATTGTTTTAAAATGTAAATAAAAAATAGATATTTACAGATTTTTTAGATTTGTATTAAACTCACAAACCCCGGTCTGTTAATGTAATGTTATATGTAATGCACTTCATGTGGTTAATAACAAAGAATGTAATATAGCTTTTTAATATGGAACAAAATTATTCTACTTAAATCAATGTGATAAACAAGTTAGGTAAAAAATAATCTAAAAGTAATCCAAAAGTAGTCCGATTATATTACCTTAAATATGTAATGGATTACATTACTAACTACAATTTTTTAATGTATTCTGTAATCAGTAACTGATTACAATTTGTAAGTACAAAGTAATTTTGTAAGCATCTACCTAGCTCCGTTCTCTAGAGATCACAGAAAAATTTTTTTTTTTATTAGTACTCGTGATTAATTGTGAGTAATCGTTTGACTGCCCTCATTAGTAATTATATAACCCCTACAGCAAGAAAAATTCCTTGCATATTTGTACTTGGCGACTGAACTTTAGTCCACTTGTTCAGCCAGTTTGTTGGCTAGATGATGAATTCCCACCATTGTTTATTCTTCATTCATTGTTTCATATTTCCGGTTCTTCTGTTCTGATTTCAAGTGCACATAATGTATGAACACAATGGATAGAATTAGTCTAGAAGTTAGTTATGGTATTAGCACCATCAAATCAGTAAATAGTAAGCTAATGAAAGAAAAAAAACTATTATTAAAGGGACAGGTCACACAAAATTATTTACATTTACATTGAAATGTACATTACATTGTTGTAATGTACCCCCCCCCCCCCCCCACACACACACACACACTATGGAAGTCAATGGGTTTTGTCCACTGTCCTTTTTGAGTGAACTATCCCTTCAATTCAAGTCTTGCTTAGACTTTGAACAAGTTTGTCAGCTAGGTTTGTTTGTTTGGGTATCAGAAACATATTTTTAAAACATAACTTTTTTAAAGAACCCAAAGAAACACATACTATTATTCACTGTCAGACAAAAAGGTACATTGCTGTCACTGGGGTGGTACCCTAAGGTACAAAACCGAAAAGGTACTAATATGTACCTTTTAAGTACTACTATGTACCTTTAAGGTACTACTTTGCACTCTTAAAAAACTGATATGTACCTTTTAAGGTACTAATATGTACCATTTAGGGGTGAGTAAGGTACAAAGATGTATCTTTTCACTTTTGTACTTTAGGGTATCACCCTAGTGACAGCACTATACCTTTTTTTCGGAGAGTGTTTTTTTTTTACATTTTGCTCATTAAAAAAAGCCCTGTAAGAACAGAAATATAACAGATATGAGCGCCAGCAGAAAGGCTGCAGGTCTCATTGGAACTCATTTGAGAAGTTGTGATGTGATGGTAATGACAAGCAGCCTAGTGCTAGACTTTATTAACATTTAAAATATGAATATTTATGCAGTCAGTATTATTATTGAGGTTAATGTAAAAGTATGTTGACAATATGTACAAATGACTCGAAACTTTAGATGAGAAATGCCAAGGTGTATGACCTATTTCTGAACGTTATCTAACCGCTGTGTAGTCAGAAGGAATACATGTTATGGAATATTTGGTTTGAAACGCGGCGTGATCTGTGAAGAGTCAAACGGATGACACCGTCTCCAAGGACTGCGTTTGCTTTTTCAAGAAGCTGTGATTTCTCATTTCCTCTCATCCTCCGCTCCCTATGAGTATCCTCTAATAAGCAGCGGGTTGGGGTTAATTACCTCAGCAGAAAGGCATGGAAACATAGTTGTACTTGGCACACCTCGGAAGAGACTCAGAATTTTTCTGGTTGCCCTCAACTGCCCTTTTGACTGACAGATGGCTGTGCGCGTGAGGAGCTCGGCAGGGCTGATTTAGAGGCCTTGCTAGAGGTTTTATCCTGTGATAATAACAATGAGCTCTGTTAAACAAAGACACGGCAAAGCCTCTGATCCAGAAAGACAAGCTATTAATCAGTACAGCTCACATACAACAGGAATTTAGTACTGTAACTCACTTGGCACTTGGAAAAACTAGTTAGGTAGTAAATAAGTTCTATACTGTGGTGTCTCAATTTGTTTAGTGTAAGTCACTGTTCAGTAACTTAGCATGATGAAGTACCACAGGCTTATTCAGCATAATAAAGTGTCACTGTTCCTCTGGACACTGGTCCCTGTGCAGTGTTGGTTTGGTGGACTCAGCAGGCATTGTGGCCCATCTATGCTATTTGAAAATATTTATTCGACCCCGTATGGTGCCCTGCTGGTTGTAGTGCCCCTAGACGCAAGTCCAAATGTCCCATTTTTGGTAAATCTGGCTTTATTTTAGCATAGACACACCCCAGAGTGAGAGGCATAGAGACCGCCATCTCTGTTTTCTCGCTGTATCAGCGCTAGAGTATTACAATGTCGATGCCCAAAAAAAAAAAAAAAACATTGCTAATGTTCTGTTGTACTACACACGCACACACACAAGCACACACACGCACACACACATGCACGCACGCACGCACGCACGCACGCATGCACGCACGCACGCACGCACGCACGCACGCACGCACGCACGCACGCACACACACACACACACACACACACACACACACACACACACACGACTCTCCTGGCATCCGAGCCACTGAGGACACCATGGTGGAATTTAATTTTTGAAGGAAATTTGCCAAAAATTGTCGGTAAAATGTTATATATTTCAGCAAATCATTACACGCATGATTGCTTCACCAACGAGGGTCAGTACAATGCTGGATTTGCAAAAAAGTTGTTTCTGAAGGAGGGATCAATACTAATGCTTTGTGCTCTAAAAAACATATAAGTAAGGACATGCTAGTCGATGAGTTAAACCAGGGGTCCCCAATCTCGGTCCTGGAGGGCCGCTGTCCTGCAGAGTTTAGCTCCAACCCCAATCAAACACACCTGAAACAGCTAATCAATGCCTATAAATGCATTGATTAGCTGTTTCAGGTGTGTTTGATTGGGGTTGGAGCTAAACTCTGCAGGACAGCGGCCCTCCAGGACCGAGATTGGGGACCCCTGAGTTAAACAACTAATGTTACATTAATGTATCCACTACCATTCAGAAACATCCAGGTGCAGTCTAAAAAGTTGCAACCATAGACTGTAAAAAAAATATGGATCCGTGACGTCACCCATAGGATTCCCATAAGCCGCTCTGAAGCTTAGGGGCGAGCTGGGCGTTGCCATCTTGTGAGCGAGTCATCGCGTGTCACTCCGGGATAACAGAAAATGGGCAAAAAGGCGGGATGTGGGCGGAGCTTAAGTGACGCAATGACTAGATGGTGGATAAATGGCTATCCACCGGCAACCATGCCCTTAATTATGCAGAACTTTATATGATGTAAACGAATGGGTTATAAAAAAATTCACTCCCCTTTCAGTTGTCATGAAGGTCAAAATTAGACGTATAGGCAAAAACCACAATTTGTACCAGGCTGTAAACATGTTTTTTTCTGCTGTAAAGTTGGCCATTTTAACATGGGGCTCAATAAGTCAATATCTGCCTAGGAAATCGCCTAGTCTTAATCTGCATCGCTATTTGTACTCGTTGTGAATACGCAGGCCACAAGAAGTAATTAGGTGCTTATTTTTTTGGATCACATTTACTCAGGACATGCTAGCTGGCAACATGGGATTCCATTCATTATGCTAAGCTAAGGTAGCGACGGCCCAAAAATGCATTTGCCCACATATCTAAATGTAGGAAAGAAGTTGAATAAGCTCTATTTCTAAAAATGGTGAAGTGTTCGTTTAACAGAGTATCCGAAACACATGGTAAGGAAGGCCGGGAGCAGCAGCTCATTTGCATTTAAAAGGACACACCCAAAAAATGGAGCATTTGTGCTCACACCCAAATGTGTATGTAAAAGTTCTGCAACGTTTTTTAAGATCAAAATACACGACAAATAAAGTTAAGTCTCCTAAAAGAAAGTATCAATTCTGTTTGTGAACTGCCATAAACGAGTCGTCAGTCATTCCAGTCTCAATTCCATAACATATTTACGTATAGGTTTGTAAAAAAAAAAAAAAAAAAAAAGCATTATGCTCGCCTTTGGTCTTCATTGGCTGCTCATGAACAATGTCTACTTTGACCCGCCCTCAAACACTGTAGATGTAGCCTTTATTTGTGTTGTTGACATGTCGAGAAGACACTGTTTTCAGTGCTGCGAATGCACTTTACACACATTTCCAAATGATGAGGACTCACGCTGAAGTTGATGCAGTAAAACCAACGCCAACGTTACCGTTTATTCATATCACTGTGTATAGACGTTCTGAGGAAGATCCGGAGCTGAAATTCATATATGGTAATTGCCATTTCCTTTACAATGGGTGCTGTAAGCAGCAGACCAATCACAACAGACTGGGCCATCTGACCAATCAGAGCAGAGAACGTTTTCTTATCCAGCCGTTTCAGTCACTGTAAGAAAAGAGGTGATGTGCAATGTATATTATGAGAAAATGTGAGTTTTTTTTTTTTTAACCATATGCATGTAAACCTTAAGTCGGAGACCTCTAAAACAACCTTTAAAATAGCACAATATAGGGGCTGATATTTTATATCAGTGCATTTCTGATAAATAGCATCTTAAGGCAATAAACCATACAAAACATTCCCTTTTTATTATTGCTTATTTTCTGAAGGTTTTTTTTTTTTTTTTTTTTTTTTTACAAAGGGCTTTGCTCTTATATCATTCACCAGATTTATATTAAATAATTATTATTTATTTTTTATTATTTATAGTATTTTCTGAATTAAGGAGTGATAAAAAGAGATATCCAAAATGCCCCCAGTAAAAACATCTAACTGTGATATGCCAACAAAATAAACAATAATTTTTTAGCTTGGCTTTATCAACTGTTCTGGAAATGTATGCAAATTAGGGCATATTTAATTAGATAATGCATCATTTGCATATTTAAACATAGCATTTCAGAAATCATGTAATTGAAAATAATTGTCTCAGTTTATTGTGATTAATGAAGTGGGAGAATATGGTTATATCTATTAGTTAAAATGTTTATTGTACCTGTAGTGTGTTGACTTAATATTTACTTTTGTTAGCTGTAAATGTGTATAAACTCTGCTTGCATTTTGCATTGTTTGTTTGAAACTTAAAAATAATGAATAAAAAAATGAAAAAAATAATAAATAGCCAGTACTGTATATCTAATATAATCAGAAGCCACTCTTGGCTATAATGTGGTGTTAGACTGACACATTAAGACTTCATGAATATAATTTACTCGCTTCATTTCCTTTTGTCTGTGTTGGCTGCCTTGAATTTTGCAGTAAAAAACCCCAAAAACCTAATACCAACCATTTTATCCGGCTTATCTGTTACCCTTTTAAAACAGGTCATTCAGGGGTATACGACTTAAATGGGTTTTTGTATCTGCAGCCATAACTACAGCAGTAATGCTGTTTGGTTTTGATTGTATTGTTTAAGACAAATGCTTTTAGCCTGCTTGTCTTCTTGATTCAGTTCTGTAAAGACACTAGACACACTGTATTCCTGCTCTTCATGCTGAGTGCACACTCATGCACAATGGAAGGTTATGCTACAGAATCTCAAAAGCTTTCATGCTGAGATGATTTGAATAGGTTAGAATTAAAGCAGCACAATACAAATGACTGCTTGTTTTGTACCACGCATCTGATTTTCATGGAATAAGCACTTTGACCTAGCTACAAAAAACAGGACAGGGTAAATATACCTTGATGTAAACAAAATTAAAATTTGCATTAATTATAGCGCTCTAGAGTAAGTGGATTTGCATGTCTGTTCAACCCAGAATTAACACAGTTGTGTGGGCAAAAAAAAAAAAATCCAGCTCATTAAATATTAATCCATGTGCAAAACCTTCATTGAGGTTATGCTTGGAAAGCTTAAAGGGAGTCAAAACACGGTATCACAGTAGTCAACCTTATTTTGCAATGTCGACTGAATCTCTAATAGAGAATGTAACCTGCTGATATCAGGGTCCACCACACTGCGAAAAATGCACATGTGCAAATTTTCCTATTTAGGAATTTGTATCTGAACTCTGAAAGGAGCAGGAGGAACAGTTGGCACGCTGGTGCAAATTGAGGTCATGTTTCACTATATAGCACAGTCACCGCCTGCCTGCCTTTGAGAGCGCTTTGAGGAAAGACATCATAACTATAAATATTTCGCTTGTCATGGTACCGAGACAGATGACTGAAGTTGTTTTTATCAGCATTAGTCTGGATCTAAAATTGTCCCTAAAAAGGAAAGGGTCACTGCAAATAAATAAAGAGATGTGAACATCTCAATGGAACAGTGACGGAACATTTCTCTGTTTATGGGCCAGATTGTGTGAGACCGCAATTCAAAAAAAGCGCAGATCAGTGCATGATCTACTGATGACGTGCAAATTAAAGCACACAGACGCAGCCGGATCATTTCCATAATGACCAACACAATCTACCAAGACATGCTTTTTTGGGGGGTGGTAAATAATGGCACAAACACCAGTAAATTGACAAGCACAAACCTTAGTAAATCAGCTCACGTGATTCACTTAAAAACTCTACTCCCATAAAATTTGCATCTGAAAGGGAAACTCCTACGAATGCATATGCAATAAGATCAGCCGCAAAAATAACCTTGTTAATGCCTTGCCAACGTGAATTTTCCCTGTGTGTCTTTAGTAAATCCTGACAGTAGTTTTTTAATGCCAAAAGAGGGTTGGAGCAAGCTGTTAGTAAAACAGGCCCTATATGTATAAAATATTATTAGAATTTAAAATGACTTTTTCCTGTGATGTCAAAAGCCACATTACCACCAAAACTACCTGGAGCAATTGGTCCTTGGTTAAATTGGCCAAAGTAATAATGTAATAATGAGTAATAATATGTGGCCTGTGCTGGTTTTCAGCCTTCCACCCAAGTTCCTTTCTTCCCAGGGATGCACAAGGAGCTCACTAGATCGTGGACGGCACCTTTTACTGCTTAAAGCCAGCCAAGTGGATCCTTCTTCCTCACCATCTTCGATGGTGGACTTGCAGAGGGTTGGTTACATGAACCACACGAACATCATTAGATGTCCTCAGAGAACAGTATAAAAAAATAAAAAAATCCAGTTCATGACACATTTAAATTTCGAACACATTCGATGAGTGTACACACACACACCGGCACTGCCGTGCCACAGAGCGCCATTTCAAGGTTTTATATTAAATTGATATTATATTTCCCTCAAATAGTCATTGTACATACTGATTTCACCCTGTCCTACAAGATACACCCATCGTGCAGCTCTTCTGTCAAAATTCGATTCAAAATTGAGCTTGCGTGTATATAATGTGTGCGTCTGGTGGCGGTGTGAGATACCTGAGACACGGCGTGGCGCTGAACTTCAGTCCGGTGTGAGACCCCCTTTAGGCAAAATCGGCTTAAGAGCGTCCATGTAAACGCACTCAAAGTGTTCTTTTCCTCTCTAGGCAGGTATATATATTTTTTGTTTTATTTATCCAAATGTTATTTTATATATTTGTGTGATGTTCTGTATTTCAATCACGGTTTGAAATGTTATGAGAAAATGGTTTATGAATGTTTATCCACCACATTACCTTTTATTTAAACCTAAATAAGAAAGCCATTGTCAGTTTGCAGGCAGTTTTGGTCGCTTTATTAAAAGTTGTTGCTGTGTGCAGTGTGTAAAGGAAAGTAAAAATAGTTTTACCCTTCTGCTGACTAGTGTCATGCCCCTCCCAACCCATTCACACACACAAAGATGATTCGACTATCAGTCGACTATAGAAAGATTAGAAAATTCTGGTTCGAATGTGTAAATCCTTAGTCTGGGACACCCCTAATCGACACTCTTGTTGCTGTTTTATGATAGATATTAGGAACTGTTTGTAACCGTGACTTTACTACAGCTTAGGGGTGATGTTAAGCATGACACAAAGTGCCTGAAACCACCTCAGCCTAAAAAAATGATGGTAACATGTGGCCTTGAGTGGCTTATTTTTTGTTATTTTATAATGTAATTATTTTTTTTTTTATTCAATTACCTTTTTATAATTTCGTCTTTAATACATTTTTTGTCCTGAATGTATCTTCTGGCATTGTCAAAACAAACAAAAAGGAGATTAGCATGGAACACGTTTTTCTGCCCGTGTCTTATTTTAGTATGAGAAAGAAAAAGAGAAGCGGTAGATGATGCCTGTGATTCAGAGTCGCTTTCTGTCCTCGGCACTCTTGAATTTGTGATTCTAATTAGAAGCAATGGGATGTAATTAGTCATTAATTAAGACAGAGCCAAGCGGAGCGCAGTATCTCTGAGTAAGCACAGCTAAAGGAAGTCAGTCACTCTTTGAACTTAAGAGACATACGCATGGAATGAGCTCACTGTCTGTTACACAGGCTCATGCAGCGCTATTCACCGCTGTGCAGCTGGAAGGGAAGAAATGCACTCGGTACAGATATGCTTGATTATCAGCTTGTCTCTTTTTTATTTTTAGCTAGTGATTTAGGTGTAATAACTGATCATCATCACTAATCTGTATGCCACCCAACTGCATTTTTTAACTCTTAAAGCATCCATCCATCCATCCATCCATCCTTCCATCCATCCATCCATCCATCCATCCATCCATCCATCCATCCATCCATCCATCCATCCATCCATCCATCCATCCATCCATCCATCCATCCATCCATCCATCCATCCATCCATCCATCCATCCATCCATCTAAATTTAGAATGTCTGATCTGTGGTAAGGAAGTTGGAATTGGTGGTGAATAGTATCTATTAACAACAAATAACCAGTTTTAGTCAGTGATGAGTTTAGTCAAACATTTTTCATTATGATAAAAACTACAGTGCCAGGAAGAACCAAAAATGGGTTTTCACAGTGAACCATTTTTGGTTTCCCGAAGAACCATTTTTTGAAAGGTTCTTTAAAAAAAACATTTTTTTTCTAACCATTTTATAGTCTAAAGAACATTTTTGCACTATAAAGAACATTTTGTCCAATGGAAAGGTTCTTTGAATATTAAAGGTTCTTCATAGAACCATACACCCTGCCAAAGAACATTTTAAGGAACCACAAACTCGCATAAAAAGTCTATCTATCTATCTGTCTATCTATCTATCTATCTATCTATCTATCTATCTATCTATCTATCTATCTATCTATCTATCTATCTATCTATCTATCTATCTATCTATCTATCTATCTATCTATCTATCCATCCATCCATCCATCCATCCATCCATCCATCCATCCATCCATCCATCCATCCATCCATCCATCCATCCATCCATCCATCCATCCATCCATCTTTTACATAGTAGATATTAGACAGTCCATTGCACCCTCAACTGATGATCCTTCCTTCCATCTGATTTCCACCAACTCCTTTCTATTTAGCCGATTACAATACCTTGTATGTAGTTGCTAAGTTAAAGCCACATCTTCTCTTGATATTGTTCTTACCCACTTTTTAAACAGATATCCAATAGTGTTGGGACATGGATCCTATCGATTGTAAACAAGAGCCTTCTTCCTGAGTCTGTTCCAGCTCATTGTAAACATACTGAGTCTACTCTACTAAGAGTATTAAATTACATCTTGCTATTTGTCAACTCTGGGGATTCAGTATGCTTAGTGCTTTTAGATTTGAGTGCAGCATTTGACACTGTTGTCCATTGCATTGTTATTTTGCACCCTGAACAGTGTTTGGAGTTCCAAGGAAGTGCCCTTAGCTGGTTCCTACAGTATCTGAGTAACAGAACCTTTTCAGTATGAATTACATGCTCTGTTTCATCCGTAGCCTGGGTGTTCCTCAAGGCTCCATTTTGGGTCCTACCTTGTTTTCTCTGCACAACTGTCCATTAGGTTTAATTATTAGGAAGCATGAAGTGTGTTTTCATTTTTATGCAGATGATGACACCCAAATCTATTTGCCTTTGAAACATAGGGTCAGATTTACTAAATAAGGCAAATTCCAGAAAAGCACAGATGTGAGTGGCACACAGTATGCACACAAACATTTAGTAGCGATGTTCAGATGACAGTATTTAAGGAATGGTCATAATATACTCTCTATTCCACTTGTATGACTTTCTTTGTGTAAAACATTACATCAATTTAGGAAAAAACAAAACAAAAAAAAAACACCTTTTTCCATTTAATGAAACTGAATGGGGATCTGGGCCACCAAATTCAGAGATGACAAAAATGCACCATGTCTTCTCTATGTACCATATGGCAATTTTGTGTGTGGAGCAGAAGGACATTTAAGTTGTTATTTACTGAAATTCTTTCAACCTGTCCTTCGTTTGAAGTTTTTGTGCCTTAACATTTAAAACTATTGTGCTTTATCACACATTTTCCTCAGAGGCATGTGACTTTATGACTGTTTTGGCAGCTTATGCCTTTAAATGAAAGTGAAGATAAGGTTTGTCTTGTGACTCAACAGGAAAGACTATGAAAGCTGTAAATAGGTGTGATTATCACCCACAGGTTTACAGTGTTTGATGACAATTGAACTGCCTGTTTCGAAATTACAGTGAAGGCGTTGAACATCCTGAAGCATGAAATATACTCAAGTAGTAATTTCCAAAAACCCACATTACATGATTTCAGGATGTTTTCTGTCCTGTTTGATTTAGTTCATGAAACAATAGAAGGGTTCAAGTGCATGTCTGTCTGTATGTCAATCTGTCTGTCTGTCTATCTTCTAAATATATGATAGATGGGCTACATTGTAGTGTAGAATATGATGTAATAGCAGGTAAAGGGGCTTTTTTTTGTGTTTCTCATCTACTTCTTATTTGTTCTCATTCAGAATCTTTTGAATGATATTTATGAATGATGACAGTTTCATAGTTAAACATAAGTACCTCTTAATGTCTTGAAGTGTTCAGTAAAGCGCCTAAAAAGACAAATAAACATTTTAGACATGGGGACGTTTATCTACAGAGAATACAATCTAAACCGCTTGAGATCTTTATCGGGTTTTCCACTAGGTGTATTCACCAAACAGGATGATGTCAATCTCTCTGAGCATCTCTGTTTTGAGTCCAAGTGGGAATTGCTTCATAGAACATTTTCCAACCTCATTACAGCTGTTTGTGAGATATCTAGGATGCTCTTGGTACTTCAGGGATGAATGTGCTTTAGTAATTTTGGCTTGAATAATATTTGTGTTTTAAATAAAATCTGATACTTATCCTCTGATTTTTCTTAAAGGGACCTTTAATCTCAGATAAAGTCTCAGATGTCCCTAGAGATGTCTGTAAAGTTTCAGCTCAAAATACCCCACAGATCATTTATTATACCATGCTGTAAATACCAATTTTTCATTTTTAAATGCAAATGAGCTTCTGCTCCCCACCCCACTTTCCAGAAGGGGCGGAGCCTGTTCAGCTTGTGCTTTGGATACTGCCAAAAAAAAAAACAAAAAAAAAACATCTGGTTTGATTATCATCTCTATCACGGTTACGCTCACAACATCATCATGAAAAAGCCATGTCATGTCAGTCTAAAGCCATGTCAGTCTAAACTTCTGATATATGGTTTTCTGAGTGCACACGCCCGTATGGAACTCCAAAGCTGACATAATTATAAATAAATGCATACATAAATAAATATACAAAGAAATGTAAAAAATAAATGAGTATGTATACTTTTATTTCTACAATTATTTATTTCTAAATAGTTTTTGTCTGTATGCTAATGAGGGGGTGTGTTTGACCTCAGACATAGCAATCGAGCTCAGAGTGGCAGTGCTGAAGTTTTGATCAGATTGTTTCCAGATTAGATTCAGAGCGATGATCAAACACAGATGGAGTAGATTGAGTCCATCAGCACTCCTAATGCTTCACAGTCCTGTAGCTCATCCTGGGTCCACATTTCATTCAGTAACATTAGGCAGTTTTGATTTATGTGATGTTTAATGTTGATGATCATGTTATTTTTCATATGCATATGATTAAATGCGATCACTTGTTTTACTCCGTCTTGCTCGCGTGTCTTTTGATCAGCAGATTCAGTTCTAATTCGGAAGATACGTAATAGCGCCACCTAGCATCTAACAGTGAAAACACGGAAAATTACGTTTTTGGCCTGGGAGAATTTTCTCACAAAAATGGAAAATTCCCTGTTTGGCGGGGAAAGAGTTAATATCATCTTTACTGTGTGCATGTAGGATTACCTATGTTACCTATGTCTGTAAAACATCATCTGGTCAGGATTTCAAAAATGTCTTGGCACACATAGCTTTGTGTTGTCACGATACCAAAATTATGACTTCGATACGATACCAGACTAAAATACCTCGATACCAATACTAAATTGATACCACGGTCAAAAAACAAAAACAAAAAAACAGTAAAAGTAATAGAAAAATATCACAACAGAACTTATTATTCATTGTTTTATTTTATTTTCTCCAAAATTCACTTGGCCAGCATGTTCCTGCCCTGGTTTTTGCCTATTCTCTCCTCTTATTGCTATAATAAATAGGCTAATCAAATGAAATAGGCTAATCAAATATAAAACTGCTTAGTCTACTATTCACTCTATAATTTAACTATACACTGATTCTTAATAAATATTTTTTAGTTATTTAGCCAAGCATGTGGTGGTTTTCTATTTTTTATTGTTGTCTGAATAACATCTCACAGAAAGGTCTGGCTTAAGACCTGCACAGATCTAATTACCTTAACTGTATACGTTCACTAAAGACATATCCGACTGTGTTTCCCTGAAACTCGCCAGACGGTGCACTTTTACATGTTTTCTAACCCAAACAATAATCCGCGAAAGAACTGAGTTACGATCGCATGCTGTCTGAAAGGCGTGTGTGCGCTTCAGGTCAAAGTCTGGCAGCGCGAGCACGTTCCGCGTCGTGTTTTATTTTCTCATGCGCGCATATTTCTGTTGCTTTCTTTGTCATGCGCTGCACGTATATATTTAACTCTTCCACTTCCAATGTTTAGTGAAGGGTGGAAGCAGAGCTTTGCACACACGTCCTGACACCTGCTATCACACATCTACACAAATTAAGAAATACAGTTTTAATTATTTTCATTGGTTGTGAAGTAATTGTAAAATCCAAACGTAAAAGGTGACCAATAGCATTGCTTTATGAATAAAAGAAAAAAAATGCTGAAAAATGCAAATTATTAGTTAATGATGAACTAATCATTTACAAAACATGATTATACATTCATAAATGATTAATTGATTAATAAGTAATATGCTAACATGTTATGAATGTTTTGATCATATAGTCATAAGTAATTTATAAATGTATTATCCCCTTGAAAACAAAAATATTATTCCTCTTCTTAAAAACACGGTTTTAGCATCCTGCATGTTTGAGCTTTTGTAACTCATACCAGCTTATACTGATCATTTACTAACAGTCTGGTCATAATTTGTTCAAGATTAACAATTTTTTATTGAGATGATACTATAACAATTTTGACAAATACTTCAGTTATTTATAAGTGAAAACTAAACGTTAGTGACAGCGATGAAATTAGGGGCTGAATTTGAAAACGCATATTAACATACTACTCATATTTCATATAACTATATGGCAGGAATAGCAAGAGTAGTATGCTAGTACGCTAATCTGAATTCAACCAGAGTATATCTAGGAACACTGACAAATTTACAATTAAGTACAAAACATTTGGGCACCGTGGCCTGCACTGTAAAAATAGGTTTTGTGCTCCAGTCCCATTCTTTCTCGTCGCAGCAGGCACAGAAATGAAGCCGATGAAATACTGAACAACCTAAGACCATAAAAATGAACAATTTGCATATATTTTTGGGTTTCATTTACACAGAAACTGTATTAAAACTAATCAACACAGGTAATTGTTACATTGATGGCAGTTTCTAAAAAACAGTACTTTTAAGATCTTAGAATGCCTGTTTTATTATCCATTTTAATCTGTTTCCAAATATAATTTTTGTTCTTCAGATTTTGAAGTGATTTTCATATGAACACAATGGTATTCAGCACTGCAGAGCATCTGTCCATCCTGGA
The DNA here is from genome assembly GCF_024679245.1 of Pseudorasbora parva. Taxonomy (NCBI): domain Eukaryota; kingdom Metazoa; phylum Chordata; class Actinopteri; order Cypriniformes; family Gobionidae; genus Pseudorasbora; species Pseudorasbora parva. Next base: position 6,785,670 of record NC_090172.1, on the reverse strand, counting down.
CACATTCATAGTTTAGTGACAGATTTTGGCTTGGCATGAAATTTTATCAAAGAGACAATTATTTAATACATTTATAAGTGCCAAACTATTAAGCGAGGAGCTGATAAACAGCCTTTTGAAGCCACAACGTTTCACTTTAGTTGCATCAGTTCCACTTGGAGTGCGAGCGTGTTCGCATAATCACATTTATAAGTGTGAAATATTGCACGACTGTTACTGAGATTTTCTGGAGATGTTTTCTGAGAGCAGCAGAAAATACAACTCATATATTTTCATTTGAACAGATTCATGTTGTATGATCCGTTTTCTGTTATTATGGATGTACATGAAAGTGAGTGCATGGTCAGTATAAAATGTCCCTTTCTGATGCTCTCTAGAAATGAATGAAAGAAAAATGTAGCTGCCAATCTGTGACTAGCAACCAGTTGTCCTACACCTCAGAATACCCCGGATTTGTCTCCACACGTAACATCTCCAGGTGATCCGTCAATTCCCCTAAGCCTCCTTGACTGACACAGAGCATTTACATTGAATAAGGGATGAGGTTGAAACAAGCTCTTTTCTAATAATCTGTCTAAATGCAGTGTCGCATTAGCCTACCTCGTAAAAAAATACCAGAATGCCAAATTGGTTCATGTAGGTTGTCTACAAACTAGAAGGTTGGTGGTTCGATCCCCGGTTCCACCTGACCAAGTGTCGAAGTGTCCATGAGCAAGACACCTAACCCCAGCTGCTCCCGACGAGCTGGATGACGCCTTACATGGCTGACATCGCCGTCAGTGTGTGAATGTGAGGCAAAAATGTAAAGCGCTTTGGATAAAAGTGCTATATAAATGCAGTCCATTTACCATTAAACTGCACAAATATCATCCGGTGTACTATATCTGTGTATTTTGCTTGCATGGCATTGTTAGCTTAGCAACGTGTGCTAACGGCAAACTCTTAGAATCAGCTGTACGAGTTGATTTTCTTATGAATTTCATGTGAGTGTGTCGTGGAAAGCATCAGTATCTAATGAGGTTATATTTCTTCTTAATGCTGCTTTGGTAGGAAGTTGCCTATAGACAGAAGCTTATTTTTTCAATGGTTTTGTAATACAGCACATATATTTTTATGCAACAACATCTTGTAGGCAAACTGATACACCCACAACATCACAATCTTTAACTTTACTTACAAGGCCTTCTTTTTTTATCCTTCTTTCTCTTTACTTTGCTTTTACATATAGCCGGTAGCTCTACTTTAAGCTCATGCTTGAGTCAGAAAGGTCACTGCAGTAGAAGTCAAGGCAGGCAGCGGGTCCATGTGGAATCAACGCTTCCAACAACCCTCTCTGCCCTTAGAATGCAAATATAAACATAAAAACAGACATCATTTAATGTTTCTGATGCTGGGAGTGGAGTACATTAGGAATTCACCAAAAAGATGCTCAAACGCTGTTTGTTTTTGCACCGCAGCCTCTCCGCTGAAACACAGAGACCTCTAAAATAAACAGTTTTAGCATTGGGGATACTATCAGTGCTTGTGTTTCTGTTCAGGAAATTGGCCTCATTTTCGTGCTAGCAAATTTGGAGGAACAGCTGACATATATTTGCAGAGAGAACTGACATCTGTGATGCATCTTTCATGCTTAATTACATCTGAACTCAGAAGCTGCCACCTATTTTCTTTAACAAATCCATGAATCACCAACTTACCTCTCACAAAACTCCGCCTCAAATATATTTCCCAGGATTCTTAAATATAAACTACAGCATAAAACATAATAATATATAACAACAAAGTTTGTTTCAGCTGTACAGCAGCTCTAGAAGAAAATAATGTCATTGTCAAGCTTAAGTAAGTTCAGCATTTATTCATTTTGGTTATAAAAATCTGTAGTTCATTTATCTATGCAGCAGCTCTGGAAAGGAAGACTGTGATGTCATCGTTCAGGGGTGTGTATTCCTGTACAACGCTCTAACTCACTGCCTAACTACGATTTTGATTTTGCCGGGCAACTCAGTCTGGAAACCTGTACATTAATTTCTACTGCTTCTGTTAAACTTTTGCAGGAACCAATCACAGACTGGCATTTCCACCTGGCACTCTATTGGCAGGTTTAACACGATGATGGATAGATAAGTGATGGGTTATTGCCTGTTGATCACGCCTCTTGGGGTCTGATTGGTTGAAGGACTATCCAATTGCATACAGAGTCATTTGAATAATGCCAGTTGATCACGCCTCTTGGGGTCTGATTGGTTGAAGGACTATCCAATTGCATACAGAGTCATTTGAATAATGCCAGTTGATCACGCCTCTTGAGCAGTAGAAAATGCAGAGCAGACTCCCTAGACCAATGTTCAATTTTAAATTGGACTTGGTCTGGTGATAGCTAGACAAATAGTATGATGCATCATTGAAGAAATCAACTAGCTAGTCACGACTGTTTCCCAAAACTGTATTGTTGCAAATCTGTCATTTAACCAAATTGGTTAATGATGTCATACAGGTGGCATAGTAATAACTGTGTTTAATTAATCATTTTGAGATCGAATTCATGCTAGACTTTTTGTTATAAATTATAGGGGTTTCCCTGACTAATGATTTACTCTTTCGAATAAGAATTGTCAAATCTTTCTATAGTTGACTGATAGTCGAATCATCTTTGTGTGTGTGAATGGGTTGGGAGGGGCACCACACTACTCAGCAGGAGGGTAAAACTATTTTTATTTTCCTTTACACACTGCACACAGCAACAACTTTTAATAAAGCGACCAAACCGTTTTCTCATAACATTTTAAAGCCATAATTGAAATACAGAACATCACACAAATATATAAAAGAACATTTGGATAAATAAACCTAAAAAAATACCTGCCTATAAGAACACTTTTGAGTGCATTTACATACACGTTCATAAGCCAGGTATGCCTAATAAGCCGACAATGAACATGGTCATGTAAACGCGGTAACCCGTTTTCTTTATCGGAGTAAGGTCATAAACGGCTTAAGCATAAACAGGTATTTTCATTTGGGTCCTTGCACAATATTACATTATGACTTCAAAATAAGTGATTTGTAAACAAATACATTTTGTCTCAGTTTGTATACTTTTTTGTTTTTGTTTGATTGTTTTTTGCATCACATAACCAGCGCCATATTATAGCTTTTCTGACATAGTAAACTGGCTCGGTAGCTTAGCTGGTACAGACTTGATTGTGATGTGAAGCATACGGTTCCGAGTCCATGACAAATGAGCTCAAACTATTGCAGAAACAAGCTAAAATGGCATAGTTGCTTCAGCAATGTGTTATGTCACATTTGCTTTGGTTAGCAGTTTCTGCCACTCACCTGATATTTCACTTCAAAACAACCCAATTTCTAGGTTAGTCCAAATTCAACTCAACTTGGGTTGAATTTAGCCCAGCATTGTTTAGAGTGTAGGGCTATGGTAGGATTAGGGTTTGGGGTTAGTTTATAATTAGGACTATAGTGTTCCTGTCACGTTTTCTTGTAGCCTGACAAGCCAGACCCACATCAAGATGTTTGGTCTGGAAACTCACCATAGACAGGGCTCAATCCGAGGGGTGGGATAAACGGTTGTCTTTCAAACTCCCTCTGCACGCGATAGGATAGCGGTACACCAACCGGAGCAACTAAGGTGAAGCAGAGCTCGCTGACAGATTAAACATTCGCCGTATCCGGTCAGCAAAACTGTGAACACATCTTCCCTTTTTAAGAATGACTTCAGTGCCGTTCTTTGTTCTTTTCTCAGAGAAAAGCTTAACTCCAAGTTTTCCAGAGTCGCGGTCAAAGCTGATTCGAAAGACCGCCGTTCGCCAGTTTCTGTGTTTACTAGAAGCACACAAACGCAACTCGGCCGTCGTCATTATGGCCCCGCCCACCGACTCTATACACAATGTGATTGGCCCGGCAAGAGTTAGGGGAATACAGAAGGGTATTGAGAGTTCCTAGACGACACTTGCGGGCAGATTAAATTGGCTGCCGCTAGGGTGCGTCTAGATTTCTAGGCTAGTTTTCTCAACATGGTAGAGGCAGAAGGCAAGGAGAAGAAGATCAATTCAAATAAACTTTATTAATACAAAGAAAACCTAGATCAAACTCAGAAATAACATTAATAAGAACCGACCACAGAAGACTGAAACACAGGTAGATATATACTGGGAGAAAACAAAGAGAACTAATTAGGCAACAGCTGAAAACAATGACGAATCCAATCAGAAACCATGGTAACAAATAAACGAGCCAACTCGGGTAGGGTGAAAACAGAAAACCAAGTCCAAGCACCATGAACTGTTACAGTTACATTTAACAAGGGCACTGTGGAATAAAGTATTACGGGGTTTTATTTGTGTGTATGTTGGTTACACACGTTCACACCCACATGGTTTATCAAGCCAATAAATGTTTGACTTGTGAAACTTTATTGGGCCGAATTAAAAAATATATATTTTTAAAAATTCCACATATTGGCCAATTCATTAGCATCACCAATATATCAGTTGACCATATTTTTAGAATAAGGATTATTGTGAACATTTAGGGCTGCAGATTAGGGTTGGGAATAGCAGGTGTGCTATGATTATTCAATGTGATTATTGTCGCAGGAAAAACAAATGATATTAATACAGGAACATGTCCTACTTGGCTAATCAGATTGTGCACATAGCAAGTTTCATAGCAGAGTGAAAACAAGCTGGTAATAATGTTAAGGGAAGGACTTGCTTAAATGAATAGCTCTAGGGTGTGCAGCACATTATTTTTCAAAGTACTAAAAGGATTCTCTCTGGATTTCTTTCATTGAAACATAATGTATTGGGTCTGTGAGGCAAGAGCGTGAGAGAACAGAGCTTTGTAGGTGTGCAGCCTCCAAGCTGTGTTTTTTTTTTTTTTTTTTTTACCTGCCAGTGCGGTTTGCAAAGCCGTGATCATGGCTGTGTTACATGGTTTGGTGATTCCACACTGGTGGATAAAGCTGCTCTGACTACAGTGTAAATGTTTCCTGTCAGTTCTCCATTGTCCTCTAAACTTGTAAAAAAGTAGTTTGTTGTTGTTTTCTGTTCTTTAAATTAAATACATGCTAGTGAAGGGACTGCACTTATGCAATCCCGCTTCATTAATATCCAATTGGGAAATGTGTCATTTTGAAGAAGAAAAAAAAGTAAATAAAAAATAAATAAAAACAAGAATAGTGGCAAGCACCAATTAACAGGGTTCATCTTGATGTGGGTCTGGCTTGTCAGTCTTATGTTTCAAAGCTTCTTAACTGTTATCGAGGTTGAGGCAAATACCTAAGATTAGTTAGCGAAAGTACGTTTTTGAATTAATCTCCAATATTTAACACACGATTCAATTGAAAGCAGTGCTCCTAGAGGTAAATTTGTTCAGAATAAGGAGTTACTTGTGGTATAAATGGCATGGATGTGTGAAAAATTGTGTGATATACAATTCTCTACCGATGTGAAAAGCAGGAAGGCAGGGCCAAAAGTCAAACTAGGCAAGTGAGTTTTGTTCCGATCGCCCGCCGTCAAATCTTGTTTGCTTTATCTTTATTGGCCGATGGCCAGCTTTTTTTCTGAGATACACAAATGTCTTCCTAGACTATCGCGGCACCTTGGAAAACGACACTACGTGCCAAATTTCAAGTCAATCAGGCTGACTGTTTCATAGCTGTATACAATTTCATGTTTTTATTTTTTATTTTTTTATTTTATAGTGCCATCATGTGGCCAGCAAAAATAGCCATACTCATTTTGAACGTTTTGGTGTCCTTTCACCAACGTCAATCAATTTAGACTTTTTTTTTCACAATCAGACTTCAGAGAATCTTTATGCACTGGTTTGGTTCAGACCGGGCTAAAAACCCTAAGACTAGTTTGACTAGTTCGCAATCCAAAATACCTGAAAATGACACATTGAGCCAAGGAGTCAAACCTGGGATGAACAGTTTAGGAGTTATGGGCCATTACATACTTTGATTGCTGTAGCGCGTCCATCAGGCTGATTGGGGCGAGCTTTGGTGATGGTTTAGACGGGTTGAGTACTGCCATCCCTCAAAGTTTCAAGTCTTTACCACTTATGGTTTGGTCTGCCTGATCACTTTTGGGGGAGAATTCTGATCCTTTTCTAACAATTATAATCGTAATGCGCTTTAAGCCCTAATATATCCCAAGATCCACTTTATAAAATTAAATATTTAATCTGTATTTAAAGCAGCACTAGGTAACTTTTCAACCTTCATAATATATTTTTTAAGACTCTTGTGATGATAAATCGACTTACAATAGGTTGAATGACACGTCTGCCATAGCCTGATGGGGTCTGTATCGTTTTTAATCGTACTTTTAAACTTCGGGTTTCGGGTAGTAACCCGAGAACAAAAAGAACTACAAAATTCGACTGCTTTACGGCATATACGTCACTTCCACCAACACACACACTTCCTTACATTCGGACGTGCGAGCCCAACTTTGTTCATCGGATAATATAGTCATGTCCGAAGCAGCAGAGACAAATAAGAAAGAAAAGGTTTTGTTGGAGGAAAGCAATAAGAGGAAACGAAAAAGTGCTGGGATTAAAAGCAGGACGAGAATCAGCATGTGACCAGCGTTTGCTCGTCGGCGTGAGCTGAAGGAGGCGCGCCCGACCGATGCTGTCCTGCTTGTTACGGTGAGCTACCACTCAAACATTGAACTGAAGTATCATATAGATACTGTAAAACGGTAACCAATAGACTACTATAATGACGCTGGCTTGTAAACGTGAGTATCGTGATTATTTGGCGTTTGAAAAAAACAAAACCCATGAAATTATATTCATATGACATGCTGAAACATATGCCACTGACTGTAACGTTACCTGGGATGAAGACATTTCACACGCGACGCCAGAAGAACTCCTCTTGCAGTTTTCAGGGGAACTGTTATTGCTGCACCGACCCGCGGGACGCTTTTATTAAGTTATTTGGCCCGCACCGCACCACTGTATATATTTTTACAACACGCCGCGCACCTGCGACCATTAAATAGACATACGGGGTCCGCGGGTTATGAGACGACCCGCGCATCACTAGTTCAGGGCTATCAGGGTTGTCATGTCAACAAATGCACGCGCGATGGCATCCCCTGTTGTAGGATTACAGAGCTTACGACAGTAGTTGAGGACATTATTTTTTCCAAACTGTAGGGGGACCCCGAGAGCAAAAGTAGCCAAGTGGGGCTTTAATGTCTAAATACCAACAAACTCATTGTCGAGCACAATAAAAAAATAATAATATTTGAAAAGTAAAATGTTTTAATAAGCATTTAATTACTGAGTACTCCTTTAAATGTATTTACTCCCATCCACTTAGCCAATGGAAATCTGCACTTCCAATCCTCTCTCTTAATATGTCGATTTCAATTCGTCGAATCTAAGCCACTTAAGTTTTTTCTGCAGAATCCAGCATTTTTTTTCACTTCACTAACCTTAGACATTGACTTCCATTTCTGTGCCAAGAAGAAAAGAATATTAGTAGAATATTGCTGTCATCCTATAGCATAATTCAATGTTTTCATTCATCTTTCACTCAAACTGTGCTCTATAGTGCTGATAGACATCTTGTCTGATATGCAATCAGCACTATCAGCATTTATGATGTGCTGGAAGAAAAACTACATATGTCTGTGAAACTGTCAAAAAGCACTGTAAGAACATTTTAAATAAGTCAAAAGTGCTTGGCAGATTGATAGGAGGCTTACTTATCGAACGCTGAAATGTGCCACGATTGCATTCTCCATACTTTACCAGAACTTTACCAGAAAAAAAGTCAGCACTCCAAGATATAAACCCCCATTTCTGAGGTTTTTTTTTTAAATATTATTTTGAGTTTATTTAGCACAATTATAGATTTATATCTAAACTTGCAATTGCCGTTTCTATTGCCTCGAATTGCAGACTTCATAACTTGTAATTGCGAGTTTATATTTCACAGATCGGATGTCATTTCCTGCAGTTCAACATTGTCAGAAAAGAGGTACTTTGCTGTCAATGGGGTGTACCCTAAGGTACAAAACCGAAAAGGTACTACTATTTACCTTTAAGATACTAATATACACTTAAAGTACTGATTAAGGTACTAATAGATGTACCTTTTTTACTTTTGTACGTTAGGGTACCGCACCAGTGATAGCACTATACCTTTTTTTCTGAGAGTGAAAGGTTATAACTCACAACTCTGACTTTCTTTCTCTCACAACTGCGAGTTTATAGATCACAACTCTGCGTTTATATCCAAACCGTCAATTGCCTGTTATAAAATCGAGTCTGCGGGATATAAATCCACAATTCGGAGAAAAAAAGTTGCAATTACCTTTTGTAAAAAGAACATTTAATTCTGTGCCGGAGCCTCAACAATTTTTATCATCTCACACTTTTTTTTTTGCTAAGATGAACGCTGCAGTTTGCTGATGCCGAATCTGTGGGCCGTGTAATGGTAGAGGTTTGGTGTGTGCGGACATCTCCAGACTGCTCAAGCGAGGAAAAGCATATGAGGTTCTGCCACATCGAGCATGCTCAGTGAGCTCTGCATTAAGCTTTGGTAATGCCCATCCTTAACAACTCCTCAGCCCACCGTCACCGGCCACCGAGTTAATGGCCTCTCATAGTGCAGATAGCGGACTCAATGAGAAAGCGGGAGGCTTCATCTGGGAAAATGGAAGTGCTCATGGGCCCTCCCAGGGGAGTATCCACAGCCACCAGAGCGTTTCCTTCCAGCTCAATGTGACATTGGGAGGGTGGAAAGCTCATTTAGAGGGCTAAGATTTCCTACTCACTTCAAGATCCATTTGGTAGACTTAGACAGCCTTTCAGGGCTCAAGCCGAGGAATTAGATTTACACGATTGCAAACTTCATACCTGTTCAAGGTTATTTTGGAGGGCCTCCTTGTTCCTGTACTTGGGGAGAAGAAAACTCAAAGATTAAATCTGAGTGGATCTTTCATTCTTGTGGTAAATGAGGCTAATCAGCGCAATTCATCCATATAAAACGGCTTTCAAAGTGGCATCGGGTCTGATAAGTGCTCGATTCTAAGGACTAAATGAGGTAAAACCCATCTGTAGACAAAGAAAGAAATGGCTGCTGCATCCTTCTGCAGGAGCAGGTTCAAAAGGACGTCTCGCCATCTCCTCTGTCTCATTTAATGCATTTGAGGTGATTCATGGCCAAGGGTGCATTGCACAGTGAGAGGCTTATTTCATAAATGTGACGCTTGCATCTTGAGCTCCGACTGACCTGAGAATCTCACCAGCTCTCTCTCTCATAAAGGTCGAAACTGCTCGTGAATTATTTATGGGAGGCAGTACAAGTTGAAATAACTGCTCTGTGATGAGCGTTCCCATTCTGGGCCCCTACTCTTCACATCCATCAAGATTTTCAGTTTTGAAGGACGCTGCATGTCCACATACAGTACAACAGATGAACAAAAAAACAAATATATTCAAAATCGACTATAGTCTGTGGTTTGCAGTCTTCAGGAAGCACCGTCTTATTAGGCTGGCGATTGGTCTTTGTGAGTTTCTGGGGCCGTTTACGTGTTCTTGCCGTCGGTAAACAGCTAGATGAAATGGATTTGAATCAGCTTTGTTCAGCTTGACATTTTTATGCAGAACTCGTGCCAGGACGCTTAAAAAACGAGAGAGGCAACAGCCAAATATGCTTTAAAGGCGATGAATCTGAAGATGAAACTTTTCTGAGATGGTTTTACCATGCAAACTGTCTAACATTTAAAGCTGTGCTCACTGTGTGCATGCCAATGAAAGCATCAAAACATCAAAGCTACACACTGTACTAATATCCTGTGTGGTTTTAATTTCCAGCCTTCAATTTGCCAAAATTACCCCAAATGGGTTGTTTTTACCTCACCATTTTTTATACTATATTTAAAATGTTTTTTTTTTTTTTTACAGTAAATGGCTGTAAATTATTTTCACAGTATTAATGCTGTAGAATTACTGTACTGGCAGTATTTTACTGTAAAATTGAAATACTGTAATTTGTTTTAAGGTATTAAGCTGTTAAGCAATCTCGCAGTATTCACCAAAGAATTACAGTAGATTTCTGGTGACTCTGCTGCCAGTGTTTTACTGTTATTTATAGAAAATTGTTTTACAGTGTAGCCAAGCTGGTCTCTCAGTTTTTATCAGCTGACAAGTTCTCTTTAAAACCAGCAAAACAGACTTGGCTGGGAGATCAGCTACTATCAGAAAATCTGATCTTAGTTTTCAGCTGTTTTTGATTTTATTTTTGTATTTTCACACTTTCCTTTGCATGTAGGACAAAGGTGAAAATTTGTGCATCCAATTTACACTGAATTTTCAATGGCATACAAGGTTTGTTAGTTAATAAGTTGAAGACGTTTTAACTTGTACCCAATTAAAATTGAAGTTTGAAATGACAAAAAAATAAATAAATAAAAAAATAAAAAAATATATATATTTTTTTTAATTAAATAGTAATAAAAAAAAATGTTTTTTTTAAATTTCGCCAGTGTACCGTTTAAATGCTAATATCGGATATGGATGCATCAAGACCTGCAGTGTAAATGCAGCCTCAGACATGTGTAAGTACCGATCTTTTATACTCCAAGTATTACGCCGCATTCACACGGGGCGTAGGCGTTAACGCTTGACGGAGGGCGTGGCTGAAGCTTGGTGCTGACGCGATCGTCATAGTGACAACAGCCAATCAAATTACTTACCGCTTCGACCACAACACAACACAGAAAAGCCATTTTTTGACAGCTAGGACATGACTGGTTAGGTCTGAATGTAATAAGTGACATAACATTGAATCTTCCTGGCAGAACTCATGCTGCTTTCATTTTATAAAGTTATAAATATGGATATTTTTCTTACACAAACGCATCGCTTCACTTCAGAAGACCTCCATTAACTCCCTGGAGTTGTATGGATTACTTTTATGATGGATGGATGCACATTTTTGGCCTCCAAAATTGAAGGTACGATTCGCTCCCGTTATAAAGCTTGGAAGAGCCAGGACATTTTCTAATATAACTCTGATTGTGTTTGACTGAAAGAAGAAAGTCATATACACCTAAGAGTAGATTATGGGATCATTTTCATTTTTGGGTAAACTAACCCTTTAAGATGTTGTGTTACGGTTGATCTGGCTGTTTATGAATCCAGGAATGTAATTTCATTACATCTCATAAATATGAAATTATTTGAAAAGTATCACACAAGGCAAGTGCAGTAAAATATGCCGTTTTATATCATTCCTTTGATCTGCCTCATTTCTCTCATTTGATCTGTTTTAATGAATGGGTTTAATAGCATTATAATCATGTTTGTCAGGTTTTGACCATGCAGATGAGATGAGAGATTTTCTCTCTGAAAAGTTTCTCTCTGAGCTAATGAGGTGAGCCGGTGTCAATGTGACGTCTTGTCAGCGAAACTTTGAGGGAAAAGAAGGAAGTTTCCCTCCAAGGCACTGCTGCGATGTTTTGATTTGTTTCTTATGGTCTCTCCCTCATAAACTGACCATATTTTTGGCCCTACTTACAAAGATATCAGAAGCCTTGAAGGAAAATGCATACACTGGAAAGAAAGAAAAAATACTAAAAGCGGCATCCTTTTAAAGCATCTCCCAGAGAGTTTGCCCTTCGCATGAGCTGTAGGCGATTACAGCATTCAAAGGGAACTCGGCTTTAAAGGATCTTTGAAAAACAATTGTCCATGGTGAAGAAAAACTGTAACACTGAGTACTAGAACAAAACCTGATTTAAAGTGGGTGGTTTGCCTCTGGACAGAGGGAAAATAGACCTTAAAGACCTCCCACGTCCGCCCTGTGCTTTGCTCCTTGTGTTCTGGGCTGGAGAGAATGATCTGGCCCAAATTTAGAAAGCAAAGGTAATACATTACGAGATCTTACATTTAAAGTAGAGGTCAACCAATAGTGGATACCTTGAACATTCATGATAGTTCATAATGCATTAACTAATGTTAAGAGACACAACTTTAAAATGTAAACATTTATTAGGAAATGTTGAAATCAACAAATGAACATTACGTTTAATAACCTTAGTAAATGCACTCTTATTATAAAGTGTTACAATTTCAAACAGTCATGCTTAAAGATCATCTTTAAATATTAATAAAATAGCATAGCATTGAAATTAGACACATATGTATATTGTATGTATATAGTCCCACACATTATTTGCTTCTATTTTAGTGGTTCAGTGGTTCAGGGGCGGCAGTGGTTCATGTAGGTTGTCCACAAACCAAAAGGTTGGTGGTTCCAGCCCAGGTTCCACCTGACCAAGTGTCGAAGTGTCCATGAGCAAGACACCTAACCCCAGCTGCTACCGATGAGCTGGATGGAGCCTTACATGGCTGACATTGCCGTTGGTGTATGAATGGGTGAATGTGAGGCAAAAATGTAAAGCGCTTTGGATGGCCATAGGGTCTTTTAAAAGCGCTATATAAATGCAGTCCATTTACTATTTAGGGGCATGGGCAGGGGCATTGTGTGTGTGTGGGTGTGTGTGTGTGTGTGTGTGTGTGTCTGATGGGTAGGTTTAGGGGTAGGGGCAAGTGTATGGGGATAGAATGAAATGGTGTTGATAAACACACTAAAAAGTGATTGCGTCTTGATAGAACGCCAAAATGGCAAATGAACAGGTGTCATATATACGCCATTTCATGAGATCAGTCTGATTTCCGAGTATGCTTTGCCAAGACAATCAAAAGGGAGAGTAAATGCTAAAATTAAAGGTAGGGTATATAAGAATTTTTTTCCCCAAATTTGTTTAAACTTTCTTTATATATCAATACATTTTACAGACTTACAGACTTTTTGTGCATTGCCTTTTCTTGTACTGTCTTCCTTTTTTTGCATTGTTTCCCTTCGCTGACTGCAAAGCCCGGCACTGTGAATTTTGATTGCTTTTGCTCTTCCTAAGGGTGCGCGCATGTGGGCAGATCCTGTAGCGCTGGTCGCCATGGTAGCGAGAGAGAGTGACAGTCGCCCAAGCCAATCACTTGTTTCGTCCCTAACAAAAATAATGAGCGGTGTTTATTGCAGATTAAAAAGTCTAGAGTCACTTGATTTTTATGTAGCGCCCCCTATGCTCTGAGTGTAACCCAAGCGACGCTCCGGATCCTTTAAATGTGTCTCTCGACGTGCAACTATGCAATAATGTTATTCTTTCCCTTTAGTCTAAGACTGTGTCTCTCCTAATGACTTCAAGCAACACAAATTGTTTAAGTATAATCAAAACAATAATATTTATTCACACACAATAAAAGAAATGTTAAATAAAGGAAATCACTGGTATTGAATCTTCAACGATTAATAAACTTTAGTGGTAAATCACCTCTGGTCGTTTAGTACTTATTTTCTCTTTCAGACAAAACACCAAAATCCCATTCACTTTTACTCTGTAACTTTAAGTGAATTAAATCACTCTTTATTATTCAAATAGAATGAAATAGATAAAATAACAGAATAACGTTTTTTAGTTACCTCACTTAAATCAGAAATAACACTTCTCAATACTCATTTTAACTTTTTGGTAGAAATAACACACTGTAAGCTACATTTTTAGTGAACACTTGTATACACGCGCGCGCGCACTTACCCACACACACACACACACACACACACACAATGTTCTAGTCACCACCCAACCCCTCGTTGCAGGCCTGTACCGTTGCTTGAGTGCGCTGTGGCCTAGAAACAACAAATGGCCTCTTCACTCTATTACAGAGCAAATAAAATAAAATAAGATCACCTGAATTCCTCAGTCAGCGAACTCCACAGATTAGCAGCTCTTCCTCCTCGCGCGAGCACACATGAACACACTGGCTCCTACATGACGCATCAGCTCACCATTGTTTTCCTTTGACAGCAGCAGATGAAATCCAGATCTCAGCCGATCTAGAACGCTCACACACAGTCCAGCGAAATCAGTGTCCTCTTCACTCTGGTCAGATACAACTAAACGTGCAGTACCATCACATAAAACTGACAGCGAGTCCGACGCATTTGCATAACGCTACGGTCATCACTACGAAATGAACACCTGCACGAACTCCTGTACGGAGTAACTGGTAAACACTTCACAATCGCTTGTTTGAAAGTCTGAGATGAATAAATGCACAGATTAAACACTTATGCAGCACTTATATAATATTACATTTTCCACTTCAGCGATCAGAACACACTCGTCAGCCGCGATCCGCGTAGCTCCCGTTCTTTTTCTCCTCCAGAATAACCTCCCTCTCCCCCTCTAACCTGCTCTCGTCCAATCAGAATCCCCTCTGTCTAAGGCGGCGGGATAAACACAGAGCAACAGCCAATGAAAATAAAGAAGTAGAAGCTTGCTAGGCAAAAGCACGTTTTCACCAAAGTACATTACAGACAAACTTTAATCTCCCTCATTATTCTTAAAGCAACATAACCCAGTTATATTCTTCTTCACATTCAACACACTATATTACTTATAAATCCTACAATTGAACTCTCTGAATAAATAAGAATATAGTTTAATCAATAATAATTCCTCTCACTTAGAATTAACTATTTCTGTAATATTCTCAGAAATAAGATATTAATAAACCTATACGGAATATCAATAACCCACCTGGGTTACACTCTCCCCCTACTAAATTACTCATGTCCTCATGAGTCTTTTACTAAAAATGTAGTAATACTTCAGACTTTGGATACATCTTCTGCTGAACACAGCGTTCACATGCGGCCATTGGATGACACCACAATGTTCTGCAAGCACTCTTCTTCTTAGAAGGCTCTTGAATCCTCACAACCATCCCTCTATACACGATAGTCAAAGGCCTGTCAGAAGACTTTCCAAGTTCATCATAACTCAACTTCTGAACTGGTTTAATCATCCTCTTCGGATAATTCCTCACTCTTTCAAGTTCCTCTTCTCCCCTCGCAGCATTCACAGTTTCCATTCTTTCCTCTTCAGAAACTGAATCCTCAATGTTCTCCTCCATTTGAGCCTCAGACTCCTCTCCTCCAATCACGTCCACCTGATCAGCATCCTCTCGAGACCTAGTAGGACTCTGTATGTTTTCCCTCTCAGTTGATGGAAAAGACAGTCTTTCAAGGTTCACAGTCCTTCCCACTGGATAATACACACAATCACTACTGTCATCACTCTCAGAATTCAAGTCCACTGATTCACGATTCTCTCTTTCATGATTCACTACTTTCTTCTGTCTTCTTTCCACAGTTTTAGATCTGGTCACCACACGGCGTGAACTGTCCTCCCTCTCAGAAGGTAAGTTAATTCTCACTCCCTCACCAATCGGCAACAAATGATCTCTGTGCAAAGTTCTCACCCCTCCTGTTCCAGTCTTCGGCTTCACCCTGTACACAGGCAAGTTCTCCAGCTTCTCCAGAACAAGGTAAGGTACTGAACCCCACTTATCTCTCAACTTTTGCTTCCCAGTTGTAGCAAGATTCTTCACCAGCACACAGTCTCCTTCGTCAAGCTCACGGAACTTCACTCTCTGATCATAGAGTCTTTTGTTCCTCTGCTCCGTTTTCTGTGCATTCTGCAATGATAAATCAAAGGCATTTCTCAAATCCTCTTTCATTCTCTCTACATACTTCACATGCTTTTCTCCTCTCGTTCCATCTCCAGCATTCCCAAAGCGTACATCAATTGGAAGACGAGCCTCCCTCCCAAACATGAGATAGTAAGGAGAAAATCCAGTAACTTCACTCTTCGTGCAGTTATACGCATGCACCATCTGACTCACACTCTGACTCCATCTCTCCTTCTTAAAAGCATCAAGGGTCCCCAGCATGGATAACAACGTTCTATTAAAACGTTCCGGTTGCGGATCTCCCTGAGGATGATATGGTGATGTACGAGACTTTCTTATCCCCAGAATTCCAAGCAACTCTTTGATCAGTCGGCTCTCAAAGTCTCGACCCTGGTCTGAGTGTATCCTAGCAGGTAATCCGTAATGAACGAAAAACTTCTCCACTAGAATCTTTGCAACTGTCAGTGCCTTCTGATCTCTTGCAGGATACGCTTGGGCATAACGTGAAAAGTGATCAGTTACTACAAGAACATTTGATACTCCTCTCACATCTGGCTCAATTGATAGGAAATCAATGCAAACAAGATCCATCGGTCCACTGCTTGAAATATGATTCAAGTATGCAGATCTTTGCGGCAATGTCTTCCTCACAATACACCTCCCACAATTCTTCACATATCTTTCCACTTCCACGGACATATGCGGCCAGTAGAATCTGTCCTTGCACAGCTCCGTCGTTCTCTCAATACCCAGATGACCCGACTCATCATGTAAAGAATTCAAGACTTCCTGTCTGTACTTTCCAGGCAACACCAACTGTACTTTCTCTCCTCCAAGAGAATTCTGTGTCACTCTGCACAACAGATGATTACGAATAACCAACTTCTTCCCTTGTTTCCTCAACAAAGTCTCCAACACGTCTGCACTCTTTGTTGTTTTCAGACACTTTCCACACTCCACATCTTCCATCACTGGACTAATGACCGGATCTTCCACCTGTGCCAATCTCAACTCCTGGTTAGTCAAAGAATCTCCCTCATTAGTGTTCAAACGAATTGGGCAAACATACAGTTCTGGAACACTTTCAACTCCAACACCCAACTGATCTACCAGTCTGTCATCCCCTTCTTCAGACCAGTAAGTACTCTTCACACGTCCACA
This sequence comes from Pseudorasbora parva, assembly GCF_024679245.1. Classification (NCBI taxonomy): domain Eukaryota; kingdom Metazoa; phylum Chordata; class Actinopteri; order Cypriniformes; family Gobionidae; genus Pseudorasbora; species Pseudorasbora parva. The sequence goes on along the minus strand of NC_090172.1, from coordinate 6,768,924 downwards.
AATAGCTTTAACCCCTGATCTAGGAATATCCATCCAGTTGGCAGTTCCACATTTATCCACAGGATAACGCGACAGTACATCTGCATCCACGTTCTGACTTCCAGCCTTATACTGTAGGTTAAAATCATACGTGGCTAATGCACTCAACCATCTATGTCCAGTTGCATTAAGTTTTGCACTTGTTAGAACATATGTAAGGGGATTGTTGTCAGTCCTTACGGTGAATTTCATTCCATACAAGTAGTCGTGGAATTTGTCAACAATCGACCATTTCAGCGCCAGGAACTCCAACTGATGAATGGGATATCGTTGTTCTGTCTCACTCAGCTTCCTACTTGCGAATGCAATTGGTCTCAACCCCTCTGGGTACTCTTGATTCAAGACTGCTCCCAGCCCTTTTAGGCTAGCATCCACATGCAGTATATACGGCTTAGATGGATCAGCATATGCCAGTACAGGTGCATGAGTCAAACACTTGATAATAGAATGAAATGCTTCCGTGCATTCATCAGTCCACCTCTCTCCAAAAGATTCCTTCTCTTGGAAGTATTTCCCTTTCTTCTCCACCTTCTTTTTACCCCTCACAGGTGCATACCCTTTGGTTAATTCTGTTAAAGGCCTTACGATCTTGGAGTAATTCTTGACAAATCTGCGATAAAATCCGCAAAATCCAAGAAATGATCTCAAGGACTTCAGATCATGAGGTATCTTCCACTCCTTCACAGCCTTCACCTTCTCTGGATCTGGTGTTACACCTTCCGCACTCACAATATGTCCCACATACTTGACAGACGGTTGACAGAATTGACACTTATCAACTGATAATTTTAGCCCAAACTCCTCCAATCTATCAAGCACTTTCATCAGTCTCTCTTCATGTTCCTCCAATGTTCTTCCGAAAACAATCAGATCATCCAAGTACACAATCACTTGTAGTAAGTTCATGTCTCCAACTGCTCTCTCCATCAATCTCTGAAACGTCGCAGGAGCTCCAGATATCCCCTGAGGCATACGTTCAAATTGGTAGAATCCAAGAGGACAAATAAATGCGGTCTTCTCCTTATCCTCAGAAGCCATTTCAATTTGATAGTATCCACTTCTCAAATCCAACACTGAAAACCACCTACTTCCTGTCAGACAATCCAAAGCATCTTCTATCCTCGGCGTTGTGTACTGGTCAGGTACAGTTCTGGAGTTCAGAGTTCTATAGTCAATGCACATTCTGATAGCTCCATTCTTCTTTCGCGCTATGACTATGGGCGAGGCATAAGGACTCCTTGACTCCTTAATAACTCCTGCAGCCAACAGATCCTTCAGATGACGACGCACATCATCTATGTCAGCTGTAGCAATCCGCCTCGACCTCTCTCGGAAAGGGGTACTATCTTTCAGTCTGATAGTATGAGTAACATCCTTCGCTTTCCCCACGTCCCACTCAGATATGGAAAACACATTCCCACGCTCAGACAACTTCTTTCTCAATCTTCCTTCCCAGTTACTTGGTATTGGAGAATCACCAAAGTTAAAGATATTTGGATCCAACTTTGTCACAGAGTTCTGTTCTCTTTGCATCACAGTTACAGTATCCGTATGAAACACATTCGCCATCACTGTTCCTTCAGAAATAGCTATATCTTTCCCAGTCTCATTACACACCAGCAACTTGAAACTATCCACATCCACATCAGATGAATGCAAGACAGACGAAGGAACAAACACTCCAGCAGGTAACTGGTTCTCCTCAGTGGCTTCCACAATCAGAATGTCTTCTCTAGTCTGTTTCTTCAGTTCCACTTTACACTCAGCATACTTTTCACCATTCTGAGGTATCTTCAGCTCTCCAGGACCCATCCACGTTACACTCCCTTCCACACAGTCAGTCACTTCTTCCTTCCTCGGCAGCTTTTCAATACAAGGTATGGAAACTTTTGACTGTATCCTCAAGGACTGTACAGTATCAGAAACTTCTGAATCCTGTCCCAATGAAATTAGTCTTTGGAAGAAACTTGCATTAGTTCCGATGATAACAGGAACCTGTTTCGGACCCTTAGGTTCTGGACACACCAGCGCTAATACAGGCACGGTTTCCTTCACTCCTGTGAACGACTCAGGAAATGACACATCCAACAGAATATATCCCTTGTATGGATAAGTACTAGCACTCAATCCCCAAATCGACAATCCACTCAATGGTTGAATTGGAACATTTGACAAATGTTTCTCATGAAAATACTCAAAGACAATGGTAACTTGCGACCCACTGTCAAGCAGGGCTCTGCATGAACATCCATTCACTTCAACTGAAATTGTGGAAACTGGACCCACAAGACCTCTCGGCACACCATACTTCTCACTGCCTTCAGTAGTTCCCTTCTTTGAGAAACAATCTGGGCCCCTGGAAACAGTGGAATCATCCTTTGTGTTGCTCACTTCAGCTTTAGCTCTATGGAGTGATCTCACCAGCTTTTGAATCACTTTTCCAGTATTCTCTGGTGCTCTGCACTTAGTGGCAATATGGCCGTCTTCACCACAACGGTAACAGAAGAAATCCTCCTTAGGCTGCAACCTTTTCTCAGTATTTCTTCGCAAAGGCACTTCTCTATAATTCAGCCTCTTTGTCTGCATCTGCTCAGCAGTTGTGTTTATGCTCATTACTTCCAGACGTTTGTTCAACTTTTGAATCTGCATCTTCAACTCTTCCACCTCAGTGTCTTCATGAGTATTCTCTCTTTTCTTCTCCTGCTTCTCTGCAACAGAATCAGTCCTCATGGAATCAGCAGGCCCTTTAGAAGAATCTTTTCTCATTTTCGATTTCAGATCTTGAAGTTCAGCTCTTAACTTCTTCACCACTTCTGAATCCACCTCACAATCAGTTTTCAGATTCAATGATTTCACTGGCATTCCAATCCTACGTCTTGCAAACTCATTCTCTTCAGCTGTCTTTATCTCATTCAACAACTCCAAGAAACCAGGAGGTCTAGCTTTCCTTTCTCTTAGGCGCAGTTGTAACAACATCAGGTCAGAATCAGTAGAAGCCCCTCTAATAAGTTGTTCAAGTCTCACTTTATCCATTGACTGTGACATCAATCCTCCTTTCTGCACAACTTTCGTCAACGACTTCTCCAATCGTGTCAGGAAATCAGACAGCATTTCTTTAGGGAATTGTCTCAGCAATCTGAATGCAAAGTAAAGGTCTTCACCTGATTCAGATGATCCAAAAGTATTCTCCAGTGCCTCCAAGAACTCTTCAGCACTAGCCTCAGGACTTGAAAACCTCACCACTTTCACAATATCAAAAGCAGGACCTTTCAGACTCTCCAGAATTCTTCTTCTCTTTTCTTTCTCTGAACACTCACATTCAGATGTCATCATTCTGGCCTGTTCCAACCAATTCTCAAAACTCTCTTCTCCATTTGGAATAGGAATGATACCAGAGAACATCCTCAATCTTCTGTAAGCATTTGAATCTCCAGAAGGTTTAGTCTTCTCCAGCAGATCACCAACAGCACGAATGATAGACTCAGGCGACGAAGCATTCGACCCAGACGAACGGAACAATGATCCCAAATCACTCATGGATTTTCCTTCCTCACGAAGAAATTTTTCCAACTTCTCTGCGAAATCAGAAGCATGAACATCAGCCGATGCTACAACAACTCTCCATGGATCTTCACCATCAGGTCTCAGCAACTCAGCTGGTATGCGAGATGAATCAATTACTTCACGGCATTCACATAATACCATCACAGTACCTGGAGTTTTCCCCTTTTTGGAATCTCTTACTCTAACTCTGCCAACAGCTTTTATGGTTTGGACTGCGGTTTCAATGCATGCCACATCCGTTGTTGCTGGTACTCCCATTAAAATGATAGCATGATTCTCATCAATCAAAACTTCCTTACACCACTCTGTAAGTTCAGCAGCCAAAAGTGCATCATCCTTGAAATCCATCTTCAAGCTTGAAAAAAGTAAGTAACAACTTCTTTAGTCCTCTAAAATCTTCAACAGGATCTCAGGAAAAGAATAATCTATCCCGGACGAGCCCCCAAAATGTGTAGCGCCCCCTATGCTCTGAGTGTAACCCAAGCGACGCTCCGGATCCTTTAAATGTGTCTCTCGACGTGCAACTATGCAATAATGTTATTCTTTCCCTTTAGTCTAAGACTGTGTCTCTCCTAATGACTTCAAGCAACACAAATTGTTTAAGTATAATCAAAACAATAATATTTATTCACACACAATAAAAGAAATGTTAAATAAAGGAAATCACTGGTATTGAATCTTCAACGATTAATAAACTTTAGTGGTAAATCACCTCTGGTCGTTTAGTACTTATTTTCTCTTTCAGACAAAACACCAAAATCCCATTCACTTTTACTCTGTAACTTTAAGTGAATTAAATCACTCTTTATTATTCAAATAGAATGAAATAGATAAAATAACAGAATAACGTTTTTTAGTTACCTCACTTAAATCAGAAATAACACTTCTCAATACTCATTTTAACTTTTTGGTAGAAATAACACACTGTAAGCTACATTTTTAGTGAACACTTGTATACACGCGCGCGCGCACTTACCCACACACACACACACACACACACACACAATGTTCTAGTCACCACCCAACCCCTCGTTGCAGGCCTGTACCGTTGCTTGAGTGCGCTGTGGCCTAGAAACAACAAATGGCCTCTTCACTCTATTACAGAGCAAATAAAATAAAATAAGATCACCTGAATTCCTCAGTCAGCGAACTCCACAGATTAGCAGCTCTTCCTCCTCGCGCGAGCACACATGAACACACTGGCTCCTACATGACGCATCAGCTCACCATTGTTTTCCTTTGACAGCAGCAGATGAAATCCAGATCTCAGCCGATCTAGAACGCTCACACACAGTCCAGCGAAATCAGTGTCCTCTTCACTCTGGTCAGATACAACTAAACGTGCAGTACCATCACATAAAACTGACAGCGAGTCCGACGCATTTGCATAACGCTACGGTCATCACTACGAAATGAACACCTGCACGAACTCCTGTACGGAGTAACTGGTAAACACTTCACAATCGCTTGTTTGAAAGTCTGAGATGAATAAATGCACAGATTAAACACTTATGCAGCACTTATATAATATTACATTTTCCACTTCAGCGATCAGAACACACTCGTCAGCCGCGATCCGCGTAGCTCCCGTTCTTTTTCTCCTCCAGAATAACCTCCCTCTCCCCCTCTAACCTGCTCTCGTCCAATCAGAATCCCCTCTGTCTAAGGCGGCGGGATAAACACAGAGCAACAGCCAATGAAAATAAAGAAGTAGAAGCTTGCTAGGCAAAAGCACGTTTTCACCAAAGTACATTACAGACAAACTTTAATCTCCCTCATTATTCTTAAAGCAACATAACCCAGTTATATTCTTCTTCACATTCAACACACTATATTACTTATAAATCCTACAATTGAACTCTCTGAATAAATAAGAATATAGTTTAATCAATAATAATTCCTCTCACTTAGAATTAACTATTTCTGTAATATTCTCAGAAATAAGATATTAATAAACCTATACGGAATATCAATAACCCACCTGGGTTACACTTATACTCTCTTTTTCAGGGTACTTACATTTTAATTATGTATTGACATATAAAGAAAGTTTAAATAAATTTGGACATAAGTGTTTTAGGTCATTCTTACCTACCCTACCTTTAAGTGTTATATAATGATTTTTGTGCAAGATTAATTTTAAGTGGGAAATTTAGTGTAGATTTTTACACTTGTTATGCTAGTTTAGAAGAGTTTCTGTTGAATTAGCTTACTCAAATATTTGAAGTTAGGAGCAATTATAAATGTATGAGTAGAAAATAAAAATACGCAAGTTCTGCTTACTTAAACTTTACATTCTTAACTTAAAACATTTGATGGAACTGATTGCCTCAAATCTTTTTGAGTTTTTCCATCTTATTTGGGTTTACAGTATACCGTTTCATGGTCTGTTCTAAATCCGTATCTGAAGTGTCCCGCTTTGTGGAGCACTTGTGTTTTTGCTTGTCAAAACACACTTCACAAGACATCAGTGATAGTTTTTATTTCACCTTTTATTTCACCTCTAGAGGCCACTCCGTGTAATGACAGTTGACCATTCTCAGCTACTCCAGCAGCAGATGCAACATGCAAAAAAAACCAATATGGATTTTTGCAAATAACCGATTGTTCCAGCCTCTACTTTAAAGGCATTCATTTTTTTCTTTATTAGATATTTTTGTTGAAATCCGATGGATCAGAAAGGTCTCCATTGGCAACAATGTCATTTTCTCTCTCAGGACCCATAAAAGGCACTAAAGATGTCGTTGCAAAGCCCTTCTCACTACAGTGACTCTACAATCATTTTATGAAGTGACCAGAATAGATTTGAGGAAACATGAGAGAGGAAACATTGAAGGCCTTTCTGAGCCATCAGATTTCAGCAAAAATATCTTTATTTGTGTTCCGAAGATGAAGGCGTCGAACCACACGTTGCCAGATGTCTAGCATCTAGGTGTGTCTAGATTTCTAGGCTAGAAAAATTCAGCTCTACACCTAAATTCTTTCTGATTTTCTTTTTCTGGAATGCATACAGATGACACAATCTCCAACCACCACGCTTAATGGGTTAGTTCACCCAAAAATGAAATTTATGTCATTATGGACTCAACCTAATGTCATTCCACACCCGTAAGACCTCTGTTCATCTTTTGAACACAGTTTAAGATATTTTATATTTAGTCCGAGAGCGCATGCAAGTGTAAAGTGTAACATATTGATTCATGATTTGGATTGCGTGTCAAACTGCTGAAATCACGGGACATTGGCATTCCGAAACATGAATCAATACGCTGATTCATAACCGTTCAAATCTTTAGTTTAGGATTGAAAACAAACACGGAATTGAAGACAATGCTGAATAAAGTCATAGTTTTTGTTATTTTTGGACCAAAATGTATTTTTGATGCTTCAAGAGATTCTAATTAACTAACTGATGTCTCATATGGACTACTGTGATGATGTTTTTATTCCCTTTCTGGACATGGACAGTATAGTGTGCATACACTTAGATACGCTCTCGGACTAAATATGAAATATCTTAAACTGTGTTCTGAAGATGAACGGAGGTCTTACGGGTGTGGAACGACATTAGGGGAAGTCATTATTGACATACATTTTATTTTTGGGTGAATTAACCCTTTAAGATTTCCATCCCTGTTTGGAAACCATTTTTTCTCGCTTCTAATGAGAGAGATGTCGTCTGCAAAAGATTAGAAATTTATGTCATTATTTACTCACCTTTACATTTCTCCAAATGCTGGTAGTTTTGTCTGTGGAACACAAAAGGACATTTTTGAAAAATCTTCATGCTCTTTTCAGTATAATGACATTCATAGTTCATGGTGACCACGGCTTGTCAAGCTCCGAAGAGGACAAATAAACATTATAAATAGTCGAATATATTTGGAAAGCCTTATGAGGAACCCAGTCAAAATTAGCTAATTTATTTCTGAAAAAATGGGATTGTTTCAGATCTGAAATGCCACTCTTCATTATGCATTTTCTAATTGGCACATTGCATTTAGAATTAGCAGTTTTTTTGTTGAATTAGTTTTTTTCATTTTCCTTCTGTTCCTCACACAAAGCTATCATAGGGTTTCAGAGGACTTGCACATGCTGCTTTTATGGTTCCTTTTTTATTTATTTTTTGGAGCTTGTGGTCACAGTAAACAGTGTTTCAATAGAAAATATCTGTGTAATATGGAAGCTCATCTTTGCTTCAGTTTAAAATAAATAAATAAAATAAGACACATTATAAGAGGGAAAGACAAATTTTGACATTCTCAACTGTAAGACAGAGAATTTTGTTATGAAGTTGCAATTCACCCTTCACTGCAAGTTTGATTGACAGGCAGTTTGACCAATCACATCACAGAATCTGCCATTTTGTCCAACAAAGCAGTCAGGAGAGTAAGTAGATTTTTGCCACATTGGTGGACTTGAACTTTGTACTTCGTTGTGTACTGATGTCTTTCCGGGTTTGAAACAACGTTTATTTTAGTGTTAATTCACGTTAATTTGTGTGTCCTCTTTGGTCCGTGATGTATTTTCTCTATGTGAGAACGTGTGGTGTAAGAGTGCAGCTTTTCGGACATAGCAACAGTAACTGAAGGGGGCGGGTCTTTGCAAACGGTCAATTATGAATTTAAGTCTTCAACTTGATTTAGTTATATTATAAGATATAGTGTCACAATTCTATTGCGATAAGAAGCGAGATTGTGAGTTTTGTTCTGAGGCAGAAACACGTGTCTCCTTTTGTGTTTTATCAAAGCTTGCACGTTTCAATAACACAAGGGTGATTAAGTAACAGAATTACATTTTGGATGAAATGTTCCTTTAAAGATTACCCTAGTACACTCTCTCTCAGTGCTTGGCCTCTGAGTAAATTAATGCACACCCTCAGTCCTTGCAACATGCTAATTGCCTTTTAACTGTTACATAGCGTGTGCTGTCATGCATATGTGTGCAGGCACGCAGCAAACCCTTATTTAGAAATGATAAGTAATGATCCTGAGTGGAGTCTTACTGTATTAGTCTACTGGCTGCTCTGTTGAGGATTGTTACTGCTCTTGTTATTGTGAAACCCTATTTACATGCTGCAACTCACAATTTGCCTGAATTTGTGGTTTTGCTTACAGCGGCCTTGTTAAAGAGTGTATCAAGTGCAGTCAGTTATTTATTTGGCATTAAATGAGAGGAATAAATCCATTTATAGCAAAACTGACACAGGAGTTTGTTTTTACCTGTTTTTTGTTGCCATCACAGATTTAGTCAAACTAAGTGTCTTATTACATTGATGATTGTAACAGTTTATAATTATATGCATCATAAGTTTCAAAGTAAAAAAAAAAACTCATAAGTTCATTAAAAAACATATTATAAATAAATAAATAGAGTAAACATATTTATTTCTGCTTGTTTTAACATGCACACAAACGAAACACAGCATTCACAAACAGCACTCATTAAGAAAAATCTGGAGTTATTTCACACTAAATATATGTATTATAAGTTATGAAGCTGTTTTTTCTCCAGCATCCCTCATGTCCTGAAGGGTGTGAACTTCAAAATTTCATGAGATTAATTGTGATTATCACTATTATAAGCCATATCAGTCACTGTTGGGCAGAAATCTTGCAAATATTTAATCAATGAAAAGTACTAAAAATAGAACTTGTTACTCCATTGGATCCTTAAACTGTTGGTTAAACCTTACAACTCCACCCTGACTCTATCGTGAATGAAATGAAACACACAGTTTGGGCCGTCTCTGCTTGTTTGCAATGTAATGGTAATTAAAGATCTGGTTCTTTAAATAATTAAAGCATTTTCTTTACTCAAGAAACACACACATACAATATATATACATACTGAGTGCTGTGAGTGTGATCTCCATCCCCCTTGCGCGAGTTGAAAACATGCGGAAATGGCTCCCTCTGCTGGCTGTAGTCTTTAGCCTCTGGCCAAAAATTCCTCCGATGGGAGGAATTTTTCCAGAAATAAAATGCATAAAACTCGTTTAAATCTCATCTATAATCCTTTAAAGGGTTACTTCAGCGATTAGCATATGGCTTTGTATCAGTAGAAACCCTGGAGTATATTCGAATGATTGTGCTTTCCCCCCTCATATCCCCCTGAGACAAGAAATGTATGCATTTTATTTCTGGAAAAATTCCTCCTATGATGCATATTGACGATATTTGCATCATAGGAGGAATGTTTGGCCAAAGGCTAAAGACTACAGCCAGCAGAGGGAGCTATTTCCGCATGTTTTGAACCCGAGCATGAGGGATGGGAGATTACACTCAGCTCAGCTCCAACAGGCACTCATTTAAACTGAGCTATGGTGAGCAATGTAAGTCTTTTAACTTCTCAAATTAATTTCTATGAAAGTTAAGCTTGCAAAGGCATGAACTGAAACGCGCCAGACTGAACTCGCGTTGTGAATGTATGCTGCGAGTGTAGTCGTGATTACCTCAGCTCTCATCACGAGCTCATCAGCTCATTTATCTGACTCCTGCAGTTAGTGCTCAGCGCTGTGATACTCGCGCGGTGACTCACTCATTATATTGAACAGACACTTTCAGTTTTTAATTGTAGTGTCTTCTCCAACTCAGTCACAGTACTCCAGTAGCGGTGGCTTTGGGAGTGGCCTCACAGGGCAGCGAAGCATTCTGGGAATTGTAGTCTTTTATCGCAATGAGACAAAAATACTTCTAATAAAAAATTTCTGTCTTTTCTCAGTCTAGAAAGCACCAAATTAAAAAATAATTTCACATTTCTACTACATTGATGACCCAGTTTAAATACAGATTCATCTTCTCAGCGCTGAAGTACCCCTTTAAGTTTCATTACAAACTATTCACACATGGGCAATTAAAACATGGCAATTCTTTGAAATATTGCCCCAAAATTATACTAAAAGGCTGTAATTATGCATTTTATCTGCAAAAATCACACACACACACACAAAAAAACTGCTCTGTTTAATAGAGGTGTTAATATAGTATCAATATCAGCAATGTGTATGTTGAGAGTACTTGATTTCAGATCGGCCATGAGAGGGGGAAGAGTGGGGGAAGGACATTTGGAAAGGTGAATAGGGGTGGGCTTGCATTCTTCTCATTCTCGTTTGTGAACAGGTGATGGAACTTGTTGCAACACTGACGATTGCCTTTGTTTTTACAGCGCAGTACAAAATGCTCACTGCACACCAGATGTTATTAATATGCCTGTGTGGGAAGTGATCTGGCAGCATGTTTTGTGTGTGCTTATTATTGGTTAGGCTACATGAAGCTGGTCACATGTTCCTGCAGTGCACACGCTACAGTACGATGCTGCGCTCACCCTGCCACATCTTTCAGCATGTAAACTGGCCTGCACCTGTCTATAACATACCATCTATTAAACTGCTTGTCCAGAGCTGTCTGCTTCTGTGTTTCCAGCGGAAGACACTTGCAGTAAGAGGCCATGTACTTTCCATGCACTGGCACAAATGTTTATTCTCTAGCTAGCATATAATATTCTTTCCCACTGTTCATTTAATTCCTCAGAGTGATATATTTACACTATCCACGGATGCATTTGAGAGGGAAAAGTATAATTGAGTGCACTGATATGAACATTCTGAGCCATACGATAAGCAAATAATCTGATCATTCAGAAAAGGGCAAATATTAAAAGTGAATTTAGGCCTTACAACATTATAATATAGAATGTAAAAAGTGGATATTAATTTTGACATTTTGTGGAGGGGGATTAGGGTGTGGGGTTGTTTTTCAGGGGTTAGGCTTGGCCCCTTAGTAGGGATGCGCGGTATACCGGTACTGGAAAAATATATTTTATTTAAAACGGTACGATATCACGATTCTGCACATTTCGGTATATGATGCTGTTCCGAAGTTCACCGCTAGATGGCAGCGCGCTACCCAAACTGACCCGAAACAACCGGCAAATGTGACAACAACAGACGAACAAAATGGATAAAGCAGTTGATTCTCACTCAAGATGCCCAAAACGAATTAATAAAGAGAGGTGTAGAAGTGAAATTTGTAATTACTTTGCTTATAAAACTGATGAAGAGCCATCAAACCTAGCCAAGAAGCATCTGTCACTATTCTGACTTTAAGACTTCTGAAGAGATCGACAGGTCAGTGATCATTCAAACCATCTCATTTAGACATTTATTTTCTTTTAACACTGATCAACGCACACACATAGCCTAACATAAGATCGAATATCACAAAATCTCCAGCTTTCGTTTCAACCAATGACATTTAGATCTCATAATATTTGCATGCGTACTATTGCACTATTTACATTCGCGTTAGACACAACCGCCTGTGTTTATGTGAATACTCACTAAAGACGGACATTTGTACATAATTCTGTGTATTTGACTGTTTAAGGAAACTTAATGTGTAATGTGCGAGCTCTAAGTTACAGGCATGTGTGTGTGTGTGTGTCGTTATGAGCTCAAAACTCCTGTAACAGTTATAACGAAATGCTATAAAATCTCTTAAATGATTTCCGTTATCCATCCCGAGACGAACGTGAAATGTTGAATCGGATTATGCAGATTGCTTTAGTGTAGTGCAATGTCTTTTGAAACCAGAAGCAATTTGCTCATTTTGAGAGATATTTTACTGAAATTATTTCTCACAAGAAAGTTTTCAAATGACTGATTTGATGTGATAAGCTTTGCTGATTAATTTACTAATAAACATATTTGATAATTTCCTACTTTATAAACTCAAAACTTGCATAATTGTACTCATTCGCGTGCAATATACCCACGCTAATATCAGATCGTGTGGTATCGATTTAATATTGGTACTTCGGTAGTAGATTGTGGTACTGTACCGAAGCCAAAATTGTGGTATCAAGCCATCCCTACCCCTTAGTTCCAGTGAAAGGAACTCGTAATGCTTCAGCATACCTAGACATTTTGGACAATTTCATGCTCCCAAGTTTGTGGGAACAGTTTGGGAATGGCCCCTTCCTGTTCCAACATGACTGCACACCAGTGCACAAAACAAGATCCATAAAGACATGGATGAGTGAGTTTGGTGTGGAGGAACTTGACTGGCCTGACCTCACAAATGTTCTTCTAGAAGAATGGTCCAGAATTCCCATAAATACAGATAAAACTTGTGGGAATCCTTCTCAGAAGAGTTGAAGCTGTTATATCTGCAAAGGGTGGGCCAACTTTATATTAAGAATGGGATGTCATTTAAGTTTTAGCAATATAGTACACACACGCAATTTTGAGCATGCCATGGTTGTTGGTGCCAGACGGGCCGGTCTGAGTATTTCACAATCTGCTCAATTACTGGGATTTTCACGCATAAGCATTTCTAGGGTTTACAAAGAATGGTGTAAAAAGGGAAAAATATCCAGTATGCGGCAGTCCTGTGGGCGAAAATGCCTTGTCGATGCTAGAGGTCAGAGGAGAATGGGCCGACTGATTTAAGCTGATAGAAGAGCAACTTTGACTGATATAACCACTCGTTACAAACAAGGTATGCAGCAAGCATTTGTGAAGCCACAACACACACAACCTTGAGGTGAATGGGCTGCAACAGCAGAAGACCTCACCGGGAACCACTCATCTCCACTACAAATAGGAAAAAGAGGATACAATTTGCACAAGCTCACCAGAATTGGACAGTTGAAGACTGGAAATATATTGCCTGGTCTTATGAGTCTCGATTTCTGTTGAGACATTCAGATGGTAGAGTCAGAATTTGGCATAAACAGAATGAGAACCTGGTGGTGGTGGTGTAATGGTGTGGGGGATGTTTTCTCTGCACACTGTTGGCCCCTTAGTGCCAATTGGGCATTGTTTAAATGCCACGGCCTACCTGATTATTGTTTCTGACCATGTCCATCCCTTTATGACCACCATGTACCCATCCTCTGATGGCTATTTCCAGCAGGATAATGCACCATGTCACAAAGCTTGAATCATATAAAATGTTTCTTGAACATTACAATGAGTTCACTGTAATAAAATGGCCCCCACAGTCACCAGATCTCAACACAATAGAGCATCTTTTGTGATGTGCCCTGGATGTGCATCCCACAAATCGCCATCAACAGCAAGAGGCTATCCTATCAACATGGAATATCAAAATCCTATATTTCAGAGTGATAAGAATGTATAAAACTTCTACTGGTTAATATCAAGTCATATCCAACATATTTATACTATTTTTAAAACAGATTCATTGAAGTCATAATACAAACAAAATAAGTTGTGGATGTTGAAAAAAAAAACAAAAAAACATTTGCTTTAAGGTAAAGCAATGAAAAATGTAAGAATAAATGTGGCCAGCTAAACAAAAATAAAAGCTGAGTGAATTTCTGTGAAGTAAAAAACCCTAAAAAAAAAAAACTTAAAAAAACCAACCACCCTCCATTGTTCAATATAATTCATATGATTTATCATATTTAGGTGTGGAAGTGATTTTGTTTTAAAATAATGGATGTACATTTTTCTTTTGTGAGCGCATTAGTTTTGTGTGGCCAAATCAATCGTGGCACCCCATTCATCAGACATGTCTCTTTATGCAGGTGGCCTTTTGTAGAAGTCCATCCTGTTTCAGCCCACCTGACTGTGTTTGATAATGTACCTCACAGAAAGCATGTGATTAGAGCCGCCGGGGCTTAACAACCCGCTAGAACAAGAGAAGTCATCAGCGTGGAAATCTGATTGACACCATAGAGGAGTCACAGCCACTCGTCGTTCCATGTGGTGTAATTTCATCCTGCAGCAATTATCTTTAATCTACAGCCTCTATAAATCCAGTTTATTTTGTAATTTTCTCTTGGTGCTCTTTTGTTTATGTCTCACACTTTCTTCTTCTTTCTGTGTAGCTGTTCTTATTGTTTCCATACTCTGATTCAGGAAATTACATTGGTTTCATTGGCTTCCTCTGGGCCTCTTTCAATGCTTTTGTCTGTCCGGCCCACCTTCTTCAGGAAGGGCTGGCCTTTGTTCATGTGAGGGCAAGTATGTGTGTTGTGGGACCGTTTACATCAGAGTGCTAATTATGTCAAGATATTGTTGTTTTGGGGTTTTTTGGGGTTGGGCGGGGGTGAAACTCTAGATGGTGCAGGATGATAGGTACTTTAAGTCCTGATGAAATCAAAAGCTAGTGTGCTCCAAAAAAATTACAGCATTTAAATTTAGAAGATAAAGCATTCAGAACCTTTTCTCTCAGACCAATGATTTTGATGACATCACTCTGCACTTCTCATCAGATTTTCTGTCCAATCAAATGCTTTCTAGAATCTGAAGCCCCGCCTCTTACATTATAAAAGAATGCTGAAGCTTTGGCTGAAATTGGTCACTTGTTCACATATTTACTGTTCTCTACATAGTGAATGGCACATAGTGCAGTAGATAGGGGATAGGGAACGATTAAGACTATTTAATTATGCTTTCCATTGTGGTGAATGAAGTTTGGTTTCACATAAACCACCACAGCTCTGGTTCAGAGACACAATAGCACAGAGCGGAAACTCGCACATATGCACGAGTTGGCGCAGAAGCCAAAATGTATCAGACCCTCTTTAATTATGCACAGAATGCTTATAATTTAATTTACTTTTCCACCAACATTTCGGCTATTATTTACCATATTTATGTTACCATACAATATTTGATGTGCTCTATGCATGTGGACATGGATTAGTTTTAAAATTTCTTTATGAACTTGTTGTAGCATCACAGTTTAGTTTGAATGAACTTTCAATTGTGGGAGAGACGCAGGTTTAATTTAAAAATATCTTCATATGTGCTTCTATGATGAGTGGACCTTCTTTTGGGTTTGGGACATGAGGGTGAGTTAAAGGTGCACTATGCAGCTTTTGTCCACTGAAGGGCGCCTATGCAAAACAAATGCGTAGTTTGATGACGCAAAGTGTGAGCGCAGCATCTTGGGAGATGTGGTCTTCTCATCACAGCCGGTGAAAAATAGGACTCGGGCAGAAATCACTTTCATGCATGCGGTTATTAACGTTACTGTAGTCTAAAGCAGAGCAGGACCGAGTGTTATGGACCTGAGCAAAGCTGCTGGAGCGATTGTTAAACAAATACCCGCCTTGCGCATACCGGGACTTTTATTATGACGGGACGGGACTCATTTGCCGGGCGCCTGCACAGATCCGCTCTTCCGGTTATGATTTTGAGGTAATGGAGCTCTGTTTATCATATTAGATACATTTAAGTGTGTTCAAAACGATGTTATGACGTTACTCCGTGCGTTCAGTTGTTCACACTGCTAAGAATAAAGCGCTCCTGCCAAATAAAAGCCGAAACCGAGGGTAACGCAGATATGACGCAATTGACAGGCGACTCTCTCAA
The DNA here is from genome assembly GCF_024679245.1 of Pseudorasbora parva. Classification (NCBI taxonomy): domain Eukaryota; kingdom Metazoa; phylum Chordata; class Actinopteri; order Cypriniformes; family Gobionidae; genus Pseudorasbora; species Pseudorasbora parva. The sequence continues at coordinate 6,752,972 of NC_090172.1, read as the reverse complement.
ATGCAATGCTGCAACGTCCCTGTCCTTAGTTAAAATAGCAATTTTCTCACAATTTACAAATAGTTGGAAACATCTGGGATATTGTAGGTACTCAACTGAACAAAATATATAACACTGGCCTAGTGGTTTTTGGATATTTTACTGCAAAAATACTACATAGTTCACCTTTAATGATGACCAAATATAAATGTTTTAATAAACTTAAGAACCGCTGTAATCAAATCATTGAATCAGTTTATGAGTTGCTCTCATAAACCACATCATTCTTATTTTCTAAATTAATCATTATTTTAAAATATACAAAAAACAAAAAACAAAAACATTGCAGCGTGTTATTTTTGTTGAACGTGATACTTTTAAAACAGAAAAATGTAATACTTTTAAAAGTCTACCGACATTTATAATGACTTTCTATTCATGAAAAGTTTATAACGTGCACAGAAAAAGGTTTGACAAAAGTTTTTTCAACATTGATAATAATAAGTACCATTATTAATAATTTGGTTAAAATAATAATTTAACAGCAAATCAGCACAATGATTTCTGAATGATCATGTGACACTGAAGTCTGTCCTGAAAATTCAACTTTGATCACATACATTTTAAAAAATATAAAAAGTAATTTGAAAATGTAATAATATTTCAGATTTTTTGGGGAACAAATAAATGCAGCCTTGGTAAGCTAAGCATCTTGTTTCAAAAACATTACCATGTCTTAATTATTCCAAACTTTTGACTGGTAGTGTAGGTTTATTTCTGCCTCTAGAATTGATGCCAGTAGTGAATGCAGCCATTTAACGGCAGTTAACATTAATGCAATCAATGTAGCAGCATTAAAAGCAAATAACAAGCATATAACTTGACCTACAGCCTGTCCTACACTTTTTTTTCCACAGCCATGATCTATTTTCAGTCCGACACACATTATATTATGAAGTTAAATTGGTTGTGAAAGCCATTTAATGTTGATTTTATCCTCAAGAATTCATCGCTGTCATGCAGCATATTGGCTGTGGCAGAACTCCTGACCTTTTTATGTGTACTCGCTGTGATGCGCTCAGCACACACTGATGTAGGGTCATTCACAGACTGCTTATGAAATTCTGCCATTTCTCAAAGCTGTGTTTAATATCTGTGAAAGGACTTCCATTACTTGAAGCCCTATGTCTCTTTTGTTGAGTTGAAAGGCTCTGATAGCTGGCCTACATGCTCGCGGACTGAATTCCTCTATCAACAAAGAGCCTTTGGGACAACATGCTGAGCAGACTGAGCCACTAGATGTTGCCTAGGTTACGAAGTCTACAAAAGCCACCCCTGACCGCACCAGCGTGGTTTCTTATCTCTCCTGAGGGAGTAGACTAATTAATAGCTGGACATACTGTCACATCACTGACCCACAGGCACATATAATGGGGACGTGTATGCTTATGATCATGTCATAATTAAAACATTCTCATTCTCAAGTCCCCATGAAAACAAAGCTGAAGTTTTTTTTTTTTTTCTATTTGTATGAATATGTTAGCCTGACTGTTATCTATAAGCTACTGTATTCCAAAACAATGACAAAATTCACATTTAGAAGATATAAGCATTTAAATCTTAGTCTCTCACTTCCACCAATATGGATCAATGATTTGAAAGATATCACTCTTGACTTCTAGACTGGGTAAACCCAGCCTGATCTGCTGGTGGTTTGATTTCACCCGGCAGCTCAGTCTGGAAACCTGTACATTCATTTCTACTGCTTCTGTCACACTTTTGCAGGAACCAATCACAGACTGGCTTATCCACCTGGCGCACTATTGGCGGGCTTAACATGATGACGGATAGAGAAGGATGGGTCGTTGCCCATTGATCACGCCTCTTGTGGTCTGATTGGTTGAAGGAATATCCAATTGTGTATACAGAGTCTTGTACACTGTATACAGAGTCTTTTGAATAATGCTCGCTGATCACGCCTCTTGTGCAGTAGAAAATACAGAGCAGACTCCCCAGACCAATGTTCAATTTAAAAATGAGCTTGGTCTGGTCATAGCTAGACAACTGCACTTCAGCTTCTCATCAGATTTCTGTCCAATCAAATGCTCTCTATAATCTGAATCTGACAGTGTAAATATGAACACAAAACACATCAGAACATATGAATTCTGTACACAATGTTGTATTTTACTAGCCTGATGTGGTCATACTCAATTCTAGTCAGAATATGAGTCTGAAACTGCTCCATTGGGCTGTGATTATGGGGCGTGTTTCAACTGAACCAGGAAAGACTCAACTGCACTGTGTTTTCCATGTCCGCTTGTTGAATCGACCATTATGTGATATATAGACCCATGAATGCGAATTTTAGCAGGCAACCTTGCCAAAATAACACACATTTTATTAAACACCATTTTTTGAGAGGCTATTGTTTAGGGCAGGGTTTCTCAACCTTTTGCCTACTGCGACCTACTTTTTTTTGTATGCCAGTCATACGACCCACTATGGCTAGAAATAAATAACATAAATTTTAGACCTAGACTAGTTTATAAAAGTACAGCTGTTCGTGGTTTGTTCATGTTAGTTCAGAGTGCATAAACTTATCTTAACAAGATTTTAATAATGCATTAGTAAATATTTAAAGTGCAGTTCATTATTAGTTCATGTTAACCAATGAACCATATTGTAAAGTTTTACCATTAATTCATGTAAACACATTTTTTTCAATAATTAGACAGACTATGAGGCCAAAACTGATATATTTATTTTTACTCACATTAATGTGACATTTGAGACTGCCGCTCTGAAACGATGATATCCAGACGCGGTGGAATTGGGGAAAGGGCCACTCGTAGTGTTGCACTCAAACTAACGTTAGCTGTTGTCAGTCTATTCCTGCTTTTTGTTTTCATTACAGTCACTGTTGAAAATCCTGACTCACAAAGATCCATGGTGGTGCTGAATGGCAAGAGAAACTACGTTGCACGATCTGCAAGTTCTGGATATTCGCGTCTGGTTTGAATCCAGAAGGAATTCAGGTCTCAAGCTAACAGGCCGTGACTGCGTACAGTATAGGTCTGGCATCTCGAGCGCGCTGTCATTACCAAGCAACGGGGTAAAACACTTGCGTAAAGAGAGTAGGACCTTGTCCAATAAGCGGCAGTGATACATTATTGTGATTGGACAGTTTAGAATCAGCGTTAGAAAGTTACGGCAATAATGATTCAACATACGAAATTATAAAAAAGGAGAACGCATAGAAAGCCTCACGACCCCCTATAAAATGATTCACGACCCACTAGTGACTAGTGGGTCGCGACCCACTGGTTGAGAAACACTGGTTTAGGGGGTAGTAGTTGGCGGGTTTTGTTGTAAAAATTTGGCAACCCTGTCTGCACGCACGCTGGAATAAATTATCTTTGCCGGTGTTGTAAAAAAAAAAAAAAGAATTTAAGCATACACAGAGTACTTACCAACATGATCATCATTTCAGAGAGAAATAGTGACGGTGAATGCATATACAAACAAGCTCTCCGTTTAGGATTTGAACAAATATAATCCAAGCGCCTTTGATGACGTGCATGATCACGTTACTGTTTATCATCTGTCCGTCATCGTCTAAAGCCCGCCCTGATGATTTCAATAGTCCGAACAGTTTTTGTTCGGGCATTATTACTCCTCTATGGATCGAGTGCAGACCGAACCGCCGACCTAAAAATGTTGTGGGCGGGGCTAAGTTCGGCTGGCATCCAGGCTAGAATTTTACAGCTATATGATGGAGATTAGGAGGAGAATTAGTAAGAGATTAGGAGGAAACTGTGGCTTTAGCAAGCTCAATGATGAACTGTGATAAAACTAGAGGTCGACCGATAGTGGATTTTACCGATACCGATAGTTGGTTGGACCACGCTTGCCGATAACCGATTAATCAACCGATAGTTTTTGAAAATATACTAGATTAAAATAGCAGTTTTTTCGGATTGCTTAAGCACATTTTTTGTAACTATTGGCTATTTTTGCAAAACTCTACACACAAATAAGAAAACTTTTCACCCAATTATCTAAACATTGTAGTTCTCTTGCAAAAGTGAACAGAGCTAGATAAACTCTTCACGCCTTCATAAAAATTGTGTTTTTGTATCAAACAGTAAACACAAGCCATCATCTACTAAGCTCACAATCTGCCAACTACACACTGATGGTATTAATACAAAACACATCTGGCTTTTGCTTTTTCTGTGTACAGATGTCAATTTGAGGTCATACTTTTGTCATAGTGTCATGTAAACATACAAGGATCCAAACTTCAAGTATTGGTGTTTATTCACTCTCATCAAAACCAAGACAAAGTCAGAACACAATATAGTAATTTCACCAAAAAAAACAACAACAACAACAATCAGCCTAGATCATGTCGTCTTTCTGGGTCCGGCCACAAAATTTCATCCACATCGCATTCTATATCCTCCAGTCCAAGGCACCGGGGAAAATATGTCCTTAAATGGCGTATCCAGGCCTGACATGATGCCTTGTCAGTATCTCCACATGCCGCCTCCATTACCTGTAAAAGCGCTACCTGTTGATGAGGATGACGGTCGAACACTTTCCAGCGCCAGGCAGAGAAGATCTCCTCGATGGGATTTAAGAATGGAGAGTATGGACGGAGGTTGAGTCCCATTAAGATTTGTGTGGTCTGTAAACCAGTTGCAGACCAAAGCAGCCCTATGGAAACTAACATTGTCCCATATGATGACATATCGGGTATGCTCTGGTCTCTGAACAGTGAGCATGTCATGTAAGGTGTCCAGGTTTGCAATAATGTGTGCAGTGTTCTATGGGCCTATGGTTGCATGATGGTGAACAAAACCATTTTGGCTTGTAGCTGCACAGATGGTTGTTACCACCACGTTGTCCTCAGACATTGATGATGGCAAGGTGTCCAATAATGTTCCTGCCACGTCTCCTGGTTTTACAGAGGTTAAAACCGGCCTCATCTACAAAAAGACGCTCATGTCCCATGGCATCTGCTTCTAGTTCCATCACTCTCTGGACAAGACGAAACAAATGCAACACATCAGGCCCATGCACAGCACTACAGTATGCACTTCCATATTCAGAACCAATGACACTACAGCTTACCTGCACATAGTCATATCGCAGTTGCTTTACACGTTCTGTGTTCCTCTCGAAAGGAACTCTGTAAATTTGCTTCATTCTTATTCTGTGGCGCACAAGTACACAACTTAGTGCAGAAATGCTTACACTGTGTATATTTTGAAAGATAGTGTCATTATCAATTATGCGCTGCTGTATTTCGTGCAGTCTTATTGCATTATTGGCAATCACCATGTTCACTATATGGGTCTCTTGCTCTGGAGTGAACATTCTTCCTCTGCCCCCAGCATCTGGACGTCTAGCAATTCTGTAAAGTAACAGTTTCAGTATTTTTTGCATGTATGGTACTGTTGTGTTTCTCATTAGAGTATGGCAGTGCTACAAAGTACTTACCGATTCTCATTTCGAAATGTCCTAATGATGCTTGCCACAGTGTAGCGGCTCAAATTAGGCTGAAACCGTTGGCCAGCTTCCCTCAGGGTCATCCCATGGTTGATGACATGGTCCACTATTGTAGCTCTGATGTCATCAGTTATTCTATTTCTTACTCTTCTTACCCTTCCTCTTTCGCCTCCTCGTCCTCTTCTTGCTCCTCCTTGTCCTCTTCCTCTAACCCTCTCGCTTCTTCAACTCCACGTCCTCTTCCTCCTACTTCTTCATCTCTGTGTTTTCTTCCTTCTCTTCCTCTTCTTTCTTCACCTCCACGTCCTCTTCCTCCTCCTCTTCCTCTTCTTTCTTCACCTCCACGTCCTCTTCCTCCTCCTCTTCCTCTTTCTTCACCTCCACGTCCTCTCCCTCTGCCTCCTCTGATTCTCACTCTTCTCACTCTTACTGCTCCTTTCATTGTACTCCACACAGACAGCTTACCTGTGGCTTATTTATAGTGCTTAGGCTGATTGCAAAGTGAACTAATTATCTAAAACAGTTTTCACATGTGAAAGTGTGCCAGATAGTTGGCAAAATAGTGTTAATAATAGCCCTACATGTGTATAATTTTGCTATGAGTGTGTTGGAAATATGGTAATTGAGTGTAAGCAGTGAGTTGTGTTTAAAGTTCTGCAAAAAGAGTGTTGTGCGGTGAATTGTGCCTACAGTTTTGCAAAGTGTGTGTTACAAAATTGCAAACTGAGTGCAAAGCAGTGTTTGTGCTTTTAGTTTTGCAAACTCAGTGAGTGGTTTTGCTATACGTTTTAATAGTTTTAGAAATTGTGCTACAAGAATCACTGTTAGCGCTTAAGCATTCAGAAAAAACTAATAATAATAATAATAATAATAATAATAATAACAAATAAAAAAAACACACAAAACAGTGCTGAACTTTATTACAAGAAATAAAAAAACAGTACTGAACCATGAAAATGTTCTAAATTGCATATGTAAATATGAATATATTAAAATGACAAGTTCTAACAGAAAAAAAATCTACAGAAAATAACTAAAACATTAAAATATTACAAATAAATATTTATTTAGCTATAACCTAGAAGCATGTAAGTGAATGTCAGGTAACAGACTGCCAGTCCCATTTGTTAACAAGGATTTTTTAGCTTATTTAGCTAGCTTACATGAATGATATGCAATATACATTTTACACCATGTAATAATTGAGCAATACAATTGTATCTTAATCATTCATGTTAGTTCATAGTGCATAAAAAAGGTTAACAGATAAAACTAACAATGAATAATACTTCTATAGCATTTATTAACCTTACTTAATGTTACAAATGTAATATTGGATATAAAGTATTATAATGGATTATTGTATTATGTTAAGTGTTATTTCATATAAATCCAAACAGTTTGCTTTTGTAGAACACTTAACGGTTTTCTGATCAAAATAAAATATGCATTGAAATTGAAAGCGTTTCTGATGTGTTTATATTTCTGTCGGATGCATGACCATACAGTTTGGTTTCTTACTTCACTAGTTGTTACGTCGCTTTAACTGCTTGAGGTAAATGTTACTGCTAATGTTAGCGTTCTCTCACCCTCGACGACAAAGTAAAGTACCTACATACTGCTGTTCTTTCGCTGCTAAAGCCTCTAGTCACCAAAAAAAAAAAAAAAAACTTTATAATGGTTTGGCAACATTTACTGAAGTGTTCTGTATTCATACCATTTCCCTTTCGGTGTTTTAAACGCACGTCAGACGTGTCAGCGCGCTCTGTGCAGCGTTCGGTGAAGCGCGGAGCCTCGGGTGTCCTCACGTGCAGAGGTGGGTAGTAACGAATTACATTTACTTCGTTACATTTACTTGAGTACATTTTTTGGGTAACTTGTACTTTTAGAGTATATTTAAAAATGGGTACTTTTACTTTTACTCAAGTACATTTCTTGTGAAAAAACTGTACTTTTACTTCGTTACATTCGGTGGCGTTCCTCCGCTACTGTCAATGGTGATAGTTAATTATATATTTTAAAATAAGTTATGAATTGTTCGCAAGTCTTGCGAAACGTTGGAGAGGCTGCTTCGCGAGAGGGGGATACGCATCACCCGCATAAAATTAGCGCGCGTTTAAGTCAGAAGATGATGGCCGAAGCAGAGGGAGATGTGTGTGAGCTACGGCAGATCACCCGTACGTGGCTTCAAGCTCAGCCTGTTTTCAGTCAAAGATGTCAAAAAGAACAGTTTCATAATGTAATGCATGCTGTGTGCACCAATATGAACTGCCATCTCAGCATACAATAATTCCAGCTCCAACCTGAGAAAACAACGGTAAGTGTAACAATGATGCCTATATTTGAACACTATTAATGGTAAATTGGTAACTATGGGCACTTTTCCTTTATTGTAATACTATTTCACACACTGTCCGAGTGTTTTCCTCATATGCGCTCTTGTGCAAGCATTGACAAATCATTTGAATCCTCCGAACACACGTCCACAAACAAACGTTCACATCTGCACATTTACATATCTTTTTTTTCTCATAAAACGAGCAACCTCATTGGCAAAATGTACCTGTGACAATGTTTTTGCAAACCACAAAATACGTACCAATACACTGCAGTTTCCAACAGAAATGAACACTATCAGAAAAACTGCATTTTTTAGTCTATATGGTTTGTAAACTAAAACATTTTGAATTTTCCGTCACAGCTCCATGTTCTGCTTTTCTGATTCACCAGATTTGCTCGATAGCTCAGCTGATACAGATCTGTATTTGCAATGCGAAAAGCTTGAGAACGAACCCCATGAAGAACGAGTCATGATAAGAGCTCAAAGACGAGTTCTAAACACAAGCTAAAAATACATGGACACAATTTTATTTTTGTCACATTTGCTTTTGTTAACACTTTCGGGTAGGTTTAGTGTGGGTGTACGTTAAAAACACAACGTAACAAAACATGTCAGATTCACGCAAATCTGTTCTGGAAAAAAATGAGCTTTTAGCGCCACCCAGTGGACATTTCACTTTGAAACTGTCGCAATATGTACGTATTGGTTCATATTTTGTGGTTTGCAAAAACGTTGCCATAGGTACTGATGAGATCAGGCTAAAAACTAAACAAATTGAATAGCCTAATGTAACATCTTGCATTTATACACATATCCGGACAGACAACAGTCTGCAGTGTATATATACATTTAAAAATGGGACTGTATTTTTAAGAAAGCATATACTTATAAAAATATAAGAGCAAAGTATGTTTTAAAAAGAGCTGTGGTTAGCCCAGCACACCATTAATTTACACTGTTTAACCATTACACACACACACACACACACACACACATACATATATATACATATATATATATATATATATATATATATATATATATATATATATATATATATATATATATATATATATATATATATATATATATATATATATATATATATATATATATATATATATATATATATATATATATATATATATATATATATATATATATGTATGTGTGTGTGTGTGTGTATAGCTCTATATATATATATATATAGCTCTCTAAGTAGTCTGAAATTCAGGGTTTTTGGATCTTATCAATCAGATCGAAAGTAACTAGTAACTAAGTACTTGAGTAGTTTTTTCATCTAATACTTTTTTACTCTTACTCAAGTAACTATTACGATTGTTACTTTTACTTTTACTTGAGTAAATATTTCCGTAAGTACTTGTACTTTTACTTGAGTAAAGATTTTGGCTACTCTACCCACCTCTGCTCACGTGTTAATGTAAACAGTGATAGTTTTTATTTGGCCTCTAGAGGCCGCTCTCGCGCTATATAATACCAGCAGACCCTTCTCAGAGCTCTCGTAGGCTACTGTGTAATGACAGCACCTTTCTCAGCCTCTCCCGCAATGGACACAAACCGGAAAAACTATCGGTATACCGATTGACAATAACGATTGTTCCACCAATCAGCTATCGGTGCCGGTTAATCGGCAAATCCGATGAATCGGTCGACCTCTAGATAAAACTAAATGCTATTGCCTATTTTTTTAAAGGGGAGGAGCTGTTCGATATGTCCTGATCTGTGTCTTCCTGTTTCAGTGGAAAATACGTCACTACATTGAATAATGCTGCACATTTCAAGACACTTCAGTGAGGCTTTAAAATGGGTCTTTGATTATGATTTCACCTTTTAAACTTTAGTTAGTGTGTATTGTTGCTGTTTGAGCAAAAACAACATCTGCAAAGTTACGAAGTTGAAAGCATAGGAAGGTTTTTTTTTTTTTATTGCTTTTAAAGAACTACAATAAATGGCTGGTAGGGACTACAACCAGCTTATTCACAGGTTAGTGACATCACAAACCCTAAAATGTACATAAACCCTGCACCCAGGAACACACAACAAAGGGGCTGAGGCCATGTTAGGAAGAGGAAGAGTTGTTGTAGTCGAGGACATTTGTGAGTGTGCTCAACATCCGTTGCATCCGTCGCATCCATCTTTTCACATTTACAGTACGCTATGCAAATGCAATAGCATTTCGGCTTTCCTATAGCTCAACCAGTAGAGCGTGGCGCTAGTAACGCCATGGTCATGGGTTCGATTCCCAGGGAAAGCAAGAACTGACAATAATGTAAAATGTGTACCTTGAATGCAATGCAAGTCGCTTTGGATAAAAACGTCTGCCAAATGCATAAATTTCAGCAAGATGACAACCTATCTTACAACAGTTCTCACACAAGCGATTTACAGATAATCATACCAGAATATGCACATCAATGAAGATATTAACTCCACATCAGCTACATAAATTCATCAACTTACCCATCAGAAACATCCTGTCTCATTCTACATGTTGTCTCTTCTTCTTTAGTCTCTCCATCATTGTCCAACTCCGTTTTGAACATAAAATTCTGAACAGTTTCTGACATTTTCAGTGCGTGTCTGCATGATGTAATCGGAGATGCTAACACCAGCTATTGACGCTCTGCCCTCTTCCTGAAATGGGTCCGGGAGCAGCTGCTCATTTGCATATAAAGGGACACACACAAAAACAGTGTGTTTTTGCTTACCCTCAAAAAGTGCCAATTTTAACATGCTATAAAGAATTATCTGTGGAGTATTTTGAGCTACAACTTCACATACATTACTGGACCCCATTAAAGTTTTTTTTTCACTCAAAAATGAAAATTCTGTCATTTGCCATCAACCTAGCCTGGATGCCAGCCAAACTCAGCCCCGTACACAACATTTGAGGCTGGGCAGTTCGGTCTGGACTCGATCCATAGAGGAGTGATTATGCCTGAAACCGTCCAGACCAATGAAATCATCAGGGCGGGCTTTTTTAATCCTAAACGGAGAGCTTGTTTGTATATGCATTCACCTTCACTATTTCTCTCTGAAATGATGATCATGTTGGTAAGTAACTGTTTTCTTAAATTCTTTTCTATTTTTACAACACCGGCAAAGATCGTTTATTTCAGCGTGCGTGCAGACAGGGTTGCCAGGTTTGGGGGGTAAAATGTGTGTTATTTTGGCAAGGTTTCCTTCTAAAATTCACATTCATGCACCTATATACCACATAATAGTCGCTTTAACCTGCGGACATTGAAAACAAACCGCGGGAAAAAAAACGCGGACTTGGCAACACAGTGCAGTCGCTTCATTGCTCTGATTGGTTGTAGGTCTATCCAATTGATGTCTTTCCTGGTTCGGTTGAAACACGCCTCATAATCACAGCCCATGTAGCAGTTTCAGACTCATATTCTGACTAGAATTGAGTATGACCACGTCAGGCTACCATCAACCCATAATACGTTATGATCTTTGGAACGCAAATAAAGATGTGGCAAAAAGAAAATCACGTTTTTGTCATAGACTACATCAAGATCGGATTCAGAACAATGATCAAAGCAGATGGAGTGGATCGAGTTCATCAGCACCTCCAAAGCTTCACGGTCCTGTAGCTTGTCCTGGGTCAACATTTCATTCAGTAACATTATAATTGATATGCTGTTTTATGTTTATGGTCACATTATTTACTGCTTGCTTTAGCTTGTTTCTGCTTCTTCAGTGCATGTGTTTGATCAGGAGATTCAGTATTCCTTCAGAAGGTGTGTAATAGCACCCCTACTGTAGTGAAAACACAGAAAGCCGGAAATTTGAAAACATGAAAGGCAGAGATAAATAGTTCATGTTGTGCTTTTTAGGAGCTTTCAGAAAGAATGAGGCATTGGCTAAACATGCTCTAAAAAATTTGAATGCAAAATTATTTATGCAAATGACCTGTAGAGGGAATTAAATGTGTTTGTATCATTAAAGCTGCCTAATTAAAATGCTTTTTGTTTCACACTCCCACACAAGGACCATGTCAATTTAAGAATGACTTCTTTAGTCACTGCTTTTAAAAGTAGCATTGCTCCATTTAGTCCATTTTGTACAACAATCCCTGCCAAAAATTTTTTTACAATCCAGGTATGAAGCTGCTTCTGGTTTCATGGCACGTAGCAAATCTCTCAGAACAAGCCCAGTCATCTATTATTTTGGTTGTCAAAGCAATTACTCTGCTGAGAGAATAATGCAATAGCCATAAAATCATACATTTGCCAAATGACAGTTGCCCGTTTTATTAGCCAGCACATTATAGCGACAGAGGTTACCATCCAGTTTGAGAGCTCAGATAAATTAGCTATGTGTCACCTAAATACAAGCCATTTATTGAGGAGTATATTTTACTTCTTTATTATTCCTTAATTGATTTGCCAAACTGGGCTGCATTTCCCAAAAGCATTGTGAACCAAGATGATCATAGAGACTATTTAGGCTTACAATGCTTTTGGGAAGCACAGCCATGAACTGTATGCACACCATGACTTACAAAGTAGTTATTTTTTGTGAAAAAGATTGAGCTTAATTGTATTGAATGAACACTGTGTACTTCAGATCTTGAAAGATTATTTACAACATGTCTGCTGTGCATAGATTCTGCTTTTTTATCATTTTCTACAACCACACTTGGACAACTTGCTGATAATATAATATTAATAAAAGAACTGGCCACTTAATTCATTTAAAGGAATACAGTTTCTAGATCGTTTCTTAGAGTTTTTTTTTTTTTTTTTAAATGAAGTACATTTTAAATATTAAATTTCAATGATCTTGTCATGCTTTGAAGATGTATACACTTTGCACTTATGTTGACTAATATACTAAAGCATAATACTAAATGTGAAGTAACGTTTTGCTACCGTTTCCAGTTGAAAGTGATGTTTCTTGGAAAAAGTGTGAAACGGGTTTGAGATGTGTTTTCTCTCGATTAGTGGGTGTGTCAAATATGTCAGCCCAATCAGCAGCAACATGTAAATAAACCACGTAGTGTTAAAGAGACAGCTGCACAAGTATAAATGTGTCCGCTACCACTCGGTTTATGCAACAATTGAAGATATTAGAAGACATGATTGCCGTTAGAATTTTATAGTTTATAGTTTTTTTAGTCTGTTTAAATATCATTTAGTAATTGCAATGTCTTCTGGCCCATATCCTTTCCTTAGGAAGGTGTGCTAGGCACTGGTTAATGTAACAAAAATACTATACTTACTTATATATTTTGCTATTGTATTGTGGAGTGACACTTTCACAAACGTTTGTATACTCCTCTGATTATATAATGGCAAATATTACAATATCAAACAGTAATCAGTAAATAATGACAAGGTCATATAGATTATAACACTCTCAAAAATGGATTATCCTTCACCTGAAATGTTTTTTTTTTCCCATCCTGAAATATAAGGTAAGTGTTGGATAACAATAATTAGGAACCACAGTTTCCACAAATCCCTTCATTCGATTGGGATGTTCTCTTTTATTCTGGACAGCAAGGGCAGTGACTGTATATTGAGTACAGTAGGGGGCGTGTCCATTCATGATGGGTGAGGAGAGAGAGTGAGCCAATCACCAGTTGGGGGCGTGTCCACTCATGATGGGTGAGGAGAGAGAGTGAGCCAATCACCAGTTGGGGGCGTGTCCACTCATGATGGGTGAGGAGAGAGAGTGAGCCAATCACCAGTTGGGGGCGTGTCCACTCATGATGGGTGAAGAGAGAGAGAGTGAGCTAATCAGCAGTAGGGGGCGTGTCCACTCATGATGGGTGAGGAGAGAGAGTGAGCCAATCACCAGTTGTGGGCGTGTCCACTCATGATTGGTGAAGAGAGAGAGTGAGCTAATCAGCAGTGGGGGGCGTGTCCACTCATGAAGTGAACGCTGCAACTTACTCCGCAAGAACAGAGAAAAAAGTTCTCGCTCCCAGGGCTGCAAGAACATAATGGTGTCATTTTGTTCTCGCAGCCCTGGTTTGGGACATCATCTGAGCAGAACTTTTTTCTTGCGTGTGTCCGAGAGCTATTGTGTGATTGGTCGTACATTTAAAGTAGGTCTGGCTAATGCAGAGAAACGCAGGTGATCGGCAACTGCTTTTCTCGTGAAGTATTGGATGTACTGGCAAGAATGAACTTTATTCTTGTTCTTTCCACCTCGAGAAAATGAACACATTTATATGCTCTTGCAGAGTATGCCCCAAGCTTTAGCCAATCAGCAGTAGGGGGAGTGTCCACTCATGATGGGTGTGGAGAGAGAGTAAGCCAATCAGCGGTAGGGGGCGTGTCCACTCATGATGGGTGTGGAGAGAGTAGGTGTGTTCTACATCGGCTGTGGCTAGATTGGCGAGCAGTGCCATGTGCAGGTGTGGAGGAGCTGCGAACGAGTACATGAAGTCACATGAAGAAATACATGAACTTTCTGCTTCCTGTAGTGATGCTCATGTGGTGTTTGCATACTTTATCACAGCTGAAATTAAATTGGCAATATTTGTCAAATACACAGATGTTTCAGAGGCGTTTTCATTTACCGGTGTACTTTATGTACTGCTTAATGCAGCACTAGGTACCTTTTCAACCTTCATAATATATTTTTTAAGACTCTTGTGATGATAAATTGACTTACAATAGGTTGAATGACGCATCTGTCATAGCTTGATGGGGTCTGTATCGTTTTTAATCGTATTTTTAAACTTCGGGTTTCGGGTAGTAACCCGAGAACAAAAAGAACTACAAAATTCGACTGCTTTACGGCATATACGTCACTTCCACCAACACCCACATTTCCTTAAATTCGGACGTGCGAGCCCAACTTTGTTCGTCAGATAATATAGTCATGTCCGAAGCAGCAGAGACAAATAAGAAAGAAAAGGTTTTGTTGGAGGAAAGCAATAAGAGGAAACGAAAAAGTGATGGGATTAAAGGCAGGACGAGGATCAGCATTGGACCAGCGTTTGCTCGTTGGCGTGAGCTGAAGGAGGCGTGCCCGACCGATGCTGTCCTGCTTGTTATGGTGAGCTACCACGCAAACATTGAATTGAAGTATCATATAGATTCTGTAAAACGGTAACCAATAGACTACTATAATGACGCTGGCTTGTAAACGTGAGCATCGCGATTATTTGGCGTTTGAAAAAAATAAAACCCATGAAATTATATTCATATGACATGCTGAAACATATGCCACTGACTGTACCTGGGATGAAGACATTTCACACGCGCCGCCAGAAGAACACCTGCATGTGAACTCCTCCTGCAGTGTTCAAGGGAACTGTTAGTGCTGCACCAACCCGCGGGGCCGCTTTTATGAAGTTATTTGGCCCGCCGCGCACCACTGTATATATTTTAACAACCCGCCCCGCACCCGCGACCATTAAATAGACATACGGGGTCCGCGGGTTATGAGACGACCCGCGCATCACTAGTTCAGGGCTATCAGGGTTGTCATGTCAACAAATGCACACGCGATGGCATCCCCTGTTGTAGGATGACAGAGCTTACGACAGTAGTTGAGGACATTATTTTTTCCCAACTGTAGGGGGACCCCGAGAGCAAAAGTTGCCAAGTGCTGCTTTAATACAGTGTCTATTTGTACAAGATTAAAGTTACATAAGCCTATACTATTTAAATTAGTTTTTTTATTAGTTTTATTTTGATAAACATGACACAATATAACATTGTGACTATAAAAAATAAAAAACAAATTTGTTAGCATTAGTGGAACTGAAGGTTTTTGAATAAACACGAAACACACATGAACATGTGATGAATCCGGCCAATCGTGGAACAGTTGTGTTTCTGCTTCTAGCCAGCCACCAATTTAGTTTTTTCTTTTTCTGCATTTGTTTTGTTTTGACTAAGGCCTGTCCAAGCATCAAAAACTAACTCCACCAATAGTCTATATAGTTAAAATCATAACTGTAAAACCACTTTTATATTTGTTGCAAACACGCACTCCATAGCAGCCTCAGGTCATATGATTTTGAGATCCCTTAATGTCTTAAGAGAGTTTTATCAAAAGGACTTAATATGGAAAATTGGTAAAAGTGAAATACATAAAACAGAATTAATTTTCTAACAGCAAGTAGAAATACAGCATATTGATATTTCATCTCAGCAGTCAGATATTGTGTTTGTGCACAGGGTCCAATAAATCCCATTCCTGCACCAGTGCTTACAGCGCGCTGCAGTCTGGAGCGGTGTTAGCAGCACGGCTCCAGTGTTTATTCAGAGCTGCCGTTTGGGTGGGTGTTCTCCCTCTTGGTAGCCAGTATCCAACAGAGCCGTATTTGATTCCGTCAGTGATCCAGACTGACCCCCTCAGTATCAGTTTTCTGACTGGGGACTCTGTAGTCATGTTTTCACACAGGTCCAGGTTGCAGTGCTGTTGCTTCCAACAACGCCACTTCCCTATCCCGTATCTTGCCATCAGTTCCCACAGCCTGAAATAGAAGAGCTGTTTTTAAGGAGGAGTAAGAAAATAATTTGAGATAGGGACTTGAGTTGTAATTCGAGCATGCGTGAGAATAAATGGCATTCATAAGACGGAAGATAACTATAATGATACCGATAAAGATATAGTTTTAAAAAACATTCTAAATGTAAAAGAATAGCAGATTCCACACCACAAGTATAATTATACTGGCACAGAGAAACAATATTGCTGGAATTACTTTCAGATTGTGTTTCTTTTTCGAGCTGATAAACAATAAAAACATTGACAGCCAATTAAAATCCATCCTGCTTCGAGAGCTTGAGCATTTAAAGCGGCAGGTGACAAACCTGCAGTACGCTCATCATAAACAGAACCTTATAGTGCATTGATGGAGACCTTAATATAGTTACCGTTCTTGTTGTGAATGCTACACCACAAATAATAACCTTATAGAGATCGCCAAGGCATGTGACCAACTGGGCGGCAACGTCATCAAAATGCAAAGAATTATGGGTATGTTTGGCCCATTTACATGGCCTGGCATAGTAGGCTAGTGTTCTGGCATGACAATAATTAAAAACTAGAGAGAAAAACTGAATATAATAATACAAAATGCAGCTACAAAACATCTCTAGTTTACTAGAAGACCATGATTTAATTTGTTTGTTAAATATGAGGCGATCTGGCGCTCGTTGCCGCTGTTATCAGTGACATGGATTTCTCGTGCTTTAATCTATCGCTTATCGCCGTTGCTGAGATTTTCTATTTGTTCTGGTGAAATCAGGAAACAAAATGCACAAAAACTGTCCCTGCTCGATGAACAACGTGATGATATTCAGTTTTGATGAGGAAAAAAATACAAGGGCAGATCAGAACTTCTGACAAGCTTAACAAAGGACCAAATTTGTTTGCGAATCTATGCCTTTATTCACGTGAAAAATCTTGGCACTAATGCTATATTGTGTTTAGATGCAAGAATTAAACATCTATATCAATAAAATGTATCCAACTCCATTTAATGTACAATGTACTGTCAATGCCATCTTTTGGACATCATATTGCATTGGTTTTCTTTTCTTGTCCTCAAACGCTCTAATCTGTTTATTTTTAAGTTTCACTTAGATGAAAAAAAGAAAATCATTTGTTTGTATTACTTTATTACGGAGGTAATCTTGGGCCTCCTTACTGCTGCTATCCATGCCATTCGCCGCCTTTTTGTCACCTCTGAAACACGGCTCAGTTTTACGATTTCCACGCTGGAAAACGATAAAACGATATCCCGTTCTTAAGCTTTATGCCACTTCTATCGTGAAAATGACTATTGCAGTTTATAACACAGCAGGTAGATGACATCTTGAACACTGCATTCTTCCCTCCATGCAAACAGAAGTCTGGCACCCGTTTGTGCTGCGGATTCCCAAAATGCTTTGCGTTTACCACTGAGAATACGTCATGATGACGACACATTAGCGATCTCTATTGTCCTCTAAAATAAAAAAACCTACTTAAAAAAAATATCGAATTTGCATAATGGCAGCCTGTGGTCTTCATTGGCTGCCCGTGAACAATTGATTTGACCCACCCTCAAACACTGTAGTTATAGTTTGGGCCTGGAAGAGTTTGGTTTGTGTTGTTGACATGTCAAGAATACATTGTTTTCTGCAATGTGAATCCACTTTGATTATACTTCCAAAGCACACTGGAATTGATATGGAAAAACCAATGGCACCTTTACTCTTTATATCACTGTAGAGGTGCTGAGGAAGATCTGGAGCCGAAATTGAGATATAGTAATTGGTGTTTTTTGACCGTGGATGCGTACAAATCTATTGTAGGAGACCTCCGAAACAAATTAAGAACCTTTAAAATAGAATTATAATGGCACATTTAATGTGTTATCATTGGCTTTGATTAAAGTTAATGTTAATGAGATATTGGTAATGCAGGTCTGATTTCCATTTTATATCTACAGGCTGATAAATGTTAGCATGTGGTTATTGCTGCTAGATATGAAAAGGTCACAAATGACAGTCAAACACAAAGGTCAATCAAACTGACATTGAAACGCAAACAAAACGGTGTGTCATTCACAATGGGAGCGTTATGTAAGCATATTGTGTCTATGGAACACTGTTTTCCCTCGATATCATGTTCTCATGAGATTTTGTTTTCATTATCGTGTAGATTATTTTGTCTTTCAGGTTTGCAAATCATTGTTCCAGTGCAGCAGTTATTCTCTTATACTCTAGGGATGGTTTATTCTGCACGGGATTTTATAAATATACGCTTTATAAATATTACCTACGATGTGTCAATGAATCTATAAATGTACAGTGTTATACACAAGTTTGAGAGGACACTGAAAATCTGTTTTATTTATTTAAAAACAGATGGTATAAGATTTTTATTTTTTATTTTGGAATTTACAGGTATATAAAACTGCAAAATCCAGATTAGTCCAATTTAGAAACACAAATCTTGCCTTGAAATGACCACTAACAATGTCATGACCTAGTTGCATAGGGCTATAAGGGGGAAAAGACACAAGAAACATGCTGGGTCAAATAAAAATATGCTATACTTAGAACACTAATTCACTGGTTTGAGACTATTTAAACCTCCAGGTTAGAAAGACAGAATGAAAGAATCCCCCAGCACTTGTGTTTACATCACAGTGAAAACAGTAATGGGCAAAAATGTATGGTCGCTGATTGGAGTTTGCTTTAACTGTTAATGACATTCCTTTGTGAAAAAGAGGTGCACTTTAGACTTTAAAAAAGACATATTATGGAAATAGCATTCTTAAAAGAATATACTTAAGTGCAAAACGTACTTATTTGCAATTACAGTTTTTTTGGATAGCTTACACTAAAATTAAAAGTAGTACACTATTAGCAAAACCTTACAAGAAGCAAAACATCAGCCCATATTTGCACAACTATAAGCACACTGTCAACCTCACACGTGTTGCAAAACTCGACACACAGTGATTTGCAAAACAGTAAACTTGCAGTACAATAAATAAAGAGACATTTTGTTACAGTATTATCAATGTCCATTAAAGCATTTTGGGCATGTTGAGAAATAAATAAGTTGCCACATTGGTCTTGTGTAGTGTTTGGGGGATTTACCAAACTAGATTATATCTGCACTTTGTTGATGATAGTCTACTCTAATTATAGGAAAGTAAAAGTGCTAAAAGTGTTTTAGGTTTATCACAGCAGAGTGTAACTCGTGCAAAGAGACTATAGTAATGTGAAACGTGTGTGTTTCATATGGTAACAAAGTGTGGTTTTTAAACAGAAGTGTATCGTTTTTACGAGTGTTTAATTATGCAAAGGATCTGTAGTGTTTTGCTAATTGAGTGTGTGGTTGTGCTAATTGTGTGTAGTGTTTTGAAAATTGTGCTTAAGCAATCCAAAAAAACTGTAAATGAAAATTGTATTATAATTTGAACTATAATAAATATAATTAGCATATATAACTTAACATAGCTCACCCAAAACATGTAATTCTGTCATATTCTGCTGTTCCAAACCCGTATGAATGCCTCTCTTCTGCTGAACACAAAAGAAGGTATTTTGAAGAATGTCGGTAACAAACTTTTAATGGACCCCATTGACTTCCATAGTATTTCCCCTTACTATAATAGTCAATAGGGCCGATCAACTGTTTAGTTACCCAAATTCTTCTAAATATCTTCTTTTGTTTTCAGCAGAAGAAAGCACAATCACATTTATAACGCATAATTCTGGGTACTCAAAGTGCTTACATATAGAAGGGGGGATCTCCTCAACCACCACCAATGTGCATCAACACCCAGATGATGCGATAGCAGCCATTTTGTGCCAGAACGCTCACCACACACCAGCTGATTGGTGGAGAGGAGACCAGTGGGCTAATTTGCAGGGATTTTTTTTTATGACCACAGAGAGTCAGGACCTAGGCTTAATGTCTCATCCGAAGGACGGTGCTCTTTGACAGTATAGTGTCCCCATCACTGTACTGGGCCGTTAGGACCCACACAGACCACAGGGTGAGCGCCCCCTGCTGGCCTCACTAACACCCAGCAGCATCCTGTTTTTCCCAGTTGGTCTCCCATCCAGGTACTGACCAGGCTCAGCCCTGCTTAGATTCAGTGGGATACCAGGTGATATGGCTGCTGGAGAAACTCACAGCGAAGTTTGAAATACCCTGTTAGCAAACATGGACCCCATTGACTTCCATAGTATTTGTCCCCCTTTCTATAGAAGTCAATAGGGCCGATCAACTGTTTAGTTACCCAAATTCTTCTAAATATATTCTTTTGTTTTCAGCAGACGAAAGCACAATCGGTGCAAGATTGTGCTTGTAAATGGCATCAGTGTTATTTTTCTTTTATAGGCTCTGACACGTTTCATTATCAGGGGAATGCCAACCATGTGTCTGTCTGACCCTCACAGAGTCCCCGCTGAAAGGAGATGACAATCAAGTAGATCGATCTTTTGCTGACTCGTCCTTGTTCAACCACTGGGGCCAGGATCTGGGGCCAGAGAGCCGCCGAGTGGCCCTCAAGATGTTTCAGTATTACGGCTACAATGGTTACCTCAGCGACCGCCTCTCCATGGACAGACCCATCCCAGACTACAGACCTAATGGGTGAGTGTCTAGCAGTCAAGCCTAAAGACTGCCTGTCTGTCCTTTAACGCAGACACTATAATATTACTGACAGATGATATAATAATAATTAGTTACATTTATAACATGCTTTTCTGGGTACTCAAAGTGCTTCGATATAGAAGGGGGAATCTCCTCAACCACCACCAATGTGCATCAACACCCAGATGATGCGATGGCAGCCATTTTGTGCCAGAATGCTCAACACACACCAGCTGATTGGTGGAGAGGAGACCAGTGGGCTAATTTGGCCAGGGATTTTTTTATGACCACAGAGAGTCAGGACCTCGGTTTAATGTCTCATCCAAAGGACAGTGCTCTTTGACAGTATAATGTCCCCATCACTGTACTGGGGTGTTAGGACCCACACAGACCACAGGGTGAGCACCCCCTGCTGGCCTCACTAACAACCAGCAGCATCCTGTTTTTTCCCAGTTGGTCTGCAGTCCAGGTACTGACCAGGCTCAGCCCTGCTTAGCTTCAGTGGGATACCAGGTGATATGGCTGCTAGAGAAACTCACAGCGAAGTTTGAAATACCTTTGCAGTGATATTCTGTTAGCAAACATCCCAAATATGTCCTATTATAAAATTAAAAAATTAAAAAATAACAACAGTGAGAAAACAGCAGTTAAGAAAGCATTTGATATATAAATATGTTTAACGCTTTAAATGCATGAGGGATTTGCCAAGCAATCTTACATCTTTGGGTCTTTAGTGACCCGGATCTATATCTGACATGGATAGATCTCTACCTGTCACGATAATATATAAATCTCCTGGTATTAGAGTAACAATAACAGTAGAATAAAATAAAGCATATTCTGTTATCTTTTGGAGCCTGGAAGGGTTCAGATTGAGCAGATGTTTTATACCATCATCATATGTCCTCATCAGAGCTCATTTCCCTGTACATTCAGCATCTGGCTCACACTCGCGATCTCACGCATATTCTCAAAACCATCAACCGAGATCATTTTTTAACTTCTTCAAAATCCATATTTTGATCGCTGACAGCTACTTCACCAGATCCAGCATCAGGTGACAGTGACACTAATATTTGATTGTGTTCAGTACTTGCTCTGCTGTAAATCACTGAGCCATTTCAAGTTTTGCAGATTATAATTATTAATGTTTGGTTTTCTGTCTGAGGTAACTATGAGTGAAACATCACTTCATCATTGCATATCAGACATTGCCATCTTGTGGAATAAAGATGAATTGCACTTATTTCCTTATTATAGATTAATTTATTATTGTGCAGAAAAAAAAATGTAGTCTTGCACACCTCTGGTCTTGAGCAACCGTACACAATTTTGACAAAAAACTAGTGGAAAAAAAAGGCATTCAATTATAATTTTGTTCTTGTTATATTGTTTAAAATTGATTGATTGAGGATACTAAGAAATTCAAACTTTTTTTAAATGAATGAGGAGGAGGGTAGTGAATATGCATTTAAGGGTTAAGTCATGTCACGTTTATTTATATAGCACTTTATACTATAGATTGGTTTAAATCAAACAGCTTTATGGTATTGCCTCAGTGTCTAGAATTACACTTCAATTTCTACTATAAAGTACACTTTACTACTATAAAGCTCACTTTACTACTTTAACAACTTAACATCTGGTACCTTTCCACCTGGATTTGGCCTACACAAATTGAAAAGCTTCCCATACATGCATACAGTGGGCTAAATACAAAATTTTGGTGTCATTTTCCAGGAAACCCTTTGAAGTTACATAAGACACTGTTAAAAGTGATACAAATGTAAATATATGTTTTCTAAGCTATAATAACCTCCCAAAAAATAGGCGCTTTTTGATTATTTTTTGTGCATACATTCATTTTTGAAAGTGTTTAACTCAGGCCCTGTGTGATGTAGGACCCTGCAGACAGTTTGGGCAGTTTCCACTAAATTCTAGAAAATAGTGGAAAAAAGAAGTTTGTCTGTGTCATGTTGTATGCAAGATCTACTCAAATGGATCTGAAGGGAGGACCCCCCAAATCCAGGCGGAAATGGTACCAGAGCAATTTAGTGTAAATACATTACTTCGTCTAAAACAAATGCCAAAGTGATGCATATCTCCAGACAGTAGAGACTCTAAGCTTTCAAATGGTACCACATATGACGTCATAGCTCCTCCGCAGACATTTAAAATTTAAAGTATATATATATGACGATGTCATTCTGGACCCTGTTAGCACAAACAGAATCAGGCCAAAATTAAGTTTGTTTGCTTCAGGAGTTGCTTCGGCTTTCTAAAGTGTGCTTTATAGTAGTAAAGTGTACTTTATTGCTATAAAGCACACTTTAGCAAGCTGTTTCAAACTCCTGAAGCAAACAAACTTAATTTTGGCCTGATTCTGTTTGTGCTAACCAATGTGAAAGTAAAAGAGACATGACGCCAAGTATGGTGTCCCATACTCAGAATTGGTGCTCTGCATTTCATGCATCTAAGTGCACACACACAACAGTGAGTACTGAACACACAACCAACCTGAACACACACTCAGATCAATGAGCAGCCACAACTGCCCAAATGTCACAAATCAATAGTCGCACACACACAACCTCAGTCTTTGGCTGTTTCTCAGTTACAAAAATGCAAAGAATGGACATGCGTTCTCATGGAGAATTTGAAAGAACGAACGCGGAACACAAGGACACAGAACACATCCTTGAATGTAGAATTGAGATGTGCTGCGATCTTGTTGCTCAATATCAAGAACATCCGGGGACTTTCATTGCGTTCTTGAATATTGAAATTGAACCTTGACGGTTGAGGATGACGAGAACACAAGGTTGTAGTCTGACACTTACTTACCTTGCCACTTACCTGCTTCCTTTGATACCACTGTTGTTCCCTCAATCCTGTCCAGGTCACCATCCAGTCATTCCTTGTCTCCTCGCTAGTGTGTGTGTTTGATCAATAAACCTGTAAGGCACAATTTACATTACTATCAAGACTGCCGGTACTGCACTTCTCTCTATATCGATCATCTTACCTGTTTTCAGACTGTGTTCCTGCTGCTTCACTAATAAACTAACCTGTTTGAACTGAGACATTTCTTTTTTTCACAAAAGTTTATATATATATATATATATATATATATATATATATATATATATATATATATATATATATATATATATATATATATATATATATATATATATATATATATATATATATAAAATGTATGTATGTATAAAATACATATTCATCAAAAAATGTTCAGTCTGTTATGGGTTGAAAGCATGGCAGCATACAGTTTACGCCAATCGACTCTGTTTTGACAGGCTTTGAAAGAGGTGTGTGTGGAAAAACATAATTACTCCATACCCTGTAATTACTGGATGTGTCTTGCTGGCAGCAACATAAAGAACTCCTTCACATCTGATCGCATCTGTTCTTTTCTCTCCGTGGAGCCAGATTGCTATTGAGTACCTGGGTCTGAAAACGTTGAAAACCCACTTGTTATAAACTCCAGTCTGCAGAGAACATCAAAACATTACCTGTCGTTGTAAAATACCTCCATATTTATTAAAAAGATCTTGTTTTTCGAATTGCCTTTTGCCTTTTGTTTGTAACTCCTGGTGTTTTCCACGTAAACGAAAGTCTAAAACAAAAAAATAGTCAGCAAAGTTTCCTAACCTTCAGAAAATGTTCTCAGGAGGTCAGACTAAATATTATATTTATGAGGATTATGAGGATTGCAGTTTTGCAACTCTGTTACTAAAATTTGGAACATGTCTAAATACATATTTAACAACGATGCCAACCCAAGGCACTCTTCTTCAAATTATTAAAAAGCCTTTATTTAACTGGCTTTTTCATAGTAGAAAATTTAAAACACAAACCAAACACAGCCTTCTTCAGGATTAAATGCATTTATTTAAAATAGAAATCTTTTCTAAATAACAATATGTATTTACTATCACTTTTTATCAATTTAAAGGAAGTGCATGTAAGGTTGTGGCCAAAACTGGTACTGCAGTCACTTTCATATTACTGTAGAGCTCTCCGCCTCCCCCTGACTTAAGGTTGCCAGATTGGCTGCAGGATCCAGGAGGAACGTTTGTAGCTACAGCTGTGGTGACTAGAGCAGAGCTGGCAACCCAGATGCTGACTTTGTGATTGGTAGATAGGTGGAGGGCGGAGCTTCAGGCCAAAACACAACATGTCAATATCAATATCATTTGAGGGCTGAAGAACAACTTTAAAATGACAATATCCTGGCCGGACTACTGTTGTCAGTGATACAAATATTTGAAATTAACATGATTTCTTAATGTCTAGTGACATATCAGGGTCATTTTATGATTAATTGAAATACATTTCTTTCTAAGTACATTGAAGTTCCCTTTTATAGGCTAACCTGCAATGTAACCAGCAAAACCCTATTCCCATTAATTCCTGTCAATTTACATTTCATGTTAATTCCCATGGAAAGTTTCCAGCCATAGTATAAATACATTTGATGTAGGTTGGCTAATTTTATTAATACTTTATTTAATAACTTGTTCATGGGATTTGTGAACAGAACACCTCCACATATTAACGTTTGTGTTTTATTTGTTCCTGCAGGTGCAAAAACATGTCTTACCCATCCAACCTTCCACAGGTCAGTATAGTCTTCATCTTTGTGAATGAGGCGCTTTCAGTCCTTCTGCGCTCCATCCATTCGGCCATGAACCGAACCCCCCACCACCTGCTCAAAGAGATCATTCTGGTAGATGACAACAGCAATAACGGTAGGTTTACACACAGCACAGATCACTTAGCATGTCCGTTGATTGTATTATGCTTGCCCTTAATGAGAAACATCGGTGTAACTATACTTCCTGCGAGACTGGAACAAAGCTGCAGCAACCACATGCATTTCCTTTTAGTTTTCTCTTATGTTGGACTAGCTAGTTCTCAATGTGGGGCTTATAGTCTTAATAATTACCGCTGTTTGGCTTCTCAATGTTCTGTCTTTAAGCTAAGCCTTCCGTCTGCTTAATTAGCTGCTCTGCTCATTGGATTAAAGTGATTGGTGAAAGAATACTAATCAGATGAAAACTGAGAAATATTTACCCCAGAAAGATTAAACCTAAGAAACGTGATTTCCCCGACACCATGTGCCTCATGCTCTGGACTAATGACGCATTTAGTGGATTCGTCTGCTAGTCTTTAATAGGAATGCTTCCTATTAGAGACTAGCAAACATAGGCTACTTGCTCATTATTGCTTTTTTTCCAGCAATCTTTTTATGTTTATATATGTGTATATTGTGGAAAATAAATGGTAATTAATATATATATATATATATAATAATATATTTAATAATAATAATAATAATAATAATATATATATATATATATATATATATATATATATATATATATATATATATATATATATATATATATATATATATATATATATATATATATATATATATATATATATATATATATATTTATTTTAAATAAATGGTAATTTATTATTACATTCAATTATATAAAATGTGTAATATATTTAATTTAAATCGGCCGTCTTCCACTTTCGGTGGTGAAAAATTTGGTTGACAACTACTCAAAAGACCTTATACATACACAGGTGACGTTTATCCATACGCCCCAAACTGTTGCTCCCTGGATGCTTTATTCTTGTTTGGCAGGACCGTAACAAGCTTTGACTACCTTCAGATATTATGCCTCCTGAAAAAAGAAGCAGTGTTAGGGAAAGTTACTTTTAAAAGTGATGTGTTACAATATTGCATTACTCCCTGAAAAAAGTAACTAATGGTTTGTTCACACTTGGCATGTTGCCCTGCTGCGATTGCTCTGTTAGTGTGGTTCATTTGAATAAGTGTGAACGCTGCCATCTGAACCCTGGTGCACACCAAACAAGAGGACCGAGACCGCTGAAAAGATGAGTCTCGGTCCGCTTTTAAACCAACTCTGGTGCAGTTCGAATGAAATATGAACGCAACACGGACTGAAGACAGGACGTAATGTCACAAGATGCGACTCTTAAAAGGACTGAATCCTCAAGAAAACCTGTTCCTTCTCGTCATAGTCATGATGTTGCCCGTCACAGTTCGGTACAGGCGTCAGAACCGCGTCTCCTCACAGCAGATCTTTGTTTGTGTGTGACGGAGGGATTCCTGACACTGTTCTGACTCCTTTACACATTATACAAACTCTACATAAGAAAATTATTTTATATTTACAGTAGTCATTAAAGGGTCATGAAACCCCAAAACACTTTTTTTGAGATCTAGAATTACACATCTCTGTCACATCGCATGTTGGGTGGTTCACGTTCTCTTATCACGTCGGCGCGTTGTTCATCTTGCCAAACAGCGTGCATATTTGGACAAATATAGTTTTATCACGTTTGCAAAATATTTCGTCATGCAGAATAACATTTATTTTCATTTCTCACTGAATTATGCTGGTTTGAACTTTGAAGAGCTGAATGATTTGCGATCTCTGCTGCACGCCACTCATAGCTCTCTCATTCGCTGTACTCATCCCTCATTTAATCTCTCTGTGGTAAACAATGCCAACGGGAACCAAGAACATGTCTCAGAACCGCTGTAACTACTGCTGTTGGTATCGCTAATCTTAATGCACCTACTGACACTCCCCTATTTATGCAAACCATTCCCTCTTTCCACACAATACCATCCCACCTTTTCACACTCGACCACTCCCCTTTTAACAAGCTTTTTCAAATCGAAGGTGTGAAAAAACACCGCTGCAGCAGGGGGGTTTCATGACCCTTTAATTAATGGGTTAGTTCACCTATAGTAATACATTAAGTCATGATTATCTGTGCATTAGTTAAGCATGAATTAATGCATATTAGTAGCCTGACAAGCCAGACCCACATCAAGATGTTTGGTCTGGAAACTCACCATAGACAGGGCTCAATCCGAGGGGCGGGATAAACGGTTGTCTTTCAAACTCACTCTGCACGCGATAGGATAGCGCTACACCAACCAGAGCAACGAAGGTGAAGCAGAGCTCGCTGACTGATTAAACATTCACCGTATCCGGTCGGCTAAACTCTGAACACATCTTCCCTTTTTAAGAATGACTTCAGTGCCGTTCTTTGTTCTTTTCTCAGAGAAATGCTTAACTCCAAGTCTTCCAGAGTCGCGGTCAAAACTGATTCGAAAGACCGCCGTTCGCCAGTTTCTGTGTTTACTAGCAGCACGCAAACGCAACTCGGCCGTCGTCATTATGGCCCCGCCCACCGACTCTATACACGACGTGATTGGCCCGTCCAGATTGTGAGGAATACAGCTCAGAAGGGTATTGAGAGTTCCTAGACGACACTTGCGGGCAGATTAAATGTGCTGCCACTAGGGTGCGTCTAGATTTCTAGGCTAGCATATTAGTGCACCCGTATTGTAATGTGTTACCATATAGCCTTTAAGGTTAACTAAAATATACTTTAACTTTAATTTCAAATAACACTACAGTTAAAATCAAGTACTTTATGTGCTTTAGTATTAGTTAACACATCAAAATTGGTGTACTACTTTAAAGAACAACAAAAGATTATTAAAACAATGATTTAAAATGTACTTTAAAGTAAATCTCAGAATTTGACTGTTACAAAGTGCACTTATTAAAAGTTTAAGTGTGTTAAGAAACATGATCATGAAAGTCTCTTTAAGTACAGTTAAAGGGTTAGTTCACCCAAAAATGAACATTAGCCCATGATTTACTCACCCTTAAGCCATCCTAGGAGTATATAACATTCTTCTTTCAGACAAATGAAATGTTCCAAGCTTTATAATGGCAGTGAAGTCCATAAAAGTGCATCTATATCCATCATAAAACTGCTCCAGTATAGTCAATACTTTTATTTATTTAATTTATTTCATTAATATTATATTATCGGCAAGAACATTATCCCTGCACAAGAGGCGTGATCAGCGAGCATTATTCAAATGACAATGTACGCAATTGGATAGTCCTTCAACCAATCCGACCACAAGAGGCGTGATCAACAGGCAACGACCCATTGCTTCTCTATTTGTCATCGTGTTAAACACGGCAATGGCACGCCAGGTGGATAAGCCAGTCTGTGATTGGTTCCTGCAAAAGTGTAACAGAACCAGTTGCTGGGCAAAATCAAATCGCCGGTTTACCCAGTATATCCTTGAACATCTTCTTCCAACAAAAATAAAATAAATAAATGCTGTCTTGGATATTTTGTTGGTGTCATTCCATCCTGTGTGTTAGCTGAAACTGATTTACTTTTGTCATTACGGCTAGAATTGGTAGTCTTATCGCCTCTAACTGTCGTCAGCCCCACGGCTCTGCAGAAGCTGCCAGGTCTTTTCAGTTGTGAGTATCTCTCGAAATCACTTCCTAATGTGAGAGCCACTTCTGTGTTCAGCTTACACTATATTACAGTCCTGCAGACACAATGACCGACATGAAGAGAAAGAGGGTAAAGTGACCCAGGTGACGCCTCACTAATTGTACCATTTTGAGAGCCAGTGGCCCACTCTTTCAGCTGAAATAATCTTGTGAATTCTGACAGCTTTATCTTTACATTCATAGATGAGGGTCGTGAAAGCGGCCACTCAGCATGATACTTTATGTCAACAGAGGGACCAACAGAGAATCTGTCAACCAAAGACAAAGGACAAAGAAAATGTAATCTCGCTGTCTTCAAAACCTGAGAATGAGCTGACAAAATGTCTTTGCCTCTTCAGCAGACAACTGATGATGAATAACCACCTTATCAGAGAGAGAGAGAGAGAGAGAGAGAGAGAGAGAGAGAGAGAGAGAGAGAGAGAGAGAGAGAGAGAGAGAGAGATGACTGCATACAAATATTTCTTTTTTTCTTAAAGCAAAATTGCATAATTCATTTAGATGTATTTTCAGACATCTCAGACCAGATTTACTAACAGCTTGCACTAACGCAAACCCTATTTTGCTGTTAAAAACTACTGTCAGGATGTACTAAAGACACACAGGGAAAAAGGCAAGGACAGGGTTATTTTTGCGGCTGACCTTATTGCATATGCATTTATAGGAGTTTCCCTTTCAGACGTAAAATTTATGTGAGGAGAGTATTTAAATGAATCACGTGAGCTGATTTGCTGAGGTTTGTGCTCGTCAATTTACTGGTATTTGTGGCATTATTTACAGCCCCAAATAAAGTACATCTTAAACCAGACGCTAATTTGCTGCTCTTGGTAGATTGTGTTGATTATTATGGAAATGATCCGGCTGTGTCTGTGTTCATTAATGATGGCACTTTTTTGGAATTGTGCTCTCACGCTAATGTGCCATGTTTAGTAAATCTGGCCCTTTAAGACATTTTATGTTTAGTAAAAATGTCTTTAATTAAGTATATTTATTATTGTAGATAGCTGTGAATTCAAAAATTAAGACAAAAATTTAAGATAAATAGAGCTGCTTACAAAGATGATTCAGAAGAAAAATACTGTATATTGAATTAAATAAGGAATAATGCACGTCCAGCCGGTTGTTACTGAATATATATATCAAAATATATATATATATATATATATATTGACTTGAGTTTAAATATTTTATTAGCTCTTTAAATGTAAAGCTTCAGCGAAGAAAACAGTTGCTAGCAAGCGGCAAATACCACTTATTAATGGCATTTCGCCACATAATTATGGGGATAAGAGATATTGATTTGAGATAACTGTTTTAAAATCCATTACAGTAGCCTAGAAATCTAGACTAACCTTAGCAGCAGCAAATATAATTTGCAGCCAGGACATCTACCAACTATCCATTGGCTTGCGAGCTGGAAAAACTGAACTCTGGTCAGGCCAATCACATCGTGTATAGAGTTGGTAGGCGGGCTTAACATAATGACAGCAGGATTGTGACAGTTCCACGTGCTACTTGAAAACAAAGAAGCTGACGAACAGCGTCCTTTCAAATCTGTGACTCTGGAAAACTTGGAGTTAAGCTTTTCTTTGAGTAAAGAACAAAGAATGGCACTGAAATCATTCTTTAAAAAGGAAGATGTGTTTTGAGATTTGCTGACCGGATATGGTAAAAGTTTAATCTATCAACGAGCTCTGCTTGACATTGCTCTGGTTGGTTGTAGCGCTATCCTATCGCGTGCAGAGGGAGTTTGAAAGACAACCGTTTATCCCGCCCCTCAGATTGAGTCCTGTCAATGGTGTGTTCCCAGACCAAACATCTTGATGTGGGTCTGGCTTGTCAGGCTAGCATTACAGTGTAAAAGTCATCGCAAAATGGCTGCAGCTGTGTTTGCATGGAAAAAGAGTCCACAATACCCATATGGCATAATCAAATAATTGTACAAAAAAAAAAAAAAAAAATGATTTGAGTTTTAACATCTTGGCTTTTAAAAAGGAAAAACCATTCATAGCAATAGTGCTGACTTCAGTTACCCAGATGAGCCTGTGTCATCGGTGTTTACCGGTTGTTATTAGGGAATTACATACCGTTTGATAGCGTGGTTGACCAATCAGAATCAAGTATTCCCCAGAGCCGTTTGATGTAGTTAGTTTATGTAGCATGATAGTCACAGATTTCATCACTGTATGTTTCAAAAGTGCGAAAAAAGGCAAAAAGTTTTAATGATATCAAAATAGCATTTGAGCAATCATATCAAAGAAAATACAGACCTTATATGCGTAGTTTATTGCTGTCCCTGAGATGGTTGTTAACCATTTGTACATGCAGCCAAAGGAACTGCCATGGTACTTTTGTAAGGCCGTCCTGTCTGGGCATTGCAGGTTTTGAGCTGTTAGAAGGAGTGATGGATTGATTTCATGAATGTTGTATTATATTGGTTGAGAGCTTCACATTCAGTTCAATACAGCTTAGCTGTCCCAGCTCCTGGAGCCCATATTGATGTGTAGAAAGATTGGATTATTCTGTTTCTAAAAGCAGGGAAAATGAGGACATCATCCAGGAGGCAACCTAGGTTTCCTCAGAGAAGCAGAGCAAACGTTTATTTACCAATGGGTCTCTGTAAGATTGACAGAGAAGACCTCCGAGAGATGTATTAAATGGATGGATGGATGGATGGATGGATGGATGGATGGATGGATGGATGGATGGATGGATGGATGGATGGACGGATGGACGGATGAACGAATGGATGAACAATTCAAATTGGCCGATACAATTCAAATTCCGACTTATCAATTGAAAGAGAGTTAATTCTTAGGTTTCACCCAACCCTACAAAAACAATTTGCTTATCTCATCAGAGAGAAAGACAGAGATTAGTTTAAGTCGTTTTAACACCAGGGGCTTAATTAAAATGTCTCCTCAAAAGCTCTGATACCCAATAAGACTGCTTACAGACCTTCAACTTGTCAGTCTTCCTTCATATTACAATAGCTAGTTGTGGATTCAGACAAGCGCAGCATTTTGTATCGATTGAAACAAGAAGTGCACTTGAGATAATGGTGATGAAAGATTGATGCTTTCAGTCATGAACAGCTCTCAGATAATGGACCTGTTATGCTTTGTTTTATTATGATAGTATCTCCATAAACCATTACAAGTCTTCACCATTTTTTCCCCAATCAATTGCTATTTGTTCAGTTTGTTAATCAGTCATTTTTGACAGAGATGGAAGTTCTGTTCTAATAAGCTTTGAGGAAAGTTTTTGGTGAGGTTGAAGATAAAGGGAGAATTTTTGCTGTCAAATAAAATCAGAAGACAGATTTCGTTTAGTGTCTCCCGGTTCAATCATAAAACTCATATTTGCAGGCGGGGGTAAAGCATTAGAGCAATTTGTCGAGCCACAAGCTGTTCATATCCAATGTTCTCTGGCTGTTGAAAGAGACATTTTCTTCACGTTCACTTGTGTAATTCCACTATCTCGGTGATCGATGAGGGACACCGTTAGCTCAAGGATAAACTCTATAGGCATGAGCTTGGTTGAACAGAACATCCCACTCAATTGAATTGAATTGTGGCAAAAGTAAGTGACCTTTAGCTTCTGTCATACCTGTGGCCAGTGTCCTGATCATTAAGGGCAAGAAAATAGAGAAAAACAACATTGTCAGATAACAATCACTGGGATTGGTTGATATTACAAGTTCAGTCAATCATCGCCTACACTAGAATCGTTCTCTCTGAAGAACATACTTATTTACACCACCATCTCTTTCTATCAGGGATTTCATTCTTCACATACATGCCCCTAAACATATCCAGAAATATTCTGGTTGGAAGAAATTCTAAAAAAAAATAATTTTAGGTATTATGAGAGAGCATGCTGGTGCCTGTATAATTAATTTTAAAGCTAATATACTAATCTACTTGAACTAACAAAAATCTGAAATAATTTCCCCCATAAACTATAGGGTAATTCATAGTTTTCCCCGTTTACATGCAAACCAGTATACAGATAACGCAAGTAATCAGCGTTGTCATGACTATTTATAAACCGGGTTATTTCCTTGTAGTGCCGTCAAAAATAATAATATCTATATATCTGACTAGAGTTGAGTTTTTCAGATGTTACGTCAGTTGTGATGTTAAATAAAGCGTGCACCACGTCAGCGCGAGATTTACGCCTCATATTATCCCTAATGAAGTTACAGATGTAGTGTTTTGACTGAACCTCTTCTACTTCTACTGCATGAGAAGAGAACACCTCTTTACAATTTTCTGGGTCTTAAAAGAGTCTGCGTTTGTGATATATGTTCTTATTTCATGCAAAACGCTAGCTCGCTCTTTCTGGATGCGTTTAAATCTGCTCTAAGTTTGCGTTTTTGTCACCTATCACACATGCGCACTTCAATAAGCCGACAGAAAGCAGGTTAATGCGTTTACATGCAGCACGAAATCGAGGTAAGTGGCAAAAAAACTACCTGTTCCAACCGGTTTATTCTTACGCCGTTTATGACATTACTCCGATAAAAGAAAGCGGGTTACCGGTTTACATGACCATGTTCATTGTCGGCTTATTAGGCATAATCGGCTTAAGAACGTGCATGTAAACGCACCCACTGATGCCAATTAACAAAACGTTACAATGACAAAATCACTTAAATGGGCACTTTTACATTTCGTTTTGAAACTCAATCATCCACAATCATCTTGTCTGTCTCGTGATGTATGAAATCTGACTCCTGCTGCTGGTGTGTGCTGCGACTCTCGTTCTGCTCATGCTGTATTGAGCAGACATGTTCAGTTTTGTATTGTTCAACTGAACTAAATTATTTGATTACTGTAAAAATCTAAACGCTGTGGGGTGGTGCCGCGGTGGGCAAGTGCTATAACCGGTAGGCGTGACTTGGGGGCGGCCTTGTAGGGCAGCGAAGCAAGTGCATTCTGGGAGTTGTTGTCTTTCATCCATATGAGCCAATCACACATTTTCTGGCTTTTCTCAGTCTAGAAAGTACTAACTTCTAAAATAATTCCACGTTTCTACTACATAAATGACCCAATTTAAATACACATTTATCTTTCCAGCAGTAAAGTACCCCTTTAACACCATGACGTATCAGCAAATTTACACTTACAGTTACTTACTGTAGCATTTAGCATTTAGTATATATATATATATATATATATATATATATATATATATATATATATATATATATATATATATATATTCTTTTTTTTTTTTTTTTTTTTTTTTAGGGCTTCGGGACAGATCTGAAAGTGGAAAGGACACATAATATTAGTTATAGTCATACCTGATTTGAAACTCAGATGGTAAATTGGCATAGCAGGATTGACATTACAAGTTTATAGTTATACAAACTAGTGAAGGGTTCAATTCAATTCACATTTATTTGTATAGCACTTTTCACAGTACACATCGGTTCAGAGGACTGTGCCAAGGGGGGAAAAAACACTAAATCCTGCTATGTGCAGAAAATAATTTTCTACTCAAAGAGTTGATGAGCCATTTCACTATATTACGCTGTTTAAATGTTTTTAAAAACCTTTGTGTACCACTGGGCCTCGTCTGGATGAGTTTTAGTTTTTGAAGTCTTTGTGATCATTTATTTGTTTAAACAGCAACAGATAATTGAGTTGGTGTAATTAATTTTCTCCCTGTCCTGTGGATATACCATCTGCAAAATCATCAAACATGTTTGTCATGCAAACTTAATAGAAAGTCAATTTAGCCTCAGCAAACAGGGAATGAGAAGATTAGGCAGTCTACTGAGTAAACTACACAAACCCTTACCAAAAACTTACTTGGTGGTACTATGATTCGGTGTTGCTTTCAGGTGTATTGCATATTGTTTTTTTTTTGTTGTTGTTTGTTTGCTTTTGTTTTTTTTTACTAAATGATTTATTCAGATACTTGGTATTGCCAAGACACATCTTCATAAAACAAAGAAATCCATTGTCACTGGAAGTTTCTGACGTGGTTTAAATTCTCAAGAATGTTTCAACTGTTCTAAATAAGTATAATAACAATAGATGCTAGTATTAACCAGACCTCCGCTGGGAAGGAAATATGGAGACCTGACCTGTTAGAACTTGAACTGAATGCCTTGTTGTAGAGGAATACATCTGAAAGTAGATTCATTGCAGTCTGGTCACCAGCAATTTATGACACACAATAATGAATACATTTCATGAATTGAGAATCTTTATCCTTTTCACATCAGCATCGCTTCTCGTCAAGATCTCACCTTCTCTTCCACCAGTTTCTTCTCTGACAGGGAGAAAAAGGTGAAATTAAAAATAAATCATAGGAATTCAATTTAACAGTGAAGCGTAACACATGAGAGGGCCCAAATGAAAACTTAATGACACTACGTCTTGGTTTGCATTATATATTTATGTGAGGCACCTTCATTTTGACTTTTTGCCAGATTGTTAAAATGTTATCAATATTGTAGATGTTAGTGTCGTTGACAATCAAACTCAAAAAAAATGATTGCATGATGTTGTTCACTTTATTTAAGTAACTCATCTTGATTTAACACCATTATATCAGGTTTCTGGTTCAAATGTAACTGCTTCATGTTATATTGACATAAAACCGTTACTCTTTGATATAACTTGATGTGTTTATTTTCAAATAACATGATTCAATCAAGTAACCCCAACAAACAGGACTTTCACTTCCCATCATGCTTTGCAAAGGGGCTGAATTTGGAGAGTAAATGTTTAAATACAGTGCTATTTTTTGCTTTTTTAACAAGATGAGAAAATGGAGAGACTTTTTAATGTTTAATGTTGGTATTTAAAGGTTTGTGTTATGTTTGGAGGTTACGACTGTGGTGAAGTGTAGAGCATGTGCTCAGGGTCAGGACCTGCTCATAACAATTAATGTTGTTTGAATAATAAAAACCAACTACTTTGGGCATGCCACGGATCTAACAAAACCATCTTCTGGCTAGCCAATAAGATTTTGTAAAAGGTTTTCTTGTTAGATAACATTTGTAAATTTGAAATTACACTGGATTACTTGTTATGGTTTTTGTTGGATATTCATTTTAGAATAATTGAACTTAATAGCTTTGTACAAAATTAAGAAGGTTAACCTGATTCATTTAAATGGCATTGAAATAACCTTACATAAAAAATAAAATAAAAAGTTACTAAAATAAACAATGTTAATTAAATTCAACATAACCTAATTACATGGAACCAGTTGATATAAAAAAAAGATAAGTAAATCCAACATAAGATTTTTTTTGGGAGTGTATTAAAAGGAAGTGTATGTAAGATTGTGGCCAAAACTGGTACTGCAGGTGTATGATTTCTTAAAGGACAACTCCGGTGAGAAATGACCCTAGGGGTAATTAACATATGGTTAGCGAGTAGATCGTTCTCTGGGATGCGTTTTCATGAAAATCGAATGTAAAGAGTTTTATCTCTAAAAATAGATTAGCTTATAATGCTTGACTATGGGGCACAGGGTAGTGAAATTAAATCGCTAGTTAATACCACTAACAAGGCTCAAAATATCCTCACACTAACTCTGCAGCATAATGAGGGTCCCTACATGCAAACTGAAGCATTGAGAACTTTGTAAGAGTACAAACAGTTTAATAACAAGATACTTTATAAACATAGCGCATTACGCGTTCACGGACAGGCGCCATCTTGGAAAACAGTCTCGACTAATCGATTCACGAGCGCTGTTCTAAGTGAGCTGGTCGATAGGAATTAAGTTTGTGAAATGTAATAACATGGACATTTTTATTTTTATTTTTTTATTTTCTCTGTCGCTTTCAGTGTTTTCTTCCGGAAACAACGGACCATATGAGATTCCAAGTCACAGTTCATCACTTAGCAGAGCTCTCGTCGCTCGACGAGTCGAGACTGTTTTCCAAGATGGCGCCTGTCCGTGAACGCGTTATGCACTGTCTTTATAAAGTATCTTCTTATTAAACTGTTTTTACACTTACTAAGTTCTCAATGCTTCGGTTTGCATGTTGGGACCCTCATTATGCTACTGTGTTAGTGTGAGTCTATTTTGAGCCTACAGTATTACCCAGAAATGTATACTTTTTTTCAGCAATAATGCATTAGATTGATTAGAAGTCACAGTAAAATAATTTGTAATGTACATATAGTGAACATATAGTACATGTAGTATAGGTGTCATGAACTTTGTATGTTGTATTGTCTGGTGCGAGAGCACTGCTTTTCACTCAAGCATCACATTCAGTTCCACATCCTGCTTCAGAACTGTTTCTCTGTTAAAGTGAACAAGATTGGCAGACCCAAGAGTCCATATGAACACACACACACACACACACACACACACACACACACACACACACACACACACACACACACACACACACACACACACACACACACAAACAGACACACGCACACACACACGTACGCACGCACACACACACACACACACACACACACACACACACACACACACACACACACACACACACACACACACACACACACACACACACACACACACACACACACACACACACACACACACACACACACACACACACACACACACACTTCCCTGTGACCAGGGATAATGAGGACAGTCCTCCAGGAGGCATTGTAATGTTACAGCTCTTCCTCTCTCCCTTTCTCTCTTTCTTTCTCCCAGATGAGTTAAAGGAGAAATTACAGGACTTTGTGAAGGAGACCAACGGCAAGCAGCCCGGTTTCATTAAAATGGTGCGGCACAGTAAGCAGGAGGGGCTGATCCGCTCACGTGTGAGTGGCTGGAGAGCTGCCTCTGCCCCTGTGGTGGCCCTGTTTGACGCCCACGTAGAGTTCAACACTGGCTGGTGGGTGATATGAGAGTTCTGGCTATTCCTAGTGCTTCATGGACAGACTGTAATTACTGCTTCTTTCAATTGAAAGAATTTCAATTCTTTCAATCTATATATCCATCCATCCATCCATCCATCCAT
This sequence comes from Pseudorasbora parva, assembly GCF_024679245.1. Taxonomy (NCBI): domain Eukaryota; kingdom Metazoa; phylum Chordata; class Actinopteri; order Cypriniformes; family Gobionidae; genus Pseudorasbora; species Pseudorasbora parva. The sequence goes on along the minus strand of NC_090172.1, from coordinate 6,714,634 downwards.
CCATCCATCCATCCATCCATCCATCCATCCATCCATCCATCCATCCATCCATCCATCCATCCATCCATCCATCCATCCATCCATCCATCCATCTATCTATCTATCTATCTATCTATCTATCTATCTATCTATCTATCTATCTATCTATCTATCTATCTATCTATCTATCTATCTATCTATCTATCTATCTATCTATCTATCTATCAATCAAGCAAGCTGACCTGGTACAACATTGTGATGTGAACACAAAGACTTGTAGCCATTGCTTCAGCCAATGCACTTTTTTTTTTCTCAAATTAGCTTTTTTTAACACTATCGGTTAGTGTAGGTAATGCATTATATTAAAATATTCTCATCAAATAGTTTTGTAAATTCTGTAAATAGTTGCTTTAATGTGTCAGTAACTGTATATCCATTATAATTAGCAGTTTATTGCAGATATGTTTGAATGAAAATCTACTTACAATCACAAATGTTCTGAAATAAATGGGCTTTTTGAAAGGACACCTAGACTTCTCTTGACATATAAGCTTACAGAAGCTACATTTCTGTGTGCATCATCCTCAAATTTGAATTAAAAACATGATCAGACATCCGGTTTTATATTTGGATTATTTTCAGGACTTTAACATTAAAGTCACATCCATTTTTTCCCAAGTGAATAAAAAAAAAAAAAAAAAAAAAAAACATGGGTCACTTACATCAATCAATCAATCAACTTTATTTATATAGCGCTTTTACAATCACGATTGTGTCAAAGCAGCTTCACAGTGTCAAACAGGATAATATTGCGACAAAATTAGATTTGGCTGTACAGTCGTACTGGAGAAAACAGTGATGTTATCAGCTTATTTTAATTTATCATATAGCGACAATGTTGGCAAACATTGTATATTTGTATATTTCCCTTTGTTTACTCCGTTCCGGTGAGTTATTATGACTAAATAAACTAAACTAAAAAGGCATTTTTATTTGGGTATGTTGTTTTCAGAAAATTCTTAAAAATAGGGGCGCAGGTTAAGGGAATAGGTGACAACACTTTTGGACCATGCGCCGGGCGCGCCGATCATTTTTCTAATTTTTCTGTTAAACTAGCAAAAGGGGATTTGAACTGGCACTCGTGCGCTTTAGACCATGTGCTCAGATTGTTAAAATAGGGCCCATAGAATTTAATTCACGCTTCATTTTCAAACTTAACGACACATCATATTCATCCTTGGATGAACGATTCTATTAACTATCTTGAGCTGCGTTTCCCAAAAGCAGCGTAAGCCTAAGTAGATCAAAGAACCATTGCCACCAATAGTCTCTATGATCAATTTAGCTCACAATGCTTTTGAGAAATGCAGCCTTGGTTCTTTAAGAAAATAGATCATATAGATGCCCTTCATCATCAAAAGAATTTCTTCATCTTACAGTTGGCACACCCTGGTTTTGCTCACAACAATCTGACCCAGATATGTCAGTGCAATTTGAATAACACCCAGAATTCCTCTTCCTTTAATCAGCTTTGATGTGATTTTAAAGCTGTACTGTACTGCTCGATTTGCATCTGTCTAGAAGAATCTAAAATCGTCCTAAAATAGTACTGCGGATGCACTGACTGAATGGGCTCTGTTTGTTTGTTATTTAATCATGTTGAGAACACACTGCCTGTTCATGCTCACGTTTTAAAAAATCTCTCTTTTTTTGGAACCAGACATGTTCACTGTGCGGTAAATGATTTTATTGTTATGTCTACAGGGCAGAGCCTATTCTCCAAAGGATCAAAGAAGATAGAACCAGAATTATATCCCCATCTTTTGACAATATCAAATACGACACGTTTGAGATTGAGGAGTACCCGCTCTCCGCTCAGGGCTTTGACTGGGAACTGTGGTGCCGATATCTGAACCCACCGAAATCCTGGTGGAACTTGAACAACAGCACTGCTCCAATCAGGTATTCTGTTCAATACATTTTGGAATGCACATTCATCCATCTACCCCTCCTTAACCCCATCCATCCATCCATCCATCCATCCATCCATCCATCCATCCATCCATCCATCCATCCATCCATCCATTCATCCATCCATTTAATACATCTCTCTGAGGACATGTGTTCTCTGTCAGTATATTTAAATCTCTAATTTGGCTGATATAAATATATATTCAATGGATGTAATTATGTCATGCAAATTTCTAGGAGTCCTGCCCTGATTGGCTGCTTTGTGGTGGACAGGCAGTACTTTGCAGAGATCGGCCTGCTGGATGAAGGCATGGAGATTTACGGAGGAGAGAATGTGGAGCTGGGTGTGAGGGTAAGAAACTATATCATTCTCTACAGGCTACAGGGTAATGAGGATAATGGATTCACTCTTGAAGGATTAATGACTCTAATGGGCCTTCATTTTGGCAGGAGAGTTCAATTTGGCACCATTTACTGTATCCCTTGTCAAAACACATTCTTTTGATTGGGTTGTAATTGTTATGCATAAAGTGCTTAAAATAGTTTTAGATGAAGTTTAGCGAGACAAGATACAGCATGATTTCAGGGCTGCTACTAACTAATTTTTTATTGTTTTATTTTTTGTGTTGTCAATCGATTTATTAAAAGAAAAATATTTTTCTGTAATTAATCATGATTAAAAACATTGGCATTTTTTAAAATATGTTTATATTGTAATTGTTTTACAGGTTTAATGTCAAATTTTAAATATTTGTTGTAATAGTCTTTTTTTTTTTAATTGGAGGCCAGTATCACTAATACTAATCCTGCTACTGTTTTCTCTGTGAAATTTATTTTTTAAACATTGATAATTCAACATTACAGTATAACTAAAAAGCTACCAATTTCAACATTTATTAGGCTTTAAAATAATACAACTTTTAATTTAGGTGAACTTAAAATCTTTACATAAACTGATTATAATAAATGCCAATCTCATTATAACAAATGTAATTACCCATGGCCTTCCTAACTGTTAGACATACAGAAAATAAATAAAGTTACCAAACACCTTTCTTAACTGCATAAATAATAAATTAAATGTAGATGAATCATCATTAAAGATACAATTTTCCCTGTTACCTTTGTTCTTTGATTAACATTAATGACGGACATAATTAGCGCTGCTGTGACTTTTAAGACCTGCCGCTGCTGAACATGATGCGGATCTTCATTCTCAAAAGTTCAAGACATTATTATTTAACTCTTTAAGAATGCTCTTGTGAGAATACTCGTCAAAACTGGCATGTTGGCAAAAATGTGTGTTATTGTTTGTTCAAGCGCAAAAGAGAACAATTCTGCACTTTTTGTGTGCACGAGACTGACGAGCTGTGTGTGTGTGTGTGTGTGTGTGTGTGTGTGTGTGTGTGTGTGTGTGTGTGTGTGTAAGGATGCGTCTCAATCAGCTCCTAGCTTCCTAGGTTTTGAAACAGTCTGATATTGGATACAGGAATGTGCCCTGACTACTGAACTAGGGTTCTGATGGAGACGCTCCCACACAGACAGAAGATTAACAGACAGCGTATTCGCTATGTCCCCTGATTTTCGTTAACTAACCAACAAATAATAAACATAACTTTTTCCATCAGAGGTGGACAGTAACTAAGTACATTTACTTGAGTACTGTACTTAAGTACACTTTTTGAGTATCTGTACTTTACTGGAGTATTATTTTTTCTGGAAACTTGTGACTTTTACTTCACTACATTTGAAAGACAAATATCGTACTTTTTACTCCACTACATTTCTATCTAGGTCGGAAGTCGTTTCTGTTGCAGCTTTGAAAGTCAGTGGATGATTTTTTCCTTCTTTAAAAGGTTTTTTGTTCTTGTTGTTGCAGACAGTCTATCGGGAATCCCTTATAGGGTCATATACATTTTTTATAAAAAAATATAAAACTTTTTTTGAACACTGACCTGTTCATAGCACAATGGAAGAAGACGGTTCTTAGGCTCAAGTGTGTGGACCCATAGCCATACTTTGAAAGTATGTTTCCGTTTTTAAAAAAAATCAAGATTAGTTTAGTTGGCATACACTTGGTGCATGTCTTATAAAATATTAAAAATATAAATGTCTACGAGAAAGACGATGGTAAAGTTGGGAATGGTATTGTTCAGTGTATTGGATCCGTGCATTCGGCCTTAAAGTGACAGCAGCTTTGTAAAGAGCTTTGTAACTTATATACAAGTATTTAAATTAGTTTAAGTTAGTCGTATGGTAGTATGTCAGATGGAGCATCACTGAATGGCTTAAACCATGATGACAGTGTGTATTTATACAACAATAATAAAATAATGCATTGGCATTAAAAAGGAAATGTACTTTTATACTTAAGTTTTACTTGAGTAAAAATCTGTTTTTACAGCTTTCATTTGTAACGGAGTAATATTTGACCCGTAGTACTTTTACTTTTACTCAAGTAATAGAGTTGTGTACTTTGTCCACCTCTGGAAATAGAATAGTAAGCCTAGGGGTGATCCCGAATAGTCGAAGAATCGATGCATCGATATGCAGAGCAGGATTCGACCACCGACCTCACAGTCGAATATTTGTGGGTGTTTTGATTACGTCCGGTATGCGACCCCTTTAAGGGCGCCGCGCCTTTAAAATTCGAACACATTTTCAGTGAGTGTACACATATGTAAGACTGAAAAAACTAGTATATGCCGAAATGTCTGAATGAAGAACAAGGACTCTCTGAGAAAATAAAGGAAATTAGCATCTGAGCTTATTCATAGAGTTAGAGTCTCTGTCCGAGACGACATCACACTGAGTGAATCATCTATGAATGACTCTAATTTACATGCCTTTCCTTTCACATGAAACTTCCCCCAAACTACTGCTCCCACAAACTTGAGATCACCTGAAATGCACCAGAAATCTCTTTGTTACAATGTCAATCCTCACAATGCAGTATTATATGTGTTTGATATCATTTGAAATGTCTCAGTGCGACTGGTACAAATATCTCAACTCCACAGAAGTTAACCAAAAGATAATCAATGTTTTAAGGGTTTAAAGATATCTTTCCTTGGTGTATGGTGGGTGTGGCTTTCAGCCATTTGGCCTTTGGATCAATACAAGTCTTGATCAATGCAAATTCCCATTGTGCACTCGTGTTTACATTTGAAAGAGTTTGTGCATTTGTTTCTGGGTATTTAAGGAAATGTTGCAAAGAGCTCAAGGCTTGACACTTTAAACCGGTCAGCCCGTAATGCTGGATGTCTTAAGATAGCCAGCATTATGTAGTTTTCAGAAGTCAGGTATACATTTCATTCTTTACTTCAGAGTATTTGATGTTATATATGGATTACCTTTGAATTGACTATGTAATTGGCTTTATACATTTACCTGACTGTTAAATAAATTGTTACACTTTTGATTGATTCTGACTTGCTCTGGAATTATTCAGGTTGGGTATAATTTCAACAAAGGGTTAAACGGAATAATTAAATGTGTACTTAAACTATTAAAAATGAATGACCAAATAACCAATTGGCATTCTAACCCAAATTCTAAATTATCATTAAATGGAGTCAGATTAAGAGGAATTGGAATAAAATCCCCTTTTCCCCGCTGAAAAGACGAACGCGCAGCGAACTTCACCCGCCGATCGTTAGCCTCCATTGGGACGATTTGGGCGGCCTTACAAAATGGTGACCAGCCTCCGTGATGTTGCAACTCTCTTACGAGCAACGTCTTTTCAGCGAAGTATTCGATTTTAAAATCAACAAGAGGTTTGAACTTCTCTTTCTTCAGCTGTTCTGGTAAGTAAAATTCTTTTTGCCTTTTTCTTAGAAATGTTTAGGGAAAAACAGACGCATCCCATATAGACACATGAATAGAATGGGTCGGAATACCCAATGTTAGACCGGAACCGCAATCCGGTGGGGTTTAAGAATTTAGATACAATCACATACCAGGGACATGATAGTGACAGCGCAGTAGAGGAATTAAAACTCGTGTTATGGATTTTAAAATATTTCTTTGTCAGCGTAGACCTACAACAACTAAACCTAAATTGGAAAAACATCTTCCAAACTATTTCCTGAGACTCGATAAACATTTGTAAATTAGAGCGTTTTTAAAATTAGCTAAATGCTTTCTCCATTGTTTTATTAGTTGCAACAAACTAGGAACGCACGGTGAGAACGAGCAAACAATAGAATGAGAACTCTAAGTATGTAAACAACTGGAATACATTTGTGATTTGATAAATAGCAAAGTTTATATTTGTTTATGAAAAGCAAAGTAGGAAAACAGGCTGATGTAACATTTAAAAGTTAAGAACTTTTTGTTTGATCAGAATTGGCTATAAATATTATTGCTACACAGCTAAATTACTCGTGGCTACAAATGATTAAGAGGTGGTACGATTCAAATCTAAGATTGATACACAGAATGATAGTGATGTTGTTACTGTATTTTTGTTAAGAAACCTCATGATGTTTCTGAGTGGCTCAGCGAGCCCACGGGGCGTACCACGCCCACTCGGAGAACAATGACTTTCTCTCTATGTTCAATGGGAGCGTTTAGCCAAATAAGTAACACCTAAATCTATCACATTTTGTAAATTCAGTTAAAATTGCCACTGTGCTGCCAAGCAGATTAGTCTGTAAATAGACTAAATCAAGCAAATAGGCATTTGTAATCTAAAAAGAGATACAACGAATGTGCTTGCATCAGTCTTGAACCAGTCTTTCATATTCAAATGTATTGGCATGAAAATAAAATCCGAAACCTCACTCAAAACAGAATTCGAGCAGGAATTTGACTGCACTCAGCATGTGCTGCTAGTTCATTGGATGTTCACAGCAACAGAGTCGCTCATTGAACTTAAGCCTGACTGTTGTCGTGCAATCAATGTACATGCCAGCCAGTTGTGACTGCAGGGCCGAATCAAAATCATTATCTTTAAGACACTTTGACAAATATGTTGTTGCGTTCGATTTAATTTTGATTTACTCTGAAATTATTGATTTTAGTGCATTAGGATGTATTGTTACCGCAAATCTGTCAGGTTAGTAACGGACTGGAGTTCAGTTTTTGGTTGGAGCTTTGAGGCACGCCGACTGAGATTTTAGAGTTCCGCCTAACGCTTGGTATTAGTTCGTATGCATTTTCAAATTTGTAATTGTACTAAACACGTGCGCATTGAACACACGATAGTTGTTTGTGTTAATAAAAACACCTAGGCTATTTAAGTTTATTCTTTAAAACACAAGATTGCTTTACTGTAAGTGTATGAAACACTTAGGATAAAGGTTGTAGATGCTATATGCATTCTAGACCATGTATCTTGAGAAAAACTGAATAAATGTGGTTCTTTGTTGAATTTGTTTGTCTCCCAGGTGGAGCATAGGATTGCCATGTGGCTACAGTGTTATTCAATTGCATTAACCATGAAAATGCTATAACGTATGTTGTGTTAATGACTCAGTGGATCATGTACATCCATGACACCACAAGACTACGCTCAGGTTAGTAACACGGACTAGAACACAGTTTTTCGGTGGAGCATAAAAGCACACCAGGCTGATGTTTTAGAGCTCCGACTAACACATTGGCGTTCAGATACGTAGACTTGGACTGCGGGTTGAAAGACTAAAGACGTCTTCCGTTCAGAACAATAACAAATTGTTAGACCAATCTAAATAGGGCAACCCTAATTCCTGATTGTTGTAATATTGCTCTAAATTACGTAGACGTGGAAAACCACGGCATGATTATAGAAAGTCACCATTAGAGATAGTAAGTTGGTCACTTGAATCTGTGGTGATGGTCATGGGCCTCTGATTGAAAGCAGTTTGCATTAATTACGAGAATTCAAACCCAAGGGGACTGAACAAAAATATCTTGGAATGATCAACGTGTAGCACGGGCGTCCAAGATATCAGTCGTATGGCCTCTACTGACGACCAAGACTGACGAGTTTGTGAATACTCATGTTATCGGAATCTTGGTTTACTGACTATAACTCAATGTAAAAGATTTAACCTCTGTCTACTTGACCAAGACTGATAAATTTGTGATTATGGGCCCGCATACTGGAAAGTGCGAAGACCCTGTGACTCTAAGAACCTAATGAATGATTTCAATAAAGTAAAGAGTTAAGCAGAATAATCAGACATTTATTCATATTTATAAAGTATTAGAAATAATTAAAACGTTTACATTATTGAGTCAGATAAAATATTGAGGTAATGCATAAAGAAATGTATTCGATTTTAATCTTGTGTTGCATTGGTTCAATTCCCAGTGCCAAAAGGGAGGGGTTGTGCTGTTATCTTTTGCCTTTACAAGAACACAGCTATATGTGTGGCACTGATAATAGCAAGCCAATTCACCCTTCACCACAGAAGTACCTCAATTTTTTTACAGGTCACAGAGACCTCAAATAATCAAATGTGTGTGCGACACCGTAAAACAAAATTCAAAGCAGACAACACCAAAACAGGTGAATCAATTTCTGCCCACAGATCTGACTGTAAGGAGAGCAACTGGAAATAAAGCCATGGGAACCAACCCATCAGAATTCATGACAATATGAGCGATAAAAGCTCTGATTAATTCAGAAAAATTCTCCAGCAGAACTGGGGTCTCTAATGCTCACAGCAGACTGTGAAGGCTCGACTGTAAGAACAGTTTTAAGGTGTCACACACTTTACTAAAACAACAGCAACAATTCAGACCTGGCCGATGAAACTCTGTTTCATGTGACAGCTAGGATGAAAATTGCAACAGGCATAATAGTGCCATTCAAATAAGTCCACACCTGACTGAAGCTGTTGATAATGTCAGAATTAACTGTGATTCTCTGCATTATTTTTGTCTCAGGTTTACAACTGCAATTCCTTGTAGGATGGACACCAAGATGGGGCTAACACCCCCATCAGAGCCAAAACAATGGAATTGTCAGAACAACCTGGAATGATGGAGATGGGTGCGAATACACTTGATGGGGCCATTCACACTTCACAAAATGACCTCCCAGTGTAGCACTGGAACTAAATTTTGCAACACAGATTGTTATTGATAAGACTCCACCCATCTCCCAAAAACAAACACACACACAGACACACACACACTCACTCTCTCACAGTCTCTCAAAGTCTCTCTCTCTCACACACACACACACACACACTCACACTCACACTCACACGCACACACTCACGCACACACACTGTGACAAGGAATACACAATCTCCATTATTGTATGACTAAACATATTTAGATCTGCCTTAATTGCATTGGAAGATTCCTGAACACACACAGTGGTTATTATATATATATGTATATCTTCATAATTGTGATTGAATATTGAATATTATTGATGATGTTATTATTATATGCATATCATCTATTTAAATATATAAACTGCACTGACTTTTTGCTACATTTCCTTAGGTAATCCAGACCAAGAATACTTAAATTCCGCTGTCACTTTATCACAGTGATAGTGAAGAATTAGGTGATTAAATACCACCCCACCAATTATGACCTTAAAAAAACACTTGAGAGAAGGTGTACCAATCGCACTGCTGACGTGAACCCACATTGTTTTTTATTTTTGTTTTCTTGCATTGTATGTTCTTATGCATTTCTCTATGGCTTTAAGTTCATCAGTGTTCAGTCGTTAAGTGGACATTAAGACTCTTTTCAGGTGTCAACTACGGAGAAGCCTTCCACCCATTGAAATCTACCCAGTGAACCACACCATTGGAGGTGTGAGGATTACACAAGGAGAGTCAGATTATCGGGAAGGTGCAGAAGCAGAAGCTTCCCCATGAAGAAGTGACACGTTAACTGAACATTCACCAAGGTCCGAGACTGACTCTATGAACATGCTGTGCTGAACCACAGGTAGAACACCTGAACACATTCACCCACCAGCTTAAACTCAAGCTACACACACCTGGTAAGACGGTGTCCTGCAGGTGAACAAAGAACCTTCCAAAGGGCTCTGCAGCTGCTAAGACAATTTCGTCATCTCAAGGATTGAACCAACGTCTAACCAACGTCTAACAGTGATCCCATAGGACCACCAGAGTTTGACCCATTGGGATCAAGAGGTGGAACTGTAAGACTGAAAAAACTAGTATATGCCGAAATGTCTGAATGAAGAACAAGGACTCTCTGAGAAAATAAAGGAAATTAGCATCTGAGCTTATTCATAGAGTTAGAGTCTCTGTCCGAGACGACATCACACTGAGTGAATCATCTATGAATGACTCTAATTTACATGCCTTTCCTTTCACATGAAACTTCCCCCAAACTACTGCTCCCACAAACTTGAGATCACCTGAAATGCACCAGAAATCTCTTTGTTACAATGTCAATCCTCACAATGCAGTATTATATGTGTTTGATATCATTTGAAATGTCTCAGTGCGACTGGTACAAATATCTCAACTCCACAGAAGTTAACCAAAAGATAATCAATGTTTTAAGGGTTTAAAGATATCTTTCCTTGGTGTATGGTGGGTGTGGCTTTCAGCCATTTGGCCTTTGGATCAATACAAGTCTTGATCAATGCAAATTCCCATTGTGCACTCGTGTTTACATTTGAAAGAGTTTGTGCATTTGTTTCTGGGTATTTAAGGAAATGTTGCAAAGAGCTCAAGGCTTGACACTTTAAACCGGTCAGCCCGTAATGCTGGATGTCTTAAGATAGCCAGCATTATGTAGTTTTCAGAAGTCAGGTATACATTTCATTCTTTACTTCAGAGTATTTGATGTTATATATGGATTACCTTTGAATTGACTATGTAATTGGCTTTATACATTTACCTGACTGTTAAATAAATTGTTACACTTTTGATTGATTCTGACTTGCTCTGGAATTATTCAGGTTGGGTATAATTTCAACAAAGGGTTAAACGGAATAATTAAATGTGTACTTAAACTATTAAAAATGAATGACCAAATAACCAATTGGCATTCTAACCCAAATTCTAAATTATCATTAAATGGAGTCAGATTAAGAGGAATTGGAATAAAATCCCCTTTTCCCCGCTGAAAAGACGAACGCGCAGCGAACTTCACCCGCCGATCGTTAGCCTCCATTGGGACGATTTGGGCGGCCTTACACATACACCGGCCTGGGGCATTCGGTGCCTGTCTGTGGTGACTCAGGAAGTTGTTTAAAATCCTGCCGTACCACAGAGCTCCATTTCAAGGTTTTATATTAAATTGATATTATATTTCCCTCAAATCGTCATTGCACATACTGATTTCACCCTGTGCTACAAGATACACTTATTGTGCAGCTCTTCTGTCAGAAGTCGATTCAAAATTGAGCTTGCGTGTATATAATGTGTGCGTCTGGTGGCCGTGTGAGATACCTGAGACACGGCGTGGCGCTGAACTTCAGTCCAGTGTGAGACCCCTTTAGGCACAATCGGCTTAAGAACGGGCATGTAAACGCACTCAAAGTGTTCTTTTCCTCTCTAGGCAGGTATTCTTTTTAGGTTTATTTATCCAAATGTTCTTTTATATATTTGTGTGATGTTCTGTATTTCGACCGCGCCTTTAAAATGTTATGAGAAAACGGTTTACAAATGTTTATCCACCACATTAACTTTAATTTAAACCTAAATTAGAAAGCCATTGTCAGTTTGTCTGTAAGTTGGCAGGCAGTTTTGGTCGCTTTATTAAAAGCTGTTGCTTTGTGCAGTGTGTAAAAGAAAATAGAAATAGTTTTACCCTCCTGCTGACTAGTGTCATGCCCTCTCCCAACCCATTTACACACACATCAATTATTTGAATATCAGTTGACCATAGAAAGGTTCGAAAATTCTGATTTGAATGTGTAAACCCTTAAGGCTGCAACATCTGCAAGAACAGAGAAAAAAGTTCTCGCTCCCAGGGCTGCGAGAACAATATGACGTTATTTTGTTCTCGCAGCCCTGGTTTGGGAGTTCTTGCAGTTTGTTCTCGACACATCGCCTGAGCAGAACTTTTTTCTTGCGGGTGTCCGAGAACTATTGTGTGATTGGTCATACATTTAAAGTGGGCGGGATTAATGCAGAGAAACGCAGATGGTCGGCACCTGCTTTTCTCGTGAAGTATGGAATGCACTGGAAAGAACAAACTTTTTTCTTGTTCTTGCCACCTCGAGAAAACGAACAAACTTCTGTGTTCTTGCAGAGTATGTTGCAAGCTTTAGTTGGGGACACCTCTAGTAAGCGTTAGTATTAACGATTCAAGTGTTGACGAAAACGATCTGTCTTTAGCCGTTTCTCGAAAATGGTTAAAGACTCAGAATTGGGTTGAGACAGGACTTTCCACCACCAGGGAACAGTCGAGGTAAAGGTCTGTGAAAAGTGTTTTTGTGCCTCTATGTGCTGGCACCACAAGTAACTTGCAGACCGCAAGCTTCTGGAAGGCACATAAGTCTGCAGTAGTGAGTTTAGGTACAGTGGTGCAAAGCCAGTGGTTATTTTCAAGCATCAGTGCCTTAAATTTGATGCGACCGGCCAACGCAAATTGATGAAGAGAGGTGTGACTTGCACTCTCTTCAGCTCGTTAAAGACCACTATCATTTTGACAGTAGGTTTGACAGTACATGCTGGAAGGCCTGCCAAGAGAGCATTACAATAGTCCAGTGTGGATAGAACAAGAGCTTGGGAGTTGTGTAGCATGCTCTGTTAAGAAGGGCCTGATCTTCCTTAAATACAACACAAGGCAAATCTGCAGGACCGGGCAGTTCTAGCAATGTGGTCAGTGTAGGTTAACTCATCATCAATGAGTCTGAAAGGAGAAGTTGTGATAATGTTTGCCAAGACCACAATCAGTTCTGTCTTAGCAAGGTTAAGTTGAAGGTGGTGGTCCTTCATCCAGCCAGAAATGTCAGTCAGGCAGGCCGAGATGTGAGCAGCTACCATCAAATCATTTGGTTGGAATGAGAGGTAGAGTTGTGTGTCATCAGCACAGTGGTGATAAGCAAACCCGTGTTTCTGAATGACAGATCCTAGTGATAGCATGTAGATGGATAAGAGAAGTGGTCCAAGCACTGAGCCCTGAGACACCTCAGTAGTTAGATGTTGCAACTTAGACACCTCACCCCTTCAAGACACCTTGAAGGACCTACCTAAGAGGTAAGACTTGAACCACTGGAGTGCAGTTCCTGAGAAGCTCTTCGTCCTGAGGGTTGACAGGAAGATCTGGTGGTTCCAGACCCAGATTATTCAGCAAGATGAGTACTGATGATTTGGAAGCTGCTCTTGCAGTCTCAGAGCTTCAATAACCATGAGCAGGACAGTCTCAGTTGAGTAGCCGCTTTTTAAGCAAGACTGGTTTTTGTCCAGATGGTCGTTTTGTGCGAGAAAGGTAGAGCCTTGGTTGAACATGACTCGCTCAAGTCTCTTGGCAATGAATACCAGTCAGTAGTGTCGTAGAACTCACGGCCGGTCTTGATCATGAGATCGGTCTTAAGACCATTTTTTGGCGGTCTTGATCTTGTCTCGGTCTCAGAATTAGAGGACTCTGGACCAGTCAAGACCACAGCTGCTGGGATATTACTAAATTGCTATTGCATTTAAAAATGTCTTCTTCTTTTTTTATGAACATCATTAATGTGATTGGATGTAAAACTTAGTGCTTCAGATGCAATCATCTATAACCTGTTTCTAATTTGATTTAACTTTTGTGCCAGCTCAGATATTATTTGAAGGAATGAGGGATTGTGTCAAAAATGTTACAGGAATACAAATGCTCTCAAAATTCAAGATATTGATGCAAAAAAGTACTCTGGATTTTTATATTATAATGTGATGTAATTTAGCAAAGAGCAAGAGAACTGTTATGATATTGCTTTTATACAAACATTACATTTTTGTAACATTATTCTCAACATTATTTATGCATTTGTAATGTACTAATGTAGATGCATCTTCTGTATCACCTCTGTAGTGCAAAGATGACAATTTTGTTAATGATTTAATTTGATTGGTAACAGCTTTATATAGTGTCTTATTCTAATCATATTTATTTACTAAAAATAAGTAATTTCTCAGGCAGCAATGTGGATCTTTATGAATTTAAGGAGTGCTGGTCTTAACTTGGTCTCGCCCTGCCTTGGTCTTGGTCTCAACACACATTGGTCTTGGTCTTAGATTAGGTGGTCTTGACTGCAACACTACCAGTTAGACTGGGACACATCAACGCATTCCACACATTTTATAACACCACATTTTTATAAATATTTATCATATAAATATATCTCTTTATTGAGACCTTTTCTTTTTTTGTTTACTGAAATACAAATCCAACATTTAAACGTTATTCTCTTGATATTTTTGGTTTCCATTTTCTGAGCAGAATAAAACAGGATCTCTTGCAGTACTGCCCTATATTTTGTATCATAAATTTAGTTTTAATATGAAACCGGGCCTCTGGTGATGAAAAATTGCCCTAGAATGGTAAACCCAGCCCTATCTGCCAACAATTTCATTTCACCCTGTAGCTCAGGCTGGAAACCTGTACATACTTTAACCAAGCGGGGACCATATTTACAATAATCCACTTGGTGCGCTATTGGAGGGTTTAAAGGGGGGGTGAAATGCTGTTTCATGCATACTGAGCTTTTTACACGGTTAAAGACTTGGATTCCCATCCTAAACATAGACAAAGTTTCAAAAACTAATGTTGGACCTTTGATGGAGTATTTCTGTGTCAAAAATACTCCTTCCGGTTTCTCACAAGTTTCAGAGAGTTTTTTTCGAGTATGGGTCGACTTGACGTTAATAGAACGGAAGGTCCTTGTATGGGCCGTACGGACTCTTCTCCCGGTAGGGTGCGCGCGCTTGACTAGAGCGAGAGAGAGGAAATGCACGCCGTAAACACTCTCAGGTGCAGATCCAGTCCTCTGTGAAGACTTATGTCGCGTGCCGCGCTCCACTTTATTCCTATGGGTGACGTCGAGCGACTTCAACGCTTCAGCACAGCATTCCGGGAAGGCCGCGCTGCATTTGAACCGATTTGAACGCAGAAATGACGGGAAGCTTCACAGCATCGCTTCAGTCACGTTTCAAAGTGGTTTTACACGACACTGCTGTCACAGGACTTCACCAAATCATACCAAAGAAGTGTGTTTTTGACGGAGCGGTCCCAGCGATAAAGGTTCGGTCCTGCTTTGGAAGCAGCCGGTGAGAAAACCTGCTTCAAATGTCTCTGCTATTGGCTACCGTGGCATGAGTAAACATCAGTAAACGACACCATCGCGTGCTTCGTCATTCAAATCCGCTAACGGTTACTCCATTGTTGTTCTGTTACACAAGTCTGACGTGCAAAACCGTTTTGCTTGCTACTTCTAAGGTCTAGTCGCATACAATAGTCCATGAACCGAATCATGTCCTCATAAACTGCGAGTAAACAGAAATGTTGACAGGCCACTAAATACAGTACATACCACAGAGACGGACGTCCTGCTGTTGCCGTTTCTCCTGTTCAATTTATTTCTGCCTCAGATTTGATTCTGGATCATTATCTGTATTAGCTGAGATAGTAATGGGTTTCTCCACGCTTGAGGACGTCACCGCTTTGTTCGCGATCGTCATTCTTTAGCTCCGCCCACACGATACGCCTCCAGCCGCTCGTTTTTTTCCGGAAAGACTCGGTACAGCCCATATTTTTTTTTATAAATATGATAAAACTAAAGACTTTTCAGAGATATGAAGGATGCAATACTACTCTATAGGTACTCAAGATTGACATGAGATTGACTGAAACTGAGTGTTTCACCCCCCCTTTAACACAATAACGGATAGAGAAGCGATGGATCGTTGGTCTGATTGGTTGAAGGACTATCCAATTGCGTACAGAGTCATTTAAACTATGTCCGTTGAACACACCTCTTGTGCAGTAAAAATACAGAGTAGACTCCTCAGGCTAATGTTCAATCTTAAAAGATTGAGCTTGGTCTGGTGATAGCCAGGCAAAAGTAGCCCCACAGCATGAAAATTACCCCTTTCACTGAAGTATGGTGTTTTTTGAGGTGTTAGATTAGAACAGTGTTAGATTTACACAGCACATTTGCTTCACATATTTTCTTTTTTTCTGTGCCACCCTCTCATACAGGCCAGTGTTATACAGATTTCCTGATATGGTCGACTGCTGCACCTTTACTCTGTTTTCAGATACTGAACTCTCAAAGCGAACATTGTCCTTTATGTGGCTGTTTCCACGAGTCTCCTGCTGTTCGTGCAAGGAGTTTCGTAGGGCAACCTTTTCTAGGCAGTGTCTGGGTGGTTTGATTTAGCTTCCTTTTCTTTATAGTTTAACTAGCATTGCCTGCTGGGACATAACAAACACTGATATTGTTTTCTTTACTTATGCATTAGTTTTACTTTATGTCTTACTTCACAGAATAACTCTTTAGTATTCATTTCAGAGACGCCCTTCAAACTCACAGCCTGAATAATGACTCATTATGAACTGTAAACCCCAATTTCCTATGGGGTTTTAGCTAGAAAATGTGATGGTTTTTAATTGATTCGCTAGCTAGCGTTTGAGAATTTAGTTTTAATCTGCAGGACATGTAGGGATGAATACATATTTCAGTTCTTTTTATTAAAGCGTATTTTGTAGCATGAGTTATTATCTCTTTTTATTTCAGTTGCTGTGCTGGGAATGTCAATGTTGGATTTTTAAGAGTATGTAAATATTTTAATATCACAAGGTTGCAATTATTTGATCAAAGATATAGCAAAAACAGTAATATTGTGATTTATTATTACAATTCAAAATAATTGTTTACAATTTTAATATACTTCAAATGTAATTTAGTTATTGTAAAGCGGAATTTTCAGCATCCTTCAGTGTCACATATTCCTCCAAAAATCATTCTAAAATTCTGATTTGGTGCTCTGATATTACCAATTAGTTACTTTATTTACTGATTCATATTTTTATGCAAAACGTGATACTTAAAAGAACAGATTTTATTTGAAATAGAAATACTTTGTGACATGTGTCTTTACTGTAACCTTTTATCAATTTTATTGCTGAATAAAAGCAATAAATAAATAAAAACGTAACCCAAACTTTTAAATGGTAGTGTATTTACATCCACAAAAATATAAAGCAGCAAGACTGAAGGATCATGTGACACTGAAGACTGGAGTAATGATGCTGAAAATTCAGCTTTGCCATCACTAGAATAAATTACATTTTAAAATATATTAAAAATAAAAACCACTCTTTTAAAATGCATGATACATCACTTTATTTGACTGTATTTTTGATGAGAAATGCAGCCTTGGTAAACATAAGAGACATATTTCAAATGCATTAAAGAATATTAATTACTCCAATCTTTTGAGCAGTCGTGTATGACAGTCGCACGTCACACCCTGTTTACTTTCCTTTCCTTTTACACTGCAGTTATTTGCCGGTTTATTCGCATATATCTGTTCCTCCATCCCAGCAGAGGCTTAATAAATGGACAGTACCTGAGCAGAGAGCCATTATGATCCCTGAAGAAAGCCAATAATAACCTTCAAGCATACAGTGACCCCAAAAAGTATATGGACACTTAAGCCACACTTAAAAATGTATTACTGACATTGAGTATTGCTGATGACAAAATAAAAATACACATTCGTCCTGTGTATAATACATCAAATTCAGAGACTAGAGGGCAAACTTGCTGTCCAGTCAGCACAGCCTTAAAATGGCTTGCCTTTCAAAGATATGACCACTCTCTCCAAACACAGTGAAATATAATCATCAATCCCACTAAAGTAGAGAGTAGGGTGGCATTTCCCTCCCTGGTAATTTTCCCTCAGTGAATGGCATGCTTTTAAGATTTTTATGCTTGATAATGGGCCATTGATTGCTCTTCTCTGAAAGCATGCACAATTTTCTCAGAGACATACTTTTTCACTGTCCCTCGCTGGTTTGTGGATAAATGGAAAGTGAATCATCTGATTGCACCAGAAGGCACATCGAGACACAGTGTGCTAGATTTGTTCATGTCTGTTTATACCAGATTATGGTAAAAGCAATGAAAAGATGCGCTGCTGAGAGAAAGCAGAGGCGTTTTAGTCAGATTAGAGGTGCTACTACCTCTTACCTTGCTTTACCCACAATTCCCAGTAGGTTTCATCTGTCTGCAGTATATTAAAGCAGCACTACGACAACAATGAGATGGTGAGTTATATGTCTGCAGATTAAAGTCTCAAGAGAGAAGGCAATTTTCGAATCTACACAAATCAAAATCACTGTTTCACATATAAATAGGAGAGTGTGTTTGCCGCTCTATATAGAAGTAGATGTACCATGTCCTCAATCAGCATTAAATTCTAAGTGGGTGAAAATCAAATGAATCACATGTCTGAAGCCTTCTGAGGTGATAAACGGAGATTAGAGCGCTGTGTGATAAAGCTCATCACGCATTTGTGCAATATGCAGATGGAGTCTTCTCATACAATGAATCACTTGAAAAAACATAAAGGACGTTATGTGGAACATGTAAGCGAATTATAGTGTACCAGAGATAAAATAAACAGGCCATGCAGAGATTTGATGCTTCAGTATAAAACATTTAAAACCACTACTGTGGCCCTCAAGCATTAACTGGATGTGTCGTACGACGAAATGTCATATTTCAGGTCGTTTTTAACCCCAAAATTCCAAGAAAAAAAGGTTTATAGTTTGCAATAAGAAATGAAGCCTATTTATTTTATTTTCAAATTTAGGTTTGACCACATATCACCCCAAATTCTTATTTCTTCAAAAAAAAAAAGTGAAGTTAATAAACGTAATTTCGGGAGGAGTACGCCCATCTAATCTTTCAATTAATACCAAGGTATTACCTTACCTCTTCCCCTTTTTAGTTCCTGAAGCATCCCTCCTCATCCCCTGCTCCTCCCTTTTGTACAGTTTTGTACACCACATTGGTGGTGGTTGAGGAGAGATCCCTGACACGAGTGTAAAGCGCTTTGGGTGTACAGTAGTACATATGAAAGCGCTATATAAATGACTCATTCATTCATTTTTTTATTCATTCAATTTGCCTGTTATAAGGGGGGTAATCGGAGCTCGGGTAGAATATCCTCTCCGAGCCCCTCTATAGCAGACAGCAAGCCAGATCTGTTTACCACTTTCACTAAGATTATATGGGCACACAAACTCGTAAAAAACAAAAAACGAATTATATATTATTTTATTTTAAGTGTTCATACATTGCAGTATTTGTTTAAAGCTGTAGTTCTTAACTTTTTTGGAGTTAAAAATGATCCAAAATCTATTTTTGAGCACGTACATAACCAGCCAGTGTTCAAAATCTTACCTTAGCACGATTCACAACAGTAAACTTGTTATAGTGTGTTATAATATGAGTGCAGTGGTACTGGAGGTTTCTGCAGGAAATTCAAGCTTCCGTTCATCTTTGCTCCATTACATCACGACTGTACACATAAAGAAGGAGTCGGGCTAGTAGTGAGACATTTGTGGATGCTGCAGGTGTCGGATCATTTATAGCATTTTCTCACAGCAGCTGGAATAATTAAACGTATCATTTTGATGGTGGATTGTAATCCAGAAAGATCCAAACGACATCATCAATGACAACTGGAGATTCCCCCGTAGTCAAAAACAAAAGATTAGACTGTACAGAAACTGAAATATACACGTAGCGCTAAAACACACACAATACACACAGCCATCCAATGCTGATGTTCTTAACATTAACAATTTTAGAACAAAGTTTAACAATAATAATGTGCACAGTTTGATATGATAGGAGCTAAGTGGTCGTTTAGATTAAATCATCGCTGGTTGTGTGATTTAATGCAATGCTTCTTTCTTTTTTTTTCACAGTTGGTCTGAACAAAAGTGGCAGACATGTTTGTTACTTGTTCAGCTGACATTTTCCAGTGAAACATTTTATTTTGATCATACTCCAAAACATTCTGATTCTAAAGTACAGTATCCACACTGGAGTACACACACACACACACACACACACATACTACATATACACATACAAATACACACTACTATGTACACATACATACACATACACATGTCTCAAAAGACAAACTTTGTGTTGTAACATTTATCCCCAGTTTCACAGACAAGGCATAAACCCAGACTAAAATGCATGTTTGAGCTGTTTTAACTGAAAGTAACTTGCACTGAAATCATATATATACAGATCCTTCTAAAAAAAAGTGCATATTGTGATAAAGTTCATTATTTTCCATAATGTAATGATACAAATTAAACTTTCATATATTTTAGATTCATTGCACACCAACTGAAATATTTCAGGTCTTTTATTGTTTTAATACTGATGATTTTGGCATACAGCTCATGAAACGTGTCGGTTACGTATGTAACCCTCATTCCCTGAAGAAGGGAACGGAGACGTACGTCCCGTCGCCAGGTGCTGTGCTTCCGCTAGGAGCCCAGTCACTAAGTCGGCTCCTCAGCAGAAAAAAGCATTGATCTGCCATCCCACTTCCTATTTATACCCGCGCTGCGGGGTATATCTCCGATTGGCTGGTTTTTATACACTCGAAGTAGAGAGGTCTCTGAGATCAGATCCCAATTCGTTGGTCTAAGTCCGACGTACGTCGAACGTGACCGACTGAAAGGGAACCCAAAATTCCTATCTCAAAAAATTAGCACATTTAATCCGACCAATAAAAGAAGTGTTTTTAATACAAAAAAAGTAAACCTTCAAATAATTATGTTCAGTTATGCACTCAATGCTTGGTCGGGAATCCTTTTGCAGAAATGACTGCTTCAATGCGGCGTGGCATGGAGGCGATCAGCCTGTGGCACTGCTGAGGTGTTCTGGAGGCCCAGGATGCTTTGATAGCGGCCTTAAGCTCATCCAGGGTTTTGGGTCTTGCGTCTCTCAACTTTCTCTTCACAATATCCCACAGATTCTCTATGGGGTTCAGGTCAGGAGAGTTGGCAGGCCAATTGAGCACAGTAATACAATGGTCAGTAAACCATTTACCAGTGGTTTTGGCACTGTGAGCAGGTGCCAGGTCGTGCTGAAAAACCAAATCTTCATCTCCATAAAGCTTTTCAGCAGATGGAAGCATGAAGTGCTCCAAAATCTCCTGATAGCTAGCTGCATTGACCCTGCCCTTGATAAAACACAGTGGACCAACACCAGCAGCTGACATGGCACCCCAGACCATCACTGACTGTGGGTACTTGACACTGGACTTCAGGCATGTTGGCATTTCCTTCTCCCCAGTCTTCCTCCAGACTCTGGCACCTTTATAACTGTCTTAACTACTTTAAGTTTAAGACTGCTATAAGTCTGATTTTTAGGGAAGGAACCAACAACTTATTTTTTTATCAATGCAGTTTATACCAGGTATAAATCACTCAAAACAATTAGAATAAACATGTGCTCTTGACACTTTATCCAATTATCCATACAACCAAATAAGTAAACCACACAAATTACATTTACAATACACCCTCAACACCTACTGAAATCAAAATACACATTGACCATACCAGCAAGAACAACTGTAAATGTAATCACGTAAATACCAGTCTTTGTTTTGGTTGAGAAACAAACCCGCCTAAGATGGGCTCAACATTGTTCAGGATGAACTTGACGTACAAAGTCCACACGTCCAAAAAGATTGTCTCGTAGATGATGGGAGATGTGCCGGAATCCCTTACCGACCTTTGTGCTTAAGATCGAAGAGATCGACCGAGCGGAGAACTTGTACAGATAATAACGGGTAATCCCAGCAATCTAGGAAAGTGGTAGGCATGACAGAAGCAACAAAGAGTCCTTTTTGACTGAGTGTAACCCAGGTTACTAGTGGTTAGTGGCTGAGAAAAAAATAAAACGAAATAAACAAATCCTTGAGTTAAACACACTAAGTATAAAGAGGCTGAGACCATAAATGATGTAATTATTTTCAATTAATTACATAAAATTGTATAAAAGTATATATGTATAAAATATTGAAAGGTTTAAAATCCTCCAATGATATTTTCACATTACGATGTATCCAATGAGATCGCGTCTGACGTCACTAAAGCTCCGCCGTCGCGGGATTATTATATCCAGCACGTTCGAGATCTGTCTCTTTTCTCTATAACCGCTGATGCAAATGGACGCTTCTCGGCATCCCGGGAGATTCAGTGCCTCGAAGTCAGAGAAAAGTAACGGTTCAGAGAGAAGCAGATTGTGTGAAGAGTGACACTTTGGAACGCGTATGCTCCGGAAATTTCCCGTTGGTCGATTTACATGTGATGAGTGAGTTCCTTGGCCGGGTTTTTTTTTCTTCCTGTGATGTTTGTTGAGTTCGTGGAGCCAGCAGCTGAATGTTGCCTGTTGTGGATTGATCCAAGTGTGAATCCTTCTGATTCGTGAATCGTCTCAACTCCTTCCTGCACTTTATGCATCTTGGTAGAGTTGGACTGGCGGGCCACCTGTAGAGTGAATCCTTAGAACTTCTTGTGAACTTGAACGCGTTTTCATTGAACGGTAGGAGAGGAATTGCACTACAAACTTGATTTTTTTTGTATTCGTCCTAATCCTGGATCAGCTGCACCGACTGTGAATTACACCACATCAAGGATTTTTTCCATTTTTTTATGAGAAACTGAACTGAATTCATGGACTGATTTTATTTTATTTTTTTTAATTTTATTTCGTTTTGAGGTTTTCCAATTCAATGTGAATGAACCTTGTGGTTATTGGGTATTCAGTCAATAACTGAATTGTTTCAAGTTTTATTTTAATTTGTTCATGTTAAACTGATTGGATGCTTGTTTAGAGAGTGAAAACTAAATAGGGTTTAATTCAAGAAAAGGACTCAGAAAAGAAAGAGGCAAAGTTTTATTTAGTCTCACTACATATGCAAATTTAAATTGACCTAATTGAATGCTGACTTAAGGTTGATTTGCGGTTTCCATAGAGTGAAACATCCATATCATTCCTGGAAAGAAGGGAAATGTGCACATTTAGTATAGAGTAAATACTCATATGTCATTGCATTCAAATGAAATCAATTGTTGTTTTCAATACAGTTAAATCTTACTCTTACCAAAACTCTTGATCGTCTGAGTTTGTTCACTCCTGTTGCACCATCTCTCTCAGCAGACAAACCTAGTCTTCTGATCATATTGGTCCAGTTGTAAAATCGACATAAAATTTATACCTCAAGTGTTGGTTACATGAGCATAAAACCTAAGTTTCCCAATCAGGACTCAAAGCAGTTTGTGGCAACACAGTAGGTAAGCCATGCTTCCTCTGTCCAACAAATCTTCCTAACTCTACTACCCACCTGGGTATATGCCACCTTCTAAAGCACCCTAGCGCCTCTAGTGGTGGGTAGTAGTAGTATTTAAGGTGGTGTGAACATAGTAACAGACCTGAGTCTGTTACACCTTGATTTCCGAATGACATGCAAAATTTGCTTTCATCCGAAAAAAGTACTTTGGACCACTGAGCAACAGTCCAGCGCTGCTTCTCTGTAGCCCAAAAGTGTCTTGACCTGGGGAATGCGGCACCTGTAGCCCATTTCCTGCTCACGCCTGTGCACGGTGGCTGTGGATGTTTCTACTCCAGACTCAGTCCACTGCTTCCGCAGGTCCCCCAAGGTCTGGAATCGGTCCTTCTCCACAATCTTCCTCAGGGTCCGGTCACCTCTTCTCGTTGTGCAGCGTTTTTTGCCACACCTTTTCCTTCCCACAGACTTCCCACTGAGGTGCCTTGATACAGCACTCTGGGAACAGCCTATTCGTTCAGAAATTTCTTTCTGTGTCTTACCTTCTCGCTTGAGGGTGTCAATGATGGCCTTCTGGACAGCAGTCAGGTCGGCAGTCTTACCCATGATTGTGGTTTTGAGTAATGAACCAGGCTGGGAGTTTTTAAAAGCCTCAGGAATCTTTTGCAGGTGTTTAGAGTTAATTAGTTGATTCAGATGATTAGGTAATAGCTCGTTTAGAGAACCTTTTCAGGATATGCTAATTTTTTGAGATATGAATTTTGGGTTTTCATGAGCTGTATGCCAAAATCATCAGTATTAAGAATATATATATATATATATATATATATATATATATATATATATATATATATATATATTGTTGTATATGTGTATTAATATAATAATATAATATTTTCTTCGCTGTATTTTACATTTTTTTCTGGCAATAAAAAACAAAACAAAAAGATTAACTGCACAATGTGTGTAAACCTCCAATACATCTATAAAGTAATCATTCCATCACGATTCACAAATAAATTTCTCAATCAAGTGACAGTGTCTATAGTATTAAACACAAATTTTACACAACATTAAAATACTATTTTCAAATAAACTTTTATATTTATTATTATTTTAAATTATTATTGCCCCTGGTTCAGTAATGAAGTCTTGTAATAAAGTAGCAGTGGCTGGGACAGATTTTAATTCTCACCTCAAGATGCGATCTAATCCTGTTTACGTGAAATAAGCAGGTTTAAGATAATGTACCTGTTGCTATGACAGCAAGTCCAGGATGCGCTTCGAAGAACCAAACAATCCGAGATCAAGCCAAATCGTCAACAATCAAATCCAGCTAACTGAGTTAGCGACGTACGAAGAACAGGCTTGTGCTCGCAATAATTTTTGCGAGATTTCCTGTGTTTGTCTGGTCGTATGTGAATGGAATCTGTTAGTGTGTGGTTCTGTCTTAGTCACATCGTAGCACTTCACACACTACAGGAAGAAAACGGTTAAATCTGTGATTTGTTATTTTATTTTATTCAATTATTTATTATAATTTTTTAATGTTTGTGGTTAGTCACATTTTTTAAAAATCTGATATCTTTTATTGTGGGCCAGCTGATGTTTATTATAACATCCCACCCTGCAAAAACTCATTTCCGGGAGACGGCACATCTTAATACCAGGTGGAAACAGGCTTTCTCTCTCGCTCGTTTGATTTCTGGGATATTGTATATAGATTGCAGGCGTTAGGGAGCCACTATCAATGTGCAGGAGATTCCTGGATCTTCTGGGAGAGGTGGGATGTCTGGTACAATTATTGAGAACATTATAATTTGCATACAGAAAAGAAAACAACTGTAGGAGTATAAGTATGTGTTTTTCACTGATAGTTTCCCTCACCATCATATGTTAAGTTTAGTTCACGACTTTCATTTTGTCACAAGTTTCTTTGTTCAGATTCTCGCCACTCATCTGTCTCCTTGGTAACCGTCCTTATTAGTTCATATGTGTCAGCTGTGTGTTTTTATCCTCTTCATTTGTATTCACTACATACGTTGCTCCTTCTCCTGCACTCCTTGTCAGATCACCGTTGTACTTAGATGTGTTTGCACTGCCTGCCGTTTGGATCTACTATTAAACTTTGTCGCTTGGAACTATCTTAATCTGTTAGTAAGCAAACATCCCGTGACAGTGTTCATAGCGGTGTAAAATAGATGTAACTTTCATACTTATTCCCCATTTAGTTCTACTCCTGGATTTGGCTGTTCAGACTGTTTGCTCAGTAAAGTAAATCAAACTCTATTGATTCGTTCACAATATCAGAGAACATTTCTGCACTTTGCTATGCAAACACGTAGCATAATTAGCACATGTTCTTTGGGAGGGCATTGAGATAAAGGATGAAGGAAAATGAGAGCATGTTGCAGGGATTTTTGCAGTAGGCCAAGGTCTGAAGGGCATTGAGCAGCATTGTGTGAGGGCTGCTTCTTTCCTTCTGTATCCAGAAGTTGAAACAGATGGCTTTTCTAGTGTGGAATAGAACATAGCTACCGTTAGCTACAATAAAGAGTCATGTCAGCATACTCTGCGGTCTTCATCCACGGTCTGGGGCTGCTAGAGCATTATTAATTAATGTTGTTTTACATACATTCCCATTTCCTGTTGGTGAACAATAGCTCCGATTTTCAGATGTGGATTGTTGACTTGCTACGCGGTTTAATATGAACATAACAAGGTGACAGAAACTCTGAGGAGGTATTTATAGACATATCATCCATGCAAGTCTTTTTCATCAGAGGTTTGCAGGGTTGCAAATTAGATACAAAAATACTTTTTGCAAAGCGTGTGCATCACAGTATGTTGGCATTATGTGTAGCGTTGATGCCAGATTTCTCTGCAAGACAGACGAGAGGAAATAGATTACACATACTGTTTCTTTAGTAGGCATGTACAGTCTGCTCACACTTTAAATGAAGTGTCTTTAAATAATATGTACTAACATTTAAATTAACAACTTGATACAATGCACTTACTGGGTACATAAATGCATTTAAATTGAACCTGCATGTAATTACAGCTGTAATTATTAATTTTTTCATATTTGCTTCTATAATTACACTGCTGACCCTTCTATTACGCTTAATATAAAGCAGACCAGAAAAGGTCCTGGGCTGCGTTTCCCAAAAGCATTGTAAGCCTACATTGATCGTAAAAACGACCGTACGAGTGATCTTAATATTAAGGTCTGTTTCCCAAAAGCATCGTAACTTAAGTAGCGCTTGAAAATGATCGTAGATCTACGAGTGCTCCGGAGTAATCGTAAAGCTCGAAGTGTATCATAAGAAGAGGGAGTTACAGGACAACCGGCAGATTACACCTTTAACTTTATTCAAGTGCGTTGTGATAATACTAGGCCTATAATTTTTTTGTTGTTGTTGTTTTTGTTTTGTTTTTGTTTTTATGAGGGCAGGTAACAAACAAAACAATAAAAAATACACATCTGAATTAAATGACAGAAAAAAAGAATAAAATAAGTAATGTAGAAAATATACTTCAAAAACTGGGAAAAATAGAGATAAACTTATATGACTTGCTGACGTGCACGAAGACCAGCCATTTATTGGACATTCCTCTGCAGTGCCCTCTTCCTTTTTGTCAGGCTTGCAAAATCCTGCAATTTCTTGCAGACCGCTTTACCCGATCTTTTAACTAATAATTTAACTTATAACTTTTAATTTGTTAGCAATGTCCTCCCAGATGTTTTGTTTCTCTTTGTTTGTACGATGCCCATTAAATCTGTTGAAAATAATATCTTTTGCCGCTCCACCTCCTCTAGAAGGATATTGATTTCGTCTTTTTGAAAGGTATCTTTTTTTTTCTTTTCTTTTTTGTTCAGCCATTTTGTCATATCCTCAGCCTGTAGGTAGTTGCTTATTTGCTTGTAATATATATAAAAGTTGCTTATAATTATTAGGTGAACCGTTCAGAGGAATCGATTCCATATAAGGTTATATTTCAGCACTTCACAAATGGACAGCGACTCTTAAGTAGCACTTAGAAGTAGTTCTCGCGCGTTCATGTTAAGTACATTTTTGGGAAACGCACGTGAAATTGCTTCGCTCGTAGAACGTGCTCTTTATAGCTAAGATACATCGTTATTGGGAAACCCGGCCCTGAACAGTACCAGGTTAGGTTTATCAGCTTGAACCAATATCAGAACCCTTCTGGTGCTAAATCAAACCTTTTTAATAAGGTTCCATAAAGAGCCATGCTTTGGAAGTGCTATATAAACCTGTCTTGTAATACCTTGTAGTCTGTATTTACATAAAAAAAACCTGAAAGCAAACTATGTTATTAAACTGTTCACTTCCTGAAACAGTTGCGCTTATTAGTTTTAATAGCGATTCATTACCCACACCTGTTCCAAGTTAGCCTGCTATTTAAACTTAAACTGCCCAACTTTACAGCAGAAAACAAATATGTTTATATCCTGGTACAAAATGTGGTTTTGGTCTATAGAGCTAATTTTGCACTGTGATTTTATTTTTATTTTTTATAACTTATAAATATTAAATTATATTAAGCCTTATGTTAAGTTCTGCATAATTAAGTGTGTGGCCACTTGAGTGACTGGTGGAATGCCACTATGGTCGAGCGAAGCGGGTGTGGTTTCAGCAAGCAGGTACCTCTGCTCCACCAATGTCAGTTATCTGGGACTGATGCAGCCTAGATGTCAACGGTTGACTTTAGGATTCAAAAATGCTCTTCAGAAACCTACGGGTGATGTCATAGACACCATGTCCATATTTTTTTGCAGTCTATGATTTATACCCTAGTATTTCGATTGTTTATTGTCTAGTTTTGTCCTTAACTGATGTTACGTGTGCTGATGATTTGACGTTATTTTGTGTGTATTTTATTTGGTGGAGTGCAATAAGGAGTGAAAAAGATCTCAGTTTAGTGCTAAGAGGAGGCGGCTTTATGTGCACACGCTTTGGGTGTGCACCCTGTAACAGCAACAATATTTATCCAGAGCAAATGAAACAAGGGAGTGAGTGATGCTGAGAGAGAGAGAGAGAGAGAGAGAGAGAGAGAGAGAGAGAGAGAGAGAGAGAGAGAGAGAGAGAGAGAGAGAGAGAGAGAGAGAGAGAGCAGCTGGTATCGTATATATAATCTGTAGGAAATGTGTATTGCAAGAGTTATTTCATATTGATATGTATTGAAAATCGATATTTTTGACAACACTACATTACACTTCTATTCTAATTTTAGATACTTTTTAAAAAGATTGCAAAATGTATGTTATATATAAAATTCAACCCGCCAAAGTGGCTAGTATAGGAGTTGACTGTGTTACACAGCACTACTGAATACACCGCATTCGGCGGGTTGATGGGTGTTAATGTCAAGCCTTAATGAAAAAGTATGTGAACACTTGACTGGACATGTTTATGCTTAAACCCAACCCGAGTGATAATTGCGCTCTCTAAAAATATGGATCATAAATTCAATATCCCTCTTATTTACTTAATGGAGAACAGGAGAGATGTTTCCCGAACTCCACAGAGCTCACAGTTACATGATTGGTAGAAAACACTTCACATTTATAGATATTTGATAAACGATATCAACTACCTGTAGAAAGTGTTGTTGACACGGTTGAACTCTAGCATAATCAATAATGAAACTCTTGAGTATAATGAAAAAAAAGTGGAAATAAAAAAGACTAAAATCAAATAACGTATTTGAAGGAATGCATGGTTTTAAACAGATTTGTTAGTATGTGTAAATAACCTATAAAAGAACCATCTTTTTTTTTAGAGTTACTATTCACATTTTTCTGTATTTCTCATTTTCAAACAACCTAGTACATTTGCCAAAATGTTCAGTAGGTATACAACCAGATCACAGATCAGTTTCCCAAGATGAATCAATGATGATTATTTAACACATTTTGTTCTTGGACCTCCGAGGATTAACCTGGGATACACTAACATTTCAGACATGGTCATTGTTTGATTAGCATTCTGCCACTCTTGCTATCCCAGACATCTCTCCATGGAAATGTAACACTCTTGAACAAATGTTTGCACCAGGAAATGAATGACATTTGGGTTCATATGAGCCTGTGTACTCTACAATCATCACAGTAGAACCGATTCAAACATTTGGATGATCATTTGGGAGTAAATGTTTGAACATTGGAGGCCAAAAAAAAAATCCCCACAAAAAAATAGCGAGACAAAAGTTAACACTGACAAGCGGCAAGGCTGCTCTAGTTTCGGGGAACTGTGAGTGTCCGTAGGAGGATTGGCAGGCAGAAAAGAGGGATAAAAACAGGCGGTCGCACATTCACACATATACACGCACAGACATTTTTAAACCACCCACTATTCAGTTCTGTGTGCATGTTACACACTTGTCAAACATAGAGTCTGACAAGGGTAAATTATACAGGAGTAAATATCAGGGCCGTGCGACTGCTAATGCACGCTATGGTCAACATCGACAATAAACCATGACAACAGCAATTCCTCCCACGCAGAGAATCTTTTCTTTCAATTTAACAACTGCCGCTTAAGTATATACTAGTAAGTGCTTTTAATTGCACCATTCTGCTCTGGGAAACCATCCAAGCCAGTTGTCCTTGGACCTTTTGCTTTCAGACATCTCCAAGGCAGTGGATTTTATGTGCCGTGTGCTGTTTCCATGCCTGCATGTCATTGGTGTGCCATTGTCATAGAAACTGCTGATTTTATTGAATTGCTACCCATAATTGACTCACCATCTTCAAAACAAGGTCTAATTGTGTTCCGGCTTATAACTGTAGCGTGGTGTGAAATTAGATTTGAGCTGACTGACTTTTTTCGCCCCATTCAAGCACCTCATAGAGCCACTTACCAAAGCTCTATACACAGGTCCTCTCACAGACAAGAGTGATTGGCATGTGTGCTTGACTGTGCTCTCCTGTTCTCTTAGCTGTGTGTTCACACTGACAGTGATTACATCGCTGGAGGTCACAGAGTTTTTGTGCTGCTGGCGGCTAGTAGGCGTTCGCTCTCGATCGCTGTATCCGACTGATATTGTACCAGCAACTCCTGATATCCCATCTGCTCATTTGTGTACACTACTGGTCAAAAGTTAGGAGTAATTATGATTTTTATTTTTTAAGTTTATATTCAAATCTTTTTTGCATTATACTAATAAACTGACCCCCCACACCCCACCTCCCAAAAAAATGCTTTTTGATTGAAAAAGTTTGGCTTGAAATAGACAAATGCTTAAGAGTCTATGATTAAATCATTACTGCAGTGATTATGTTACTAGCTTGTTATAGGGTGTCCTTAAATACTACTGGTATGTGCTAACATTTAAATGAATCATTTGATGCAATGCAATTATTGTGTA
Organism: Pseudorasbora parva; assembly: GCF_024679245.1. NCBI lineage: Eukaryota > Metazoa > Chordata > Actinopteri > Cypriniformes > Gobionidae > Pseudorasbora > Pseudorasbora parva. Next base: position 6,684,029 of record NC_090172.1, on the reverse strand, counting down.
TGTGCTATTAAATTGTACCTATCGTACCTGTTTTTACATTGTATAAATACCTGCATGTAATTAATTTATGTAATTACACGTATAAGCCAAGTGTGCCACACGAGTCATGAAAACTGAAGCCGACACGTTTCGATTGCCCTCAGGTGGCTGGATGCAGTATAGTTCACAAACCATGAAATGTAACGAGACTACAGCCCCATTTCCAGCGAACTTTTTTTTTACAGGAACCGTTTTTTTTTTTTTTACGTCAACAGAAGACAGTGGTTGCATCATCCATCTTTTTTCAGTCTATGGTATAATCACACTATTGTCCCTTCCCTTACACCTTAACCCACCGTTAAACCTATCCATAACACTAAACGTGTCCCTAACTTTACACATATCCCACTTCAATAGCAGCAAAAGGATTTTGCAATATAACATGAACACAGTAAGTACAATTGTACTTATTTTTCAATGCAAGTACATAGTAGTTAAATACCAATATACAAGCTACACACTCCACCAATTAGGGTTAGAAGGACTGTTGCTTAACATACAACATGCTAGAAATATAATAATAATCACTGTGATGATGATCCAGTCATAGACTCTTAGGTTACCTACTTAAATCCAAACAGTGACTTTTTTGGCCAGTCAGTTTATTTCACAATATAACGTTTTTTATTGTATTTCATTAAATAAATACAACATTGGTGAGCATAAGAAACTTCTTTCAAAAGCATTGTGAAAAAATGATCATATGTGATTATTGTGATCATTCTAAACTTTTGATGGGTACATTGGTCAACCTTAATGAAATCTCCAACATTCACTGTTTCTGGGAATTGCCAACTCTCTTTGAAAATGAGTGACTTCTTGTGGCGTTGTTGCTTTGATTCGATGCCAGTGTGAACACCCCTTTAAAAGTGGGCAATACATTTATAGGGAGTTCTGTCTGAGATATAATGGCAGCTTCATCTTCCTCCCCATAGTGAGAGCAGAGTGTACCTGCTGGAGCGAAGCGTATATCAAGTGTCCTTGATAGCTTCTTCTGCTCAGCCTCATAATACACTCCACACAATCTCGATACATTTCCTCTTGCTTCAAAGTGAAGTCCTGACCTCTCAGATTGTCATATTTGTCCTCAGGTTATATTTTCTTTTAAATTGTCTGACCATAACAATGACTTTAAAATGCAGTTCAAATCTTGAAAGAATAATGGATTTTTTTATTCTACACATTGTTAATAGTTAGGGGGCATATTCTATTGTCGCTGAAAGCGCTTTTTGCCCAACGCAGCTTTAGCAATTTTTTTCTCATTTTGTCTCTCATAGTTGAAGTGTACCTATGATGAAAATTACAGGCCTCACTCATATTTTTAAGTGGGAGAACTGGCACGATTGGTGGCTGACTAAATAATATACCCTCATAATATACCCTAACCCATACCATTTTCATATCAACAGAACACTGCTTCAGAAAATAGTTGATGAAATGCTAAAGCCCGCCCTCACGTTGACGTGATTGGAAGGTAGCTTGTGACATCACATTTTTTGAGACTGTCTTTGGTTCACTGCATTTTTAAAGAGAAAATACTCAGCAAAGTTGACTTAAGATATTAGGGTTAGGGTTAGACATATAAACTACATGGAAAAACTTGATTTTCTTGGGTATATTTCAGTAATGGTTAGGCCATTACTGAAATGTACCCAAGTACAAACCGAATGTAAAGTCCCCCCCGTGATGAAAATCAAGTTTAGTACCCTTTTTAAAACTATGCCAAAGTGTACACACATCTATATTCAGTACTAAGAAATATTGAAAAATGTGTTCAATTGTAATACAAATTGACCATTTAAGCAGCATTTGTTTTTATGCTCTGGTATTTGCCAGGCTGATGGTTAGTTTAGCAACATGCTAACTCAAAACTCTGTGGTAACTCTGGTTCACATCTCACTATGTGCTTCACGTGGAGATCTATTTGAATTCTGCACAGAGTTGCTGTCTCTGTATAGTGTGTCAAATCACTTATGAGGTTACATCTCTGTTAGGAGACAGCCATAGAAGAACCAAGCAAGTGTTTACCTGCAAGGACGCATGCATTATCTTTTCCCCTTGAGACAAATCAGTATTTTAAATGTATCCAATTTACCTCGCATGCCATAAATGAAATGCCCTTTCAGGGTCTCATGGGGGTCTGGATGTCCTTAAGATGGCCACATGAGCTTTATTCTTAATGACATAGTGTTACGCAAGAAAGCGTCTGCATATTATCAGCTCTTCAGTCTGAGCTAGAGAGTAGATGTATCTTTCCAAGAATTGTGCCTGTTCTATTTCTCAGCGTGAAAATGTATTTTTATTTAGACTCTTTGTGTCTGTGTAGGTGTGGCAGTGTGGAGGAAGTGTGGAGGTGTTGCCCTGTGCTCGTATCGCCCATATCGAGCGCGCCCACAAACCCTACACAGAGGATCTTACTGCCCACGTGCGCAGAAATGCTCTGAGAGTGGCTGAAGTGTGGATGGATGAGTTTAAAAGCCACGTCTACATGGCCTGGAACATTCCACAAGAGGTGAGCACTATGTCAGCTATACACACCGTTAGATATTCTGCTTGTATCCAACACGTCTTATAAATGAATAATGATAAAACTCACCCAAATGAGACAGTAACACAAGAAAAGCAATACAAGTTCCAAAACTTACAAAAGATTTAAGGTGTTTATATGTAAAGTGTCTATTTACACTAAGTGCAAATAGATTGCCTTGTTGGCAAATGCTATTTGCATGATCTCATCCCACTGATGTCCGCTTGGGCCAGACAAAAGGACGGAACACATTGGTTTAGAAGACACAGCAGCAGTGATATAGGAGTAAAGCACACATTTTAAAAAATGCTGGGTTAAAAACAACCCAAGCTGGGTTGAAAATAAACAAACCCAGAAATTAGGTTATTTGAATGGGTCAATTTACTAGGGTTCAAACAACCCAATTTATGGGTTTGTCCATTTTCAACCCAACTCATTTCTTAGAGTGCATGGCAGACAGTTGACACAAATCAACTCAAGGATTGAATCCGCCTTTTGCCGAACTTGCTCTAATCCCTTGTCCCATCACATACTAGATCAGAAAGGCATTTATTTTCAATAAAAATTAAGAAAATATTCGAAAAGTGGAAAAAAAAGTGTCTAACGTGAGTTTATCGGTTAAGGGTAGGTTTAGGGAGGGCTTTATATAAGCCCAATAAGGCGCCATTTATTTAATAATTTAAAAAATATATAATAATTTACACTCTGTTATTATTGCATAATGTTTAAACAACAACACTGATGTGAAAATAGTATCTGCCACAATTTGTAATTCAACAGGTTTTTAATTAATTAATTCAATATTATCTATAATTATTCACTGTGTTCCAAAGTTCAAATTTGGTAAACTGTGAATTTGTATCACGTGAAGACGTTTGATCAATAAGAGACTGATATGTAATGATTATGCCTTTTTTTAGTATGTAATTTTGCTGTTTGAGCATGAAAAAAGGTCTGCAAAGTAAAAAAAATCCACTCTTAAGGGATTTTTTTCAGGAAATGCCTCGATTTTGGTCTTATGTTTTCATCTGGAAAAGGGACTTGGCAACTCTGAAACATGCTCAAAGTGGTCGACCAGTCACAATGCACTGATGAAGAAACAAATAAATAAATAGCAAATGGACTCGCGCATGAGTGTGCGGGTCTGAAAACTCGCTGTGTTCAGGTGCATTTTGGGCACGTTGCTATTTTGAGGAACTGGAAACAACTGCTGCATAAAAATGAGTCAGTAGTGCAGTATTTGTTGTGTTATTTAAAGGGCACGTTTAGTAATATGCGCCTATAGGCACAACACTGTTACACTCTGTGTATTACACACACACGGACGTTGCAGCAGCACACAAACATACTTTTTTTTTTTTTTAAATAAGAAAATAAAAGGACTCCTTTCTGGAGAAGAATTCAGTCCTTCCGCTTGCAAATTACACCATGTAAATAGCGAATCCGCTATGGTCCAAGCACAACTGGCTTTTAAAGCGAATGGGTGATGATACTCTGTTTGGTTTTATCGCATGTTATGCCTAAAACACACCCATGACTCAAAATTAAGAGCCAACCTTTTTAGACCCTGCGGCTGATACAACAACTGTTCGGATATACCCCAAAGGATCGTTAAAATAGGTTATATTGAACACGTAATACTCATGCGCACTATTTCCACAACTTCACGTCTTTGTAGAGCCTATTAAACATGATATTTGAATCCCGTTTCTAAAAGTTTGTGTTTCCAGGCCCATACAATGCATTGTCATGTAAATGAACAGCCAAAACTGATCTCAAACTTAACACTGAGCTTGACTGAGCTGATAAAAATACTTTTATTAATTAACAAGTAGATACATTTTCTTTTAAGCTACAGCGTTTAAAATGTGCTGCAGAACAGAACATTTTGTTTCCAATGTTGGAAATAAATATTATACCCCTAGTCAATACTGTACAGTCATACATAACTTGAATAAATACAATGTAGATCTGATTATAAAGCCGTAGAAAAGTAAATAGACTGCATAGAGAAATAAGGATGTTATTGTCTATTAAACAACCATTACCTCATTTATCGTTCTCCAGCCCTCAGCTATGCTTCCAGCCATATGTTACAGTGCTCTGTTTATTTAGGGAGCTTTGGCCCTGCTCGTGCATTTATCAGCAAGACAGCAATTAAGATCTGGTGAAAGCGGAAGGCGTCGTGAGATTGCAGCAGATTCCCAGACCCAAGCTGAATGTTGAGAGGAGGGAAAGGGAGAAAGGGAAGTGACTGTTGATGTAGGAACAAAGACATGACTCTAGTGTGCTGAGCAACATGAACTGAGATGTTCATTTCTATTTCAGTTCCAGCGGTATACGAGGTTCAATGCTCTATTTTCATAAATCACTGCAATACTATGTGGCAAATCTGCAGTCCAATAATCTCCTTCTACGTTAAACGACAAAGCACTATTTTCTACAAATTCAAATTGCAAGTTCTTGAAAATGATACTGTTATTGTCTCTGTGTAAACTATGCAAAGTTGTGAAAGCGGTGACATTAAGCATACAGTCTTGTTCAAAATAATAGCAGTACAATGTGACTAACCAGAATAATCAAGGTTTTTAGTATTTTTTTTATTGCTACGTGGCAAACAAGTTACCAGTAGGTTCAGTAGATTCTCAGAAAACAAATGAGACCCAGCATTCATGATATGAACGCTCTTAAGGCTGTGCAATTGGGCAATTAGTTGAAAGGGGTGTGTTCAAAAAAATAGCAGTGTCTACCTTTGACTGTACAAACTCAAAACTATTTTGTACAAACATTTTTTTTTTCTTTCTGGGATTTAGCAATCCTGTGAATCACTAAACTAATATTTAGTTGTATGACCACAGTTTTTTAAAACTGCTTGACATCTGTGTGGCATGGAGTCAACCAACTTGTGGCACCTCTCAGCTGTTATTCCACTCCATGATTCTTTAACAACATTCCACAATTCATTCACATTTCTTGGTTTTGCTTCAGAAACAGCATTTTTGATATCACCCCACAAGTTCTCAATTGGATTAAGGTCTGGAGATTGGGCTGGCCACTCCATAACATTAATTTTGTTGGTTTGGAACCAAGACTTTGCCCGTTTACTAGTGTGTTTTGGGTCATTGTCTTGTTGAAACAACCATTTCAAGGGCATGTCCTCTTCAGCATAGGGCAACATGACCTCTTCAAGTATTTTAACATATGCAAACTGATCCATGATCCCTGGTAAGCGATAAATAGGCCCAACACCATAGTAGGAGAAACATGCCCATATCATGATGCTTGCACCTCCATGCTTCACTGTCTTCACTGTGTACTGTGGCTTGAATTCAGAGTTTGGGGGTCGTCTCACAAACTGCCTGTGGCCCTTGGACCCAAAAAGAACAATTTTACTCTCATCAGTCCACAAAATGTTCCTCCATTTCTCTTTAGGCCAGTTGATGTGTTCTTTGGCAAATTGTAACCTCTTCTGCACATGCCTTTTTTTTAACAGAGGGACTTTGCGGGGGATTCTTGAAAATAGATTAGCTTTACACAGACGTCTTCTAACTGTAACAGTACTTACAGTACTTGTCTTTGATCATCCTGGAGGTGATCATTGGCTGAGCCTTTGCCATTCTGGTTATTCTTCTATCCATTTTGATGGTTGTCTTCCGTTTTCTTCCACGTCTCTCTGGTTTTGCTCTCCATTTTAAGGCATTGGAGATCATTTTAGCTGAACAGCCTATCATTTTTTGCACCTCTTTATAGGTTTTCCCCTCTCTAATCAACTTTTTAATCAAAGTACGCTGTTCTTCTGAACAATGTCTTGAACGACCCATTTTCATCAGCTTTCAAATGCATGTTCAACAAGTGTTAGCTTCATCCTTAAATAGGGGCCACCTGATTCACACCTGTTTCTTCACAAAATTGATGACCTCAGTGATTGAATGCCTCACTGCAATTTTTTTGAACACACCCCTTTCAACTAATTCAACTAATTGCCCAATTGCACAGCCTTAAGAGCGTGCATATCATGAATGCTGGGTCTCATTTGTTTTCTGAGAATCTACTGAACCTACTGGTAACTTGTTTGCCACGTAGCAATAAAAAAATATACGAAAAACCTTGATTATTCTGGTTAGTCACATTGTACTGCAATTATTTTGAACAAGACTGTATGTGTGTTACGAGTCTATAGCTGTGTAGTGTTTCTTTACAAAGTGCCATCGCCATCTACTGGCCTGGCAGCAGAACACAGCGCTTTTATTTGTTTCCGTGGGTCCGTGTGAATGGAAACATTTTGACAATAGTGTTTTCTTTACCTTTTTTTTAGTAGATCATTGTCATGTAAGCGTACCCTCGGGGTAAAAAGTAGCCTAAGGCTCTTGAGTCAATTTTACAGAACGCTTTATGCCAAGAAGGCTCTATATTGAGAAATGTCTGAAATGGTTGCATAATATTTTTAAGTAATACATTATGTTTACAAGACTTTTAATTCATAAAAATGAATCAAAGTTGAAAATGAATTTATTGATGGATTTATGCATTTATTTATTAAATCCATAAATTATCTTATTATTGAAACCCCTAAAAGGTTCTATATATAAATCAATTGTCAGAACCTTTTAAGACTGTAACCTTTTCTTCTAATAGTGTATGTTGTAATTTAAGAGAGAATTTCTATATGACTTTCAGCCTCTTTCAGCCAAAACTAATGTAACTTCCTGCAGAGTAATGTCATTAAAGTGATAGTCCAGCTAAAAAATGAAAATGCTGTCATCATTTGCTCACCCTCATTTCTTCATGATTTCTTCAATGCATTTCTGTCTTCAGCTGAACACAAAATAATATATGTTGTACATCATTTTGGGGTGGACTATCCATTTAAATATATGGCTTAGGTTAAATGACAAAAGAATATTGAGGACACTGGAAAAGCCCTAGCTTTTTCCAGCTTTCCGTCTTTTCAGGGGAACGCTATTATGCATCTTCTAAAAAAGAAAACCGAATCTCCTGATCAAAACACAGGAGAAGAAGAAGCAGAAACAATCAGCTTACACGGACCATATGAAACAATCATACAATACAATAAAATATCAAATAAAAGAGAGTAAATCAAAGATAACATTTACTAATCCAATTTAATAATCAGGAAATGCTAAAGACAAGAGTGAAGGTGTGTCTTAAGTCTAGATTTAAAATCAGAAACAGAAAGAGCCCTCTTAATGTCAGGTGGAAACGGCATCTGAAAAGGCTCTGTCACCTTTCAATTTAAGACGTGACTGTGGGGCATATCAGAGAGCTTTATTGGCAGATCTGAGGGATTTAGGAGCTGAGTTTAAATGAATAAGATCAGATATGTAGGATGGGGCTTGTCCGTTAAGAGCTTTAAAAACAATCTGCAAAATGTTGAATCGAGTTCTAAAAAAGACAGGAATCCAGCGAAAAGAGGCTAGAATTATAAGATAAAATTAGATTTTCTCAGCCTTTGGCTCACATTTTAGCTTTTTATACCCACATGCAAGTGTTGATGAAAAAGAATGCATGAAGCTAGAATAAAAGAAGACGGTCCGTTCAGATAAACAATATAAAAATAAAATATTAATGGGGGCCATGACATTTTTGTGAAAATTATCAAATACGCTAGCAGTAGCTGGCAATAAAAAAAATATATTAAAAAACCATAACCCCCATTTTTTCTGTCACATTATGGACTGGTTCACACAGAACATGTTTTTGCTGTTGAAAAGTGCGAGTTAAAAAAGTGCAAGGTCTAGAGACTCTTTTTAAAAAGAAGTTTGGTCCCACATTATATTAGGTGGCCTTAACTACTATGTACTTACATCAAAAAGTAAGTACAATGTACTTATTGTGTTCAGATTGTATTGCAAAACACTTTTGCTGATATTGAGTTAAATATGGGAAGAGTTAGGGACAGATGTGGTGGTGTGGGTCAGTTTAAGGGTAGAGTTAGGGACAGGTGTGGTGGTGTGGGTCAGTTTAAGGGTAGAGTTAGGGACAGGTGTGGTGGTGTGGGTCAGTTTAAGTGTAGAGTTAGGGTCAGGTGTGGTGGTGTGGGTCAGTTTAAGGGTAGAGTTAGGGACAGGTGTGGTGGTGTGGGTCAGTTTAAGGGTAGAGTTAGGGACAGGTGTGGTGATATGGGTCAGTTTAAGGGTAGAGTTAGGGACAGGTGTGGTGGTGTGGGTCAGTTTAAGGGTAGAGTTAGGGACAGGTGTGGTGGTGTGGGTCAGTTTAAGGGTAGAGTTAGGGACAGGTGTGGTGGTGTGGGTCAGTTTAAGGGTAGAGTTAGGGACAGGTGTGGTGGTGTGGGTCAGTTTAAGGGTAGAGTTAGGGACAGGTGTGGTGGTGTGGGTCAGTTTAAGGGTAGAGTTAGGGACAGGTGTGGTGGTGTGGGTCAGTTTAAGGGTAGAGTTAGGGACAGGTGTGGTGGTGTGGGTCAGTTTAAGGGTAGAGTTAGGGACGGGTGTGGTGATATGGGTCAGTTTAAGGGTAGAGTTAGAGACAGGTGTGGTGGTGTGGGTCAGTTTAAGGGTAGAGTTAGGGACAGGTGTGGTGGTGTGGGTCAGTTTAAGGGTAGAGTTAGAGACAGGTGTGGTGGTGTGGGTCAGTTTAAGGGTAGAGTTAGAGACAGGTGTGGTGGTGTGGGTCAGTTTAAGGGTAGAGTTAGGGACAGGTGTGGTGGTGTGGGTCAGTTTAAGGGTAGGGTTAGGACAGGTGTGGTGGTGTTGGTCAGTTTAAGGGTAGAGTTAGGGACAGGTGTGGTGGTGTGGGTCATTTTAAGGGTGGAGTTAGGGACAGGTTTGGTGGTGTTGGTCAGTTTAAGGGTAAAGTTAGGGACAGGTGTGGTGGTGTGGGTCAGTTTAAGGGTAGGGTTAGCTGTAAGCGAAGTGCCAAAAGTATAATTACAAATGTGACTACAGAAATTAATTACAAAAGTAATTACATGCGGGTCATTTTGAAAATGTAAGTACAATGTTAAAACATGTATGTACACAATAAGTCCATTGTATCAAATGATTAATTACAATGTTAGTACTAGTAGTTAAGGCCACCTAATATAAAGTGGGTCCAGAAGTGTTAACTGTGCTGCAAAGGAAGTGAGATGCGAAAGCAATGGTTAAAGATGTACGTCCAGAGTGTGTTTACACTGAAAAACAATGGGAAGTAGCAGGAATTCAATAATAAAACAGTTATTCCCACCAGGGCTGTTTCTAGCCTTTCTGGCACCCTAGGCGAGATTCATATGTTGCACCCCCCCCCCCCCCCCCCTTTTTTTTTAAAACTTAAACTTATTAAGTAAATATGACTTCCTTATTTCATGGGCATATTGTACATGCATTAATCGAATAATTTAGCTAGGTTTATTATCACTGAGATCACAGATGTTGTGGGGTTCGGGGCATGCTCCCCCGAGAAAATTTTGATTTCTATGATCTACATATGTGTATTTTAAGATGTTCTGAAGGCCAAAAACTTTGATAACAATAGCTTGAAAACCATGTCACTCGGCGCCGCTGCGGATTGAAGAACACAGTGAGTGACACAAAGACTAAAAGACGGGACGAAGCAGTAGCTGAAGCCTTGCGCCAGTTTCATATGTTTTAAAGGTTAATCACATATTTTTTTAGGGGGGGCTGATGCACAAGTTCATAAAAAAGGGCCTAGTGACGCCCATGGTTATGACAGTATTAGCCTACTTGATCAATTTACACTAAACAGCTATCTCTAATGTAAAATAAATAAATATTCAAATGAACTGCTATGATGTTCTGCACCTGAAATGAGCATGGCGTGTGGTCCGTCCAGTACTAATACTCAGTGTAATGTTTCACTCAACGTTATGATAGAGCGACCAGCTTAGTAGAGACCAATAAATAGGCTAACATACCTGTATATTTCGCTTTCTTTTTTTTATATTTCCTCTTTTTTCTTTTTACGATATTGAGCCCCTGATGGCTTTGACCTTTACATGATGATGAAACTAAAGCACGCTGTAACGAGTAGAAATATAGTGTGGCCCCTTTAAAAGTTGCGCGCGCTCCCTGCAAACGAAGTCTGCATTTTGTGTATGTGCGCACTGAGTCTTGAGCTCCCATGTGTGGGGATTATTTTTTGTTTTCTGTTGCTAACAGTCAGTTATTTTGTTTTATTAAGTAATGCTGTGGACAGAAAGGGAGTTTGTGATGAGAGTTCAGCGGGGAATAAAGTGCGATCTGTTTGATGTTAATCGCCTCCGTGTTTGCATCCACTCCAGTAACATTAAGTGATCCGCATTTTTCACTCGGACACAAGCGTTACAACGCCACGGATGACGACGTTCTCTGCCGCCCTCTACATGATCTCATTTCATTACAGCAGCGCCACTATCACCATGGCGACTTCACTCCAATAATCGCAACTAATCATAATGCCTTGAAATAGCAAAAGTACGAAATATTAATAATAAAATATATATGAAATAACTAAAAAATCTTGTTGGGGCGGGGGCTCATTGGCGCCCCCCAGCTGTTGGCGCCCTAGGCGACCGCCTAGTTTGCCTATGCCTAGAAACGGCACTGATTCCCACACTTTGTAGACTTAATCTTACAGTACAATCTTAAAGGTGTTTTTGTCAGTGGTATGGTCTGCGTATGTTGTTCAAATATGAATGATGACATTTCAGTTCTTAAGCTTTGATGTTGATTAAATTGTATCTGTTGTAAATGAACAAATGGGTTTTCTTTAGTTTGGGTTTGATTTATTAATTAATTTTATAATTGACTCCACGTGTGTGCCGCAATCAGTTCCAATCAGCTCTGAGGGTTCCAATCAGTTTTTAGAAATAAATGTATATATGATGGGGATGATGCAAAACGGACTGCATAGTAGGACTAGCTAATGAAACCGAACCAACAATCAACTTTTTTATATTTGTTTGTGTTCGTGTGTCATCAGGACTCAGGGATAGACATCGGTGACATCAAGGAAAGGAAAGCACTGAGGAAAAAACTGCAGTGCAAGACCTTCCGCTGGTATCTAGTGAACATTTACCCTGAGATGAGAATGTACACAGACACCATCGCATATGGAGTGGTGAGTATTTGTATTAAGTCCAGTGAAGAGGAAGCAAGAGTAAACGCTCAGCACATGAAAAGAGCAAACAGAGAGTTCAAATACAGTGTATGTTCTGTCCGATTGATTCATTTCCCAGCAGTGCAGTGTTATCTGGAATCAAATCGTGTTGTAATAAAACCCTGCAAGTGAAAAGATTAGTCCAGTCAGAGCAGTGGCGGTCGTAAGGCAGTTTCTCTCCGCACGGCTAAAGCTTGAACCGCGGCTCCTGCGAGTGCTGAATAAGCCACAGCTCATTGTGAATGCCCAGATATTTTACCATTGAGGCTGGATTTGAGAGCAGCGCCTGCCACGTGCGACACCCACTCTCCGTTCCGTCCGAGGCGTCTGAAGAGGATTTTCCAATTTGCTTGACAAAATGATGTCTGCGAAACACACTGGAGCGCGGCACACACATACTGTTTATATTAGCCATGCATGTCAAGTCCAAACAATTCATTGACTTTTTTTATTTCCTATACTAGACAAAATAATAATGCACTTGAGTCAGTACTGATGCAGAAGCAGGCTGGGTGAGGTGTTCTTTCTGTGCTTGATTTCATCATATGTGTTTTCACAGGCGCAATTTAAAAGGAAGAAACTGTGGAAAATAGGTCAGCCTTATTGAAATGAATTCTGGGAGTAAAGGGCTCCGAAATAGCTCTCGCCCTCATTACTTTACTCTGAGTGACTGCATTTGATGAGCCTGTCAATCATGTTGGCTTGAAATTCAGCACACAGTGATAAAAGGCACAGCAGTATTCAGCTGAATCCAGCGGAAAATGCCAAAACAGAGATACGATCCACTGAAGTCCTCCGCTAGGAATTCCGTTGTCACTGATACAGCCATGTGTTTAAACATTATTTTCATTAGACCTAGCAGTTACAATACACTTCGAGGCCTATGGAGAAAAATTGTTTTTGAGGCTCTGCATGAAATGATTTTCCTAATAGGTTCTTTATACTCTGGAGGGAAAATCAGGTAAACAGAAGCACAGCGAGTTCAAGTTATTTGTGGAAGGCGTGACAGTACACCTCTTTTACTTTGCCAAGGACTTCGACTGGAATATAATTTAGATGATTCATGAGTGTGCATACACTTATGAAAATGAATTTTATAATTACAACCTGTAATTAGGAGAAGAATTACGATGTAAGTGAGCAACAGCCTTGAGTTTTACCTACTCTATGAGAAAAGACATGGAGAGAGAGAGGGACGACAACAAAAGAAAGATTGTGTACTTAATTCTCCTGATGGTATCATTTTTTCTCTTAGCTGAGAAACTCTCTGAAGACTGACTTGTGTCTCGACCAAGGGCCAGACACTGACAACATTCCCATCCTTTACCTCTGTCACGGGATGACACCTCAGGTGAGTGGCCTTCCTCGCTCTGTTCACATGCATCAGTGGAGTGGCTAGACATTGGTTTTCTTCTCTGTGGGCTGCCAGTTGAATGCATTTAGGGCCAGATTTAACAGCTCGCACCAGTGCCGTTAAATAACTACTGTCAGGATTTACTAACGTAAAAAAGGTTAGCAATGAATAGTTATTTTTGCATACGCATTTGTAGGAGTTTCCCTTTCAAACACAAAATGTATGGGAGGAGAATATTTAAATACATCACAGAACATGATTCACTAAGGTTTGCGGTAGTCAGTTAACTGGTGTTTGCGCTAAACGCTCACATGCATGCCTTTACTCACTTTAATCATGACATGGCTGCATTTGTGTTTGGGACAAAAATATAAAAGTGCAAATGTGTTGAGAATTGAAAATAAACACAGGCACTGATGAATATATTTAAAATGTTGACGGAAATGTCATGCTTTCTGTGTTTTCACTGTTATACGGTGGGGGAGGGCTGTTATTCATCGTCTGAAAGAGTACAGAATCGCCAAACACATGAGAAGAAGAAGCAGAAACGAGTGAGCGATCATCAACATTAAACATCATATAAATCAAAACTACCTAATCGTACTGAATGAAATGTTGACCCAGAGCGAGCTACGTGTGAAGTATTAGGGGTGCTGATGGACTCCATCTACTTCATCTGTGTTTGATCACCGTAATAATCCGATTTGGATGAAGTCTTTGACAAAAATGTGAAATTTCTGCCCTTTTTGCTCAAAATGTTGATTTTTTTTAATGAAGCTTACCCACTTACAAGAGTTGTCCTGAAGAACATCCTCTTTCTTTTGACATATTGCATTTTCAGATATAATCTAATTTCCTGGTACTATAAAATGTAAAAAAATATTCTGGGTGACATGAAACTTTTGTAAAAATGATTAGAAAAAAATGCTGATGGTAACTTTTTTTAAACGCTGGTGGGAAAAGAGTTAAAAGCTAAAACTTTAAGTTCCTTGACGGAAGAAAATGCAAAAAACTTCATTGTCAGGCAGTGCATGACAGATTACAGATTTGTTTCACTTTTGTAAAATAGCTCGTTGTACTGGTTATGCTCTCTCTCATCCACCTGCTGAGGGAGGCTGTGTTCTTTAATGTGTTCAGTACGGGTTATCTTGACATGGCCAACTTGTTTAAACAATCCCTGGCAAATCTCCTTTATTGTAGTTTCTTTCAGGAAATATTCGGACCAAATAACTCTGAAGACTATGAGTGATTAAATATTATGAGCCAAGAAAAAAATATTATGCAATCAAATGGATATTTCACCCAAAAATGAAAATTTGATGTTTATCTTCTTACTCCCAGGGCATCCAAGATATAGGTGACCTATCTAAGAAAGACCAGTAACCATAGGATCTTTCGCCACTAGTTGTCCATTCCGGTTCTGTCCATACAGCAAAAGTTTTCTGAGAATGATGTTCTGAAATGTATTGGTGTGTGTTCAGTTATAGAATACAGTTGTCACTTCTGTAAATAACTGAACTGTGTGCCAATGTAACCGTATTAAGAACTCAAATACAGTTTGAACATGGCCTATAAGTCATAAAACTCTAGATGGTGCAACCTGATAGGTCCTTTAGATCCAATCACATCATTTACTACATGGCACAAGCTTCTACAGCCAATGAGATTTCTTGCTCAACATTTAATTAGTCTGGTTCAGTGTTCGCTGAAGGCAAGTCCTGCAGCAATATTAGAGTTCCTCTGAAACCCTCCACGTCCCCCAACTCCACCTGCCTGATCTGCTATGGGAATTAATGATGTTTTATTAACACAGTTTGGGAGGAGCACGTTCAGATAATTAACCTAATTAACATAGGAGTACCAAATTTAGTTAATCAACTCAATTAATAAGAGGTATATACTGTATACAGCAGACTTACCTCTGTTCCATGAGAGTTTTCTAGTGACCCTCCACCATTCCATCTCCTCACGGCCAGAACGGCAAATACGCATAACCTTTACTCTATTTAATTCTATGTAAGTGTGAGCTTGTGAATTTATATCTATTCATGCAGCAGTAACATATCTCCTAGCAACTTTGTCCACCAAGATCAAATACATTAACATATTCATTAACATGCTAAAACTATTTTGAGAGTTGTTATGATTGAAGTTAAAATTAGAGATTAAATGAAGAGCAAATTATCTCCTGCTTCTCAGGTTCGTGTGTGTGTGTGTGTGTGTGTGTGTGTGTGTTTATTTGTTTGTTTCTTTTTGTACGTTTTTTGAAATATCTGAGATTAAATGAGAAATAACTGAGAACTCCATTATGTCTCTTGAGCTATAATGGACCAACCTCAGAAATAAAAATGTTCCTCTGGGTGGTTATTGCTTTATGTTGTCTGTACTATGAGTATTAAACTAGTAAATCTGCACATTGCCTTTATATGAGAAGCACACAGTCAGGCACAATATTGCAGAAAGAGTGGGCTGGGATGACAGTCATAAGTGTTTTTGTGCAGAGGAGGCTGTTTGATTTTCCAGAGTTTTCTGCCAATATTTTTGAGTCTCTGGAGGTAGTTGGAGGCTGCCCAAACATCACAGCAAAATATGAACATATAACAATGGTGTTTATTAATGTCTGAGTTACAGTGTGATACAGAATATTTTGTTGATGCATGGTGGTGATGTTAACTGATGAACTGTATATAGTATGCTGTGCAGCAGATCATAATTTGTATGTAACAAAGGCATTCCTGGTCTTGTTTTGACCTCTTTGCACTTATGTGTGTGTGTGTGTATATATATATATATATATATATATATATATATATATATATATATATATATATATATATATATATATATATATATATATATATATATATATATATATATATATATATATATATATATATATATATATATAATATGCACTCACCTAAAGAATTATTAGGAACACCTGGTTTATTTTTAATTATTGCCATTATCTAATCAACCAATCACATGGCAGTTGCTTCAATGCATTTATGGGTGTGGTCCTGGTCAAGACAATCTCCTGAACTCCAAACTGAGGCTGCGTCCGAAAACCTAGGCAGCTGACTCGTTGCCTCGCTGCCTCATTAGCCAATGACTCTGCAGGCAGCGTTTTGTGCATGAAGGCACCTAACGAAACTAATTTTGGACAGACTTCTAAGGCAGTGTAACAGTTTAATGATCTACAGCTAAATAGAGAGAGCTCTGGTGATAACTAAACACATATTTAATTACTACAATAGTGATTTCTCGCTAGAAATGATATCAGAAGTGGAATATGTTGGGGGAAAAAAACGTACATTTACACACAAACTGACCCACAAATGCAACTTCTGGACGCCTTCTTTTTTCCCAGCTCAACTGTCACTGAATGGAAAGCACAGGATTGTGGCATATAAAAGGCAGCGAAGGATACATGTGTGCTGCCTTCAAAAATCGATCAGATGAAGGTATCTCAGGAGACAGGAAGTGGAGCAAACAATATATTCGGACGTGGCTCGATGACTTCCTGCCTTGAAATGTATCCTCCGAAGGCAGCATTTTGCAGGTTTCGGGCGCAGCCTGAATGTCAGAATGGGAAAGGTGATTTAAGCAATTTTGAGCGTGGTATGGTTGTTGGTGCCAGACGGACCGGTCTGAGTATTTCACAAACTGCTCAGTTACTGGGATTTTCACGCACAATCATTTCTAGGGTTTACAAAGAATGGTGTGAAAAGGAAAAAACATCCAGTATGTGGCAGTCCTGTGGGCAAAAAAGCCTTGTTGATGCTAGAGGTCAGAGGAGAATGGGACGACTCATTCAAGCTGATAAAAGAGCAACTTTGACTGAAATATCCACTCAAATAACCTTACAACCGAGGTATGCAGCAAAGCAAATGTGAAGCCACAACATGCACAACCATGTTATGGGCTACAGCAGCAGAAGACCCCACCGGGAACCACTCATCTCCACTACAAATAGGAAAAAGAGGATACAATTTTCATGGGCTCACCAAAATTGGACAGTTGAAGACTGGAAAAATGTTGCCAGGTCAGATGAGTCTCGATTTATGTTGAGACATTCAGATGGTAGAGTCAGAATTTGGCATAAACAGAATGAGAACATGGATTCATCATGCCTTGTTCACCTGTGCAGGCTGGTGGTGGTGGTGTAATGGTGTGGGGGATGTTTTCTTGGCACACTGTTGGCCCCTTAGTGCCAATTGGGCATTGTTTAAATGCCACGGCCTACCTGAGCATTGTTTCTGACCATGTCCATCCCTTTATGACCACCATGTACCTATCCTCTGATGGCTACTTCCAGGAGGATAATGCACCATGTCACAAAGCTCAAATCATTTCAAACATTTTTTGAACATGACTATGAGTTGACTGTACTAAAATGGCCCCCACAGTCACCAGATCTCAACCCAATAGAGCATATTTGGGATGTGGTGGAACGGGAGCTTCGTGCCCGGGATGTGCATCCCACAAATCTCCATTAACTGCAAGATACTATCCTATCAATATAGGCCAACATCTCTAAAGAATGCTTTCAGCACCTTGTTGAATCAATGCCACGTAGAATTAAGGCAGTTCTGAAGGCAAAAGGGGGTCAAACACAATATTAGTATGGTGTTACTAATACTATTTATTTATTTATTTATTTATTTATTTATTTATTTATTTATTTATTTATTTATTTATTTATTTATTTATTTATTTATTTATTTATTTATTTATTTATTTATTTATTTTATTTATTTATTTAGACTGAAAAAACAAGAACTCTGCAAACTGTGTAAGCAGCTATATACATTTTTGACCAAGCAAAAAAAAATATTTTTGAGAAGCAAAATCCATTGGCTTTGAAAATGATATAGTGATTTCAAGGGATTTGTGAAAATAAATACATTTACATTTACATTTATGCATTTAGCAGACGCTTTTATCCAAAGAGACTTACAACTCAGGAGAACAGGGAGCGATCCGTCAAGAAGAGGCAAAGAAACGTAAAAAGTGCCCCAAATTCCAAGTTTTGTATACTACTCAGAGTAGCAAAAAAACCGAAAAAGGGAAGAAGAAAAGAGAAATTGCGGAGGAAGAGTTTTTTTTTATGATAAGATTAAGCGCTCATGGAAGAGATGAGTTTTTACCTGTCTTTTGAATGAAGCGAGTGATTCTGTTGTGCGTATGGAGGACGGAAGATCGTTCCACCAACCAGGAACAATAAATAAATAATTAAATAAATACAATTCTACATTTAAATTAAAGTTGTTAGAAGCCTTAATTGCTGACCGGACATTGTATTAGATATTCATCTAATACAATATTGCGTATTGCATATTGCGGATGTGTGGGATATGCCTTTATCTGTGTGCTAAGGTGGAAGATTTGTTAAAGGCAATGATATTTTTAAAACTTCATCGAATCTGTTCTAGGAAGGAAGATTTTGATGTTAAGCCCTTAATCTACATACAGATTTTAAATTACGTGAATATCCCAATAAGTGGATTGACAGTGCACTTGAGAAGGTGCGCAGTTTACGAGAATGTGAAGAAGGTAACTTGGTCGCAATTAAAAAGCAAGAAAAAGCTATTCATGCGTTTTTAAATCCACATTCAGTCCATTAATTGATGATATCAGTAGGATTATTAAGAGTCACTGGCACATCATTCAAAATGATCCTCCGTTATTGAATGTATTTAATGATGGGAGTTCTAGTCTGAGGGATAAGCTTGTTCATGCAGACACATGTCTCTTCTCCGACCACCCTAGTTGATGCCCAGGGTAATTTCCCATGCTACAGGTGTACTTCGTGCACAGAATATGTAAAATATCAATCATTTGTACATCCGTGTACACATAAAACATGCAAGTGTACATGTGATTGACATTATCATTTGTCCATGTTCTCTGTTATATGTTGGTAAAACCACATGTGCTTTACGCACTAGGATGATTGAACATACAGTGCAATTTGTAGACGGATGATACATCTCCCATCTTTCGTCACTTTAATCTTGCTAAACATTCTTTGTCTGACATTAAGTTCCTGGGCATCGAGAGGATTTAACTCATAGAAGTGGAGGAGATAGAGACAAGAAATTGCTGCAAAGGGAGGCATTTTGGATTTTGAACTTAAATCTGTTTCCTGGTGGCATGAATGAAAAACTTTAACTTTCTTGTTTCTTCTACTTCTACTACTTGTACTGTTGTTTTTATGTCTTTGAATCTATTTTATGTAGTTTGTGTTGTTCATTCAGACTATCTTACTGTGAAACTTGTGATAACCGATTGTGATTGGTGTTAATTGATGATTGCGATCACTGGATTAACCTGATGGCTTTTAACTGCTTGTCTTTCTAAAAAAAGGGGTGATTGTTTGTTGCCTTTTGAGCACTGAGGACAGCAATCTGCTGAAACGTCTGCTCATGCTTCTCTGTTTTTAACTCACTTGCACTTCGCACTTTATTGAACTTTGCAATTGATAAAAATAAATGTTATAGTTTCCTAGACTTAGGTCTTTTTGGATTCAGTGTGCAGTCAGCCATTTCTTCTGTTCTGTTAAAGGCAATGATAGTCATATTTGTTTCTCTCCCTCTGTTCTGCTTTTGTCACATACAGAGTGGCTTTGTCTTAGACAGTCTCTCTAGATTTTATAATCAGGACTCGTGGGAGTGCTTTTGAGGGGGATTTTATAAAAACTGAGTACACATCCAAACCAGCAGCATTTTATAACTCTTTCCATTTCCATTTAATTGACAAGATTCTCTAGTTTATGGCAAGAGGCGTAGTAGCGAGTGTTAGCGTGCATGCCTCCCATCCTGGAAACACTGGATCAAATCTCACTTGGAGCGGTGCGAGTAGAACCGGAGAGAAATCTGTGTTTTCAGTATGGACCTCTGTTATGCATATTCTTAAAAGAGTACAGCATGAACTGTGTAAACCAGAAGGAGCGGATTGCTTAGGCACAACTAAGCTAACCTGATCATCAAACATTCAACAGCATATGAATCAAATCTTCCCCATGAAGAGCTAAAAGCTGTTGATGGACACAATCTACTCAATCTTTGTTTTGATCATCATTCTGAGTCATCATTTTTTATTTTATTTTTTATGTATTTTCTCAGCTTTTTGTTTGAAATGTTTTTTTTTTTTTTTAATGAAATTTACCCACAAGTGTTGAAAAATTGAACATGAATTTGTAAACATTATTTTTTTTTTTTTTGGTTTGTTTTAAAGCAGAGGCTATGTTCCTTCTTTTGATATTGTTCTATTGACTGTTTATATATTCATACAACGAAATATTCTTGGAGCTATGAAAGTTTTGTGAATATGATCAAAAAGGCTGCCGCTGGCTGGCATACTTTTGAGTTAAAGCTAATCAGAAATGTGATGCTAATGACAGGTGGAACTTCAACAACAACAGCTTATTTCCAAGTTTTAGTGAATGTATACACTCCAAAAAAGCATGGTTAAATGCTCATATTTCAGATGTTAAGGCAACGCCTTTGAAGAATCAAAAGCGTTGCCTTAACATCTGAAATATGAGCATAAGTAAGTGCAGGTAGACTTTTTTTTGTTCTTTTCTTTAGAGCAGCGGGGAGGTTTTTTGCAAAGTCCATGCAAAAATAGGTTCTTGGCAAAGGTCTCAAATCTATGCACACATGAACACACTACTGAACATGTAGAACATGGTGAGACAGAGCTGTTCCCAAGGAGATAAGTTCAGACCTTTCGCTCCCTCCTTTCGGAGAATAGCACACTGTTCAGAAAAGATTTGTTTTAAACAGCAGTGCTAGGTGACAGCTAGTGCAAACTGCACTTACACTCTAAGGTGTTACAGTGCAATTATACACTTAAGTACTGAGTAATAACAAGCAACTATATATATGGGCTTTATGAGCATTACAGCTTGCCGTATGGCACTCATGTGGATGCCAAATTGAATGCAGTTTCTGTTGCTGTACCACAACTGCCTGTCCTTAACAAGCTGGATGCAGAGAGCTCAACAATGTAAATCGAGCATGCAATTACAGCTATGAAGAATAACAAATCACCAGGCAGCGATGGAATTCCAGCGGAGCTGCTAAAGTGTGGCAGGGCAGTGCTGGTCAGGCTGGTCCCTGCTTGTTTCGACGCTGCTGGCAGAACAAATGCATCCTTTGCATACGCAAGAATGCCAACATTATCACTCTTTACAAAAACAAGGGTAACAGGCAGGACTGCAACGACTACCGAGGCATCTCGCTCCTTTGCCCCCTTAACTTTCATGGGGAGTTAGCTGTGGGACAATGCCCTCGTGGCCAACCCAAGGTCTGCTTTAAAGGGTTACTTCACCCATAAATAAAAATTCTTTAAAAGCATATCGATTCATGATTCGGATCGCATGTCAAACTGCTGAAATCACGTGACATTGGCATTCCGAATTCTGAATCGATTCACTGATTCATAATCGTTCAAATCTTTATTTGAGGATTGAAAACAAACCCAGAAGAGAAGACAATGCAGAATAAAGTCGTAGTTTTTGTTATTTTTGGACCAAAATGTATTTTCGATGCTTCAAGAGATTCTAATAAACTAACTGATGTCTCATATGGACTACTTTGATGATGTTTTTATTCCCTGTCTGGACATGGACAGTATACCGTACATACATTCAATGAAGGAACAGAAAGCTCGTGGTCTAAATATAAAAAATGTGTGAAGATGAACGGAGGTCTTACGGGTGTGGAACGACATTAGGTTGAGTCATTATTGACATAAATTTCATTTTTGGGTGAACTAATCCTTTAAGGCTGTCATCTGCGCTGACAGAGGGCACGATTCTGTCATGCCATGCTTACACCGGCATTTGCAGAAAGGCTTTCTCTCATCAGGCTTAAAGATGAGTCGATTCCACCATAAACGTCAGAAAGCTTTTAGCCGCATATAAATTAAGGTCCCGGTGCCGATGAGTCTGAGGGAGATGGCACCCTCGACAGTTTTGTGACTTGGCCGAGGTAGCACAGACAACACCGTTAGAGTTCTGTGACAACTTCAATCAGATTCTAATCTTGTTCCATGCCTCAAACCCCCCCCCCCCCCCCTCCCCCCCTCTACACACGCACACACACACACACACAGACACAAACCCACACACCCTCCCCTTTCAGTCAGACAGAGAGTGGCTTGAGACTGCCCAATACACATACAAAAACATTTTCTTTATGTAGCCTTTAATTCAACTATTCTGGAATGTATATGATATATCCCTGTGTGTATGCATGCCCCCTATGTCATTCCAACATGATGTACGAACAATGTACGGCCACTTTAAATGCTTATATCTCACATTAAAGGTGCCCTGGGATGAACATTTTTATTAACCTAGCCATAGTGAAATAATAAGAGTTCAGTACATGGACATCACATACTTTGAGTCTCAAACACCATTGCCTCCTACTTCATATGTAAATCTTGTGAATCCATAATGCAACGGAAAAAAAGGGCTTCTCAACATAAACCCAACTGTGACGCAAACATTGGGGATCATTTATATGGATGCCCCCAACATTTGCATCTGTCCAAACATGTGCATTGTCAGGCGGAAATGACCGAATCATCAAAACAAGCTGCTCGCATGGACACACTTCATGTTCCAGGCTGTTCAAGAGACTTGTCTACCCTTCCCACAGATAAAAGATGTCAACTGTCATGGTTGATGTTTATAATCTGATACCACAACAATTTAATTCAAGATCGTTTGTTTGTTCGGCCCATTTCAAGCCAGCTTCGCTCAGCGTCTTAAACTGAAGAAAGGGGCAATTACAACTGTATTCCTGCAAGCAGTAAGTAGCGATTTATCCACTTATTGACTTTTTAAACAATTTCTGATTAAATTGAAAGTTTCTTAGAGAGACCGCATTGTCTAGATAATGCAAGATGCTAGTACAGTAACAATAGGAAACACCAAGTACCATATCAAACTAAATAGTGTGTCGAATGACAAAGGGTAATATTATTTTGTATTACAAAATACAACCGTAGATACTTTGCTTAGATCGTTCACTCGATCATTCTAGCAAACGTCACCTTTTCCACCATATAAGTTAAAACGATAGTCATTTGACAAGGCTATTTATTTTGTAAAAATATAAGTTATATACATATTTATATTTTTGAGAACTGAAGTATGGTGTTTCCTATGATGTTTTTGCCTATTTGTATTTCAGATTAAGCTACATCACAGTCACTGCGTAACGTTAGCCTACATTGTGACTAACGTTATATAAACATGCAATATCGTTGACGAAGTCTAAAATGTAGGCTGAATGACACACTTTAAGCAGAACATCTCAAATGGAGTTTGATAAAATGAAGCTTAATGGTTTATGGGTGTTTTCAGTTCACCGCCGAGAGAGAGAGAGCTCGTATGCATATGGTTGCCAGATTGGACATGTTTAGGTAAAACACCGGAGTGTATACAGGTTTTTTTCACAGAAAAGCACTATTTGGGGGGTTTAATTACTGAAATCTGGCCACCGCATGACCGAGAGCTCTCTCTTTTATCAATCTCCATTTGAGATGTTCTGCTTAAAGTGTCATTCAGTCGGTCTGTGTTCTGTCAGGACGGTCAGGACTCATGAGCTGCTTCGCTGAACAGCTGAACTGCTGTGAGCTGCTGAAATAAGCCAATCAGAGCATAGCTCAACATTAATATTCATGACTCTGTATCTGGACAATTTTTGACCTTAAATAAGTCACATACCCTCTATGTAGATATCAGAGAACAATTTAACATATTGTTTCAAATCATTCTAGGGCACCTTTAAAAAAAAATTGTAAACTGAAAAATAATTACCTTCTTAATATTTTTTGTCTTGTTTCTAGTCTAAATATCAAAAAATTCTTAAATCAAGATGCATTTACACGATTAAGTAGCAACGTGTAAGAACGACACTGTAAAATAAAGTATTACCCAACCTGCTGGATATGCAGTTATATTTTAGATTATGAATATGGCTTCTGCGATTAATTGAATGTAATATATGTACACAATTACATTTGTTCTGCTCCTGTTGACTCAATAATTTATATAATTTTTAATTTTGTGTTGATTTTTCAGAGATTAAGCCGCTATTTACCGCTTAAGAGGAATTTAACTTTGTCTATAAGTAACTAATTGACTATACTTCTTTATTTGCAATGAATGGTTAAAAACTGGACTCTCCCTTACTCGTGGGGTACGTTTACAAGACAGCAGTGTACTAAAAACCTAAAATGGAAATAAATTGCTTTGTGTTTTTCACGTACAGACAACAACATTGTCATAATTATTCCCGTTCACACAGTTCAGTGAAAATGGCTAAAAGCCTTGTTTTCTGCTGCCAAGCCAGTAGATGTCACTTTGTAAAGACACATTCTGCAACTATGCACGTAATACGTATGCACATGACGTCACCGATTTCACAATTTCGCATTTTTATTTACACTGAGATGATAACAGTATAAACATTTCATGTTATTTTAAAAAAAGTTGCACTTTGAAACCAAAATGCTGTTGTCATGTAAATGAACAGCCAAAAAGCATAACAAGTTTTCCATTTTACATACTTACAGTATTTAAACTTTAGGAAATCTCCAGGGGTATGTCTCAATCAGCTCCATAGTTAAGTTAAACTGAACTTTTACTCTGACGAGTTGATGTGAAGGTGTGTTTATGATACGACGATACTTTTTCTCAAATAAAATGGTGAAATATTTTATGAAGTGACTCTCAGAGCGGCTCTGGAGTTGAACCTCATGCATTTATGTCCTCATATGAGACAGCTGAGATGGAAACACACGACTGTCGATTCAGTGTGTGTGGGGGTGAGGTAAGTTAAACTGTGCATCTGTGCCATTAATTCACACAGAGATATGCAGGATTCATATTTAAATAGTCTTTTTGCAGTTTAATATTTACAGACACTGGTCTATTTTACCAGATGTGTTCTCAGGTACCAAAATTTGGCACAGATTGATTTAATGTGAATTGGTAATCGGTAGTACAGACATAATTCGGTTGGTGCCCTTAAAAGTATACCCAACCCTACTAGCTCCCAAACGTGTGACTCAGTATATCGTGTACATGAGTTTGGACTCTGGGAAGGACAGAAAGGACTCTGGCTCACTACACATTTGGACACTGATGACTCTTGTCTAAATTTTCTCTGACTCACCTTCTTGTTGTTGATCGCCCTAAAGGACTTACTGATGCATTATTTTCTTGGATGCTTTACGTTTCCTGCAAGATAAGTGACTGACAAAGGCTTTTCGTTATTACCTGGACTGCTCACCTGAAGCCTGGTTTTGTTTGGCATGAATGCTATCCTTTTTGTTGTATAAATGACTGCTGAAGAAGGCATCCTGTGATTTGATAATTTTTACCTGCCTGATTTAATGAACATAGGCCAGAAAGAGCTATAAGAGCTCCTGGCCACAAAAGGCACCCGCCTCCAATGCCGATGACCACAGTTTAAATCCCACTCCGAGCACATTTGGTGCCATTGACCTGGATGGGCGTGAGGTGTTTAGGAGGTTGAGTGTAACGGATGTAGGTCAGTTAGAGCTGTGCGTGTAAACCCTCCCCTGCCCTCAAGAGGTGCACTAATGACTTAAGCTAGAGGATGCGGTCTTTAGCGACCTTGTTAGCACGCCCGCCTCCCACGCTGGGGACCCTGGTTTAAATCCAGCTTGGAGCGGGTAGAGTAGGACTGGTTACACGGAGGAAAATAAAGTGTATTTTCCTGGTGAATCATCAGAAGTCTATGTTCCTATTTTCAAAGATGGTTCTGACTGCCCGTTCAGCTACCTGAAAACGTATCTTGCTATACTTACCTCGTTTGTAATCCATTTCTGCAATTAAATTCCTGCTTCTGTGTTCTCCGCCTGTTGTCTCATCATTAGAGGTCTTAAGACAAAGACCACAAGACTCTAGATCTGTTGCGTGACACTTGCTGCGACAGATTTTCTGATTATAATGGGAATGAACAGCAAATTGACCTAATACAGTAAGCTGCAAATTGGTCCTCCTGCTCTTCCTTATATATTTAACTTTTCTGGCCTCTTATTGCTACCGGTCCCAACTGTTTTGGAATGTGTAGCTCTCATGAAATCCAAAATGAGCCAATATTTGGCATGACATTTCAAAATGTCTCACTTTCAACATTTGATATGTTATCTGTATTCTATTGTGAATAAAATATAAATTTATGAGATTTGTAAATTATTGCATTCCTTTTTTATTCACAATTTGTCCCAACTTTTTTGGAATCGGGTTTGTAGAAAGTGTTACCAATTATGATTTTTACTGTAATAATGTAGGCCTTACATCTGCTTGGTGGATTGAGAATATGATTCATCAGGACATGAGGTGGTCAGCAGGGTTTCTCCTTGAGGTGCTGTTCTATTAGCAGGTCCAACCAACATGATAATTGCTATGAAATTCCAATGACTTGCTGTCCTTGTTTTCCAGTGTTGTAGATCAAGGCAGGGATTTTACATGAACGGCTCATTAATCTTAATGATATTTGCTGTTTGACTTTCAGATTTACCTGTCTGTACAGGTCTTTTTCTCTATTGATCATTATAATAAATAAAAAGGAAAACGTTTTTTTTTTTTTTTTAAGTCTAACACTCATTCCATGGAAACATTTACATTAAAAAAATAGTTTACCCAAAAATGAAAACATATTATAAATTAAATAATTTACTCTAGTCTAAAAAAAAACCATGGTGTATATGACTTACTTCACAATTGGAGTTATATTAAATAACATTCTGGCTCTTCTCAGCTTTGTAATGACATTAAATAGTGAGAAGTACAGTTTTTGAAACTCCAGCAAAGTGCATCCATCCATTTTAAAAGTAATCCATATGACTCCAGTAGGTAAATAAAGGCCTTCTGAAGCAAACTAATGGATTTTTGTTTTTAAAGCTTTATGAACTATAATCACTGGCTTCCGGATATAGCGTATGTGTGCTCAGGAGAGAGTCGAGTTCTGGCGGAAGGGTGACCTCTGACCCGACGTATGACGTAGATGTAACATAAGGTAAGAATTGACAAACATGGAAGCACAGAGGATAGAGCAAAAATAAATTCTGGTCATTAATTTAGTCTAAAATGAGAAGTTTTAGAAATAAATGTCGGAGGATTTTAGTATAAGAGAGCGTGAGTTCAAGTTTTTTGAGAGTAGTCCGACCAGGAACTCGGGACACGTGATGGTGCTCATGCAGGAAATGTGAGGCAAACAGAAGATGAGAGTGTTTGCTGCCAAAAATGCACCAGCAGTGAGATGACTGTGTCCTGCGGTGTAACTTCAGACTCTTGTACATGAACACACACACAACCTTTGCCGGAAGCCAGTGATTATAGTTTATTAAGTTACACATATGGATATTTGTCTTACAAAAACCCATCACTTCGTTTCAGAAGGCATTTATCAACCCACTGGAGTTGATGGATGGATGCAATTTTTGGAACTTCAAAAAGTGTTACGGAGGCCAGCTAGTAGTTGCTGCGCGCAAGTAAACCTCACTGAAATAAACTCGAGACACTTTTGCGACTGATGCTGGAGGTTGCAGCCTTTAGCCTCCTTCTTAGAGCATCCGACTCTCATGCCGGCAGAGCCAGGATCGAGTCCCACTTGGAACAGGAATGGTTACACAGGCACTATTCAATACTATTACAAAGCTGGGAAGAGCTTGGATGTTATTTAATATAACTTTGATTGTGGTTGGCTGAAAGAAGAATGTCATATTTTCTAGGATGGCTTGAGAAATTTAGATTTTTGGGTGAACTAACTCTTTAACATTGGTTAAAGTATTAACTAATATTATCAAGGAGAAATACATTATTAATCTTACTGTACATTTACATGACAAAATTTTCCACATACAGATAGCAATGCTCTCAAATTATCCCTGTTCACACAGATCTGCGAAAATATCTAAAAGCCTGCATTATGCATGTTTAGAAAGTATGTGGCAATGTCACTGAACATGTAACATGCATGCACATGATGTCATCGGTTTCACAAATTCACTTTTTTTTGTAGTTTACACGAAGGCAATAACAGTATTGTTTTCATTTTTTTTATTTTATTTGAAACCTATTATCAAAAGCTTGCATTTTTAGGCCACTAAAATCCCTTTGTCATTTAAATGAACAAAATATTAACAAAATGCATATGTTCATTGTTAGTTCAGTAAATGTTAACAAAGATTAATACATGTTTTAGAAGTATTTTTCACTGTTAGTTCATGTTAACTAATGTAGTTAACTAATGTTACCAAGTGGAACCTTATTTTAAAGTATTAATATATTTTTCTTAAGAATCCTTGAATATGTGGCCTTTGAATATTGATATAATATAGCAGCCATTAGCCTATTTTAGGAAAGGGTCTCTTGCAAGAAAATCATTAATTGCAATAAAAGGGTGCAAAATAATTCCAGGAATGTTTACCAAAAGTAAAAAAAAAAACCTTTATAACTAGGTGTGTTTTAAATAGCATATCATTAACCTATTTCTTTTATATCCAACTATTTTTACCTTTTTATGTGAAGAATAATGCTTACCAGCCTTGGACTGTTATATAAAATCCCCGATTGCTGTGCTCAAACCAAATATCCTCAAAAAAAAAAAGTTTTACATTTCAACACATTGGTAATATCATCTTTTTAAAGTGGGCCAGAGGATTCTTTGAACTTTAAACAAGTGGAAATCCTTCAGGAGAAAAACGCACCTGCCTCACGATCCGCTGCTCACTGTTCTCTGCAAACTCAAGGAGCAATAAATGGAGCGCTCCACATTTTTCTACTCCATTTTTGCTTCAGAGCTTTCATTAAAATGATGCATTTGAAGAATTCATTCATGGGTGAACTCTTTTTTTATGCATGAGGCATGTTAAGTTTATGACTTAAACAGATTTGCCTCAGCCAGAGTGGCTCTGAAGAGACTAGCCTGACATGTCTGCCAGATGTTCCTCAGCCCCTTGGCGGCTCTCCTTCTGCTCACCTTCTCTCTACACACGTTCAGTCACACACAGAAACATGCACAACATGCTAACGGCTTCCAGATCTCTTCATCATACATGTTATTGAAGGGTTAAGTTCCTGCAGGCCATCTGGTGTGATTGCCGGTGGGTGATTCTTCGGACAGATGCCACTGGTGTTTCTGGCTCACACATTGACACCCCTCCGATCAAAGGACATTACATCAACCACACAATTAGCAGTGCTTCCTTTTGAATCTTGGACAGATTTGGCACGGCCTTCGTGATACAATGGTCCTTTCCTGTCAAATCAAATCCGATTAGTTGAATAATTTGTCAGTTTGTTCATTAGCTTCTACTCCTCTTGATGTCGTCTGAAGAATCCTAGCTCTCCTTGATAGTTTCAGTCTGATCATAACATTTTGTGAACACCTCAAAGCTCCACAGTTATGCAGCTCGTCCTGGGTCAACATTTCATTCAATAATATTAGGCAGTTTTAATTTACATAATGTTTAATGTTGATGATTGCGTTATTTTACACATGCATATGATATTACATTACATTTGATATTGCTTGTTTCTGCATCTTCTTCTCATGTGTTTTGGTCAGGAGATTCAGTAGTCTTTCGTAAGATGTGTATTAGCATAACAGTATATACAGTGAAAACATTTAAAGTTAACGACATAATTTTCATTTTTGGGTGAACTATCCCTGCTCAATTGCATTTAAATGAGCATACCCCTACACTAAACAAAACACTAGCGTTAACAAAAGGTGAGATAAAACACATTTGCTGAAGCAATCATGTCGTTTTAGCCTTCTTCTATGAGGCTTTGAGCTATTTTGTGGAGTGACGTTACACGTGTTGGAGCACTCAGGTGAGCTATAGAGCAAGTTTACTACGTCAGAAAAGCTATACAAAGCTGGTTATGTGAAGAAAACATAAGGTATTAGTTTCACTAATAGCATCACTATGCACTAGGGTAAACGTGTTTTAAAGTCATAACATTATATTGTGCAAAGCTTACTAATCACTCAAAAGTGTTTATTGATAATATTCCCCTGAAATCATGAGCTGTGTGAAAAGAAAATTGTGTAGTTTTTTGCATTCACATATTTCCAGTGATCCTGGGTTACAGAAAACACACTGTTCAATACAAATGGCCAGAGAGATGGTGGAAGTTTTTTTTCCACATGGAACTGGATTTAAAACTTGCAAGTGGACCACATGGGAAAAAAATGCACTGATGAATATTTATATGACATGACCCTCTCAATACCACACTAATAAAGGTGCGTTATACTCTGCAAAAGTTTAGGCACTTAGCAGAGGGTAAATGTGACCATCTGTTCTAAAGTGTTAATGCACCAAGGTTCTGTTCGAGTGTGTCTAATGCGTAATGCTAGCTCTCACTTGTATACCATGAATAATGCATTGTTTATTCAACAAACAGAACTATACTAGCATGGCAAAAATCAGAAGAAAATATATTTTTAAAAAAAACAACCTCAAAGGCGCCCTGGCACTCAAACTGTGGAAGAAGTTTGTTAGCATATCCTCAAACCTTATTCAATGATTAATGAGCAGTATGTAGAGCTTCCAGATGTGATTCATATCAAAACTTTAATGTTTCAAATAAATGTTTTGTGTCTGTGTGTGTGAAGTGAGGAAATCTAAATGTGTAAAATGCAGCATACAGTTATTTAAAAGAGTGTCCTACGCATTCACTATTAACTATGAGTTTTGCCTCAATAAACTCCTAATTTCTACTTATTAATGGTTATTGCGGTAGTTGTAAAGTTTAGGTATTGGGTAGGATTAAGAAATGTAGAATATGCTTACGCAGAATAAGGCATTAATATGTGCTTTATAAGTACTAATAAACAGCAAATGTCCTAGTAATATTCATGCTAATAAGCAACTAGTTAATAGCAAGAATTATACCCTATAGTAAAGTGTTACCATTATTATTATTATTAGCAGCCTCATAGCACAGCCCTAGCAACCCCTCAGAATACTCTTGCATCCACTGTTAACATCTTAGCAACTACCCAGAAAACTCTAACAATTGCCTAGCAACACCCTAGCAACTGTCTTACAACCACATAGTGGCATGTTTTGCCTCGGCAAGGACCAATCACATTTATTCAGAAAACATCTGATTATTATTATTATAAATATTACACTTTATATATACACGAGTTGCACGGCTGAGTCATTCTTTATGTGCTCTATTATTTATGTGTCTTTTTCCCTTTATTTTCAAAGTGCACAACACCCTATTGCTTTATAAATAAGTTTAGAAGCATTAAACTGTGCCCTCTGTCTTCTCTTGTTTTGAAACAAAGTGTATTTTCATGGTCTGCTGCATGGAGATAGTGTCTCGTGACATGAGATATAGACGTTTATCTTACTGAAAGTTTCAATTGCCTGTCCTTGTAACCTTCCACAGTAGATTACAAATGTAAAGTGAGTATTTGCTGCTCTCACAAGCTAAATCTGTAGGATGGTTTTATTCATAAGTGCGGTCTGTCTTTGCAGAATGTATACTACACCAGCACTCAGCAGTTATCCGTGGGCACCTTGAGCCCCACCATTGACGATGATGACAACAAGTGCCTGGTGGATGTGAACGGCCGGCCACGGCTCATTGAGTGCAGCTACGCTGTGGCTAAACGCATGAAGCTCCACTGGCATTTTACTCAGGTAATACAAACCTGCTGCACCATCTGTGTTCTCACAACAGGTTCTCACTCCTGGGATAAAAACTTCAAAACTGTATTCAATTTTGATATCAGGAAACAACCACCTGCTTATAATTGACCTTACGAAAGATGAATGAGTGACACGCCAAATAGTCAATTATATCGCTGTGTGGAGAAAAGTTTCCATTCAGTATTTTGTCTGTCAAGCCAGAATCCTGCACATGGGTGGGTACCCACCGCTAATATTTGATGTAGCGGCTGGAATGATATTTATGTTGTCATTTGCTAGCCTGACGTGGTCATACTCAATTCTAGTCAGAATATGAGTCTGAAACTGCTCCATTGGGCTGTGATTATGGGGCGTGTTTAAACTAAACCAGGAAAGACATCAATTGGATAGACCTACAACCAATCAGAGCAACGGAGCGACGTATTGTCAAATGTCAACAGAGCTCAACTACACTGTGTTGCCAAGTCCGTGTTTTTTTCTGCGGGTTGTTTTCTGTCTGCGGGTTTAATATGTGATATATAGACCCATGAGTACGAATTTTAGCAGGTAACCATGCCAAAATAACACACATTTTACCCCACAAACACCATTTTTTCCCAGAGAAGCTATTGTTTAGGGCTAATAGTTGGCGGGTTTTGTTGTAAAAACTTAGAAACCCTGTCTGCACACACACTGGAATAAACAATGTTTGCCGGTGTTGTAAAAAAAAATTAAAAATTTAATGATACACAGAGTACTTACCCAACATGATCATCATTTCTGAGAGAAATAGTGAAGGTGAATGCATATATGAACAAGCTCTCCGTTTAGGATTCGAGTAAATATAATCCAAGCCCCTTTGATGGCGTGCATGATTACGTTACTGTTGATCATCTGTCCGTCATCGTCTAAAGCCCGCCCTGATGATTTCATTGGTCCGAACAGTTTCTGTTCGGAGATAATTGCTCATCTATGGATCGAGGCCAGACTGAACTGACCGACCTAAAAATGTTGTGGGCGGGGCTAAGTTCGGCTGGCATTCAGGCTAGTTGTTTGCGGCACGGGTCGAGAATCAATAGGTGCGGGTGGACTGTTGGTCCAATAGCCCAAACTTTTTTCACTCAATTCAGTATACGCTGATAGGCAGCTGTTTTCAAAGAGTAATTCAGATACGGAGTTAAATTAGTGCTTCTGTCGTTAATGAGTCAGGTGTTCTGTTAAAGGGATAGTTCACCCAAAAATGAAAAGGTTATGTTTATCTGCTTACCCCCAGTGCATCCAACATGTAGGTGTGTCTGTTTCTTCAGTAGGACACAAATGAAGATTTGTAACTTCAACCGTTGCTGTCTGCCAGTCATAATGCATGTGAATGGGTAACAAATCTATGAGAGTAAAAGAAAACAACATGCACTAAAACCCTGCTGCTCCTGACAACACATTGATGTCTTATGACACGAACCGATCGGTTTCTGTGAGAAACCCAACCGTATTTATGTAAAAAAAAAATTACCTCATATCCAGACAAATCTTATCTAGTATTCGTCTAGACTTCCGCTGGAGAAGGTCAAACTGGTGTGATCACACACACACATATATATATATATATATATATATATATATATATATATATATATATATATATATATATATATATATATATATATATATATATATATATATATATATATATATATATATATATATATATTCCTCATTAGTGCCTGCGCGGATCGGCCTAATGAGGAATCTAAATAATATATATCTATCTTCTGTTGGGTTTCTCACAGAAACTGATCGGTTCGTGTCTTAAGACATCAATGTGTCGTCACGAGCAGCAGGGTTTTTGTGCATGTTGTCTAAGCATGTTTTTCTTTTACTCTTATAGATTTGTTACGGTCCAAACACATCTTCAAACCTTTTTTAAGAAGTGTCGTTCTTTGTTAGCAGGGAAGTAGCAGGAAATTTACGGGGAACTGTTGCCACTCTGCCGTCATTATATTATGCCCGCCCACCGACTCTATACACGGTGTGATTGGCCTGACCAGAGTTTGGTTTTACCAGCTCGCACACATACGATTACAGGTTGCTAGATTACATTTGCTGCCGCAAGGGTGCGACTAGATTTCTAGGCTAAATGTTTTCTCCATAAAAAATAAATACATAAAAAGACTGTTAAAAAAATAAGCTTGTGCGTTTGGACCATTTTCATTAACACTAGATGCAATTTAGGTGATTGAATGGAGTTTTTATGGCTGCGTGCTTTAAAGACAGAAAAACTGAGCAATAAATTTGGCTGATTTCCTCAATACATTTTAATTTACAATGAACATCTGAACTAAATACACTATGGGTTCATCGAAGATATTTTCTTTTTAACTGTCCAACATTCCAGTTTTAATGTTGCTGTTTGAGGCTGTTGTTTCTGTACTTCTGCTCCACTGATATGTCATGTTTTGTCAGGGACATTGCAGTGCTTGTTTGTGAAGTGGAAAGTGACTGCCATGATGAAAGCTGATGTTGATATGGTTCATGTTTTAGTCATCCAGCCAAAAAAAGAAAATGCTAACAAAACAACACTTCAGTCGAGCAGAGCCTCTTTGGAAGACAGCGGATTAAAATATTAACCACTGGAAACAAATTAATATTGCTGAATTCAACTTTTAAAATAATATTTTGATGTCCTTTGCATCACAACCTGTACATTCCTCAACTCCTTTCAAGTGTAAAGCTCGAGTGCAATATCAACTCTATTATTTTCCTAAATCCTATGATTTCATGGCAGTTCACGTTCATATGATGTAAATAAGCCGTGACGGTAATAGTAGACATTTGCTATTGCATCTGATTTGCTCTTTGGTTGCTGGATGAGGACATAGTTGTGTTTTCAAACTCTCCCATACAAACTGCACATCAAGCTAAAGGGCTCTTCTGAGATCCAGAGACAAAATGCTTTCATATTTTATAATATGGCAGATGCTAGTTTCACAACTAAATGTAATTCTCTAGGAATTCTCTAAGAACTATGGCACTTTAATGTGTCAATTTTGTGATTAATTATAAAAAAGAATTGCTAATTAATCACCCCCTGTCCTGTATGTAAATATTCAAAAACACAACACTTATGGCATGAGATGCTAAAAAAAACTATGAGTTGTGTTGCAATTGTCAAAGATCTGCATGTGTAAATAGACTAGTAACTGACTATAATCCAGTGATGCGGACTTAAGATAATAATACAGTATATTCTATTATTTTTATTATATTTTATTGACATCTCCATTCTTTGTAAAAACTGAAAAATGCTACATTTGCATGCATTATACAGAGATAGAAGCAGGGTTATTATTTTGTTATTTGAAATAAATCTGAAATAAAATCAAAGATAAATATTAAATGAAAATTTGAAATGTTGCCTAGAAAACTAACTGCAATAAAATTGAATTTTTTTGAAAAAGTTAGAAAACGTCTCAGTTACGTATGTAAACCTCGTTCCCTGACGAAGAGAACTGAGACGTACGTCGAACGTGACCGACTGAAAGGGAACTAACTGAAATCTGGATATAAAAACCTGTGGAAAAAATTGGGGGGAAAAAACGTAAATAGTACACATTAAAATGATGCACATGACATGATTAAAAATTAAGCTAAAAGAATGATAACAAATTAAACCAACTTATTAATACAAGCTGTAATAGTACATAAATAAGACTAAAATAACGCTGCTAAGAAGGCAACAAGGCACATCTGAATCTGAAGCTACCAAAAGATAAAAATCAACAAGAAAAAAAAAAGTGTTCTAGTCGATAAATATTTGCTCCGTTATCTCTAAAGCTCATCTGAGTTTGTTCTAGATCATTAGACGTGTTGTTATGGTGCATTGGAAGCCTGTCTGAGTGCTGTTTACTTAAGAGGTACTTTCATACGGATGCTGTCTGTTTATTCAGTCTGACAACACAGAGATGCAGCAATGCATTGTAAGTTTAAGCAGTTAAACTGAAGCTTTCAATATTAGTGGCTCAACTGTCTGGGTCCACAGTAATGTATGTTGTGGCTAGTGCCATTTACACTTTTTACAAAAAGTCTCTGTGTTTTACAGTTTTAATATAACTTTTAAAAAGCCATTTTCTTTAATAACAAAGGGGGGGGGACTAGAAATTAAACATGAGATGGATTACTTTTAATAATACTGATTTTACTAGCTTGTATATGAGATGCATAAGTGCATGAGTGTCTTTTTATTGGAATTGTGTTTGTTCTTTATAGGACAGATGATGATATTACTCATTGAAATGTGTGTCAGTTACTCTCGTTAATTAGTTTTTAGTCTTATCGCTTGCCGTATGTGACTTCTTTCTCCAATTATGAAATATCTCAGCTGCCTTTTGTGCTTATGTATGTATCTCACATTAGCTATGGCTGAAGGCAACGCTCCAGTCTAATCTCAGCCTCACGCTCGTGCACACATTATCACTGATATAGACGAGATCAGTATAAAATTCCAAAGTTGGTTGACTTATTATTCCAGATGTAAAGTACAAGGCCATTCGCATTACAGCCAACTGACCAATTCTTTATAGTGAATTGATTAGTAGGTCTGGAAACAGGCCAGGTTCTGGGATTGTGAGAGATCATTCATGTCGACATCAGCCAGTGATGCGCAACAGTTCAAGCGATGGTTTGATTTAGCATTGCCCTTCATATTTACCCTGTGCCCACAGCTGGATGCACAGCGCCACGTTAGATTTCCCATGCTTGGATGAATCGCTTTAAAGACTTTGGAAACCTGTAACCTTTAACACACTTCTAATGCACCATTATGAGTGAGCCATTTGTGCCTCAGGCAGCTTTAGCAGATGTACAAAGACACTCGCCACATGCCTGTGACAAATTTGTGTGAAATTGAGATGAAATTATGAACTCTTTCTAGAGAACAAACAAGGGAGTATTTTCAATGAGCAAAAACAATACATAAATTAACTTGCTTTGTTCTTATTTCATCAGTTTCAAAGAACACTTTGGCTAAGACTGTTATTTAGGCTCATTGCATTTGTCAAAAAATGTGAACGTTTACTTTTTAAAAACAATGATGTAACCCTTAGATGGTGAAATAACCGTCAGAAATAATCCTTAATGATGAAATAACCCTCATTTCCTCAAAAAGTTTGATGATTCAAGCTTAAAGTTGAGGATGGTTCTTTGAAATCAATGACTTTCGAAACTTTCAGCTGCTCAACAACTGTCATCAGAATCAATAAACTGACAACGAGTGACGCTACTTATTATGTCCGAGGCTTCTTGATAAGTTTTATGAATTATTCTGAGTCTTTCAATGTTTTAATCAAACTTTAAAGACTGCAATGTAAGAAGACAGCCTCATGAGTTACACTGAAGTGTTGAGCTTCACAAAATAGAAAGTGGCTGTAAGAAAATTCTACCATAAGGGCAATACTTTAAAAAGTTCCAATCAATGTTACGAAGCTGTATTACACACTTCAAATAGAAAATTTCCTGTTAATTTACTCACCTCCATCTCATCCACGATGTTAATCTGTTTCTTTTTTCAGTCGAAAAGAAATTAAGTTTTTGGAGGAAAAATAATGGACAATGTCAACCAACAGGTTGAAGATCCATATCAATGCAGTTTCAAAAGGCTTCGAAGGGCTTCAGAGGCTCGGCACGATCCTAGACGAGGAATAGGGTGTTATCTAGCTAAATCATATGATTTAGCTAGATAACACCCTATAATTCGTAAATTAACAGGAAATTTTCTATTTGAAGTGTGTAATACAGTTTTACTAACATTGATTGGAACTTTTTAAAGTATTGCCCTTATGGTGGAATTTTCTTACAATCAATCAACTCAATCAATAAACTTTATTTATATAGCGCTTTTACAATCACGATTGTGTCAAAGCAGCTTCACAGTGTCAAACAGGATAATATTGCGACAAAATTAGATTTGGCTGTACAGTCGTACTGGAGAAAACAGTGATGTTATCAGCTTATTTTAATTTATCATATAGCGACAATGTTGGCAGATCAGTATTATAGTTTATAGAATTAAATAAGACCTAATTCATATATTTTATTTGTATAATAAGTTGAATAACTTTAATCATATTTTTAGTGTCCCCAACTGAGCAAGCCAAGCCAAAGGCGACAGTGGCAAGGAACCAAAACTCCATCGGGGCATGATGGAGAAAAATAAACCTTGGGAGAAACCAGACTCAGTCGGGGTGCCAGTTCTCCTCTGGCCTATTAACACACCGTGTAAGATTATTATTCTGGCAACCTTACAGGTCGGAAATCATATTAGATCGGATTATTCAAAATTTTCAGGGTATCACGGAAGAGACAGATTTATTTAGGATGGGGCGTCAATTACACAAGAGTATGAATACATGAAAGATCGGAATTATTGCGCCGAAGATTATTACAGCCACTTTCTATTTTGTGAAGCTCAACACTTCAGTGTAACTCATGAAGCTGTCTTCTTACATTGCAGTCTTTAAAGTTTGATTAAAACATTGCAAGACTCAGAATAATTAATAAAACTTATCAAGACGCCTCGGACATAATAAGTAGCGTCACTCGTTGTCAGTTTATTGATTCTGATGACAGTTGGTGAGCAGCAATATATATATATATATATATATATATATATATATATATATATATATATATATATATATATATATATATATATATATATATATACTGTATATACCACTGGAAAGTGACAAAACAGTGCATCCGGAAAGTATTGACAGCACTTCACTTTTTGCACATTTTGTTATGTTACAGCCTTATTCCAAAATTGATAAAATGCAAACAGTGCCCCATAATGACAATGTGAAGGAAGTTTGTTTAAAATCTTTGCAAATGTATTAAAAAAAAATAAAAAAGGTAAAAACCACATGTACATTAGTATCCTTTGCCATGTCCCTCAAAATGGAGCTCCGATTCATTCTGCTTCAACTAATCATCCTTGAGATGTTTCTACATCTTGATTGGAGTCAATCTGAGGTAAATTCAGTTGATTGGACATGAGTTGGAAAGTCACACACCTTTCTTAATAAGGTCCCACAGTTACTAGTGCTTGTCAGAGCACAAACCAAGATGTACTTCCAGACAGGATTGTTTCGAGGCACAGATCTGGGAAAGGGTACAGAAACATTTCTGCAGCATTGAAGGTCCCAATGAGCACCCAGTGTGGCCTCCGTGATCTGTACATGGACGAAGTTTGAAACCACCTTCCTAGACCATCCCTACATTAAAGCATGATGGTGGCAGCATCATGGTGTGGGGATGTTTTTCAGCTGCAGGAACTGGGAAACTAGTCAGGATAAAGGGATTTGTGCAGCAATGTACAGATACATCATTGATAAAAATCTGCTCCAGAGCACTCTGGACCTCAGACTGGGGTAAAGATTTATCATCCAACAGGACAACGAAAGAAAGTCCTTGAGGCCCAGCTAGAGCCCAGACTTGAACCGATTGAATATCTCTGAAGAAATCAGAAAATGGCCGGGCACGATGCTCCCCATCCAACCTGATGGAGCTTGAGAGTTCCTGCAAAGAAGAATGGGAAAAACTTCCCTTAAATAGGTGTGCCATACAAAATAAGGTCTAGTGTCATTCTCAAAAAGACTCAAGGCTGTAACTGGGGCCAAAGATGCTTCAACAAAGTATCGCACAAAGGCTGTGAATACTTATGTACATGTGTTTTTTTATACATTTGCAAAGATTTCAAACAAATTTCTTTCATGTTGTCATTATGGGCTATTGTTTGTAAAATTTAGGAGGAAAAAAATTGAATAAGGCAGTAACATATCAAAATGTGGAAAAAGTGAAGTGCTGTGAATACTTTCTGGATACACTTTAGGTGGAAGTTATTATTTCTTCAACTGTAGAAAGAAACACATGAACATCTTGGATGAGATGGAGGTGAGTAATTGAACAGAACATTTTCATTTTGAAGTGAACTAATCCTTTAATGCATGGCGAGGAGCTTGTTTGAGTGGTCAACAGCTCTCCAAGGATCACAGCTTGAGAATTGCAGAAAATTGTTAAATCTTGGGGTCAGAAAGTCTAAAACAAAACCCATCAAACTGCACCTACACCACCACAAGTTTTTTGGGAGTGTTTCACAGGGATAAAATAGCAGACACTATTGACCTATTAAACTGTAATACTTGTAGCTTTATGTCTTGTTGTTCTCATAAAGAGACAGCACATGATATGCTTCAGATAACCCTTCTTAAAGAAAGTGTTAGTGAATGTAAGCCTCTACCTGAAGACCTCCTGACCACAGTCGTGTCAAACTCCTTGAGCCCTTCTCAAAGAGCTAGAGGGAGTCTGTGGTACTGAGACCGCATAAACCCGGGTCTGAAGGCCACAGGCGTTCTTTTCTGTGAAAAGCGGGTTAAAATGAAGGCTGGCCGAGGAAAAAAAATCAGCCACCCTATCTCAGTCCTGCAGTCCAATCCTCCCCGGCTTGAGATCAGTGCGGACGCTTCCCTTTAGCTCTTAGCCTGCTCTCTCATGTCTAAGCCTGCAGCGCTGCTGTTCCCTCACAGATACACCAGCTGTGACACTATCTAGCCCTTTTCAGAAGAGAAGATGAAAGATGAATATGAATTTGATGTGCCTGGTATTTCTGAAGTTTGACCCAAACTTTCAACCTACTCGTGTTGTTCTCTTCATGAGCCAATTTCACAAAACCTGTCAAGATTGTGACATGCTGAATTTCATCACAAAATCAAAGTTATTATTAGGGTTACACGTTATTTTAAGGTGTCAGTGTTACAGTGTACTTATATATTTAAGTACTGGCTAATAATAATTAGCTACGTGTACTTACTATAGGGTAGTTATAGTAACTACTAACTACTATACTTACATTATGTATTAATAATGTATAATATCAGCAGAATCTAAAATGGAATTTTAAAGATCAACTGGAAGTTAAGAGATGTGCAAATGTTATGAATCCTTTGGGAACCTAAAAAATGTAAGTCATTGAATTAATAGGTTGATTTTTTTGTATCTAATCATTGGCAAATATGTTCAATGTCATCAAATGTATTTAATGCATTTACCTAAATATCCTGGGTAACACTTTCTTTCACACTGTCCATTACATTATAGTAATTACAGTTACTAGATATTAACTTGGAACTGATGCTGAACCTACACCTAAACCTAACCTTAACCTATATTTGCCTTATATTAACCAGTACTTTCTTAGGTAGTGTAAAAGAGTTCAACCCCAAACCCTAATCCCACCATAACCCCATAGTAAGTGCATGTTACTTAATATTACTTGGTACTTAAAGGTGCCATGTGTA
Source organism: Pseudorasbora parva (assembly GCF_024679245.1). NCBI lineage: Eukaryota > Metazoa > Chordata > Actinopteri > Cypriniformes > Gobionidae > Pseudorasbora > Pseudorasbora parva. The sequence continues at coordinate 6,642,934 of NC_090172.1, read as the reverse complement.
AAAATTGAGGTCCAAAAAATGACCACACATCAAAAGAATGAGAAGAAATAAAGGCGATGATGTCATAAAAAAAAGTCAAGTTATAGTGCTGCAGAGATATCAAACTTAATTAGCAGTAGCATTACTAGCCCCGGCCCGTCAGGTGTCGTAATACCAGTCTCGGCCATGGGAGGCGGTATGCGGGCAACATAACCACCAGCCAACCTGGCGTACCTGAACCTGATGTCAATCGTGTGGAAAGTACAGCCCACTACTTCATTTCAGTTCAGGGAAGAGAGTGGACGGATGGCCGAAGCCCTTGGCCCCTTAAATGTATCTGATATGATAAAAATAGCTGTTTTTACCTGACCGGAAAAAGCGGAAGTGCGGGCACCCAGCGACTGTGTTCAGTCCCGTCACAATAAAAGTCCCAGTACTCGCGAGCCGTTAAGAATAGGCGCCCTCCAGTGGACGAAAAGTTGCATAGTGCACCTTTAAATTAATAATTATACTGTAAAATAAAGTGTGACCAAAGCCTGTAATTGAATCATCAATATCCACTGGACATTCATTTAAATTGTCAAAAGCCAGCCTCAGTCATTACACCACAGGCTTGATATAAATGATATCACATGCATTGGCTCATGCGTGTCTTGTGTGACCAAATGCAAGGATCCAACTTTTGACAAAGTGACATTCAAATAATTTTGCTGCTGTTTACACCTAGTATTAAGATGCATTTTGGTTGATCTGATCACAGGTAGACAGCGCTAAATACAGTTGTAAATGGGTCTAAAACTGTTGAGCTTGTTCACTTTTTCAGACAGAGGTTCATTACTTCAGGCGAAAGTAGAGAACACATTCAACTGGATTGCTTTCATGGTGTAGTCGCTCATGTGGTCGAATGTGTTCGAACAGCCACAATAGACCGTCTTCTCTCCATCTACTGACCTAATGCATAAACATCAAGTGAAGCGCCCTAGCCAGACGGGATTTAAACTTTGTTTGCTGGAGACCCAAGTTTGGTTTGAAGTTGAAAAACGTACCAAGCACAATGTTCTCTGACCATTCCTGATTTCTAGCACACACTCACAGTGTTCGCTGCGGTCTTGCAGCTGCCAGAACAGAACTAAAAGCTGATTCTCACTGTATGTTTTTTTTATTTTCTGTGGTCTCTGTCACATTCATATGTAAAATGCGTGAGCATTAGTTTGTTCATTAGATTGAAATATGTGAAAGAGCCCATGCATTTACCCGCCCATAGACCCTCCCTGAAGAAATCAGGAAAGAAGTGGTAGAACATGGAATGGGAATGTGTCTCCCTCATCTACTTATGATCTGATCAAACACATCTGAATACCAGGAGCTATGGGCCTATAATTGAGATGTGACTACGATGATGCAAGCTCAAGGGACGATATTCAACTTTAATTTCTCTTAAAAATCTGTTCTGCAAGTTGTAAATGTATCTGTTTTTGTACATCTGAGAATTGGTTTGGTTTAGGCCGTAGATTAAGGGCTCAAAAATATCGACATAATTGTAAAACTTGCCTATAGAAATACATTTATGCTAAAGGTAGGTCTGTAAATGATATCACTGTCCAAATGTTACGTTTCAGCATCTCCCCAAACATGCAAAGATGTATGTTGTGTACATGTTATGTATGAATGACTACATTTTATTATGAGATCACACTGTAATAGCAGATGAGATTTTTTCTGATCATGAAGTGTGAAGGGGAATTTTGAGGGAAGACAGATGAAGCCCTGACAGCTCCATTTATACAGGAACATGCCTGGGCACAGCCGAGGGAGTCTGTAATGAAATTTATCTGTTTTCTTTCTCCTTTCTTCAGGGAGGCTCCATCCAGAATACAAAGTCAAAGCGATGTCTTGAACTCGTGGAGAACAATGACAATGAGTTTGGATATCAGCTGACCCTCCAAAAATGCACTGGCCAGAACTGGACCATCACCAATATGTTGCCTGGTAGCACTTTATGATGGTACTGTCGAGACTGAAGAATATGTGGAACTGCATCAAGAAATTATGAAAAAGCTTAAGCACCTGATGTCTCTATGTGACTTTGACATCATATGATAAATGTTAAACATTTTTCTTAGCTACTGTACTTGTGCATATTGATAAGCCACATTTGGCCGATATTGCATTGTGCATAATGAGGTTCTACACTGTACTGGGATTTATTTTGTGCAAGGTATACTTGGTTTTGTCTTGACTTGAAGGTTGTATTGGCTCCAATGCAAACATTGAAGCCATAATTGCTACTATGTAGCAAAGCTTTGGCAACGTTCTTGCTGTATTTCTTTCTAGTGTCTCAGGTTTGTAGGTTGAGATTATTTTGAAATAACTCTGTACATTTTTGGGACATGCCAATATGTTGGAACATATTTAGATTCAATCAACTGTTTTATATCTACATGTACAGTAAATATCCTCAGTATTTATAAAGAATGGCAGTAAAAAGAACAAATGCTATGACAAATTGCGAGTTGTGTTGCTCTAAGTTTATCTACACAAGACCTTGTACCATCCTTCCTGCAAGCGGAGACACAGCTGTAGTTGTCATGACAGGTTAGGTAATTCCTCGCAGTGTCAGTGTTTGGTTCAGCAGATGTGCTCTCTCTAGAGTTCTCACTGTTTGTTCCTTCAGCTATATGGCATACGCTTGTTGCGTTCACCGGTACATTCCTTCGAGATCACACAGTATTTTATTGCATTGGTTCGTTCACCAAAAAAATGAAAATTCTGTCATTAGTTATCATTGTCGTTCCAAATCCGCATGACCTTCGTTCATCTTCGGAACACCAATTAAGTTATAATTTTTTTATGAAGAGAGCTCTCTTGGCTCTCTTCTTACTAAATCTTACTATTTTAACAATGTCTTTACTACCTTTAATGTTATTATAACTTCCAAGGCCCAGAAAGGTAGTAAAGACATTGTTCAAATAGTCCATGTGAGTACAGTGGTTCAACCTTAAAGGGTTAGTTCACCCAAAAATGATAATCCTGTCATTAATTACTCACCCTCATGTCGTTCCAAACCTCATCTTCGGAACACAAATTAAGATATTTATTATTTATTTAACATTTTCAAGGCCCAGAAAGGTAAAAACCTCATTAAAATAGTCCATGTGACTCCATCGGTTCAACCTTAATTTAAAGCTACACTGTGTGATATTTTCCCCCTTCTAGCGGTGTAAAGGTATATGACCATCCAGTGAATAATAGTTTCTGTTCCTCTCAATTCTGATTTCGTTTTAACTCCTACGGTGGCCGATTTAGTCCAAGATTAACATGGCAATCCCCCTCTTCACATTCGATACAGTGCCATCGAGTGTTAAAACGTGAAAGGCGAAGCTTGAATTTACGGGTATGTCCCTCTTTGGCTAATGTACTTTCAAGATGGAGGGCCAACATAGCGAACGGCATTCGAACCCCTCACCCGTATGTATTTTCAATGGCATATTATAAACGTACGAGAATACTTTATTACGTGAAAGAAGTCAATATACATTAATTAGCACATATATCTGTGAAAGAACTAAGTGTTTTTAGCTAAGAATAAACTAAAAAAAGCTACACAGTGTGGCTTTAATGAAGCAATGAGAATACTTTTTGTGCGCAAAAACAAATAAAAATAAGGACTTTATTCAACAAATCCGCTCTAGTCTGTGCCATTCTCTTACGCAGTTTATGTTGTTTATAATATAGTGCTCTCGAGAGCTACGTGAGCACCACGATCAATGTGCGGGAGCTGCAGCGTCAACAGAGTAGGAGACTGGAACAGGACAGAATGAAAAAATCCTTATTTTTGTTTGTTTTTTTCACAAGGTTGAACCACTGTAGTCACATGGACCTTGAAGGTGTTAATCAAATTGCTGTTTATAGGGGGGTCAGAGCTCTCAGATTACATCAGAAATATCTTCATTTGTGTTTCGAAGATGAATGAAGGGCTCGGAACGACATGAGGGTGAGGAATTAATGACAGATTTTTCATTTTTGGGGGAAATGAAATTAATGTTATGAAGCAATGTCAATACTTTTTGTGGGGGGGGGGGGGGGGGGGCGACTTTATTCATATTTCTTCTCTACCATGTCTCCTATGCTGTTTCCGTAGTAAATACAGACCATCCGGCTCACCTTTGGCTGACGATGTTTACATGAGCACAACGACGCATGCATGTGATGCTGATGCATGAGCCGGCCAATCAGTGGCCAATACTGAGCTGGTATTCTGACTTAAAACCTGGAAGTGCTGCACAGTTTACTACATGTTTAAAGCACACAAAGTATTCTCGTCACTTCATAACATTAAGGTTGAACCGCTGGAGTCACAATGGACTCTTTTAACAATGTCTTTACTATCTTTCTGGGACTTGAAAGTGGTAATAACGTTGCTGTCTTGGGGGGGAGGGGGGGATTACAGAGAGCTCATAGATTACATCAAAAATATCTTAATTTGTGTTCCGAATATAAACAAAGGTCTTATGGGTTTGGAACAACTCAAGGGTGAATAATTGATGACAGAATTTAAATTTGGGTGAACTAACCCTTTAACTTGAGGAACTAGTGAATGCAATAATTATAATAATAAACATATAGTTCTGCATAGTAACAATGGCTAAATAAATGGTTCTCTCAGTTTTTACAGTTGATGTCAGAATAGTGCACCCAATCAAATTCGATGATATTTGGGTGCAAATTTTTCTAACTTGAATGAATGATTGAAGCATTTATATAGCGCTGTACTACTGTACACCTTAAGCACTTTACAGTCATATCAGGGGTCTCTCCGTACCACTTCGCTGATTCGACTACAGCCTCAGAACAGCGGCACCAGAGCGCTTATCCCACACCAGATACAGATGAAGAGAAGAGAAAGGGATAGAGACACTTCAATGGATGGGGATTATTTGGAAGCCAATGAAGGAAATCTGGACAGGACACCGGGGTTACACCCCTACTCTTTAGGTCAGGCCATGGGGTAAGGACCTCGGTTTAATATCTTATCTGAAGGGCAGTGCTTGGTAAAGTATAATCCTCCTGCCACTATACTGGGGCATTAGGACCCACACAGACCACAGGGAGAGAACCTCCTGCTGGCCTCACTAACACATCTTCCTGCAGCAACCAAGGCCGTGTCTGGAATCGTCCCACCCAATACCCTTAAAAAGGCACTATTTAAAGGGGAAAGCCATTTGTAGTGGTGGCCAAAACCATAGTGGACGATATTGAGTGCACTCATTTAATGCCATAATACACCACAATAATGAGTGCACAACTGATGTACGCTTAACAGCTAAAGAATACCCACAATGCACTGTGAATTCCTGCGTCTCCCCAGAAGATGGTGCGTCCAGCTGAATCATCCATCCATTTTCCAAACTGCTTTTCCAATGTGAGTACAGTGTAAGATCATTACAGGTATAAATTCATTTTTAATTGATCATTAAATTGTTTACTTAAGGTTTATACATAGTTTCCATGACAAAGTTCAGGATAAATATTTTCATTATAGAGCTGCCAGCTTACTATGTTTCAAATGATTATTTAACAGCCACCACAAAATATGCAAAAGCGGTGCACTCGTGTCCGAATTAACGCACACGTTCAAGTGTGCGTTAATTCGGACATAACATTCACGTAACACACATTCAAGTACATTAGTGGACTAATGTGGGGAATAGTCAATGAGGGTCTATGGGATGATTTTGAAGACAGCTCTAGTTTTCAAAGGAAGCCTCCCATCCAGGTACTGACCAGGCTCAAACCTGCTTAGCTTCTGTGGGACAGCCAGTCTTGGGCTACAGGGTGATGTGGCTGCTGCCATAACTTAGTGAACACAATTAGACAGATGCCAACATGGACAGGTTGCATGACATCATACAAAAACAATGAGCAAAAAACCTGAGGGACAAAGAGGTAATGTGTCTCCTACTGCATTAAATAAAGGTAAGGTATAAATAATCGAGGTTAACAATGTGTTTTATGTATAGAATTATTGTACAGGGTCGGAAATGACATTGTCATGTATTTACTTTCCATTTTAAATGTCTCTGGGGGAGATACGATGTCATATGTGGTACCATTTGAAAGCTTAGAGTCTCTACTTTCTGGAGATATGCATCACTTTGGCATTTGTTTTACACAAAGTAATGCATTTACACTAAATTACTCTGATGTCATTTCCGCCTGGATTTGCCCGACCCAACTTGAAAAGCCTCCCATACACACATACAGTGGTCTACGTTCAAAATGTTGGTGTCATTTTACAGGAAACCCTTTAAAGTTACATAAAACACTGTTAAAAGTGATAAGCATGTAAGTACATGTTGTGTAAGCTGTTATAACCCCCCAAAAAATTAGGCGCTTTTTGATTTTTTTTTAATATAAATTAATTTTTGAAAGAGTGTAACACAGGCCCTGTGTGCTCTAGGACCCTGCAGACACTTTGGGCTGCTTCCAGCATGTATAATTAATTTAATGACACTGGGATATTGCATTTATATCACTGTATATGGTGGTGGGAGGGGGTGGTGGAATGGGGTAGCAGGGTCGGGGGAGGGGCAAAAGGGGGTAAAAAAGGGGGGGCATCCCTTCAGACCCATTTGAGTAAATCTGGCATACAACATGACACAGACAAAATTCTTTTTCCCACTATTTTCTGTAATTTAGTGGAAACAGCCCAAACTGGCTGCAGGTTCCTAGAGCACACAGGGCCTGAGTTACACACTTTCAAAAATGATTTTATGGAAAACAAATCAAAAAGCGCCTACTTTTTGGGGGTTATTACAGGTTAGACAACATATACTTACATGTTTATCACTTTTAGCAGTGTTTTATGTAACTTCAAAGGGTTTCCTGTAAAATGACCCAAAATTTTGAACCTAGACCACTGTATGTGTGAATGGGAAGCTTTTCGATTTGGGTAGGCCAAATCCAGGCGGAAATCCCAAAAAATAGCCCTGAGTGTAAGAGGTTAATATTAAATATTTATATCACATAAAAGTATATCTATATTATATTTATTATACATTTTACTGTTTGATTTTAACCAAAAAAAGGTAGATGTACGCATAGTGAAAATAAAGCTACCAAGAGCTAAGAACTGTAATTGTGCCTGATGAAGAACTGCAAGTAATTCAAAATTCATATTGTGCTTATTTAATATTGTAATTGTGATTTGAAATGTGATTTGAATCTCATTTTGTTGCTTCAAAGCTAACAGAACAAAGGCATGAAATCACAATGAAACTGCAGCTCTCATGTTCTGTAGGCTGTGCTAAAAAAAGAAAAAAAATGCAAGCAGTGCCTTTCATGTTTTAACAAACAGAACGAGTTTCTCTTTATGTAGGGTCACAAAAAAGCCTCTTCTAAAGCACCAAACTCAGACCTCATCAGTGTGCCCCATACGTGAACTTATGTGAAAAAGAATGCATTTAATTCAGCTATTTTTATGGTCCACTTTAATGTCTCAGTCCAAATCTAATTGAATTATTTCCAGTAATTATTTTATGAACGCAGTTAAATTGAATATCATTCCATTATGTGAAGAGTTTTTGCGACACTTGTGGCACTTAGCGGAGTATATAAAAGAATGCATAGTTTGGCACATAACACCTCCCTCAGCTCAACCATCACAAACACAGCTCTTCCTGGTGCTTGTGAAGGAATGTCCAACAGGTAAATGTAGACTACTTTCAATAAAAGGCCCAACAAATTACTTTTAGCTGTGTTGCTATGTGTCATGAGTAAGCTATTTAGTATACTTTCTGTCTAGAGTGAAAGGGAAGACTCCCTTATAATAAATCTGCATTTTTTTTTACATGACATGACACAACCGATACACGTCAGTGTATTCTTTATAAACTGGAACATGTCTTTCTGATTGGATGCATGATGATGTTGAATTGAATTGTACATAGCGCATTGTTCATGACGATTCATCTTTGAAGGTGGAAATTTGTCTTATGTAACTCATTAATCATGGTCCTAACTGGCTAAACACCCTCTGGCTCCGCCTGCTTCAGTAGCCACGCCTCCAAACTGTCACGATAGGTTGAGCTTGAAAGAGATTGACAGATCTGAGCAGACCACTTTTAGGCCTAGTCCACACAGGTATTTTTATAAACTGAATGTGTCCTCCTTTGTTTTAAAAAAAAAAAACATGATATGAAACACTGTCAAGAGCATGCCAAACCAACAGGTGGTGATATAACCGCAAACTTAAAGCCATGTTGGCCACTAAAAAGCATGGAAAAACAGTTATTGTCTGTTCTGGTTCTGACATAACGCGCCAATATCTCCAGTTTCACTGTCCACATGACAACACTGCAGCCGGAGTTTCTAAAAATCTTCACCCTAGCAGGAGCTTTCACGGAGGAGCTTATAAAAGGAGGAGCGATGACAGTGAAGGAGAGGACCAGGCCTGGGGTGTATTCCAGAAAGCTGGTTATGTGACATACTCGGGTATGTTTAAGAGTTAGCAGATAACATGAATTTTCGGTTCCAAAAACAGAGGTAACTTTCAGGGTAAGTAAGTAACCATGGCAAATCACTCCGGAGCAGCTCATGATCAAAAGTTAGTTTGCTTAAGAGGTATTTAGATTTGTTTTAAATAATGAATATAGCTATTAATATGACCAAACTTGTTTCCTATCCATGGTTAACATACTGTGAGTTGCTCTGAACTTACTCCAGGACGCGTTTTTGGAACCAGCATACATTGAGTAATCAAGGTTTGAGTAAATCAACCGAGAGTTCAAGGTGTGTGAAGGTAAGTTAACCTTTTCTTTCTGGAATACACCCCTGGAGTTTACGTTGTGTCTTGTTTAGGTGTGCGCGGCAGTTGTCCTTGAGGATTTTTGTTCACAATTTACCTTGATCTCATTTATTCATTAAAGTTTTGTGAACGTTCACCGGTTCCCGCTTTGCTCTTCCCATATCTAAGAACTTTTAAATTTCTCTCCGCCTGGTCCTCCCTCATCCTGCACTTTTTGAGGTTTTAGTTGATAAATACATGGCACTATAGTAGGCCAAGTCAATGAACAATAAACATGGTTAAAATAATGTATTATTTATGCTATTGCAATACAATAATAATAAAGCAATAATGTATTTCTTTCATAATATTCAGACTTAAACACAAGTTATTATTATTCATTGAAAGTGAAAATATTGCCTTCTGCTGTTGCTCTCAAATCAAAGCACTTGCCCATATTCTAAATTGGCACATAATTACCAATTTAAAGTAAAATAACCAATGGCTTTGAATATGAATTCAGCACTGGGTTACTGTGTATGTTTTGGTGTAGAGAGGAGCAGCTTGGACATCTTTCAAAGAAAAAAGACAGATACCAATCAAAATTTTATCTTGAGATTAACTAACCCTTTTAAAATCTCCATTGATACTGTTGTTCCCTTACATGGCGGTAAACAGCTTTGCAGTTCACGTGTTAAAGATTTTATTCTCAGATGATGTCTGGATCCTCCCTGTAGCGGGAGTTGTGTGCGTCGATGGCATAGATGTTTTCTTTAAACTCTCGCTCTTTCTCTCTCTCTCTGGTGTGTATCAAGGGAAGAGACGAGTGGCACTTTCTGTTCTCAACTTGCCAGTCCTCATTAGCATCTACAGTCCTGCTGGGCCAGAGGGATGTTTGCCATTAAAAATACATGCACATCCACTTCTACCACCCTCACACTACCACAAAAGTCTGGGAAATATTTGCTTTTGCAACTACGTCACGCATGTAGTTAAAATACAACTCAAAGGTTTACAACTTAACAGTGAATTGCAAATTACAGACAAAACCACACACGGAAGCCATAAATCAGGAAAATCAGCTGAAGTGTATTTGTGCTTGAAAAGGCGGCCTGCCAAAAAGATTCTCTGAATAATTGTGATCTTCACATTCATTGTAAACGCAGGGCAGCAAAGCACAATGTCAACATGTCTTCTCTTATCTAATGGTTCAATAGGAGTCACTCAGATCAATATTCCATTCAGGCATTCGGTTGGCAGTCCTGACTCAGTGTGTCCTTCTTTCATCCAAAGCTGATCAAAGTCTTTTTGAGTTTCAGGAAAGCAATGATGTTACCTATGCATGCAATGCCACGGCATAAGAGGAATTTTTAGCACTGCAGAACTGCTTCTGAGATTCTATTATTTAACTTTTCTATTAGCGTTAGGGTGAATTCAGGGTGACTGGGACACATTTTCCAAAAGTCAGCTCAATGGCAAAAGTGTCCCATCACCCTGAAGTCACTCACCGTACCCTTTGTGTGCAGGTGAAGGGCTGTATGTGTTGACGATTTCAACTTTGACCCTGTTTGCCACTCATCTTTTGAGGCTAAACCAATGATTACCAAACAAGGTGTAGTACATACCACATAACACCTTTTTGATGTTACTGTAAAATACTTTATTATTACATCCATCCAGTTTATGGTAAATTTTGCTGTACATTTACAGTAGTTTATTATATTTTTTGAATGTTGAATGAAACTTGCAACGATGTTAGTACAGTATACATTTATTGTACTAAATATATATATGTATATACAACTGATCATACATAACATTATGACCACCTTCCTATATAGAGTTGGTCCCCGTTTTGCTGCCAAAACAGCCAGATGAATGGATGGATGAATGAATGAATGGGTGGATAAATGGATGGATGGATGGATGGATGGATGGATGGATGGATGGATGGATGGATGGATGGATGGATAGATGGATGGATGGATGGATGGATCTTTTCCTTTCATTCAAATTTCTTCTTCTTCAAAAAAAAAAACTTCCTGTAGGACATCTCTATGTACAATTTAATTTAAGTCAGCGGCTCTTTACCCCAAGTGTAAATAGCAGCTAGATTATATTTACACTAGGGGCTGTCATTCGATTAAAATGTTTAATCGCGATTAATCGCATATTGTCATGAGTTAACTCGTGATTAATCGCGATTTAATCACACACATTTTAATACTCTAATCAACATGGGTATGGACAAATATGGATGCTTTATGCAAATGTATGTTTATTATTAGTGAAACCATACTCAGAACATGAATACTTGACAAAGGTCACAGATGTTTTTTCAAAGAACTAGTTCTTGTCTCTTAAGCTAAGCCTAAAAGATGTTAAAGCAGTTGATAATACACTGCTGCTTTAAAATGTGTGAACCCTTGAATCTGGGAAAATGTGAATAATTGTAACAAAATAAGAGGGATCATACAAAATGAATGTTATTTTTTATTTGGTACTCCTCCTGAATAAGATATTTTACATAAAAGATATTTACATATAGTCCACAAGACAGGAAAGTAGTAAATAAAATTAAAAATGATATGCACTTTGCATGATCCCTCTTATTTTGTAAAAATTATACACATTTTCAAAGATTCTGAACCTTCAAGCACCACTGTGTGTGTGTGTGTGTGTGTGTGTGTGTGTGTGTGTGTGTGTGTGTGTGTGTGTGTGTGTGTGTGTGTGTGTGTGTGTGTGTGTGTGTGTGTGTGTGTGTGTGTGTGTGTGTGTGTGTGTGTGTGTGTACTGGTAATCCCTATGTTATGGGGACAAAATGTCCCCACAAAGATGGCAATATCCGAAATCCTTGTCCTTGTGGGGACATTTTTAGGTCCCCATGAGGAAAACATCTTATAAATCACACAGAAGGAGTTTTTTTGAGAAAGTAAAAATGCAGAATGTTTCCTGTGATGGGTAGGTTTAGGGGTAGGGGCAGTGTAGGGGGATAGGATGTACAGTTTGTACAGTATGAAATCCATTACGCCTATGGAAAGTCCCCATAAAACATGAAAACACGACATGTGTGTGTGTGTGTGTGTGTGTGTGTGTGTGTGTGTGTGTGTGTATGTGTGTATGTGTATATATATATATATATATATATATATATATATATATATATATATATATATATATATATATATATATATATATATATATATATTTCAGTTCTAAAAACATGTATAATTATCCATTCACAGTGTGATATGCAATGCAGTGCAAAATGATGCATGGATGTGTTGAGAGGTGCGTTTACACCCTGATGCAAGTATACTCTCAGGAGATGAGTTGAGGAAAGATAAACCCAGCGCATTTTCTAGATGTAGTGCAGTGTGTCTGTGTGTGCTGGGTGGGGGCAGGGGGTCATGGTTGGTGGACATTATTAAGTATTTATATTTTGAACTCATGGGAGGTCCAGTATACTTGCATTTGTCAAGGGATGTGTGGGTTTTGTTTTCAGGATTCATGTGCTGGCTTCTCGGTTCTGCAGAGGGAAACAGATGCAATAAACTGGATGAAGTGCTGCTGTTCCTCTCCTGTGAGTAGATGACAGTTTTTCTGCCCTTCCCCATATCTATTATTCAGGTATCTCTCTTTTGGGGATGGGGGCAATGAAACTGTGGAATGACACACACACACACACACACACACACACACACACACACACACACACACACACACACACACACACACACACACACACACACACACACACACACACACACACACACACACACACACACACACACATAGCAGCCCGGGTCCTGTTACAGCAGTAAAAAAAACACATAACATGATGAGTTATTCCTGGCACAAAGTACAATATGACAATGGGGAATAGGAGGGTTCAGGTCGGCATATGGAGAGAATCAAGGTATAATCTGAGCTGAGAATGGACATGATTCCCAGTGGAATCCAAAGCCGCGGGGGCAGAACAGAGGCCCGCTTTGTTTTCCGTGCGGCAGGTATGTTACAGGTGCTGCCGGGGGAGGGGGGGGGGGGGGGTGTTTTGTAGAGCAGTCAAATGCACCTGAGACTCCAGCCCAGAGCATGTAAAAATATACTCAGTGGAAAACATTGCAATTACTCCAGTGTTGACAGCTCTGTACTTTTAACTATTATATAAGGGCAAACCTCAAGAAACATGTTTAGATCACATTTCATTAAATAACAAAAAGGAATTTTGTCAAAATCAAAAGAATAGATTTATTTATTTAATTCGAATTTAATTGTCATTGCACTCATTAATGCAATGGCAAAAAAAGGTATTGTTTAAATATTTATACATCATGGTAGTATTTGTTGTTCTACTTTTAATTTAGCTGACAAACGTATTGAATTTTTAATAGGTATATAGTAAAAATGACATTTATACTAATATAATAAGAACTTAAGTGACAGTGAGAAAACTATACAAATGCAATATAGTATTTAGGGTGGGAAGGAGTGTGAATTGAATCAGTCAAAATGTAAAAATTATTAATGGTCATACAAAACAGGCCTCATTTTTATTTGCATAAATAATGTATATGATTTTGAAGGATTTTTGTTTTTTTTTTTCATGAGATGACCCATAATGTATTTTAAGTCATTAGCTTGATATTAGATGTACTGTGTAGCAGAATAATTTAACAGAACTAGAAGTAATCAGATACATTTTTTTAAGTTATGGACTCCTAACTAATGATCTGAGATTATGGTCTGAAGCTCATGGCGCTGGGGCACTTAGAAACAATCATGTCCGAATCCACTTTAGCTAGTTTATCGATGGAAAAAACGGTCTGCGTTTCAGGTGTAGGGTGCAAAATGGTGCACAATGCTAAGAGTAAAGCGTTTCTGCCAAATCAAACCGTAAACCGAGAGTAACACAGATATGACACATGACTCCCTCAAACGTCCCGGACCTTGGTTAAAAGAGCAATTTTCTCACAATTTAGCAATAGTTGGAAACATTTAAGATATTGTAAGTACTGAACTGAACAAAATAATTAAAACTGGCCTATTGTGGCTTTTGGATATTTTACAGCAAAAATACTACATAGTGCACCTTTAAGCGATATCCCAAAATATAATTTCACTCTAGAGCTCTTTAGCAAACCTGCTAAAACTTCTTATTACATACAAACTTCTTTATAGGTAAAGCTGTTTAAAGAATTAATAGATGTGAGTTTACTTTTGCTCACTGCCACAAAGCTTGCCTCTGTTGTCCTTTTCCTTATGAGAAAGTATCATATGTAACCCTTAATATAACCAGTCTTTATTTATATTTTTTTCTAGTGTTCATGAAGTATATATTAAAATATATATATATATCCTTGTGCCTTCATTTGCATTTCATTGTTGATTATGCAAGTGAACCATATAAATTATTGCCCTCCTGTTCTGCAGTACTTCAAAATACTAAATAATGGAGCGCTCTGGGCTTAAAATGTAAAGCATGCATATACAGTATGCATTAGCTATCCTTTGATATCTTGTATTTCTCTCTGCCCGTAAAAATGATATGCCATCATTTAGTTTGACTACCCCAATTTATTTCAAACTGAGACTCCATACACAAAGACAGAAATCACATAATAATTAAAAAATGTAGACCCTACTGCCAATCAACAAAAGGGTGAAGCTGACATTTTTCACCCTGTCTATGAATGTTATGACAGAGCTAAATCACAGCACACAGGTTTGCTTAGTTGTTAAAGCATAACAACGAGAATACATTAATGAACTGCAGAGGAGAAAAAAAGAATATTTATATGATTATTTGTTCAAAGCTGTCAGAATGAGCTGCTGAAGACATCTGTGTGGTTTAGAGAAGAAAGAACAGAGAAATTAAAAGTGTCAATTGAAGATTAACATGAGAAGAACCCTGAATCTCAATACGCAAGTCATGAGAAAGTGATTCAACTCTGTATTCACCTGCAGGGTGTTCTGTGTAGATAATAACTAATATTATTGGTGGTTTTCTTCAAATTGTATTGATTTAATAGCATTTAAAAGGGTCATGAACTGAGAAATAAGATTTTCCTTGAGATTTTGACATATGAGAGGTTATCTAGAAGAATATCCTGTAGTTTCAGAACTGAAAATGTCCTTGTAAGTCCAAAAACAGCTTGTATTGTAACCAAGCCCAGCAAACAACTGTGAAATGTGCCTATTAGGTGAAAGACCGCCTCTGCAGAAGAAAATCAACGCCCACTTCATCGTTGCAAATTTGGCCCCGCCCACTGGTGTGTTAGTGAGATGATGAGGACAGAAGATGTATACAGGATGGACCACACATAACCTTATCTTCCAAAGGATTCTAATGCTTGGAATGTGTTTATTTATTTTCAACAATGTAAATGTGGTACATTTCACTGTAGATTATTTGGTGAATGGCGCAGTCATTTTCAGTTCCTTAAAATAGCAATGAGCCAACAATGCGCCTGAACACACCTGGTTTTCAGACAGCACACTCATGGGTGAACAGATGGGCGCACGTTCATTTGCTCTTTAACAATGTGGTGCTGGACATGAACATGATAACTGCATCAGACTGAAACTAGCAAAAAAACACTTGTGTTGCACTGTCCCAGGTGTATGATAGGGCCCTGTTTACTAAAAGGTTCTTTGGGGGAAGCCAAAAATGGCATCACCACAACACCCTCCTGATGATAAAGTCATATTAACTAATAGTTTTACTTAAATAAAACCAGCTCATTACAATTAATTCTCCTACATTTTTAGGTGTCTTGAAATTTTGATGGGGGAGTGACCATTGCTGAAGTTTGTAAAGGAAACCTTCTCCTATATTTGTTTTCTACAGACCTGATTCCATCTCATTAATCATTGTTATTTTAGAGGTAGTCTTGTCAAGCCTCATTATCATCATCAGGTACTAATTAAAAAAACATATTACAAGTTTAGGTCTGAGTGGACAGTCTCGCCAAATGTGCACTAGAGAGATAAGACATTTAAACTTGAGTGGCACATTAATCTTACTTTCCCTCAGTAATTCAGAAGTCCTCACCTCAAACTGACAGCGGAGGACTTTTCTGTATCATTTCCTCAATCAGCTGAGTTTATCTTGTGGACTGAGGCGTGCATCCTGCCTAGGTAAGAAACACTCTTCCGACCGAATTACTCCTTTTTTAATAAAATAAATTGAAATTGAAACAGCTAATTTTAACATTCCCAAAATACTTAAAGCAAGATTGTTAGTGTATGGGGCTTGAAATAGCTTGCTAGGGTAAACTTTCTATAAAAAAATTGGCCCAGCTGCACCCTTAAAAATAAAGGTACCAGGATGAACCAAAAATGGGGTTTCTCAGTGAAGACATAGAAGAACCATTTTTTGTTCTCCAAAGAACCGTTTTGTGAAAGGTTCTTTAAAAAAACGTTTTTTCCCCTAACCATTTTATAGTCTAAAGAACCTTTTGTGTAATGGAAAGGTCCTTTGGATATTAAAGGTTCTTCACAGAACCATACACCCTGCCAAATAACCATTTAAGAGATTTTTAAGAGTGTGATAAAAAGCACCTTCAGACTATTGGTCTGTGGCAATTGAGTAATAGGCTGGTGTGGCTCAGGGGTTTCTCCTTTTTTGTATATATATATATTAATGAAAGCGGCAACCGTATATTATATGAGGGTAACGCATTACAAGTAACTCAAGTTATGTAATCAAATTACTTATTTCAAGTAACTAGTAAAATAACACATTACTTTTAAATTATTACTTTTTCCAGTAAGTCCGGAATGGCAGCACAGCTGAAAGGTTTGTTTAAGCTGCGCCCTCTACTGTACAGGCGTGAATTTGCATTTAATTTAGCCTAATTATTTCCATTTTGGTGTGAAAGGGCCTTTACGTTTGCTCCAAAATAACTGTTTTACTTAAAGGGGTGATGAATTGAGAAATCAACTTTCCCTTGAGCCTTTGATATATAAAAGGTCATGGTAATATAAGAATACCCTGTAAGTTTGGGAGCTGAAAACTTCCTTTTATAGACACCAGAGGCCTGTTGCATGAAGCTAGCTGAACAAACTCTGAGTTTCAGAGTAGGTTTAGAGTTTACAAATCCAGATAAAAATCAACCTCATTTAGATCAAGTTCAACCGTTTCTCAAAGCTCGGTATAAACTTTCTCTGTCAACTCGGGTTTAATCCAGAGTTAGCGATCAACTCTGAAGCGCATCCACCTGAAAGTGTGACACGTGCGGCAAACAGCCAATCACAGTGTCCGTTTGATTCATTTCTCTTCTGAAGATTGAGAGATCGTTTTGAAAATTATTATGAAATAAAATGTGTTTACAAGGCAGGAATAAACACTGCTGCTGCAGCGAAAGTTTGAGAAGGCAACTGAAAGAATATCAATGCATGATGTGAATCAAAGAAATATGCATAATAATTATAGGTTCACAAAGAGCTCAAATGAATACACTTTAGTTTAAAAGAATTATGAATGCATGTCAA
Source organism: Pseudorasbora parva (assembly GCF_024679245.1). Lineage (NCBI taxonomy): Eukaryota > Metazoa > Chordata > Actinopteri > Cypriniformes > Gobionidae > Pseudorasbora > Pseudorasbora parva. Next base: position 6,625,674 of record NC_090172.1, on the reverse strand, counting down.
TAAATATATTATTTATATGAGCATATGAATTCAAAGTGATAATTCATATGATATACATATAATAAATAATTAGCACCAAAACATTATTTCTAAAGTTCTCTCTTTATAAACTGCCTTAATTTGGAACAAGAGATACAGGGGCTTTATTGGCTTTAGTGTCTTTATTGAATCTTTATTTGCAGCTGATTGGTCCAGTTTGGGTTTGCGATCTCTTACCCTGAATAAAACCAGCTCCAGAGCAGGTTAGCCATGTAGTGTAAGTTACCATGGTGATGAACAGTGATAAAAACCAATCCACCTTCTTGAGCCGGAAAAAAACTGAGTTTTCTCAAACTAATCTCGAACTTACCTGAGTAACAACTGAAACCAGCTTTGTGCAACAGGCCACAGGCCCAGAAAACGAGACTCTCAAGTCAATGACGTATTAGAAGGGTGAAATGCTAGCCTGACAAGCCAGACCCACATCAAGATGTTTGGTCTGGAAAATCACCATAGACAGGGCTCAATCCGAGGGGCGGGATAAACGGTTGTCTTTCAAACTCCCTCTGCACGTGATAGGATAGCGCTACACCAACCAGAGCAACGAAGGTGAAGCAGAGCTCGCTGATAGATTAAACATTCGCCGTATCCGGTCAGCGAAACTCCGAACACATCTTCCCTTTTTAAGAATGACTTCAGTGCCGTTCTTTGTTCTTTTCTCAGAGAAAAGCTTAACTCCAAGTCTTCCAGAGTCGCGGTCAAAGCTGATTCGAAAGACCGCCGCCGTTCGCCAGTTTCTGTGTTTACTAGAAGCACGGAAACGCAACTCGGCCGGCATCATTATGGCCCCCGCCCGCTGACTCTATACACAATGTGATTGGCCCGTCCAGATTCTGAGGAATACAGCTCAGACGTGTATTGAAAGTTCCTAGATGACACTTGCGGGCAAATTAAATTTGCTGCCGCTAGGGTGCGTCTAGATTTCTAGGCTAGTGAAATGCTGCCTCTACAGATAAATGTGTACCTTGATTCTGTAGCCCCGCCCACCGACTTGTGGAGCTAAACTGATCATGTTAGAGAGCAATAAACACAGCGACGATAGCAAGATAATCGTTTGTAAACAAGACACAGGTCGACACTGGATTTGCAGACATATTAAGATTAAAACACAATGCTGTTCCTTCTTTATCTTTTTTCCAAAACACTTATGAGTAAAACATGTTTTTTATTAATACATTGTTACAGATCAGATCGATTATGTGGACGTGTCTAACAGAAAACACGCTGTCACAGACTGGAGAATCCCTTATTTGTTGGTTCATTGCGATTCGGGATCAGAACAGTTCAGATCTAGAGGATGGATACCCGACCCGAGCCCGACGGGTTCCGACGGTACCCGACGGGTCGGGCCGGGTTCGGACAGATATTTAGATATGACGTTCGGGTTCGGGTCGGGCTCGGTCACGTCAGCGCGATAAGGCATTGAACCTTTTAAATTTAAAACTGCTTATTATGCAAGTAGCCAATGGGCCTGTTTAACTTGATGCAATGGTTTGTTTTTGTGATTAAAATAAATGTAAAATATTACCCTAACATCCGTCTTCCTGCACGCGGAAATTTGTTTATGTCGCCGTGACAACAACGCGCAACACGTGCCTGCATATTGCCCGCGGCATCCTTGTCATTCCAGTGAGCGCAACTTCAGCGCTGCTGGCAGCAGGACAGCCTTGAAGCCGTCCACAGTTGATGCAATCCTTTTTCTGCATAAAACCTCGATTAGCCTAAACTTTGATGGATAGATTATGTAAATAGATCCCATGTTGCAGTTTAGGAACCATACAGTTTGAGAAAATTGGTAAGATGACTTTCATTTCAATAAGCATTTCAATTGTGTTACGTTAATGTTTTGTTCTGTTAGCTTGGGCCATTTTTAGCAGACCTTTGTTCATTTAATTTCAGTTGGCTATTTGATTGGGCTCTGTGTAACGTTTGATGCCCCGTGTGCGCGCTGATGCGCTCGTCTGTAAACATTTCAGAATGCCTTCCTTACAGTTGCTTAATAAAAGCGGGCTTTCCACACAAACAAACGTACGTGTCATTAGTATATGAGGGGAAAAAATAGATTTTAACTGTCGGGCTCGGGTCGGGCTCGGACATAAATATTTTAATGCCTGTCGGGCTCGGGTCGGGTTCGGTTACTGCTCTGTCGGACGCGGGTCGGGCTCGGACAGAAAAATGCGGCCCGATCCGCACTCTATTCAGATCAGATATGTTATGGGCCAGGGGGCTCTCAAAGCCCAACGTCCCAGGTCTGTGTGTTTTCCAGACCAAAACGTAAGCACGTCAGCAGGCCGGTGAATCTAAAATAGTGAAATAACATTCATTTCTTGATTTGCTTGGTTAATGTTCACTCTCTTTAGTTGATATTTGGAGCTTATGTGTGTGCGGTTCACACTTATACCGATCGGGCGGGATTGATTAAAAATAAATAAATAAATCACAGGTGGGTGAGAGATAAATCATTGTGTTTGCTTGATGTATACGTTTTGAGAGCTCTGTCAGATAATTATTCTGGTTGCCGCTTTCAAAATAATCCCTCTCGTGAACTAACAAGGGCGTTGAAGCTCATTTAATATGCAAATCTTCTCCAATCCTAGCTGTAGGAGTTTACGCTTTAACGCAATATTGTAATATATTATAATTAATATATTTCTAATATACATGTAAGTAACTTTCTCCAACATGCCGTGGCATTTAAACGATGCCCAATTGGCACTATGGGGTCTAAAGTGTGCCAAGAAAACATCCCCCACACCATTACACCACCACCAGCAGCCTGCACAGGGGTAACAAGGCATGATGGATCCATGTTCTCATTCTGTTTATGCCAAATTCTGACTCTACCATCTGAATGTCTCAACAGAAATCGAGTGGTACCCGGTGGGGTCTTCTGCTGTTGTAGCCCCTCCATCTCAAGGTTGTGTGTGTTGTGGCTTCACAAATGCTTTGCTGCATACCTCGGTTGTAACGAGTGGTTATTTCAGTCAAAGTTGCTCTTCTATCAGCTTGAATCAGTCGGCCCGTTCTCCTCTGACCTCTAGCATCGACAAGGCATTTTCACCCACAGGACTGCCCCATACTGGATGTTTTTCCCTTTTCACACCATTCTTTGTAAACCCTAGTAAATGGTTGTGTGTGAAAATACCAGTAACTGAACAGATTGTGAAATACTCAGACCCGCCCGTCTGGCACTAACAACCATGCCACGCTTCAAATTGCGTAATTCACCTTTCTTTCCCATTCTGACATTCAGTTTGGAGTTCAGGAGATTGTCTTGACCAGGACCACACCCCTAAATGCATGAAAGCAACTGCCATGCAATTGGTTGATTAGATAATTGCATTAATGAGAAATTGAACAGGTGTTCCTAATAATCCTTTAGATGAGTGTATATATATATATATATATATATATATATATATATATATATATATATATATATATATAATTTTATTTTTATTTTTTTTCTGAAGAACATTGGGTCATTTAAGTGTTCAGGACAAATAAGGGACACATGAACAACCGTAAAAAAAAAAAAAAAAAAAAAAATTATATATACATATACATTTTAAGCTGTCTTTTGTAGTGCTTCGCAGACTCTACTCTGGCTGTGTGTGTCATCTGTTTGAAGGAGGCGTGGCTTTGAAGATGCTCTGAAGAAAGGGTGGAATCACTAGCTTTCAAATCTAGCTTGCTGTTGCTAGCCTCTATGAAACTGCACACATACTGCAATATTTCAAGATTATCCTCATAGCTACTCAAAAACGATGAGCCTTGGATTCAGAAAGTCAAAATCAGGCTTCATCTCAATCACACGTCTCAAACTGAATTAGGGTCTCTGAGGGTAATTGGAGAGTAAAATGATGAGTATATCAGGAAGCATTTGTCTGCTCTTATCATAGGTGTAATATGATCATGCTAATCAGAGGGTGATTGGAGCACTGCAGAATTAACCTCCCCAGCTAGTGCTTAACAGAGCACTCTAGTGTGTTTTGTTTGAGTGAATCTTAATTTCCAGGGCAGCTATGCGAGTGCCCATCAAACTGGACCTGGCCCGCCTCACAATGAACTATAATCACTGAAATTAAATCTGGGCATTGGCATACCAGTGCTGCACCTCTGTAATATTGACAGATTGAGAATGGGCGAGTGTTAACTGTACGTTTCAGTGCTGTGGGGCTCAGGTTGAATCAGCTCAATTGCTCCCTGATGATATTAGCCCCTGCATTGCAGTTCTTCATCCTCGTGCCTGTGATTCCACGGGACTCTGGGAGGATCTGTCTCAGTTTAGGTTTGTTCTCTGATAACCATAAATTTTAGAATGTATAGTATATTGCCTGCTAGTGCCTTTTTTTTAGCCCCTGCTACTGTTGTTAGTGCTCTGTTTTAGTTACCCGCTTTGTTATTTCAGAATTATAAATCTAACATATGTTCATAATTGGTTTTGCATCAATTTGAGTGCATGAGTGGTCAACAGTTCATTATTAATGGAGTTAATAATGATTCGTTTTCTAATTACTACAAAAAAATACCTCATTTAATTACTGTTATCTTTACTTTTTTTTATAAGTGTTTGAATATATTTTTTTGAATATTAGGTAATTTATTCCTGTGTTTTTCAACATCATTACTCATTCATTATCAGTGTCACACTATCTGTCAGAAATTATTCTAATATGCTGATTTGAGCTCAAGAAACATCTTGAAAACAGTTATGTGGCATAATATTTTTGTTGAAACTGTGATACTTTTTTTCATATTGTTTGTTGAAAAGTTCAAAATAACAGCATTTATATGAAATGCATTATTGTAACCATATAAATGTCAATTTTGATCAGTTTAATATTTTTTTTTAATATAAGTGTAACACAGTTTGTTAAAGGAGATGAGAGTCGGCGACAATTCAAAACAATAAACACAAACTGAAAGTAACGCATTCATATATTCATATTTCCAGCTCATCACAGACAGCTGATGCATACTCTCTCTCTCTCACACACACACACACACACACACACACACACACACACACACACACACACACACACACACACACACACACACACACACACACACACACACACACACACACACACACACACACACACACACACACACACAGAGACACATACGTGAAGTCCAGGCCTGGTCCTCTCTCGTCCTTCACTGTCGTTGGTCAACTATAGAATAAGCTAAAATCTTATACACAGTAATATACTTGAAAGTTTATCAATTTAACAGGCTTGAAATTTTAGTTCTGTGTATAGATCTCTGGCAAGCCCAAAATTACCATATGTGAGTAAAAATCTGCATAAGCGAGTATATGAAGCCATATATTAAACATCTTTGACTTCCTGCGCTTGAATGGACAAATTCACTCAAAATTGTCAAAAAAATGCCAATTTCAGTGAGAATAGTAAAAATAGTCTGTTATGTCTTAAGTGAATGTAAACAGCTGAGAAAGAAAACACATGATCCGCTCTTAAAGTGACAGCATCCTAATAATCCTACTACTGTCTGCATTTTTATTGTTAATCAAACAACAAAGGACAAAGAAAAAAATCACTCACTGCTATTTAAAAAAGATATGAAGACTATGCAGTATTATTAGAATTGCCTGACGAGCACTGTTTATTTAATTTATCTTTTCTGAATTGTATTTATTTGTGCTATTATTTAATTAGTTGTTCTTATTTTATTACTGACTGTTTACTTATATTTTAAAATGTATGATAATATATTTATATTAAGCTAGTAGTTTGAGCTGTGGTATTGAAATTGGAATAGAGGATTGTACATTGTCTAAAATCTAAAATACTAAAATATGGCTGGTATAAAAAAAAATATATATATATATATTTGGGCGGTACATTTTCTTATCTCACCGGCCAATAGCAGGTGTGGCAAACAGTTAGTTTCAGGCTCTGAGTTCAGGTCTAAACAACAGTTAAATATGCATTAGTCACTCATGAAACTCTGCTTTTTTTTTTACAATCTTGAGAGTATGAGGGGTCCCTGGTTCAAGCATGCGTATAAGGTTATAAGGTTTATAATATAATCCATAATATATAAGGTTTTTTTAATAAACAAAAATGCTGAGATATAGGCGATGTATATCAGGAGTGTGCGTATGTGCGTATTGTAGCTTTGTGCTGATATGCATGTCAGCCAGTGAGCAGCAAAACATTCATTCCAATTCCAAGAGGCAGCGGGTCAGGCTGGTGCGTCACTGCATACGATGGCTATCTTGCAGGGCAAAGGGCCTCATGTATAAAACTTTATGTAGATTTCATCCTTATAGACAGATTTTTTGTTGGCCTATGCACAAAGATTTTAAAAACCCTATATACACATTATGTTGGCTTGTATTCTAATGTTAAAATGTCCATAAACATAAATGCACAATATATGTTGTTAATCTGTGTACTTACATTATCCCAAACGTTTGCAGCGATGTTTAAACACAGAGAAATCAGCGATTTTAAATAGGACATGGACCATGTCATTGCGTCACTTGTCAGTGACGTCATATTCGTGCTACACTTGATTTCCATAACAACCATAAAAACACTAAAGGCAAACCACTGTTTGGATATACATTTATCAACAGAAAACGAATCTAGTCTTATTGTTTGAATCGCCTTGTTTTCTTGATTCACCGCAAGTAATGTTTTTTTAGAGTTCTTTGCGGCTCCTGCTTCACACCACCGTAACGTTAATAAAACTTTGATAAATTCACTCGTTCATGAACATGATTTCTGCCCAAGTCTGTCGGATTCCTTTCCATTGGCTGTGGAGGTGAAGACTACAACTCCCATGATTCCACGCTCATTCGTGGCATCATCAAACTATGCCATTGTTTTAAATAAGCGACCTCTAGCGCAATACTTACTGTTGCAAGCAGCGAGGCGAGGGGCCGTGAGAGCGGGTCGGTGGCGAGTGAATGAGTGCCAGCTGCGCGACACATCGGTCTCGTCTCACCACAGCGGAGTGACGGGAGTATAAAAGGTGGAGCAAAGGCAGTGGAAGACGAGAGAGGACCAGGCCTGGACTTTACGTTGAGTTTTGTTTATGGTTTTTTGTGTGTGCGGGCAGTGGTCCGTGAGGGGCTGCCCGCGGTTTACTTTCGTTTTGTTTATTTAATAAAAGTTGTTGAAAGTTCGCCGGTTCCCACCTCCTTCCTTCCTATTTCTACAAACTTTATTACACTTCCATACTTTGCCTTTAAAGGTTTAATTCCTTGCAGAAAATTAGTAGTAGGTTTACCTTTTCAAAAAAGGTTTTATTATTATTATTTTTACAGTGCACTGTAAATGTCTATGTTAATAACTTTCTACCTCCTACCAGTCAAACACATGCACAAAAACACTCCAGCTACATGTGGGTGGACTAATACATCCACATTGTTTTTTGTGTGATAAAAGTCTTATATATGCTTCATCCAGCATGAACATTATCATCTCAGGCTGAGCACACGGTCTTCATTTGGAAGCAGCAGCAGTAATTGGGCTTCCTCCAAACACATCTCCGCTTAGGCTCATTGTTTCAGTTCAGATTTCCATCCACGCCAACAGCACATTCTCCCACATGACACTCTTATACACAATATATATGTATGCAATATTAATGCCTATTATACAGCCACAGGGTTCCCTTGGCTTCTTGATCCTTCTGCCATGTTTTCCATTGTCCCTCTTTTCCCCCGCTTACCGATTTTGGAAACGCTGTATAATGGATTAAAAATATAGTTAGCAAAGCCAATTACATCACACTCAATATTATGTAAGTGTCATTCTAAACAAGGAAACAATTTCAAGGAAGCTATTTCCCCACAGGTAACAAGTGTTAGGCCCAAAGCAAAACATATTAACTCTTAAGGAAGCAATATTATGCCCTTTTACAAAGTCTGTGTTGTTTTTTGGCCTCTACAAGAATAGGTTTTCATGGTTGAATGTTCAAAAAACATGTTATGTTCACATATTTGGCACTATTGCAGCTCATCTCTTTGCAAGTGTGTGTAGACACACAGGAAGCACCACAGCATATATCATATATGTGAGTATTTCTTTATAAAGACAATTAGACTATTTTTGTTTTAAGAAGTTGGTCATTTATAAACTTGATAGTCTTGAAAGATTGTTAAAATGGGGAGGTGTAGTCATTCGCAAGTAAATGGTTGACGACAAATAAAAGCAAGAAGACAGCTCCAATCATGTCCTTTCATATTTAGAAATGTTTATAAGACAAAAAAAAAAGTGTACTTGGGTTTGATTCGGGTAGTAGCCTACAGTGCATCCAGCAAATATTCACAGCGCTTCACTTTTTCCACATTTTGATATGTTACAGCCTTATTCCAAAACTGATTAAATTCAGAATTTTTCCCTTAATTCTACAAAAAATACCCCATAATGAAAACGTGAAAGAAGTATGTTTGAAATATTTTCAAATGTATTAAAATTAGTCTTTTGGGGTATGATACTACAAGCTTGGCACACCTTTATTTGGCACTTTCTCCTGTTCTTCTTTGCAGAACCTCTCAAGCTCCATCAGGTTGGATGGGGAGCGTCGGTTCACAGTCATTTTCAGATCTCTCCAGACATGTTCAATCGGGTTCAGGTCTTGGATCTGGAGGACATTTCAAAGGACATACAGCATCTCAAGGACATTCAAAGGGTTGTCCTGTAGCCACTCCTTTATCTTGGCTGTGTGCTTAGGGTCGGTGTTCTGTTGGAAGATGAACCTTCGCCCCAGTCTGAGGTCCAGAGAGCTCTGGAGCAGATTTTCATCAAGGATGTACATTGCTGCATTCATCTTTCCCTCGATCCTGACTAGTCTCTCAGTTCCTGCTACTAAAAATCCTCCCCACATCATGATGCTGCCACCACCATGCTTCACTGTATAGGGATTGTATTGGCCAGTTGATGAGCGGTGCCTGGTTTACTCCAGACATGACGCTTGCCATTCAGGCCAAAGAGTTTAATCTTTGCTTTATCAGACCAGAACATTTTAATTTATCGGGGTCTGATAGTCCTTCAGGCGCCTTTTGGCAAACTCCAGGCAGCCTTTCACTGAGGAGTGGCTTCTGTCTGGCTGGCTGTACTGTTGGTGCTGCAAAGATGGTTTTTCTTCTGGAAGTTTCTCTTCTCTCCACAGAGAAACGCTGGAGCGTTGGTCTTGGTCACCTCCCTGACTAGGACCCTTCTCCCCCAAACGCTCAGTTTTGCTGGGCGGCCAGCTCTATGAAGAGTCCTGGTGGTTCCAAACTTCTTTCATTTACGGATGATGGAGGCCACACTGGGTGCTCATTGGGACCTTCAATGCTGCAGAAATGTTTTTGTACCCTTCCGCAGATCTGTGCCTCATTACCATCCTGTCACAGAGGTCTACAGACAATTCATTGGACTTCATGGCATGGTTTGTGCTCTGACATGCACTGTTACCTATGAGAACTTATATAGACCAGTGTGTGCCTTTCCAAATCATGTCCAGTCAACAGAATTTAACATTTCAAGGATGATCAGTGGAAGCAGGATGAACCTGAGCTCAAACAGTGGCAATGATATAGAGAATAACTCCCAATGGGGTGACTTTGTGCTTTGTAACTTTTAATGCTCTGTACACACGGTAAAATCACTGTAACAAACAGGTTTTTTATAAGTCAAGACTTTATATGGTTTATAAAATGATTGATACAGTACAGTAATTTGATAACAAATGACGGTTCAATAAGAAGCTCATTTCAATGAGAACTTTTTCATAAATTCTTAAAATCTTTTTTATTTTTATTTTATATATGTCACTAAATAGCACCCTTCTCAGGCAATGAAACATTTAGATAAACTTTTATAAATGTACTTAATTTTAGATTAGGGTATGGGTAATGTTGTAGTTTTAACACATTGTTGGACACCCTGCAGTACCGCTGCTGACCCCTCGCTTTAGCTGTTCATACTGTAGTCCTAAAATCAATCTAATAATTAGCATCTTTGAGTCATGGATCCCCTCTGGAATTCCAATGGGTTTTAGGGCCAGATTTACTAAACTAGGCAAATTAGCGTGAGAGCACAATCCCATAAAATCACCAATGTGAGTGGAAAGTTCTGTGTATGTGATCTACTGACGACACGCAAATTATTGAACACAGACACTGCCGGATAATTTCCATAATGACCAACACAATTTACCAAGGGCAGCACAAATTAGCATCTGGTTTAAGACATGCTTTTTTGGTTGTACATAATGGAGCAAAAAACTGTAAATTGACGCAAACTTTAATAAATCAGCTCACATGATTCACTAATTTTAAGTAATTCCTGAGAGTATTTTTTTTTATAATAAAAGAGGATTTGTGCTGGAGCAAGCTGTTAGTAAATCTGGCCCTTAAAATTATAATTTTCTATGTACACTCAGCTAAAGGATTATTAGGAACACCTGTTCAATTTCTCATTAATGCAATTATCTAATCAACCAATCGCATGGCAGTTGCTTCAATGCATTTATGGGTGTGGTCCTGGTCAAGACAATCTCCTGAACTCCAAACTGAATGTCAGAATGGGAAAGAAAGGTGATTTAAGTCATTTTGAGCGTGGCATGGTTGTTGGTGCCAAACGGGCTGGTCTGAGTACTTCACAATCTGCTCATTTACTGGGATTTTCATGCACAACCATTTTCTAGGGTTTACAAAGAATGGTGTGAAAAGGGAAAAACATCCAGATTGGGGCAGTCCTGTGGGCGAAAATGACTTGTTGATGTTAGAGGTCAGAGGAGAATGGGCCGACCCATTCAAGCTGATAGAAGAGCAACTTTGACTGAAATAACCACTCGTTACACCCGAGGTATGCAGCAAAGCATTTGTGAAGCCACAACACGCACAAACTTGAGGCGAATGGGCTAAAACAGCAGAAGACCCCACCGGGAACACCTCATCTCCACTACAAATAGGAAAAAGAGGCTACAATTTGCACAAGTTCACCAAAATTTAAAAATGTTGCCTGGTCTGATGAGTCTCGATTTCTGTTGAGACATTTAGATGGTAAAGTCATAATTTGGCGTAAACAGAATGAGAACATGGATCCATCCTCCCTTGTTACCACTGTGCAGGCTGGTGGTGTAATGGTGTGGGGGCACACTTTAGGCCCCTTGGGGCCAATTGGGCATTGTTTAACGCCCACTTGAGCATTGTTTCTGACCTTATGTGTATATGTCTAATTCTCATAAATCACACAGTGTCACACCTCACATGATTTCTTGTTTAACACATGTAATGTTTTTTTTCAACAGTTTTGAATGTGACTTTTTTCACCAATATTTTGAAGTAGAATTACACATTTATAAATTTGTGTCAAAAGAATGTGAACTGAGTAACTGTAAAAAAATAAAAATAAATAACCCTTGGGCCATGACCAAACAATGACCAGCATCTGTGAAAACACACTCCAGTTTACAGTGCCATCCATCAAAATGGGTGATCTCTGCCAAGATGTCAACTATCCTCTCATCTGTCTCCAAAATCTGTCATGCCACCTACCACTGCTGAGAAAAACACTGGACTGACCCAAATAGCATCAGATATTAAGGGTTAGTCTCGTAGTCTCTGATGATGCCCTAAAGAAGAACTGCAGCAGATGTTGAGTCCGTTTGAAGTGCTAATCATATCATTCAGAAGTATGGAAGAAGTCTGTGTGGTAGAACAAAAGGAAAGGTTAATGACTATAATATACACAATTATGTTGCATTTTAGTTTCATGCGTTGTTCTATTTCTTTCTTTTCTGTTTGTGTTTTCTCTGAAATGCCTCTGGCAGTATTGTAGTATCCGAGGTTTTGATTGGCACTGTTGGCCTTGCTCTCCTGTACAGTCTATATTCCTAGACACTGTCAGAAATCCCAATGGAGATCTCTGGCCTCCCACTCTTCCTGTCTGTCTGTGGTATCAAAGCACAAGAAAATAAACAACCTTGGCATTAGGCTTATCTTGAAGTATGACATGTCAGAGAGTGAGTGCGGGCAGCTGGAAGAGCATTTGGAGAAATCTCCAGTGGAGGTGTTTTTTAGGTAAAAAGTATTCATTCATTTTAAAAGGGGTTAATTGATACTTGTTAATCTTTTCCTGACATATAGTGTGCAATGGATTTGTTTTGCGTGTATAGGATCTACAAAGTTACAAACCTCCTAGACTCCCACAAAAGAGATTTAGTCTATCTAAAAGAGAACACTTCTCCTGACCTGCCTAAACGCCTTGATCGATGTCCAGATATAACTTCTGCAAATGTCTACATCACAACGTGAAATATTAGCATAATGCATGGCCAAAGGCATACGCAAAGAAAGAAGACGATGCTTCAGTGTTGTCGCCATGTCATGGAGATTTTGTGTGTTTCTTTTTTTTTGGTCCTCCAAAAGCATATAAATCTAAGAATTAGTGACTAAGATTAATTGATAGCGCTCTTCCTGAGTAGCACACCAAAAGTTTGCTTGTGTACATAACGGTGCTCAACAAGTGTGAGCTATGCAGGTTAATCTTACTCCCCTGGCCTCAAGAGGTGCGCTAGCTTACTTGTTAGTGTACCCATCTCAAAGCTGGAAGCGCCTGTTCAAATCCTGCTCTGAAGAGAAGAACCAAAGGGGTTACATTGATGCCATGGCCCAGATGGGAGTGAGGTTTAAGCCTGGTTTTTTATTTCGCCTAGCTCCGCACTGCAAGCCTTGCATACCTCCCCAAACGAACAAGCCATTTATAATTACACTAGCCATTGTACTTTTTCTTCGAAATGACAAGGGGCAAATCAAGAGCAGTGAGCCATCAGCAGGGGTGAGAAGAAGCAAAATTCAGGACTCTGTTACTGAAGGAGAACGTACACACACATGCACAATACATTTTGACATTTAAAATTTTCTATTCAAAATAAGTTTTGTGTCGTTTACATTATATGCACTTACGAGCCGATTGCCAACAAATTGCCACAGACATTTGATTCAGTTTTACTGACTGGTTTCGACTCATGACCGGGAACAAACACAAACACTTGCAGAACTCAGTTGCTGCTCCAAAAAAAAAAAAAAAAAAACTGCATCCACTGTTTAACGCTCTGTTATTTTGGAAGCTGAACAATGTTATCTTTCCAAACAAAACTTTGTCAGTGACATTGTTGATTAAGTACTTTAAGAAAAAAATTACATCGCTGCCGACGGCTCCCGTAACCTGAATTAACCTCATTTATGGGCACGCTCTTGCTCTCACTTGCTCTCTCAGGCAAGAGCCTCAAAGAACATTGTTTTGTTCTGATCACTGCCAACTGTTTCCCATTACCCTTTTTAAATTGTGCCTATAGAAGCCCTGTTTATTCAGTCACTCATTGCAAAGTCTTGTATGTGTCACACTGCATTTCAGCTTATCCTGGTTCTCTGGGGCTTGTTCTTCTTCTGCTTGTCTCACTGGATTTACCTGTTTGCCTATGTGCTTGACCCTTTTTATCTTTTTTACGATTCTGGATATTTATATTTTATATGATTCTTTTACCCTCAGTAAAAGCTGTGTTTGGATCTTCAACCTTGTGTCTTGGAGCAAAAAAAACTTCACCAACATGGATACAGCAGTACGTCTTGTCCAAGGTACTCGCTTGCTTGAGGACCACATCCAGGACTTTTTAGACATTGCCATTTTTAACTGACCTCCTAGACTTTGCTCTTATTTGATTTTTTTGGTATGGCTTCAACAACACGCTATAGTCAACGGTCATCAGTGATGGTCGAAGATCGCTTTACTGAAAAACTCATCTTAATTCCAGGTGGAAACAGGATGTCTTTCCCGTCCGATTTCTGGGATATTGTATATAATTTGCAGGCACCAGGAAGCATCTATCAATATGCCTGACACTCTCTGACCTTCCGGGAGAAGTGGGATGTTTGTTAATGTCCTTGTTAGTGTGCCCACCTCCCATGTGGAAGGAGCAGGTTTCATACAGTGCATTTTATAGACGACACTTTCCTGAACCTGGGAGAGTACAAGATGCTTTCAAAGTTGCTTCTAATCAATCTGCTTAATCATCCGCATTTTCAAAATCTGACTCAGACTCAAACTTATATGATAAAACCAAAAACATTACTATTTCTGCCTATCACAATGCATTTGGGTCTTCTGTCCAATCAGAGCTTTTTGGCCTTTTTAGAGGGAGGGGCTCTGCAGAAACCAGAATTCATTCAGAGTGGTTGACACAGGGGGTACTGCAAAATGTTACAGTATGTGGAAAACAATGTTTTGTTTTTTGTTGTTGTTTTTTTTGCATAAAAGCATGATCACTATTCTATTTCACCCAATAAACAAAATAATAAACTTTTAAAATAAGCATAATTTGACTCCTTTAATAGAAATTCCATTGCCTGTATGCAGACAATTTGCTTAGATATCAGGTTAAATGTCACCCTTCTGTTTTATTTCCAGGTAAGCATTAATATTTGACATTCAACAATGCCACTGGCAATAAAAAACATTAAAAAGTATAGATTTCATCATGCATTCATTTTAGCTTTTTTTCCCGTAAACCTTATTTTGCCGTGTTAATGAGTGCACGCCTCTTCTGTTGTGATGGATTTAATAATGACTTGGGAGAAGTTGCACTATTTAAGAGAAAAGGTCTAATCTGCTGTTAATTGTCTCCTGGAGCAAAGACACAGCAAAATCAATTATACAGTGACTGCACAAATGCAAGTAAAATTGGAAAGACAAGCCACTGGAGGGATAGAGTTGAGAAACTTCCCAAACTTTTAAACATGGCCAATCCACCTTGAATCAATTAAATACATTTAATATGTAATAGGCTAAATGCCTTCAAGGATTGCCTTATTACCTGGAAAATAAGCAACACATTGTCAAAATTGCATTGATCGGAGGAAAAAAAGAGTTGCATCCATGAATGTTTTATTTTCACTTTATAAATTGTATGCACCTATTTGTAGTTCCAGAGTGTCTCTTCCATGCAATGAAAGTAAATAATTAAGAATAAGTATGCACTACTATAATGGCATTAGTTTTATGTTTGCATTTTCTAGTTTTCCGTGTGTCAAATTTTTCCTATTGCTGCGTCCCAATTCGACTAGACATAGTACGGCATAAAAGTATGTACTGTTTTTGTGAAGAAAAAGTACATACTTTTGAGTGTATAACAGAAGAGTAGGCAAGCTTTAGGTCATACTGCATCATCATAATTGCATCTTTAACAGACAGCTCGTCTCTTAGTTAGGTGCTTCCTGTCACCGTTTAAGCTGCCCTGTCAATCATCTCATCACAGTTCAAATCCTCCACATTCAGTGTAATTTAATTGTTGTGACAGTTGTTGGTTCTTCATCCGGAGACTCTCCTCATGTGTTTTCAATTTGCACAATGATGCATTTAATGACCAAACTTACAAAAGTTCTCAATGCTATTGCAGATGAAATATAATGTGGATAACACTGAATCATTTTATTTTCGTCAGGTTAGATATTGATAATTATTCAATCAAACCCCTTTATCTAAACCCAACCGTTGGACTTGCATATCCGCCCTGTTTTTAGTTTTTTTTAACACTATTTATTCATGTTTGTAATCCTCGTCCAAAGTGCAATGGTTTGTGGGTAACATTAGCCGTTGGAGTGTGCATCTGCACTTTAGACTCTAACTGGAAATAGTGAACCCCAGGTATATTTGGAATACTCATTTCAACAGTACGGTCTGAAACAACACACTGATTTTTTATACTAATTAGGACAGAGAGTAGACTATGCGTATTGGGACACAGCATATCTTCCCTATTTCATTTGTTGTCATGGTTTCTCATTATTTAATTGATTTTCCGCCTCATTTACCCTGCGTATTTATAGCCCTCAGCTGTTCTTGGGAATATTAATATTATTATATGACATTCATATATTATGATATCTTATATTAAATTATATATGATAATCCCTGTGTTTTCTGCCTGCCTCATCTCCAGCCAACATTTATGTGGGGTTCAGATTGGTATGAAATGGGTTGAAAAATGTGCCCAATATAGGATTGTCCGCGGGTTCCATAATGGCCTCATGTTAATTGCCCACTTTGATTTTATATAGGATAGCACTTGCCACTAGTGGGGACCCAAGTGGGCAACATTGCACAAGACCCACCTTGGTCCCAGCTTATCCGTTGCAAACCATTCTGACATATGATGATTTTTGTGCATTTTGGATCTTGGCAGCCCAATGTCACCTTTCACTCATATTGTGTGGAAAATAACAGCATGAATCATCTTCAAAACGTGTCTGTTCATGAAGAAAGACACATGCATGTGACTAAAGTATGACCAATTGTATTTTTTATTTTTTTTTGCCTGAGCTATCCCTTTAAGGAAAGTGTGGCTCACACTGAAAGTTTCTTTTTCCTTTTTTTTTTTCTTGAACTTTCTTAGTTTAAAAGAGAAACATTCTCAATTAAAGAGCTAAACACACTGAACAGTTCTCTGCATCCAATCGATTAACTAATGGCCGGAGTGAGGATCAGAAAGGATTCTTCCTGCTGTGCTCTTGATTTTGAATATAATTTAGTTGCTAATTTCACTCCTGAGTAATATATCCTCGTATACCATTTCACAGAGCTTAAAGGTGAAGTATGTCATTTCTTCACCACTGAATTGCAAAAATCACACAAGATATCAACCTACTAATTGCTTACTTAATATAGTTGTCTCTGCATGCATATTAAACTGGAATAAGAAAAAGTATTGACAAAATTACAATATCATGCTTTAAAAATAATATATCATTTGTTTTGAAAACTATATTTTAAACACACACATAGGCCTAGGCTATTTTATCCAAACCAGGCTCTTTGAAAAAATGTGTAGACATTTCTGCAAAATAATATTACGCTGCTTCAAGGAACTTTGCTGCCGTACCATGGGTCCAGCAGGTGCTCTCTGTGCAAGCAGGTTGTCACGTTGGTTATGTTGATGGAGGTTAGCCTATTTCCGGGCGCTGCGTAAAATCATTGCTCTGCGGTACCCATGGCATGATAGCAAAGTTCCCTAAACATTACGCAGGAATGAGAGAACAGCTCCTAGCCATATCGGTCGAGAAAATCCTACTTTAAAGGGGTACTTCCGCGCTGAGAAGATGAATCTGTATTTAAACTGGGTCATTAATGTAGTAGAAATGTGAAATTATTTTTGAATTTGGTGCTTTCTAGACTGAGAAAAGACAGAAAATGTATTTTTGTCTCATGGGGATGAAAGACTACAATTCCCAGAATGCTTCGCTGCCCTGTGAGGCCATTCCCAAAGCCACCGCTACTAGATTACAGTGACTGAGTTCAGAAAGTACAATTAAATACTGAACACGTGTTCAATATAACGATCGAGTTGCCGCGTGAGTCTCACAGCAGACTCAGATTAGGAGTCAGATTACATTTAACGTCATAAATGAGTTGATGAGCTCTCGTGATGAGAGCTGAGGTAATCGCGACCACATTCGCGGGATACATTCACAATGTGTTTTCAGTTCATGCCTTTGGAAGCTTAACTTTCATAGAAATTAATTTGAGAAGTTAAAACACTTACATTGCTTAGCATCCGTTTAAATTAATGCCTGTAGCTGAGCTGTGCTGTAAGTGTGATCTCCATTCCCCATGCACGAGTTGAAAACATGCGGAAATGGTAGTCTTTAGGCTCTGGGCAAACATTCCTCTCGTGACGCAAATTGACGATATTTGCGTCACGAGAGGAATTTTTCCAGAAATAAAATGCATAAATCTCTCGTCTCAGGGGGATATAAGAGGGGGGAGCATGGTCATTTGAATATACTCCAGGGTTTCTACTGATACAAAGCCATATGCTAATCGCTGAAGTAACCCTTTAAATTTTTCATTGGTCTAGTACACAATGTAACTATACACATCACAACATGTATATAGGAAAATGTTGGTGTTAGGTATGTATGGATTTATCTAACTCTGGGGATACGGTGAATAAGCTCCCAAAAAGTCAGCGTGTTCCTTTAGCTTAAAGGTCCACATCCATTTGAACAGCCATTCATTAACACTTTCTCCAACAAGTCGATGCGATGAGAACTGTTTACCAGTTTGCTCATGTGAAGTTCAGCATAAAGCATTTATTCAGTAGTGATTAATACTCCTGCAGAATTTCTACAATTGCAACAATGACTAAAAATGTTTTTGTGCATTCATGTCAATAGCTGTAAGGTCATTCACTGTTGTATCAGCAAGCCAAACATACACAAAAATGACTTTGCTTTTGATATTAACATATGTGTCATTCCTACTTGGCAAAATGCTTTTTATAGTAATCTCCGGGTTTCACAGACAAGGCTTTAACTAGTCCCAGACTAAAATACACATTTGAGCAGTTTTAACAGAAGGTAACATATCTTAGAATATGTAAGTGCATTGTTTGTCTCAAGATGCTCACCAGTAAGTTTTTTTTTTCTTTTTCTGAGGCTGTTTATAAAAGATACTTAAATATCCTAATTGAACTAAGGTGTAATCCTGGCTCAGTTTAAGCCCTGTCTGTGAAACCTGGCCAATAAATATATATATTTTTTAAATCTCATTTAAATTAATGCAACATATTAGTCTAAAATGTTGCCTGAAACTTTGAGAACTTTCATGCCATTCACCGGTGTCCTGGGAGTTCTTTGAAGTTACTTTTTCTCTCAATGGTGCCACGACTTCCCCTCGCTGAGGCTACTTTTGCATCTGACCAATACTCTCTGGCTTTCACATGAAACAGCTCACATAATGAGTTTTTCCAGGCATGAGAAAGCTCAATTTTTGTTGTAGGGTTCCTGTCTAGCAGGAAGGCTCAGGCACACAGTGGCACACACACACAAACACACACACACACACACACACACACACACACACACACACACACACACACACACACACACACACACACACAAACACACACACACACACACACACACACACACACACACACACACACACACACACACACACACTCACACACACACACACACACACACACACACACACACACACACACACACACACACACACACACACACACACACACACACACACACACACACACACACACACACACACACACACACACACACACACACACACATTTCTACTGCCTGAGGCAAGAGCTGCTCTCTGCACAGGAATCAGCTTAAGTTCTCTCACATGCTGCCCCTTTGCATCCGGTACCAAAGACTAGAATATCTGAACGGTCAGAGTCAAATTTTTCATTTGTTTCCCCCAATTCCTTGTGAATTTAAGAATAGATGTTAATATCTGCAGTCAGTTTTTGGCAACACATCTTAATTACATCAAAGCAAGAAAGATTTTATTTTCCAAGAGAGTCAACATAACTGTATCTTCTGAGACAAAATAAAAAAGAAAGTTCACACTGTGATTTGATCAATACTAAAAAAGTGCTTTTTCAGAGTTTGAAATTAAAGTGTGAATCAAAAATAATAACTTTGAAGTAATAAATGATTTATTGACATGGTGTCATTGTTTGTCTTTTTATTTTCCCTCAATTTCATTAAAATGCAATTGATGCATAACAACTTGAATACACTTTTTACAATATAATAATCTTTCTGTTTTTCTGTAATAAAAAGACAATTTTTTTTTTTTTTTTGGAAGAACATACAGTTAAAATACTTTATCAGGGTGATACAACTATCCATATATCATGAAGAAAACCCTCAAATAAACATAATATTAATATAATAAAGATTTTAGCTAAATTTTTTACTGGTTATTAGATTTTATTTTTTTTATCTGCAAAATGAAAGTAAAATAATAAGAAAAATAATTATGATTATATTCAGATAAATGACATTGGAGTTGTGTAATGTGGTGTCACTCCCCCATAACCGTAAAAAAAAAAAAAAAAAAAAAGAAAGAAAGTCAAAAATGATTAATTCATTACCTATTTAATTCAGAAATGTAATGCTTTCAAAAAAAATTTAATTCATAAAGGTTTGCAAAAACATATGAAACATAAAAACAAATATAATGAAAAAAATTTTAAGAACGTGTTTTAAACTAGATGATTTATCATTATCATAGTCACTTTCATGTGTTCTATGATATACGATATTTGGATAATATATTCATGCTGACCCACACAATGAATAAAAATCAAACCAAGCAGTGGGATATCATAAATTCATTACAATACTTCATCGGTTTCTAGATGAATGTCTAATATTAGCATGCATCAATATGTGAACCGCAGCCCCAAACTGCCCCTTGATTCCTTTTAAACTGGCTTGGTTGTGAGGGAAAAAAATATGTAAAAAAATGTGGAGGTGTGTCCAGTCCCCAGAGGCAGTTGTCACAGTGGGCGCCTGCCAAAATGGAGCTAGGGACATAGAGAGTTTCATTACTGATACATCTGAACTGACCTCCTACAGAGTGACATTTGGGAAATCACAAGGAAGCATTTAAACGAAATGGTCAACTACTGACAATCCTCTGTGCCGCATTAACATTAGATGAATAGAGCTGAACAAATGGGTTGTTTGGATCATCATCTTTTTTTGAAACCATCGTGATGAACCCTGATGTCTAGAGGCTTTGTAAAATGATTGGAATGTGGGAATGTTTCAGTGATTGTCAGACCCACCCTGACTTTTTGATCACACCCCAAGCAGCGCATCTGGCCCCGACGCTTTATTCCACTGATGAAAATGGACTGTCAGTTGGCATAAAGCTGGCATGGTCTCCATAAAACAGAAAATAACCAGCTCACAGCTTCATTGTTTATTGTAGCATTACTGCACAAAATTATCCACAAAGCCATGAT
The DNA here is from genome assembly GCF_024679245.1 of Pseudorasbora parva. Taxonomy (NCBI): domain Eukaryota; kingdom Metazoa; phylum Chordata; class Actinopteri; order Cypriniformes; family Gobionidae; genus Pseudorasbora; species Pseudorasbora parva. The sequence continues at coordinate 6,604,821 of NC_090172.1, read as the reverse complement.
TCTGTTCTTCTTCAGTCATTTGCTGCATATTTTACATAAAACTGTTTGCCAGTAGTGCTAAAATTTGTATTGTTGCCTCAGTTTTACACTAAAAACACATTTATAATTGCAAACGATTTGCGATAAAATGTTGTCCAATATATTTGTCATTTAAAAAGTTGACATTGGACAAACTATATATATATATTTGTTTGATCGGACCACACAGGCCAGCCTTCGCTCCTCACGTGCATCAATGAGCCTTGGCCGCCCATGACCTTGTGGCCGGTTCTCCACTGTTCCTTCCTTAAACCACTTTTGATAGATACTGACCACTGCAGACCGGGAACAGCCCACAAGAGCTGCAGTTTTGGAGATTGACAGTTTCGTTGCACATGCATGAGGTGCTGTTTCAGGCATGACAAAAACATTTTAAATACAGTAAAAGTGTGCATTTAAAAAAAAAGAAATTTTATTTTCCAAAAGTCCACAGATCTAAAATAGGAAAATGTCATCCATTGTGTTTGCCCATAATTGAAGAAACACTTAATTTTGTCAAAGTTTTGTTTAATTAAACCTTTTTCTTTACCAGCGGTTTGCTGTAGGTTCACCACTACCGGAAATATAATTGCCACACATAAACTGCAGGTTTTAATAAATTGCTTTTGCAATAGCTTACATGCAGCAAAAGCTAAGCCAATTTAAAATGTTTTTTTTATTTTTTTATTAAAATGCACCAAAATATTTTACATCCACAAGAGGGGTTTATGTATATATGGGGGCTGGTGATGTCACCAACCCTGAAGGAAAAGTTTGTAGGCCCTACCGGCCGCTTGCTGTAGTCCTTAGAAATGGATTTCTTTAAAGGTGCACTATGCAACTTTTCGTCCACTGGAGGGCGCCTATTCTAAATGGCTCGCGAGTACCAGGACTTTTATTATGATGGGACGGGACACAGTCACCGGGCGCCCGCACTTCCGCTTTTTCCGGTCAGGTAAAAACAGCTATTTTTATCATAGCAGATACATTTAAGGGGCCAAGGGCTTCGGCCTTCTGTCCGCTCTCTTCCCTGAACTGAAATGAAGTAGTGGCCTGTACTTTCCACACGATTGACATCAGGTTCAAGTACGCCAGGTTGGCTGGTGGTTATGTTGCCCGCATACTGCCTCCCATGGCCGAGACTGGTATTACGACACCTGTCGGGCCGGGGCTAGTAATGCTACTGCTAATTAAAGGGGGGGTGAAACACTCAGTTTCAGTCAATCTCATGTCAATCTTGAGTACCTATAGAGTAGTATTGCATCCTTCATATCTCCGAAAAGTCTTTCGTTTTATTATATTTGTAAAAGAAATATGGGCTGTACTGAGTCTTTCCGTAAAAAAAACGAGCGCCTGGAGGCGTATCGTGTGGGCGGAGCTAAAGAATGACATATGCGCAAAGCGGTGACGTCCTCAAGCGTGGAGAAACCTTTTACGGTCTATGGGAGAAACCCATGGCTATCTCAGCTAATAGATATGATCCAGAATCTAATTCGGATGCTGAAATAGAAACAGCAACAGCAGGACGTCCGTCTCTGTGGTATGTACTGTATTTAGAGGCCTGTCAACATGACATGATTCGGTTTATGGACTATTGTATGCGACCAAACCTTAGTAGCAAGCAAAACGGTTTTGCACGTCAGAGTAGTGTAACGTTATACATAGAACAGCAATGGAGTCCGTTAGGGCATTTGAATGACTAAGCACGCGATCGTGTCGTTTACTGATGTTTACATACGCGACGATAAGCAACAGCACAGACAGCAGTTTTACTTACCGGCTGCTTCCAAAGCAGGACCGATCGCTGGGACGGCTCCGTCAAAAACACACTTCTTGGAGTGTGGAGATCCACTTTGCGATGCGACTGAAGCATTTCTGCGTTCAAATCGGTTCAAATGCAGCGCTGCCTTCCCGGAATGCTGTGCTGAAGCGTTGAAGTCGCTTAATGTCAAAGTGGAGGAATGAAGTGGAGCGCGGTGCGGACTATAACCGACATAAGTGTTCACGGACGACTGGATCTGCACCTGAGAGACTGTTTACAGCGTGCATTTCCTCTCTCGCGCTAGTGACGCGCGCGCGCACCCTACCGGGAGAAGAGCCCGTACGGCCCATACAAGGACCTTCCGATCTATTTAACGTCAAGTAGACCCATACTCGAAAAAAACTCGCCGAAACTTGTGAGAAACCGGAAGGAGTATTTTTGACACAGAAATACTCCATCAAACGTCCAACATTAGTTTTTGAAACTTTGTCTATGTTTAGGATGGGAATCCAAGTCTTTAACAGTGTAAAAAGCTCAGTATGCATGAAGCAGCATTTCACCCCCCCTTTAAGTTTGATATCTCTGCAGCACTATAACTTGACATTTTTTTTATGACATCATCGCCTTTATTTCTTCTCATTCTTTTGATGCGTGTAGGTCATTTTTTGGATATTTTTAGGGCCGGGACTCGATTAAAAAAATTAATCGGGGCTTTTTAATTAATTAATCGAAATTAATCGCATTTTGATTGCATATAAATATTTGACCTGAGAACAATGAGAAGTAATTTTTATGTGTATTTTAATATACCATTGAATAATGACTGAATACATAAGCTTAATCAACAAAATATTGTTTATTTATTTCAGGCCAGCAGACCAGCGCAATGTTTGCCATTAAGTGTAGCAAAAGCATATCTGTGATATTTGAGGCTTGATGTGCCGTGCGGTGATACGCTAATTCCTTGTTGTATAGCTTGCCATGCTCTTGTCGACGCTTCCATTCTTTCGTTTTTTAAAACAACATTTCCCATCCACGGGGCCAAGCAAAGCGGTCTCATCAGCTTCTCCGCTCATGTTCACTGTGGTTTGTTGTTGTCGTGACTCCGGAGCGCTAGTTGGTGTTCCAGTATAATCGGTCCGTCGAAACTCATTCATTGAAAAACGTTCCGCGGTGCAAAAATAAGTGTGGTTAAAATTATTTATTTTTTTGCGTTATTAATTAACACGTTAAAGTCACGTAATTAATTAATCTTAATTAACGCGTTAAAGTCCCGGCCCTAATATTTTTACCTACATTTTTACACATGGCACCTTTAAAAGCAAATATCTCCCTTTGCTTTAAATTTTGAACGTTGTAACTTTGCAGATGTTGTTTATGATCAAACCGCAACATTACACACTAGTTAAAGTTAGAAAAGTGAAATCGTGTTTTACCACCCCTTTAAGTGTTACCACTGCATTTGTGAGCACCTTCTTGTTCCGTTTCAGTGTTTCATGTCCGCTACCTGCTTTCTTGGATTCTGTCTAGTTTTGATTGCTGTGTATTTAACCATTCCCCTGTTTTTGACTACATTTATGTATCATAAATTCTAAATAAATGCTGCTTGGATAACTCATAAAGTCTTAGACCAGTGGATCATAACAATATGAATCTTCTGACATTTTATGGCTGTGATTCAGTGTATGTGAAAAAGGCTGGACTAGACTAATGTGCAGCAGGCGAATCCCGCTCGGTTGCAGTCAGCGGGCTGACTGAGTGAGTCTGGTGTCAGCTGTGAGCCTGATGTCTTCTGACAGACTACAGGAGTGGGTCGAGCGTCCGCCTCAGTAGCAGACTGAAGAATTACAAAAGGTGACTCCTCCCATTCAGAGCAGGGCAGATGCTCAGGAATGCTGCTGCATTACGCAAGGCTGACTGGAGCGCTCAAGATGAGGAGTGATGAGGAGTGATTCTTGCCAGCCGCTCCTCGCTTCAGAATGAGGCTTGTGTCTTTGCTTATGCTCAGCGACATGTGTCAGTACACGTAGCAGACTTCAGAAACAAACCTCAACCTCAGCTGAGGTGATGCCTGAACTTCTCGGAGAACTGACAGCAGTGTGAAACAAGTAAAAGTATCCACAGCCACCAGTACATCATAACACACACTCTTCTACAGCCCTCTAATGTGGTGATACATGAGGTGAAGGTCACATGTGAGTTCACAAAGAAAGTGTGATATTAATGAGGGAGTTGCCGGAATGATTAATAACACAGAGACTGTTGTTACATAATGGAGGACAGAGTCTTGTCATCCCATCCTCTTATGCCTGCAAGCTTTGTTTTTTCCACCTCTCTTGCACACGTTCATGCATTCTGGCCTTTCAACGTATGCTCTTCCAGATATATACTGTCATGAGCAATTTGCATGAAGTATCCACCTTATTTTTAATATAGGAGCTGACATGGCCATTGGTAACGAATAAGCAAGGCATCATTCACTTCCAGTTATTTTATCTGTACAAAATACAGGTGCTGGTCATATAAATAGGTATCTTGTTCTTTTATTTTGGAAATAAGCTAAGGTGCAGGTCATATTGGTGTGTGTAATGAATTAATATAATATACAAGTTTCCCTTTTTGAATGGAATTAGTGAAATAAATAAACGTTTTGATGATATATGAACAGCACCTTAGCTCACATGATAATGACAACATAGCGAAGGTAGTACGTCCAGATTACATGATTCATACTACAGACAACATAAAGCGATTACTTTTTCAAAATAAGGACCTACTGAAACAATGTTTATTGTTACCCTTGGAACGTCCATTTGTGTTGTTTCTTCTTTCATCTTCTGTTGCTTTTATTGCTGTTTTCCATCTTAAACATCTCTGTAAAAGGATATTGCATTGCGGATCAAAACTGAGATAAAAACACATTTGCTGAAGCAATCATGCCAGTTTGGCTCGCCTTCTTGCAATTTTTAAAATGATGTTTTATACTGACTCATGTTTCATAAGACTTTTACCCAAGAGCTCTGCATCACAATTGCACCAGTTGTACAAGGTTAGCTACTGAGCAAGTTTACTACATCAGAAAAGCCATACATATGGATCTGGTTCTGTTAGGCAGACATCAAAATGTATTGGTTTACAAATCATGGACTATGGTAAAAGTGTTTTGAGGTCATAACATAGACTGGAGCAGGGAGCGATATTTTTTTTTCCAGGATGGTAGGGGAAAGTACTGCCTTTTTCATCTATGATTGGCTAGAAGGGCTCTCCTCTGATTGGTTATACATCTCACGTTCATGGCAGGCTGTCAGCTAGTCTGTTTTGATCGTCTATACAACAGAAGTAAACTAAGTCCAACCAACATAGCCTAAACACACACACACACACACACACACACACACACACACACACACACACCCACACACACACACACAAAAGATTGTTTTTGTGACATATGGGGATATTCCAAGGGCGTATTGATTTTTATACTGTAAAAAACATATTTTCTATTCCCTTACACTGTCCCTGCCCCTAAACCTACCCATCACAGGAAACATTCTGCATTTTTACTTTTTTTTTAAATTTCATCCTGGATGATTTATAAGCATTTTGAAAAGTGGGGACATGGCCAATGTCCTCATATTTCACCCTCTCCTTAAAAATACCTATACCCATGTCATTGGTCTTATACACATTTGTGTCCTCATATGTGACAAAACGTGCCACACACACACACACACACACACACACACACACACACACACACACACACACACACACACACACACACACACACACACACACACACACACACACACACACACACACACACACACACACACACACACACACACACACACAACTATATTTAACATCCACTAAAATTGTCTATTACTAGCAAGTTTATGCAATGTTAGGTTCACAATAAATAAAATCTGTCATATTTCAATCATACTGTGGTGTATGAGAGGAGAGCCCTTCTAGCCAATCATAGATGAAAAAGGCAGTACCTTCCCCTACCATCTTGGGAAAAAAAATATTGCGCGCAGGGATGTAGCGGTAAATCGACAACTAAAACATACTTAAGTTTTAGACTAGCCAAACACTTGAAGATTTTAAAGGTGTCATGAACTGACAAATCAAATTTTTCTTGAGCTTTTGACAAAAGAATATCCTGTAAGTTTCAGAACTGAAAACATCCTTGTTAGTCCAATAAAAGCTTTTATTGACACCAGGCCCAGAAAACATTAAAGTGGGGATCTATGAAGTCAAAGTGGGGATCTATGAAGTCAAAGTGGGGATCTATGAAGTCAAAGGGAGGCAAGCACTGCCTCTGCAGAAGAAGATCAACGCCTACTTCATCACTGACTGTTTAGCATCGCCCACCGATTCACCCATGACATCCAATAGAATAGGTAGCCAAAGTAACATAAGCCCACATGGTGTTAGACCAGATCGAGGTACCAAGCAGTAAACATGCCATTGAGGATACTACCTGGACTAGTAATGCAATGAATGCCTGATCTGAAATGTAATGATTCATGTGTAGTCAGATGTTCTTTGTCTGTGTGTCAGAAAATCAAACCAGTGACTAAACGTCAACATGCATTGTTTCTCTAAGTAGGATTAAATTAATCTGTTATTTAATGGTGATTTAATTCTATATTGTTGGGTTGGGGGGGGGGGGTAAAATATATGTTTTTTTGCCAGGGTTCCCTGCTAAAATTAGCATTTACAGGGCTAAATATAACAATTGGGGTCACTTCCACCCGCGGGCATGAAAAACAGCCCACAGCAACAGTGTTAAAGTAGCCATGGACTTGGCAACACTGGCCGTAATAGTAAAAACGGGCTAAAAGAGAGAGTAATACTTAGCTTTTTCCAAGGTAAAGACGTTAGCCAATCACAGTAGTGGACGTTTACACTGAAGTCTCAGAGCAGACACGCCCCTTAAAACAGATCGTTCAAACTAGAAGGTTAAAATCAGAGTAGGACCTTTTATTTATACATTATGTAAATGTTTGATGTAAAAATCATTCTAACATTATAAGTGCACCCCAGAAAACATCATAAAACAATAAAACAACGCAGTTCATGACCCCTTTAAGCCGGATTTGCACCCCCAAAGATCTGGGCAATTTAGCCTGATTCAAGGCTTCAACTAACTTTTGACCTTAATTGTGTGGTGTCATTACGATTATTTTACTGCTCCCAATCGCGTTGGAACCCGCAAAATCCCAGATCATAAATATCAAACATGTTTTATATTTTCGACTCTTGAACGGGCTGCCTCGGATTTGATACCCGTGATAGCCAATGAGAGCTAGCAAGCTTCACCAATTGGATGTTGCGTGCTTCTATAGCTGAAACTTGCCACAAACATACGCGAAAGTGTAATATTGAAAAAGATCACCCATAATCTTTTTTCTCCTTCATTTTTGTTTTCTTTTTGCTGTAAAAACAACCAGCAGACAATTGCAATGTCAAGATAATCCATTGCAAGATAATCCATTCATTTATCTTCTCAAGTCACGTTTGATCTCGAGTGTCTCCATAAAATCGTATGTTCTAGTGTGTGCATTCGGAGGAATATAATGCTAAAAATCATTTGAAACCTTATTTCTGTGGTCTTCCACAGTTTTAAAATCGGTTAAGAAAGCTCTAGCGTGTCCCAGGCTTTACACGGCAGACTTTAAGCAAAGAGATACAGCATAGATATGGTTAAAATGTCTTTGAGCCAGGTAATCATAGTGTAATCAAGCTTGTAACCTTGGGTTGGTATCTCAGTGCTTAAGAATCTGGGTTACAGTCAAAAAGTTCAGTTTAGGAATTAGAGAATAACTGTTATTATATCCACCATTGTGCCCTTGAGCATGTTAGGTTACCCCAAGGGTCCTCTTCTTGCAGTTGTGTCTGGAAAAAAAATGATAGTAGTTGATGGTGCAGAGTAATTGTGCAGAGTGAAGCTGTCAATAAAAAAAGATTACCTTCTTATGCAGATTATGTAAGGTGGAAATATATATGGTCACACTTAGAGATAGGGAGAGTTTGCCAAGGAGGGTGTCAGAGCCAGAAAAGCTAACTCATGTGGAATCCATTTCAGGTGAAAAACTACAAGGCAATATAGATTAGTTCGGCTTGAGTTGCCCTAAACCTCAGTACAAATATAATCGGCAGGAAACGGGGAACATCTCGCTTTTCCCCCGGAGAAACAGTGCAGATCGATTAGCTTCTGAGGACATATCTGACTCCCTCGGAGAGATCCTTCATCTTCAAGAGGAATAAACCAGCAGTGCGTTCAGCATCAACAAGGATGAATAGGGAAAGTGTGGGCCGCTCTAAGCATTACAGTGCCGCATTGTCACAGAGATGACTGTGATAATTAACCAACTTTGAATTAGTGCTTCCCCAGAGCAACATTATTCATTACAAAATAATGACTGCTTAACAAAGCTCATTTGCACATTACCATCTAACAGTGCTGTTAGGTGTGTGACAAAGTGTGAGCAGTGGCTTTGGAAACACCTGCTGGCTGGTTAACTGGCTTGAGTGTGTACCACTGTTTCATTATCACTCTGTCAAGTTTTTTGTTGAACAGTTAGGATTTCTAGCTTGTTATGCATCAATTAAAGAACATGGAGAGGGTCGCCTATACTGTACATAAAGCGCATGTGCAAGATCTTGACTGAATTGTGGCAACAGGACCCAATTGAGAATTAAATGTATGGCTATTTATTGCTAGATCATTCTAAATGTGTCTACCAGCTCAATTGGGACGCCAAATAATTAAGTCAAAAGAGTCTTTGCATCCCAAACCTATTTTGTTTCAGCTTCTCATCCGACTGCTCTTGATAACACACCTAAGGGAATAATAGCCTAAAGCAATAACAATTTGTTTCAAAACATTTAGAAGGACACTTCTATTTCCTGCCTGCTTTGTTCTGGGAAAACTGGCAGGTTGTGCTGGATTCGTATTTTGCTGCTGTTCCCGTAGAGCGGATTTGACGAATGGCTTCATTATGCTCCTGCTGTTTTGGAAGGGTATGATAGTACAGTACAAATCAGCTTGTTTGTCCTTATAGCAGACCTGAAAACCTGGGTGAGAGAGAACCATGTCAGGTGAACTGAGGCGCTTGGTTTCTCTAGCTGACAGACTGACACCGAAACAGTACATCTGTTTCAATACCTCAGCTGACGGTATTTAAGGCATCATATCTTCAAATGTAAGATTGTTCCAACCTTATGCTGTCTTTTGATACCTTGTTTTGATCTAAATTTGGGGAAGCGTCTGTGCCCCATGCCAGAATGCATTGCATTTAATGATTATCAGTATACGTTGTTTGTATTTTGCACTTCACAACCAAGGCTCATTGGGAAAACATACATGTGGTGATATTGTTTTTGTAATAAAATGTTCATAATCTAATAATTTTCTCAAAATCTTGAGCTCATTTTGTAATAATTTTTACATGATGAGAAATATATTCTCACCAAAAACATCTGATATTTTCATTATTGTGATAACTTTTAAAACATAACAGGCTATTGTTCTGTATTAATTAGAGATAAAGAGAGGAGAGGGATGAGGAGAGGTGCAGCAACATTTTATTCAAACAACACAAATCAAGATCATCTGAAACAGAGACAGAAACATAATCCAAACCAGAGACATGATCCAAACAAGAGAAAACCAGGAGAGCAAAAGCTTACAAAGAGACAACTGAGCCTATAATGCCGCGTTCCAGGCAACCCGTAACAAAGTCATGAGTCGTGGTTTGAAGTCGTAAATTACAGGCTCAAAATCCTGCCTGGACTGCAAGTTTAATACACAGGGAACTCAAGGGCTAATGATTAACAGGTGTAGATGATAAGTTACTATGGAACCTAATGAGGGTAACTACAGAGATAAACGAGGTAACAAGGCAAACAGGAACTAAAACGCAGGAATAGAAAATGGGGGACTATGGGCACGGAAAATAACTTCAAAATAAGAGTCCAGATATGACAACATTGATGAACACAGACCCAGGGCACATGTTACAGGTATTCCTTTGCAGTCAATTTTAAAAATGTAAATCCAGTCTCAAACAGCCTACAAAATCCACAAGATAAGTACTGACACTACTACTTTACATTAAATTACATTACATTAAAAGCTCCAGATTTTATTACATTTTGAGAAAATTACTTCATTATGAACATTTTAATACTTGTTATATTATTATTATATTGTAAGTTGCTACACATGCACATCCTGGACCAGGTGAGCTTCTGAGCAAGTTTACTGTGAAAAGCCATACAGAGCTGGTAATATAATGCAAACATCAACATTTATTTGTTTATACATTTTTTGAGGTTATAAATATACAACTCAGACCCATATCAAGATGTCTGGGAACACATTGGCAAGGCTCAATCCAGGGGGCGGGAGAAACGGTTGTCTTTCAAACTCCCTCGGCAATAGGACAACCAACAGACAACCAACCAGAGCAACGTGAAGAGGAGCTAGTTGATAGGTTAACCTTTCACCATATCCGGTCGGCAAAACTCTGAACACATCTTGCCTTTTAAGAATGATTTCAGTGCCATTATTTATTCTTTTCTCAAAGAAAAGCTTAACTTCAAGTCTTCGAGTCGCGGCCAAAGGCAATTCGACGGTCGCTGTTTGTCAGCTTCTTTGTTATCAAGTAGCACGCAACTCTGCTGTAATGTTAAGCCCGCCCACTGACTCTATACACGATGTGATTGGCCTGATCAGAGTTTGGTTTTTCCAGCCCGCAGGTCTATGGAGAGTTACTAGACGACACTGGCTGCAAATTAGATTTGCTGGCGCTAGGGTTCGTCTAGATTTCTAGGCTAAGTTATAACAGTACTGTGAAAGGAACTGCACACACATCTTTATTGATAATCTGCCCTGTTATCATAATTTGCGTGAAAAGGAATAGAAGCTTTGCTGTTGGCGTGTTGTACATGCTACAAGTGTGTATTTGTTTGATTTCTCCTTGGAAAGATGTGTTAAATGTGGTCAAATGCTCTTCATGGCCTACCTCAGTCTTGCCAAAATATTGATCTAAACACAGTCGGTAATGTCTTCAAGGGCTAGCACCCAATATGAGGGTGAGTATATGATGACACGTTCCTGGGTCAACAAGGGAGGTGCTTAAGGTAAAATTGATCAACCAGTCAGATTACTCACGTGACATCTGCCAGCTTGTTTTCCAGTTTTTGAGTTTACCCCTGTGACGTCTCCTTCATTTCACAGAGGGACTGAGTACATTTTATTTAAAATTGCAAAAGTGTTGTTTCAATTTCACGATGGATCCATGTGCAACGCAAACATTATCTAAACTGCTCATATAAGGTGCAAATTGTGGAACCCCTCTCCTTCGTTTCGCCCCAATCTGGTGTGGTGTTTCCCCCGTGATAAAGTGCCACACAAGCTGGCAGATATCACGTGAGTAAATTGATTGGTTGATCAGTTTTACCTCAAGCACCTCCCCAATTGTTGACCCAGGAACGAGTCTAACCCAGCAGAATCAGCACGTGCTATCAGGCCATTCCACAAAATCACTGGCAGTGTGAATGAACCAAAATCAACCGATCCCGGGACACATTATCAGTGTATATTCTTGAATCTCTGTGTGAAAAGGGCTTAACTGAATGGACAAAAATTGGATTTGTGTCAAAATATTGAATTTATGCATTAGACCTTGGAGTGTAAATACAGACTAATAGACCTGCTGCTGTCTATTATGTCAATAGCATTTCTTCATTCTTTATTAGTGGCATGTGAAGGCCAGGTATGGTGACCCACACTCAGAATTTGTCCTCTGCATTTAACACATCCAAGGTAGTGCACACACATTAGGAGTAGTTTGTAGTAAACACACACACACACACACACACACACACACACACACACACACACACACACACACACACACACACACACACACTGCAAACCAACAGTTGTTAAACTGTGTTTAGTTTGCTCTTACTTACCTTAGTGTTATTGTTTACTTGAATGATTACTTAAAGAATCTGCAGCAATGTTCACTTAATTGAGAAACATTTCAAGACTTCAAGCCATTGTTATAATTTAATTAGTTCATATTTAAATGAATATTGAATGTAATAATATAACACAGACTCTTTAATATCATAGAATAGAAATTCATGACATCCTTGTAATAGACAGTTATTTGCCATTAGATATATAGAAAAAGATCGTAGATAATGCGCTTTGATATTTAATTTGGTAAATGTTTGCACTGTGGACCAGCTCCTCTAAAGTCAATATTATTCATTTAAATGTGAGGTCTGTACACAAATCAGTTTTATCATAAGAACAGCCATGAATAAAGATGAGGAAAATCACTCACTGGGACGTCCTCTGTTCTGAATTCTCTTGTGGGCTCTGTGATGTCAGCTGGGGCCATTGAAGACCACTTGAAGGAACGCAGTGCACAGCTACTATTGATTATAATGCCATTTAAAAGTCTGATGGCATGTCAGATTAGAGTTATGCTTTATTTACTTTGGCTCTGTTAGATTGGTGACTTTGGCTCTGCAGAATAAGCCTCCCCACGTTCTTCCGCTCTATGTACAGACTGCTCATAATTAATCATAGACCTCTGGGTGACTGGACTGAATGTGACCTTTACGCTTCAGCTTCACAGGGACAAAATGTTACTTTTGCATATTATGTTTGGCAAGTCAGTCACCCTCAATGAAATTTAGTTAATGGGTTACATTCACTAATAATGGGGTTCAAACTGTGTGCACAGAAAAGGGACGTTCGGACAATGAAAATCTAATTTTTAAGGTGCAATCACAGACTTTTTAATGTTCTCCTTTAAATTATATTTATAGATATGCAAAGGTGACAGAGCAGATTTATGGTAAGGTTGCTAAAGAGTGTGTTCACACGTTTGGTTCGATTTAAACGAACCCTGCTTCATTTGAATACATTAACACCATCTGAACCCTGGACTGCACCAAACAAGAGAACCGAGACCGCTGAAAAAATGGGTCTCGCTTCCAAGCGAACTCAGGAGATATGGACCAAAGACATGTAAACAAACCAAAAAGAAGCCATGCTGTCACAAGATGTGACCCTAAAAAGGACAGAATGCTCAAGTATCATCACAGTTCGGTGCAGGCATCGGATTTTCGTTTGTGTTTGTGTGAGACGGATGGATTTTCTGCTGCTGTGTTGACTCCTTTACACATTTTATAAGCTCTTCACGAATTCTCAGCTGGTCAAAACTCCATCATGAGTAGGCTACGCACAAACAACGAGTGCATTTAATCCCACACACAGCATTGTATTGAATGTTCGGTAAGTTCTGTCACGAAATATACATTATAAAAGCAGACCGATCGGGATGTGAACATATCCCTTTATGTGTCTTTAGGTTCAGTTTATATATAATTATACAGTTTAATTGTATAAGTGAATGTTATATTAATTCAATTACATACTATAATAAAATTAAAACATGCAACATTTAAAATGTTCTGCTTAAGGTTTTAATTTTTTGGATTGTGTGGTTTCAGTTGGTTCTAATTTTATTTTAACTTTTTAAATTCTTCATTCATGTCATGTCGTAATTACCGTAATAATGTGATGAAAACCTGTGATATTGTGTGTTTCTTTGTCCCCATGAAATAATACAGCATTTACAGGAAATGTTTTCATTTTACTGACTCATAAAGTGACTCATTTAATAGCTTATAACCTAACATGCCCACTCTCTTGTGTCAGTTCTTGAATGTTAAATTAGATGTTACATGTTAAATACATTTTATGAGTTATCATATTTTATTTTATTTTTACAAAAAGTTAATCTTCTGCTAGCATGTTTAAAATGCCCTCCCCTAAGATCCTAGAATACTGTACACATTAGGCATTTGTTTAGGTTTAATTTATAGCCAAAACTTGACCAATATTTGTGTCCTTTTCTCTCTCATAAGACACACATTTTAATGGTCTACTTTAGACAAACTGACTATAAGTAACTTGCAAGTACATGTCAACTACTTCTCATAAAAGTATTAGAAGAATGACATCAATTCTCTGAATCTGTTCATCTTACAACATTTCCCACACATTATAGATTATCATGACAGAATATGCTAATCAATGAAGATATTAAGTCCACATCAGCTACATAAATTCATCAACTAACCCTTCAGAAACATCCTGTCTCATTCTACATGTTGTCTCTTCTTCTTGAGTCTCTCCATCATTGTCTGACTCCGGTTTGAACATAAAAGGCTGAACAGTTTCTGACATGTTCAGTGCGTGTCTGTGTGAGGTAATCGGAGCTGCTGACACACGCCCTTGAAGCTCTTGGGAGCAGCTACTCATTTGCATGTAAAGGGACACACACAAAAATGAGCTAAAACTTCACATACTCACTCTTTAGAGACTTATTTTACATCTTGTAAAAAGGGGCATTATGGGAGCCCTTTAAACAGACAGTCTACTAATACACTAATGAGTGTTAGTTGCATGTAGTTAAAAAAAAAAAAGCAATCCTGAGCTGTCCAAAATCCACCAAACTCTAGAAATTTGCTAGCACAAATACATTAAGCACAAATAGGCTACGTAAGTGAATGAGACCAACCCGTTCTCACTCCCAAGGCGTCAAAATCCGAAGCATGGTCAAGTGCCTTCCGCGTCACAATTAAGACGCTAAAGGTGCCCCTGGGCGTCATTTTGCGACGCGCTGGGTGCTCCATTCATTACAATGATAAACCTTTGGCGTCATAAACAGACGCATTTAATTATTTGCGTTTATAAAAGCAGACATGATTTTATTAATATTTAAAGGCTACTTTTATATTTTGGAGCAACTAACTCCACTCCTACCCTAAACCTACCCATATCTAAACAATATAAAACACATACCAGGCAAATAAATGTACAGTCACAGGTATTTATTGCAAAAACTGACCAAAGCAGTATAAAAGTATTTACTCATGTTGCATTCCAAGTCTTCTGAAGTCATACGATATCTTCATGTGAAGAACAGAGTCGATCTTGATGTTTTAATCGCTGAAATGATGATCCCGCTGCCCCGTGAACGAACTCATTCATTTCTCATTCAAATAATTCAAAAGACTCCTGAGCATGACGCAATCGGTCACAAGACACACGAGAGCCAATGACATTTTACAATCAATGCTGACGTAATGACGCAATTGGTCACAAGACATACGAGAGCCAATGCAATTTCACTATGAAATCTCACGTAACCGGCGCCAATATTTGAAATTTGATTGTGTTTGTTGATGATCTTCTGCGGATGGAGATGCTGATCGCTTTTGGGGATTTTCTTCATACAAATCAATCGTTTGGCCTCGGAAAACTTGAATTATTTAACTTTTTTGAATAACTTGTGTATGCAGTCGTATATGTCAGGCTATATCCTGTGTTTTATATCATGTTCAGACAAATGGGTAGGTTTAGGGATGGGATGGGGTTGGGTTACATGTTAAGCATGTCTAAATAGCGTAAATAAAATAAATGTAAATAAAATTATGCTTGCTGATTAAATTGAAAAACACATTCCAACATGTCATAATGGCAAAATTATAAACTAATACAATTTCACCATGGCGATAACATTACTAATACCCAGCGCGTCTGTGTATGACGCCAAAGGGTTCTCACTGAAATGAATGGAACACCCAGCGCGTCGAAACATGACGCCTTGGGGCACCTTTAGCGTCTTTATTGTGACGCGGAAGGCACTTGACCATGCTTCGGTTTTTGACGCCTTGGGAGTGAGAATGGGTTGATGAGACCGATGTGAGTAATAAAACGCAGCTGAAATATTGCAGTTGACATAAGCTTGCATAATCAGACTATTTCAAGAGCACAGCACATAAAAAATATTTTAATTTACCAAGAATCTACGTACTGATGGAGCTCAAAGAATCAATCAATATGAAGGGATGTGCACAGGAGAGCCAATCACTGAGAGTGAACATGCATAAATATATGCAATAAGCCGCACTGCCCAGCAATGACTTGGTCCCAGATCCCCCACCTAATTTATTTATCCCACTAAATGCTGTTCAGCCATACCACTTTTCTGCTGACTGAATGTTAAACATAACGAGTCGGTGTGCAGGTCACAACCTCACACAGAAACAGGGCTCTAAAGCTTAATGGATTCTGTCCTCCTCCCCACATATCTTTTTTGTATTTTGCCTTGTATGTTTGTTTATTCCTCACCTGCTCATTCATCCATCCATCCATCCATCCATCCAGATGTGATGTCTGGCAATCAAAGGGATGTGACATTTATGCGCACTCACGAAAGCCGTTCTATGACACATGAAAGGAGTGTAATGTTGAGGATAATGTCGAAAGAGCCATTTTAATTCTGTACTATATGTCAATCTGTTATTCAAAGAAAAGGGATAAATTCTATGGGAGGCCGTTTCAGCATAAAAACGTTCCAGCCTTACTCGTCGTAATTATATTTTTACTAGTAACAATTCAATTAAAGAGCTCTATAATTTAATTTGTACTAGTAACAATAACAATTATAGAGCTCTATAATTCAATTTTTACTAGTAACAATTATGATTGTAGAGCTCTCTAATTGTATTATTACTAGTAACAATTATGATTATAGAGCTCTCTAATTCAATTGTTACTAGTAACAATTCCAATTAGAGAGCTCTACAATTCATTTATTACTAGTCATATGTCTCCATTGACTTCCATTCATTTTTAATTATAGAGCTCTGTAATTCAATTGTTACTAGTAACAATTGGGATTATAGAGCTCTCTAATTGAATTGTTACTAGTAACAATTGCAAT
Source organism: Pseudorasbora parva (assembly GCF_024679245.1). Classification (NCBI taxonomy): domain Eukaryota; kingdom Metazoa; phylum Chordata; class Actinopteri; order Cypriniformes; family Gobionidae; genus Pseudorasbora; species Pseudorasbora parva. Next base: position 6,588,201 of record NC_090172.1, on the reverse strand, counting down.
TGTAGAGCTCTCTAATTGAATTCTTACTAGTAACAATTACAATTATAGAGCTCTGTAATTCAATTGTTACTAGTAACAATTACGATTAGAGAGCTCTCTAATTGTATTATTACTAGTAACAATTCAATTAGAGAGCTCTGTAATTCAATTATAGAGCTCTGCAATTACACATATCCTTAATGTGCATTTTTACTAGTAATAAATCATTTGAAGAGCTCTGTAATTCAATTGTTACTAGTAACAATTCAATTAGAGAGCTCTCTAATCGTAATTGTTACTAGTAACAATTGAAATACAGAGCTCTATAATCCCAATTGTTACTAGTAACAATTCAATTAGAGAGCTCTATAATCCCAATTATTACTAGTAACAATTGAATTACAGAGCTCTATAATTAAAAATGAATGGAAGTCAATGGAGACATATGACTAGTAATAAATGAATTGTAGAGCTCTCTAATTGGAATTGTTACTAGTAATAATACAATTAGAGAGCTCTACAATCATAATTGTTACTAGTAATAATACAATTATAGAGCTCTGTAATTGTAATTGTTACTAGTAAAAAATGAATTATAGAGCTCTTTAATTGAATTGTTACTAGTAAAAATATAATTACGACGAGTAACGCTGGAGCGTTTTTATGCTGAAACGGCCTCCCATAAAATTCAAACTATAGTCTCAAATATCCTTATATTTAAACTACCATAAATATGTAATTTTAATGACCTCATCTATCGACACGATGCCGTTGAACTGCAGAGTTGATGCAAACATATCCACATCGCTGAGATCAGATGCTTTCTTAACTGCTATTTTCTCACCGCTGATATTTTTGTGTGTTTATTTTTTTAAGAGAAAAAAGCGTGCGGCACATATTTACATATTCATCTAAATGTCGCTTAGCAGCATGGACAGAGTCAGAATGGTTGCTGTAAAGGTATTTCCAACTTTTTTACTTCAGCGGTTAGCATATGGCTTTGTATCAGTAGAAACCCGGGAGTACATTCGAATGATCTTGCTTCCCTCGGCTCACTCACATTATATTGAACAGATGTATTTGTACAACAAATGTTGCAAAAATATTGTGAATATTGTGTTCAATTAATTTTTTTGTGAAGCTTTTTTGTTGTTGTCCCACTTAAGAAAAGGCTGTTTTCGAAAGTGGTTGTTGGACAGTCATATACAATTTGTTATACTTTTGTAAAATTTCTGGACAATATTCTCAAGAATAGCCAATGAACAAACTTTTGAATTCAGTGAGCTATTCAGGAATATAATTGATTGTACGGCACCGACACTATTAGAGGAGAAGTAAACTTGAACTGAATTGAGTTAAATAATGACATCACTCTTTTTCTGCTGGTTTATAGCCGAACTGAACTCATTTCATAATTGATGAATTCTAGACGATTATTGAATTTAACTACATCAACATGATTAGATGAAATTATTAGGCCTATATTATATTTATATTTATTTATAGTGTCCCAGATTTTTGCAGCAACTGTCCCAGATTAGAAAATCCACAAATTCTTAAATGATTTGGCACAAGGGACACAGATATTGTTGCCATTTTCCCTTCAATACAATATATTAAAACTGTGCTCTGGTTTAATAAGAGAACATATTGGAAATTTCACAATGATAGGTTGATATATTTTTGTAGCTTTATGTGGAAATGCACTACATTGCCAAAAGTTGTGGGACGTCTGCCTTTACATGCACATGAACTTTAATGACATCCCGTTCTTAATCTGTAGGGTTTATTATGGAGTTGGCCCACCTTTTGCAGCTATAACAGTTTCAACTATTCTGGAAAGGCTTTCCACAATGTTTAAGAGTGTGTTTATAGACATTTCTTCTAGATTTTTCTAGAAGTACATTTGTCAGGTCAGGCACTGATGTTGGACGAGAAGGCCTGACTCGCAGTCTCCGCTCTAATTCGTCCCAAAGCTGTTCTATCGGGTTGAGGTCAGGACTCTGTGCAGACCAGTCAAGTTCCTCCACACCAAACTCACTCATCCATGTCTTTATGGACCTTACTTTGTGCTCTTGTACGCAGTTATGTTGGAGCAGGAAGGGGCCGTCCCCAAACTGTTCCCACAAAATTGTGAGCATGAAATTGTCCAAAATGTCTAGGTATGCTGAAGCATTAAGAGTTCCTTTCAATGAAACTAAGGGGCCAAGCACAATCCATGAAAAACAACCCACACTAAGTACCATTTTCCTGGCAATCGCCAAACCCAGACTCATCCATCAGATCGCTAGAATCCAGTGGTGGTGTGCTTAACATCCCACACTTGGATGAGCTGCTCGGGCATGGAAACCCATTCCTTGAAGCTCTCTACGCACTGTTCTTGAGCTAATCTGAAGGCTCATGGCTGAGTTGCTGTTATTCCCAATTGCTTCTACTTTGTTATAAACTCATAAACAGTTTGTAATGTCGGTCTTTAAAAGCACTTTGGTTTTGGTTAACCGTGGAATATTTAGTAGTGTGGAAATTTCAAAAATGGACTAATTGCACAGGTGGCAATCTATCACGGTACCACACTTGAGTTCACTGAGCTCCTGAGAGCGACCCATTCTTTCACTAATGTTTGTAGAAGTGTCTGCATGCCTAGTGCTTGATTTATAAACCTGTGGCCATGGAAGTGATTGGACGTGTGTGTGTGTGTGTGTGTGGGGGGTGGGGGGGGGGACATGTTTTTGTGACATATGAGGAGCACACAAATGTGTATAATGACATGGGTATGACATAGGTATTACAAGGAGAGGGTGTAATATTTGGCCATGTCCCCACTTTTCAAAAGGCTTATAAATCATACAGGATGAGGTTTGTTTAGAAAGTAAAAATGCAAAATGTTTCCTGTGATGGGTAAGTTTAGGGGCTGTGTAGGGGGATAGAAAATACGGTTTGTACAGTATAAAAACCATTACACTTATGAAATGTCCCCATATGTCACAAAAACAAACATGGGTGTGTGTGTGTTATACATCCATCCACCCATCCAATGATTTAAATAGCCTCTCGGGAATCTCTCTGATCGATTAAGTAGACATCCAGTCATGTGGTCAGTAAGATCACTGAATGTTAATTATCCATTGTGCTGATGAGATGTCTGGCAATGAACCACTCAGAAAGCCTGACGTTCTTGAGGAATGTCTTTCCTGTTAGTCCATTAAGGTCTACATAAAACAAAACTAATCCTGCATGTGAGAATATTCGAATCATCTTTACCAATTAAGGGCGGAAGTTGGATATACTTTTACGTGAAGTGTTTAGTGAAAGGAAACCGTATGAATAGCATATAGAGGAATGAAGGGGTATTTGTAAAAGCTGAGGACATTTCAGTCAGAATGAATTTGCTTTATCACTAGAGATCAGGGACAGGTTTGTTTTGGTTCAGCAAGCTAATAGGAATGAATTATTCAAGTCAGCTAACCTTTGTACCAACTCTAATTTATTTTATTCAGGCTGCAGGTTTCCTCAATTATATTTGCATTCTAAGGGTTACTTTCTATCCCTTTTTAGTATTCTTTGCTAATAGATTTGTCTGAGCACAGAATTTAAACCACAGCTCTTGAACATCTGCTGGTGTGCGTGTTTGTATTGTGTGAGAACACTTATGTGCTTACGCATGCATATGCATGAAAGTACAAGTGTGAGTATGTTACCTGAATCATCAGTTAGCAATAGGAGGCAGTTTCCATACCCTACATCCCAATTTGATAAAATCCAGCATGAACTCACTCACATCAGGTGCATGACAGCATTACTGCACAGATAGATGGTCTATTGCTCCGCGGGTCTGCTGTCAGTCAGACTGTCCATCAGTCAAGCATCAGAAAGGCACAATCCTGGTTTGAAAAGTGTTAGTCCCTCTTCTCTCTCTCTCTCTCTCTCTCTCTCTCTCTCTCTCTCTCTCTCTCTCTCTGGATTCGGCATGGCTCAGCGCACAAAAACATCCTGCAGGTACATACTCACAAGAGATTTGTTTATTTCTGTACGGAGCGCTCAGTTGCCTCAATGTTTTTTCCTCTTGCATTCCACTTGTACGTTCTCTGGATTTCTCAGTTAACTCAAACTCAACAAACTGTTGCTTGTGGGTATCAAATTGCACTGCAAGTGTGCTGTGTGTCATTACACAGAAGATAAAAAATAATAATAACATCAACAGACTTTGTACTTTATATGTGGAAAATTAATATTTGATTATATCGCTGTGGAACAAAGGCATCATAAGATTTCACAATTAATCGTAAGATGTAGTAAGGCTGATGCATTTTCCACAGTACCTTCGCAATAAAGTTTTAATTGAAGATATATATAGATATATAATTTATTTATTTATTTATTTATTTATTTATTTTATTTTATTTTTTTTGTGGCAAGTTAAATCTCTTACTGTTGTGTTTTATTTCTTAGGTGTTTCATTTAAAACCTACTATTTATTTTATTGTATTGTTATTAATATTTCAAGATGAAGACATACTGAACTGGAGCAACTGAGATTACTTGATTATCCATATATCCTTTTTTAATATAATGAGTATCAAATATGATCCATCAGGCTTTTTATATTTGTTAATCTCTCAATCATTATATCACATTGCATTATATGCACAATAACTAAACTACAAAAACTACAGAGCTTTGATATTAAAACTAAGCATTTAAATATAATTTTACTAAGACACATTTTTTGGAAGATATAGAGTGAGTGACGACGCATTTTATGTCATAATAATATCAGCAAATGCACTAAATTGCATACGTTTGCTCATTTTCGGCCTCTGAATAAAACTGCGGTGTATTATGAGTTCTTTATAATACTTTATGATGTATCAAACTTTTTAGATATCATTTTGTTCAAATTATTTGTTTCAGATTTTTTATTTATTTATGATTATTTGATTATTTCATACGTCAGGCTTTACAGGGTTAAGCATCATCTTTGTCTCAGATTCATCTCCTAAACTTGCTAAGAATATTAAAAAACAAAACAATTGTTGACATCTAATATACAAATATTAAACAGTTGTGGATAACAGATACAATAATTTTGTCTTGGGAGAATTTGCTAATGTTGGAGTACTGCGTATTAAGATCTCTGACTATTAATTGCAGAAAGGCGTGTGAGATTACCAGAGGCAGAAAACATTAGCAAAACTCCATTTGCTAGCTATATTGTTTAAGGGAGCTCGCTTATATCTTTGCTATTTTTATTCATTTTGTCCAGAGGAGAACAACTGCATAAACTAACAATAAAGAAGCTAAAACACTGTTAATAATAATCCTGATGACTTACTTCAAACTGTGATAGAATAAACTGGTTGGAAGGCAGAATATGATTCATTACTAGCAGCAGTTAAATATCCGTCAGACTAAAACAGAGCTTTAAAGAGCTAAAGTGACATCTTTTGGAGGGAAGTTAAACTACAGCATTTGGCAAAACATTGTCGGGTAGTTTCAGCTCACATAGAGGGGGAACTTTAATGCTGTTTTATGGCTATCAAATGATCACAGGATCCAGATACCCATGTGTTGTGTTTTGTCTTGATTCTGTCTTTGTGTGAACGTGAGCTTCCCTATCTAGTTCTGGGCAAGAGGTTTGTTTGTCCTCCATTATCAGCGGCCCTGATGGCACTCATGATCTTTCCTGAGATTCCTTGGATGTCAGGAAACCAGACCTGGAGCTGTTTCTCATACTCATACTCATCTTCTGGGCGGGACATATCGAACAGCTAATAGCGTTTTGTTTATATCAGTTTGACTAGAGCCTTTCAGCTCGGTGAGTTTCCTCATCTAACCCTTTCGCCTAATAATCTCCTTAATATCGCTTTGAATAGCATTCTGTGCAGAATTCAAATGGGTCTGATATGTCTTCTGGTCTGCGCTAACTCGCGCATACGAAGCTCTGCCTTTGCACAAACAGCCTTTTCATTCAAAGCTGTTTATGGTTAGTAAGTTTTTAATGTAGAAATTTTAAATAGTTTATTGTTGACAGTATGTATAGGGTTAGTTTAGGCTGAAGTATGAATGTAAATGTGGTTGTAAATAGATAGTGAGTTATAGATGTTTAGATGCATATATTTTATTGTTTTATCTGCCCAGGGACTGCGGATGGAAATTAGCTGTAGCTAAATCTGGTGTGAAGCATCTTTTCTCTTGTAAGATTAATGTACTTGCTCATGGTCCCTGTCAAATAAATAATAAACATAAACATAAACGATCTGCTCTGTGCTATCGTGTCTCTGGATCGGAGCTGCGGTGGTTCACGTGAAACCAGACTTCATTCACCTCAACTGAAAGCATATTTGCACGGTTTGTTCCCTATCCCCTATATAATGCCCTATGTGCCATTCACCATGTACAGAATTGTAAATGTGTGAACAAATGACATAGCTTCGGCATCTGTTTATGTAGGGGCCAGGACACTTTAGATTTTAGAGAGCATTTGATTGGACAGAAATTCTGATGAGAAGTGATGTCATATTGTCAGTTTTCAACGCTTATATCTTCTAAATGCAAATGTTGTCATTTATTTGGAGCACCCTAGCTTATAGTAAGACATTAAAAGCTGAAAAACTTCATTTTGATTTCAGGGGGACTTTAAAATTGTAAACATAAAAAATAAATAATGTCCCCTGATTCACAAAACTCTAATTAAAATGCAAGGCTATTTTGCAAGATTATTTCTGCAGTGTCTGTCTGTTAACGGTGTTATCTTATGAGTAGGTTGGTATTTACACTGATGTAGTGTAGTACAACACATAAGGTGCTGATTAAGGAAGGCTGTCACATCAGACTTCACATGTGCGGTGAGGAGGAGGAATCTCACACTGCCTTGTTAACACTCACTCAGTGACACTCTTACTCTCACAGGCTGGGCTGTCGAAATAGGCAGGTTATATTTATATATTTTTTATAATAATAATAATAATAATAATTGTTCCTATAAATATTCCTATTGCTGTTTGTAGATAATAAAAAATAAGGGACTAACAGCTTCTAAGGACTAATTTAATCTAATGATTCATTTGTATCTACAGACCCTTCGGTGAGCATTTCCTGGTTTCTGCCAGAAATCACACTGAATTTGATTAAATCCGCGACTCACGGAACATGCCGTGCTGGTGCCATGGTGATGATTAGGCAGTGATACAGGACAGACAGCTTTGGGTTGCTTTCAAATACTGAAAGGAAATTAGAGGTCATGTATTGCATGAAATCTGTTGTTGATTTGCTGAAGCAGAAACAGCCATTTGATTTTCAGAAGGGAGGCTGAGTTCATGTATGGACGAAGGCAGAGTATTTCTCTGTGAATACTTTGTTACTATCTTTGTGTGCTTTAATGTTGAGTGTGACAGCAATAAAACTGCATGTAAGTATGTAAGGAACTGTATGTAAGAAATGTATTTTAATTAACCATAAAATGGCCCTGATATGTCACTAGACATTAAGAAATTATGTTAATTTCAAATACTTATATCACTGACAACAGTTTAAGCAAATCAGTCAAACTCAGACCCAGGTATAATGAATGCCTGGGGTATAAACACAGGCTTTTTCAGGGAAGACTGGTTCTTGTAATTCATTTGTATATGAGTGTGTGTCTCTGTTTGAACCGGTCAGCCATCTACTGTATACCACCTGACCACCCGCTTTTTTTTGGGTTAAAAATGATCCAAAAATACATTTTAACCAGCCAGTAACCAACCAAAACTATCTCCTTACCTTAGCCCAATTCACAATGGCAAGCTTGTTATAATGTGTTATAATTTGAGTTGTAATGGTAGCTTTCCACAGGAAATACAAGCATGCTGACGTTCATCTTTGCGTCATTACACTGCGTCTGCATAAAGGAGTTCAGGCTATATATTGTGTGTGTGTGTGTGTGTGTGTGTGTGTGTGTGTGTGTGTGTGTGTGTGTGTGTGTGTGTGTGTGTGTGTGTGTGTGTGTGTGTGTGTGTGTGTGTGTGTGTGTGTGTGTGTGTGGATGCTGCAGGTGGCAGATCATTTGTGGCCTCTTCTTACAGCAGAATAAGGAATGTAATTAAATGTGTCATTTTTTATGGCAGCTTGTAACTCAGAAAGTTCAAACGACAATCATCGTTGACAACCCACACATACTCCACAAACTTCAGATTTTATCCGGTTAGGCATATTCAGGCATATCCGGTCGGCAAAACTCAGAACACCTCTTCATTTTTCAAGAATGACTTGAGTGCCGTTCTTTTTTTATCAGGCGTGTTCTTTTTAGATAGTTATTTTTTTTTAAGAACATGAAACCGTCGCAACACTGCCGTCATTATGTTAAGCCCGCCCACCGACTCTATACACAATGTGATTGGCCTGACTAGGTTTTTCCTGCTCGCAAGCCAAAAGAGTTGCTAGATGCCCTAGCTGCAAATAAGATTGCTTAGGTACAAGCTTTAAACCTTTAGAGCTACTAACCAGACGTTTAAATTCAAAATGCCATGGTACATTAGCCCCGCCCACAACATCTGAGCTCGAGCAAGTTCGGTCTGGACTCCATTTGTCCATTGTTTATTTATAAAGAAACACGACAATGCATAAAAGTCTCCTTTACCTTGTATCTCACACTATCGCCCGTAGAAGCTGTTTTGGTAAAAATAAGGCTAACGATTGCGTCATAACCAATGTGACCCTGTCGCACAGTTGAGAAATTACCGTATAGACCTGAGGAGACGCTCACAGGCAATCTTTTACTGTCTATGAGGCAGTCGGGGGGACGTGGAGACATAAAGTCCGATAAAGTCAAGGGAGAAGAATGGAGAGAAGCCGATAGTGAGCCAAAAGCAATGAGAAAATATTTAAACAACGTGATTCAGATTTTACTTTCCACAACTACTAGGAGACCTACAGCTGTCAGACAGGTTGCTTACATCACATCTACGTCATCAAGCTCAGTCTGAGCCGGCGCAGTTGGCTCAGCCATCAGGAAGTGAGTGCCTCTAATTGACCTAATTTTCCGCCGTTGAAGTCTATGGGATCGCTCTGTCCATTTCTTTTACTGTCTATGGGGATTATGCCCGGACAGAAACTGTTCGGACAAATGAAATTGTCAGGGCGGGCTTTAGACGATGACGGACAGATAATAAACAGTGACATAATCATGCACGTCATCAAAAGGCGCTTGGTTGAATTTGTTTAAATCCTAAACGGAGAGCTTGTTTGTATATGCATTCACTATTTATCTCTGAAATAATGATCATGTTGGTAAGTACTCTATGTTCCCTTAAAAAAATTTTTTACAACACCGACTAAGATCGTTTATTCCAGTGCATGTGCAGACAGGGTTGCCAAGTTTTTAAAACAAAACCTTCCAACTACTGCCCAAAGCAATAGCTTGGGGGGGTAAAATGTGTGTTATTTTGGCAATCTTGCCTGCTAAAAATCACATTCCTGGGTCTATATATCACATAATTGAGATCGCTTCAACCTGCGGACATGGAAAGCAACCTGCAAAAAAAAGCAGACTTGGCAACCCAGTGTAGTTGAGCTCTGTTGACATTTGACAACTAACGTTATGCGTCGCTCCGTTGCTCTGATTGGTTGTAGGTCTATCCAATTGATGTCTTTCCTGGTTCGGTTGAAACACGCCTCATAATCACAGCCCAATGGAGCAGTTTCAGAAATATTCTGACTAGAATTTGAGTATGACCACGTCAGGCTAATGGCAAATACAACAACAAAGGTAATTGCACTTTATTTGACAGTCCTGTGCCCCATGTACATACTATGTACTTACTGTATAATTGCAGTAACTAGGTACTAACCCTGACCCTACCCCATACCTAATTTTAACCTAACCCACAGTTTACATACACAGCTCTTATTGGCCTATGTCCATTACACCCACTCCCCTAAACCTCACTCTCATCCGGATCACAGCACCAACACCACTCCAAGCGGGCGGGTGCGCTAAGAAGGACACTAAAGTTCGCATTCTCTAGCGTCAGTCACTAACGTGCCTCATGAGGCTAGGGGAGTGATATTTACACACATGGCTTTTATAGCCTACGCTACACATAATAGGCCTAGTTTGTTACTGCAGTCAGTAAGGCAACAGCAACATTTGCAGAATAATTTGTGTCAAGAAACAGAGTTTAGTGGAGCTTCCTGAGCTTCAGACAGGTGATAAAGTCCCATTCTCCGTTCTCACCTGCACCACACTGCACACTGTGTGGTGGGGGGCGGGGGAATCTGCATTGTGCACCTTTAATGTTATCTTTTTTGGAAACAGTTCAACAAACATGTTAAAATTATCCTTACTCTCATTGCTTAATTATATAAAACCCTTAGTCGCCACATTTTCCCCCATAATCCGTTTAATTTCCACACATGGTATCATGGTATCATGGCTCTTTAAGCTGCATTAATTGCTCACTGCGGGTTGCCATGCACTGATTTCCCCATCACCCTGATCTAATATAAGTGAGAGTGATTCCTCTCTTTAGAGGTTTCCTGCAGGCTAACAGACATAATGTTTCATCTGGCAGTTTCCTTCTTAATCTGTCTATAACAAAATTAAAGTTCTGCAAAGTTTTTAATTTGAAAGTGCTCGAAAAATAAAGTTATTGTCTCCCAATTGAAAGAATCAGCATTGAACTGCCTAAACGAGTGACTTAAATTTGAATTGCGTGACGGATCTACATCATTAGATAAGAAGACATTTTCATAATGCCCGTCTATGTTGTACGTCGTCTGACCGTGAACAACTTGACGGTAAACGATACATTTTTTTATTGTATTTTTTAAAAAAGTTACCTGGTTGCCTTAAAATTTTGAATTAATTGAAATAAAACATTTTAGTTAATAAAATTAATATTTTTGAGAATCGACAACCTTGAGTCAAATATTACTAAAAGATTTTGTAAGCATATTGTGTAATTGTGTGTGTTTTATTTGTGGTGACGCAGTGAGACATGTCAAATTCATTTTCATGATTTATCAAATTTTTTATGTGCAGATAATAGTTTTGGTTTCTATTTATTAAACCAATTTTCTTCATTTTATCAACTCGGCTGATATATATTTATATACATTTATATACTCGGCTGAGGTATATCTCAACGGCTTAGATATACATTTGGAATCACACAGCTTAGACATACACTCAGAATCACATGGCTTAGACATACACTCAGAATCACATGGCTTAGACATACACTCGGAATCACATGGCTTAGACATACACTCAGAATCACATGGCTTAGACATACACTCGGAATCACATGGCTTAGACATACACTCAGAATCACATGGCTTAGACATACACTCGGAATCACATGGCTTAGACATACACTCAGAATCACATGGCTTAGACATACACTCAGAATCACATGGCTTAGACATTCACGCGGAATCACACGGCTTAGACATACACTCAGAATCACATGGCTTAGACATTCACGCGGAATCACACGGCTTAGACATACACTCGGAATCACACGGCTTAGACATACACTCGGAATCACACGGCTTATACATACACTGGGAATCACACGGCATAGACATACACTCGGAATCACACGGCTTATACATACACTGGGAATCACATGGCTTAGACATACACTCGGAATCACACGGCTTAGATGTACACTCGGAATCACACGGCTTAGACATTCACGCGGAATCACATGGCTTAGACATACACTCGGAATCACATGGCTTAGACATACACTCGGAATCACACGGCTTAGACATACACTCGGAATCACACGGCTTAGACATACACTTGGAATCACATGGCTTTGACATACACTCGGAATCACACGGCTTAGACATACACGCGGAATCACACGGCTTAGACATACACGCGGAATCACACGGCTTAGACATTCACGCGGAATCACACGGCTTAGACATACACGCGGAATCACACGGCTTAGACATTCACGCGGAATCACACGGCTTAGACATTCACGCGGAATCACACGGCTTAGACATACACGCGGAATCACACGGCTTAGACATTCACGCGGAATCACACGGCTTAGACATACACGCGGAATCACACGGCTTAGACATTCACGCGGAATCACACGGCTTAGACATACACGCGGAATCACACGGCTTAGACATTCACGCGGAATCACACGGCTTAGACATTCACGCGGAATCACACGGCTTAGACATACACGCGGAATCACACGGCTTAGACATTCACGCGGAATCACACGGCTTAGACATACACGTGGAATCACACGGCTTAGACATACACGTGGAATCACATGGCTTAGACATACACTCGGAATCACATGGCTTAGACATACACGCGGAATCACACGGCTTAGACATACACTCGGAATCACATGGCTTAGACATACACTCGGAATCACACGGCTTAGACATACACGCGGAATCACACAGCTTAGACATACACGCGGAATCACACGGCTTAGACATACATTTGGAATCACACGGCTTAGACAAACACTCGAAATCACATGGCTTAGACATACACTCGAAATCACACGGCTTAGACAAACACTCGGAATCACACGGCTTAGACTTACACTCGGAATCACACGGCTTAGACATACACTCGGAATCACACAGCTTAGACATACACTCGGAATCACACGGCTTAGACATACACTCGGAATCACACGGCTTAGACATACACGCGGAATCACACGGCTTAGACATACACTCGGAATCACACGGCTTTGACATACACTCGGAATCACATGGCTTAGACATACACTCGGAATCACACGGCTTAGACATACACTCGGAATCACATGGCTTAGACATACACTCAGAATCACATGGCTTAGACATATACTCAGAATCACATGGCTTAGACATTCACGCGGAATCACACGGCTTAGACATACACTCAGAATCACATGGCTTAGACATTCACGCGGAATCACACGGCTTAGACATACACTCGGAATCACACGGCTTAGACATACACTCGGAATCACACGGCTTATACATACACTGGGAATCACACGGCATAGACATACACTCGGAATCACACGGCTTATACATACACTGGGAATCACATGGCTTAGACATACACTCGGAATCACACGGCTTAGACGTACACTCGGAATCACACGGCTTAGACATTCACGCGGAATCACATGGCTTAGACATACACTCGGAATCACACGGCTTAGACATACACTCGGAATCACACGGCTTAGACATACACTTGGAATCACATGGCTTTGACATACACTCGGAATCACACGGCTTAGACATACACGCGGAATCACACGGCTTAGACATACACGCGGAATCACACGGCTTAGACATTCACGCGGAATCACACGGCTTAGACATACACGCGGAATCACACGGCTTAGACATTCACGCGGAATCACACGGCTTAGACATTCACGCGGAATCACACGGCTTAGACATACACGCGGAATCACACGGCTTAGACATTCACGCGGAATCACACGGCTTAGACATACACGCGGAATCACACGGCTTAGACATTCACGCGGAATCACACGGCTTAGACATACACGCGGAATCACACGGCTTAGACATTCACGTGGAATCACACGGCTTAGACATTCACGCGGAATCACACGGCTTAGACATACACGCGGAATCACACGGCTTAGACATTCACGCGGAATCACACGGCTTAGACATACACGTGGAATCACACGGCTTAGACATACACGTGGAATCACATGGCTTAGACATACACTCGGAATCACATGGCTTAGACATACACGCGGAATCACACGGCTTAGACATACACTCGGAATCACATGGCTTAGACATACACTCGGAATCACATGGCTTAGACATACACTCGAAATCACACAGCTTAGACATACACTCGAAATCACACAGCTTAGACATACACGCGGAATCACACGGCTTAGACATACATTTGGAATCACACGGCTTAGACAAACACTCGAAATCACATGGCTTAGACATACACTCGAAATCACACAGCTTAGACAAACACTCGGAATCACACGGCTTAGACTTACACTCGGAATCACACGGCTTAGACATACACTCGGAATCACACAGCTTAGACATACACTCGGAATCACACGGCTTAGACATACACGCGGAATCACACGGCTTAGACATACACTCGGAATCACGCGGCTTTGACATACACTCGGAATCACACGGCTTAGACTTACACTCGGAATCACACAGCTTAGACATACACTCGGAATCACATGGCTTAGACATACACTCGGAATCACACGGCTTAGACATACACGCGGAATCACACGGCTTAGACATTCACTCGGAATCACATGGCTTAGACATTCACTTGGAATCACATGGCTTAGACATACACGCGGAATCACACGGCTTAGACATACACTCGGAATCACATGGCTTAGACATACACGCGGAATCACACGGCTTTGACATACACTCGGAATCACATGGCTTAGACATACACTCGGAATCACATGGCTTAGACATACACGCGGAATCACACGGCTTAGACATACACTCGGAATCACATGGCTTAGACATACACGCGGAATCACACGGCTTAGACATACACTCGGAATCACATGGCTTAGACATACACTCGGAATCACATGGCTTAGACATACACGCGGAATCACACGGCTTAGACATACACTCGGAATCACATGGCTTAGACATACACGCGGAATCACACGGCTTTGACATACACTCGGAATCACATGGCTTAGACATACACTCGGAATCACATGGCTTAGACATACACTCGGAATCACATGGCTTAGACATACACTCGGAATCACACGGCTTAGACATACACTCGGAATCACATGGCTTAGACATACACGCGGAATCACACGGCTTAGACATACACTCGGAATCACATGGCTTAGACATACACGCGGAATCACACGGCTTAGACATACACGCGGAATCACACGGCTTAGACATACACACGGAATCACATTGCTTAGACATTCACACGGATAGCTCAAAATACGTACAGATAACACGTGGCTTTAGAAAATGGTGTGTATGTTTACGCAAAGTCATGATGTAATGTTGCATTCAGAGAGACTGATTTATCCGACGAGTCATTTTGAAAAGCATTGGAATTATTTTTATTTTTTTGTAAACCTGTTGTAGGAGACCTCCAAAACAAACATGAGCCTTTATAATGATGAGCACTTTAAGTATCAACACCTATGAACTGTTATAAGTTGCTCCAAAGTACATTTGGAGCAGTACAAATGTGACAGCTGACATACAGCTTCACCTAAGTCTAGGAGAAGCAATTGAGATGTTTTACAGTTCTCCTTTGTGCTTTTCCTTTCCTATGGGTTAATATAAAGCTGGTAAATGAGAAGTAAGAACTCAGTGCGATCTAGCATGAATGACTTCTGAACGAGGTTCAAAAGAATGGAAATAAAGAGTTTCCCCACAGTTATAACCTCTGAACTGTGAAAGCGAATGAAATAGCGGCTTGTTGCTGTCACTGCGGCTATACAATGAAGGCTCATTACACACACTTTCTGTTGTTTTCCATTGATGTTTTTGAGTCACTTTAAATCTAACGCAACATAATCTCGTCAAGCGATTACAACCCACCACCAAAAAATGAAATGCTAATGAGGATTTGTTCTTGGCTGATTTTAGTAATACATAAGTGAAAGTACTGTGAGAGGGCTTGTTGTTTTCATTGTAATTAATCACAGATCTCATCAAATCAAGAATAAGCCAGCTTTCTGTTAGCAGAGTATGCAAATAGCACACAAACAAGCCTACATGAAAAATTATTTCATTAACATTAACAGAAATCAAAACACTGAGAGCAGCTGTAATGAACAGAGCGGAGCACCGTCTAATTGCGTATAAGTATGACCCATGTCTAATATACATGTGATGTGAGTTTTGCTTTCCCTTCATTATCGCTGAGCCATCTTGATTTGAATGGTGTAATCCAATTATAGTGGCCAGGAATCACATGTTTGAAGTAAAAAGGCATGCTGCAGTTGCTCATTATGTGAAATCCAAGCATTACGTTACAGACTCTGATAGGGTGTATAGACGGTCTCCATTTCTGCCTGAGGATTAGCACACAGGGTGTCAGGGTGGTTCATGCCTGAGGAATCTGTTTAATACCCTATGCATGGACACAGCCCAGCTCTGTGGAGCAGAACAGGTCATGCTCACTCGCCAGGAGAATATGACTGGAAGACTTTGTGCTACGGAGTCTGACAGGATGAAAGACAATGGTCTTGAATTTTTGACTTGTCCTTTTGTCTGTCTCTCTAACTTTATTCAGCGCAGGCATACGTTCAAGTAATACTAAAGTAAAAGAACTGAAATGTTCCCTTGTGGAAATTGTTTTTCATATTAAAAATGATATGATCCATAGGTTCACTGTAAAAAAGAATAAAAAATCTCCAACTGAAAATTTTCAAGTGACTGATCACATCTAATTTTTTCAGTTGGCCGTGAAATTCAGTGAATTGATGCAATTGAATTCACAGAAATTCAATTTGGCCAACTGAAAAATGTAGATGTTATCAGTCACTTTTCATTAGATTTTTTTGTTTACAGTGTTGTGACAACATATGTTTTTTACATTGCTTTAAAGGTGCACTATGCAACTTTCTGTCCACTAGAGGGTGCCTGTTCTAAACAAAGGCGTAGTTTGATGACACAAAGTTTGAGCGCAGTATCTTGTGACGTGGTCTTCACCTCACAGCCGGTGGAAAATAGGACACGGGCAGAAATCATGTTCATGGATGCGATTATTAACGTTACTGAAGTGTAAAGCAGAGCAGGACCGAGTGTTGAGGAGCTGAGCACGGCTGCTGGAGCGATTGTTAAACAAACACACGGCTCGCAAGCAGCGGGACTTTTATTATGACGGGACGGGACACATTCGCCGGGCGCCTGCACTGATCCGCTCTTCCGGTTATGATTATGAGGTAATGCAGCTCTGTTTATCATATTAGATACATTTAAGTGTGTTGAAAATGATGGTATGACGTTACTCCGTGCATTCACTTGTTCACACTGCTAAGAGTAAAGCGCTCCTGCCAAATAAAACCCGAAACTGAGGGTAACGCAGATATGACGCGATTGACAGGTGACTCCCTCAAACGCTATGTGTGACACCTTAGTTAAAATAGCAATTTTCTCACAATTTACAATAGTTGGAAACATTTGGTATATTGTAAGTACTGAACTGAACAAAATATATAACACCGACCTAGTGGTTTTTGGATATTTTACTGCAAAAATACTACATAGTGCACCTTTAATTCATCAAAATAAGTTAAGCAATTTTAAACAGACTTTTTAAGTCAGTTTAATGTAATTTAAGTTGAAATGACAAGGGGCCCTATTTAAATGATCTGAGCGCATGGTCTGAAGCGCACAGCGCAGGTGCACTTAGGACGTGTCCAAATTCATTATTGCTAGTTTAACGACGGAAAAAACGTTGGTGCATCAGAAGCATGGTCTATAAGGGTCTCTTAATGAGTCATGGGTGTGCAATAAACCAATCAGAGTCTCATCTCTCATTCCCTTTAAAAGCCAGTTGTGCTCGCACCATGCACTGTAAAACAATGTTTGTTGGTTTAGCTTGAAAAAGTAAGTAACCTGGTTGCCTTAAAATGTTGAGTTTATTAAAATTAAAATTTTGAGTTGATACAATGAAGGAAATTTGTTTAATACATTTTGTTTAATAAAAAAAACTTTATTATAAAATATTATTGTATCTTAACCACATAAAAATTTTAATAAATCATGAGAATACCACTATTTCACTGCGTCATCAGAAATAAAACACACACAATTACCCAATATGCTTACAAAATCTTTTAATAATATTTTAATAAAGGTTGACAAATCTCAAAAATGTTCATTTTATTAACTCAAATTTTTAATTTCAATGAACACAAAATTGTAAGGCAACCAGGTAAAAAAAAAAATGTAAATATTCGGATTCGCTATTTACATGATGAGATGTATCCTATTATTATTAATATCTGACATGTTTGTGTGCTGCTTCACTTCCCTGTGTGTGTAAGCAGAGTGTACAAGTGTTGAGCACCCGTCTAGGCACATATTACTAACACACCCTTTAAATAACACAAAAAAATACTGCACTATTGACTTTAGAGCAGGTTTTTGTAAGTCAATGGCACAGTCGTTTTCTATTCCTCAAAATAGCAACGCTCCAACAATGCCCCTGAACACACCTCGTTTTCAGGCCAACACACTCATGGGTGAACAGATGGGTGAGAGTGAGTGCATTTGCTATTTAAACAACGTGGTGGTGGACGTGAAAATGATAACTGCGTCAAGCTGGAACTATAGCAAAAAACACTTGCATTTAGACTGCCGTGGCATTGTGTGTATGTTGTGTATTGATTGTATTAAAAATGATATATTGATAATATATTTTAAAAGTATGAAGTTAATTTGATTTGATTTGATTTGATTTAATGGTTTATTTAAAAGGGGACGGTGCAATTTCATAAAACACATGAACGAAGCCAGAATTAGCCAAAAGGTTATTTTTCATCTGTAGTCCCCTGGCCAAGATGTAAAAAAAAGCATTAAAATACGAACAAAAATATACATTTACAAGTCTACGGCAAATTTACTACAATATAAATGACACTGTAAAATAACTAGACACACAAAAAACACGTTTTCAAAAATGGCTAAATGTTTTGGAAACTTATTTGCATATCAGTTTCAATTGAATGAAATTGAATTATAGATTAAATGAATATTAAATGTATTGCTGTTGTGACCCACTTAAGCAGGACGTCAGTAGCTTACATATTTTTGTGTTATTTCATAATTGCTTCTATTGCCTTTGAAATATGGTTATAGTGTATACCAAATGTATGACAACAAGCATTTATGGAAAACTGAAGTATACTTTAACATTCTTTTTGTATAAAACATTTGCAATTATGAAGTTGTAATTTAGTACATTTAAAGTATATTAACTTTAAATGTAACACTAAATAACAGCTAAAATGATAAGTACCTTACATTTAGTTGACACATCAAAAATAAGTTCTTTAAAGCATGACAAAATATTTAAAAAATTAAGGTGTACTAAAGCGTGTCAAAAAAGTCATAAAACTGTACTTTAAATAAGAGACCTTTTGTTTCATTGATATTATATTATTTGCATTTATATATATATATATATATATATATATATATATATATATATATATATATATATATATATATATATATATATATATATATATATATATATATATATATATATACTTTAATATTTGAAGTACAGTACAAGTGCACATTCAAGCACTCAGCACTCAATCCCATTGTTTTTCACAAGGGAATACACATCATTAGAAAGAAAAAAGATTATTATTTCATTGTTTGCATCAGCACTATTTATTTTCATACACATGACTAAGTGTTGACTTGTTCACTAAGATGCTTTTTAAAAACTAATTAATCAATCAGGTGCTTTTTTTGCATATTATCATATACTGACATCTTGTGGACATGTATAGGTCTTTTATTTCTTTTTAGAAAGACATTATAAATCAAATGAAGGCATTATGAAGCATACTGAAATATTGCAGTATGCAGGCTGAGAAGTAAAATTCAACCTGCTCGATTTTGGAAATGTAAAAATCATCCTTCAAGGTTACAGTATTCATGATGTTAGGGAGAATGGGGCTAGTATTCACACGGAGGAAGCTCAAGTTGCATTAATATTAGCATTGGTTATCTCTATGTTTTATGAATATCTAACTGCTGTTAGGATTCATTTTGTTTATTAAAAAAAAAAAAAACATACTTTTGTAAATGCTGTAAAAATTGACCACAATCAGTGCTGTGAACAAGTAATGCAAGTTATGTAATCAGATTACCTTTTTTAAAGTAACTAATAAAGTGATGTATTACTTTTAAATGTACAAAATATCTGAATTACTTTTTCAAATGAGTAACATATTAAGCTATGTAAATAAGTTACTATGCTATCCCATTTACTGACAGACCAGACAGACACCTATGTCCATGTTAAGAGGTGCTGTGTGAAAACATGATGGTTATTGTAGTTCTAGACTAGCCTCCATTTACTCACCTCATAAACAGATTTAATAATCCACAAAATAAATAATAACTGTGAAATACAAACTTGGAATATATTGTTAACCTGCATACAAAAGTGGCACTATGTGGCACAGATGATGCTATACTAACTAACTTTATTTTGCAAAATCTTTAAAAGCCCATGGCCCCACACCAGACTGCTATTACTTCAGCTCTGCTTTTAATACTCTACAGCCACACATCCTTCTCAGTAAACTCAGACAGATGTCTGGTAACCCATTAAGATCAATACAAGTGTTCCTCAAGGATGTGTGAGTTCTCCCATTCTGTTTCCATCCAAATGATTGTATGAGCAGTCACCCCAGCACGTTTAGGCGACACTGCCATCTTGGGGCTTATGGATATTGACACTGACATTTCTTGCCAAGGTTTGGCAGGTGTGGTACAATGGTGTGAGGACCATCATCTCAGTGTTAATAATAATAATATATAAAGAGAGTCACTGTTAGATCTTAGTGCACACAGAACTCAGATGGACATTCCAAGTCAGATTACAGTCAGTATAGGGGAGAGCGGGGCACGACCTAATGCTTTTAAACTTTCTCAGTTTGTGTAAATCCACTTGGGGTTCAGAGTATTTCTTTTCCTACATTCTTTTCACATGTCTAGTACAATGATGCGGTTTTGTTTCATTAATACAATGTATACTTTTTTCTAGATTTTCCCCGAAAGAATGAAGTGAAATGTGACAACATGCCCCATAGGTGGGGTACATTTTAACATGAAATGACAGCTTAATGTTATCTGAAACAATCGGGAAAAAAACAAGACGGACTAAAATCATTTGTCAATAAAATACAGGTATTAACTTTTTTAAATAAAATAATAGCATTTTTAATCATTAAAAATATATCTTTTTAAAAAGTGTTTGACAACAAAACATTGCTACAGCTTTACAGCTAAAAACATAATAATATTGAATAATTTCTGAACATTGACTATCTGTCATAATTCACCTTTTCTCATGGTTTCTGAAAAATGAAAAATAAACTTAAGCAAGAAATTTACTTTTGCTATGGTTAGATAAATATTCTGTGATATCTTGCAAAGGTTATTTTTTTAATTTTATATATATATATATATATATATATATATATATATATATATATATATATATATATATATATATATATATATATATATATATATATATATAATGCTATTATGCTATTATTTTATTTAAAAAAAGTTAATACCTGTATTTTATTGACAAATTATTTTAGTCCGTCTTGTTTTTTTCCGATTGTTTTCTTCACCTGATTGCTTCACCTGATTGCTTCCTTCCATTGTCAAAGTTGTCACTTTGAATGATGTTTTGACCAATTGCCTGTTTTATAGATTATGATTCTGGATTTCCTCAATAAACCCATGTTTGGATCCTCAACCCGTATTTCAGAGCAGGGGTGTATTCCAGAAAGCAAAGGTTAACTTTCCGTCACATATACCTTAAACTCTCGGTTGATTAACCCATACCGAGGTATGCTGATTCCAAAAACGAGTCCCGGAGTTAGTTCAGACAACTCAGAGTATGTTCCCGGTTAACACCCAAGACATTCTCAAGAGAGAGATGAATCAGTGATTTAACATGGAAACAGACACTAAGACCCAATTAACACTGCATGGTTCAAGTGACCCAATTCGATTTTTCCTCTCAGATCAGATATGACGTGTAAGCAGGAAAAAAAATGCATGGATTCCGATATCCTCAGATTGGATTCAGGCCTCACTCATATGTGGTAATAAATCCAATATGAATTGGATATGTGCAAATGCGTCTGCAATGTAAGCGGTCAAATCGGATATTCCCCAGTAAATGAGAGTAGTACGTCATTGAAAAAGGGACGGAGGCAATTGATGTCAACTCAGGGGAACACGAACTGCGATCAAGAGTTCTCCTCTTTTTCTCCGCCTTAAAGGTGCACTATGCAGCTTTCCGTCCACTGGAGGGCGCCTATTCTAAACAAAGGCGTAGTTTGATGACGCCACGTTTGAGCGCAGCATCTTGGGACATGTGGTCTTCACCTCACAGCCGGTGGAAAATAGGAGTCGGGCAGAAATCATGTTCATGGATGCAGTTATTAACGTTACTGTAGTGTAAAGCAGAGCAGGACCGAGTGTTGAGGAGCTGAGCACGGCTGCTGGAGCGATTGTTAAACAAACACGCTTCGCGAGCACCGGGACTTTTATTATGACGGGACGGAACACAGTCGCCGGGCACCTGCACTATTTCCGGTAAAGGTAAAGCAGCTCTGTTTATCATATTAGATACATTTAAGTGTGTTTAAAATTATGTTATGACGTTACTCTGTGCGTTCGCTCGGCGCTGCTGTGACATGTTCACACTGCTAAGAGAAAAGCGCTTCTGCAGAATAAAGCTGAAGGTAACGCAGATATGACGCGATTGACAGGCGACTCCTTTAAATCCAATGCTAAAACGTCCCGGTCCTTAGTTAAAATAGCAATTTTCTCACAATTTACAAATAGTTGAAGACATTTGGGATATTGAAAGTACTCAACTGAACAAAATATAGAACACTGGCCTAGTGGTTTTTGGATATTTTACTGCAAAAATACTACATAGTGCACCTACATTTTTGCTGACCTTAAAAGATGTGTGGAAAAGTGCAGACAGCAAAACGTATAATCCTTTTGTGCGTCCATTGCATATCGCGCCGTTTTAATTCCTTTTCCGGTTAAGAACGTCGATCTTGGGCTGTTTTTCCAGTGTACAGTCTAAGTGCAAATATCAGATAAGGGTCGATTTTAAAAGATTATGTAAGAAGGTCGCCAAAAAATCAGATAAAGTCACAACATTGTGCATCAAGACCTGCAGTGTAAATGCGGCCTAAGAAGAAGCGCGCCATTCTACTTCCTCTTCTTCTTTTGTTTCTGGCAAGTTACATAACCTATTTACTGCACATCACCAAATATTTGGTAGTTATGCAATCGTTTTTTTCAATGTCTTCATTTAATAAGTAATCTTTATTCACTGAGAATACGGATTAAATTGTTTGTTTGATGCTAATTCATTGTATGCAGATCCATGTGTGGAATGACAATCAAATAAATAATACATATATTTGAGTTGCATTAACTTTTAAACTTATTTTTTATTTATTTTTTATTATAATTCTGGGACTGGGTGTGACTGAAACTTACTCTTAAACATATACCCGAATATGTCACATAACCTACTTTCTGGAATACCCCCCAGTTTGTGACAGACATGTTGTCACAAAAGGTCAAAATATCCCCAGTGACCTGCACATTCATTTTCTTTGACTTAAGTGTTACCCATACTGTACACTACATTTGTACATACTATACATTTGTTCTTGTGGTGGGACAAATGTGAAGCAAACAGCTCTCAAAAAGAAAAAAGTGGGACAGAAAACAGCAAAATGATCAGGGGACATTCGTGAAATCTAAAATATCCCAACATCCTCTGTTCTCTAAAAATGCAATAATCCCTTACCTGTAACTGTAGAGCAGTACGAGGTCGTAAAATCACTTTCAGCTGTAAGACGTTTGCAGAGTAATATGCTATCCCCAGCCATTCATTATTTATGTCTTACAAAGAATAGCTGAAATGCATGTGGGGTTGCATATTCATCATTTCAATTTCTCACACATGCCCTGCTAAAAATAACTCACCAATTATTGTCAGGCCAAACAAAGCACTGGCTTCAGCCAAAGGTTAAACGTCTTTATGTCCATTGGCCATTTTAAAGAAGACCTGCGTGATTTCCAAGCGGCATGCCTGGCATTGTTACATGGGGGTGACCCCTGTTAATGGTTTGTAAGCAAGTCTTCACCTTAATCCTGAGCGGTTCCCCTGCACACTACTGCTGCCACATGCCATTAGTGAGATGACAAACATTGTAACCGCATGAGGTAATGAGAACAGCTTGCTTGGGTTGACTCAACATGTGCAGCGCTGAGTTAAGTCTGTACTACATACCAATCCTCTCTCAGGTGCACAAACACATAAGTTATTAATGTATGACATGAGGTAAGTTGTCTGTGCTTGTTGCCTCTTTAATTTGGAGCATATGTATTTACATGAGATGGCTCTTGTGACAAGTAAGATATTTTTCTTATTTTAACTATGTCCAAAATTAACAATTATTTATTTATAAAGCAGTATGAAAGCAGAAAAAAAATGTAATGAATATAATATGCCAATAAATGTGCTGCTTAATAATTAAATTGCTCAGTAAGGGAAAATTGGCATTTGGGTTTGTTTTGTAGAGCGACACTTGTTTTCTGTTCTTTGCTGGTTTGGGCTATGATTAAAAAAAAACAAGGGATGTTGTGTGTGATATATTGTGCTCAACGTCAACTCATCTGACACTGTAATAATGACAATACTTCATGGCAGTCATCACAACCTTTAAAAGAGATCATATGCACAATGACAATGTGCATAGGCAATGACAGGATTCAACAAACATGTGGTTTTGAGGGTAACGTCTCAATCCAAATCTAGAGCTCAATAAGAATATTGACTATTTAAAGGAGTACTTCAGCGCTGGGAAGATGAATCTTTATTTAAACTGGGTCATTAATGTAGTAGAAATGTGAAATTATTTTTTAATTTAGTGCTTTCTAGACTGAGAAAAAACAGAAAACGTATTTTTGTCTCATGGGGATGAAAGACAACAATTCCCAGAATGCTTCGATGCCCTACGAGGCCACTCCCAAAGCCACCGCTACTAGATCACTGAATCACTGATCACTTTCCCACCGCGACCGCCACCGCGACCACGTTCATTTTCATAAAATCAGTTCAGTTAGAGAACAGACACTATACTTAAAAACTGAACGTGTGAGTTCAATATGTGATTTAGCCGCTGAGGGAGTCTCACAGCCCAAAACACTGCAGGAGTCAGATATATTGACAGTCATGGATGAGCTTGTGATGAGAGCTGAGGTAAACGCGTCCGCAAAAAAAGATTCACAGCGCATGTTCAGTCTGGTGCATTTTCAGTTCATGCCTTTGAAAGCTAAACTTTCATAGGAATTAGTTTGAGAAGTTGAAAGACTTACTTTGCTCTGCTGGCCGCACCGTTTACACATTAATGCCTGAGGCTGCAGCTGCGAGCTGAGCTGTGAGTGTGATCTCCTATCCCCCATGCGAGTTGAAAACATGCAGAAATGGCTCCCTCTGCTGGCTGTAGTCTTTAGCCTCTGGCCAACAATTCCTCCGATGACGCAAATGGACAATATTTGCGTTTTGGGAGGAATTTTTCCAGAAATAAAATCCATAAATCTCTTGTCTCACAGGGATTATAAGGGGGGGGGGAAGCACAATCATTCGAATATACTCCAGGGTCTCTACTGATACAAAGCCATATGCTAATCGCTGAAGTAACCCTTTAATTAATCAATACATTTGATATAAAATAAGAGAGACAATGGTATTAATCAAATATATACCTGTGCACTGTAAAAAAACAAAAAAACAAGATTAACATATGTGATATAATCAACATGTTTTTACATTACTTCAACTTCAACAAATAAGTTAAAGGCCCACTGTGGTGAAAATCAAGTTTGTAATGTTTTTTTGTGTGGTATTTTATATATGCTTTCAGACAAACCATGTGCAAATTCATGTCAACACCATTGCTAAGTATTTTCTCCTTAAAGCTACACTGTGTGATATTTTCCCCCATTTAGTGGTGTAAAGGTATATGACCATCCAGTGAATATTAGTTTCTGTTCCTCTCAATACTGATTTCGTTTTAACTCGTACGGTGGCCGATTTAGTCCAAGATTAACATGGCAATCCCCCTCTTCACATTCAACACGGTGCCATCGAGTGTTAAAACGCGAAAGGCGAAGCTTGAATTTATGGGTATGTCCCTCTTTGGCTAATGTACTTTCAAGATGGAGGGGCAACATGGCGGCCGGCATTCGAACCCCTCACCCGTATGTGTTTTCAATGGCATACTATAAACTTACGAGAATACTTTATTACTTGAAAGAAGTAAATATACATTAATGAGCATATATATTTTTGAAAGAACTAAGTGTTTTTAGCTAAGAATAAACCAAAAAAGTTACACAGTGTAGCTTTAAAACTGCTGTCTCAAAAATGTGGTTTGGAATCATGTTTCTGACTTCAAGAATTACCTTGTAACCAATCACATCAACGTTTGGGCAGGCTTTCACATATTAATAACTATTCTCTGAAGCAGTGGAGAAGCCAGGCAGCCACAACAAAATGTTACAAAATGTTATTTAAGAGGAAACGGTGGTGCGTTGAATTCCCTGTTCTGATGACGCAAGAGTTGAAGCTATGGCAACTGAGAAGGCCATTCTTTGTGTTGTTGTTTTTTTTTGAAGAATTTTCTTAGCCTGGTGAAATCGGTATAAACTGCAGCTTAATACTGCAAAATGCGCTCGATGATACAGTCACTGCCCTTGTCGTCCATAATAAAAGTGAACATCCCTAATCTAATTTAAAAACGTAGTCAAGCAAAAAGGCTAATCAATGTTACTTACAGTTATGTGTATATGCATTAATGTTGTTAAAAGAGCAATACATGAAACATATTACCATTCTGATACGAGCCTGTGTAATTCACTATTCCACTTCTGAATCAGATTCTAGTTCACACAAACCAGTATTTCCGCTCGCCATTGTCCAAAGTTTACTACAGTAAAGTTGACCAAGTGGACCAGGTATTCTGAGCTTGTGCAAGTGATTGGAGGCGGGGCTAATTTGCACATTCATGAATCCGCCTATACTAAATGAAGCAAGGGTGTTACATTCAAGCTAATTTAAGGCATACTTTTTTTTCACAGGAAAAAAAAACAGTTAAAATTTGTAATTTTGCTGATCAAAGATGAGATTTAAGGGATAACTTTATTGATTACAAAGCCATTTGAAACTTTATTTTCATGAAAATAGTGGTCATGAATTGAGAAAACAACTTTTTCAAGCATTGTTACAGATTGTTTGATATCTACTGATTAGAAATAAACATAATTAACAATAACTGACCTTGCTGTCACAGGCTGGAGTATCCTTTGAATTTTTAGGTGTGCTTGATTCATTGTCCAGCGATTCGGGATCAGACTCTGGGTCGAACATGAATGGGCGAATCATTCCGTTTGCCGTTTTTCCGCATTTAACAATTTCAAAATAATTCCTCACATGTACTGATGGGAAAGTCGAAACTCATTATAATATGCAAAAATGTTACCCATTTATAGCAGTGAGCATTTACTTTCAAGCCTTCAATGCATCACACCCATAAAAGCCAAGTGTTTCAGGAGCAACGCTCAAAACTAGGGTAGAAAATAGCCTATTACTTATTCATTATGATGTTTTTGAATGTAAAAACCATTTGAGCATCATAAGTTGACCTCAGACAACAGTATAATTTTTTTTTTAAAGACAGTTCATGACCCCTTTAAGTTACACGGTTCAACTATTTTTTTAAGTCAGCTTAATGTAATTTCTAAAGTTATATTGATGGGCATTTTATTCCTTTATTGGATAGGACAGTACAGGCTAGAGAGGAAAGCAGAAAAACAGGATCAGCAAAGGTTTTTGAGGAATCAAACTCAGGTGTCGGCACGCTTGCCCGTGGCTGGCGACAGCTTAATGTAATTTAAGTTGAAATGACTTACACAGCCAAGTTGATTGTACTTAAAAAATTAAAGGCAGCGAGTTTTGTTAACTATTTCATCAACAGCTTGTGATGTTCCTCAAGGCTCCGTGCTGGGACCAATATTGTTTTTGTGTATTCTTCCACTCGGCTATGAGATTCAGCAGCACAATTTTACAATTTTATTGCTATGCATGAACATTGATACTTTCTTCAGCTAAATACAGACATGCTCTGAGTTTAAAGTTTACAGAGAAACATAAATTTATATTAGCAAGTCTAACATATTACACTGTTGAAAAGCCTCTGTGAAATCTATACTTTTATTTGTATGTCTCATAATTAAGTAGTAAAGATTGCCAATGTTTTATATAGAATTAGTTTTTTATTTTATGTATTTGTATCTATATATTTAAATCTTGTACACATGATTATGTATTGTGAACTACTTTTTTCATTGTAAACAAATAATATTTGTTTATTATTATGTACTAAAGTATTATTATTGAATCCTTAATTGTGAATTTGAATTCAGATTCTGAGAAGGGCAGACACAGTTAATGGGTAATTATTGAAATTAGGATTTAATTTGGTTTACAAGCTGCTGGCTTTATAATAGCAAACATCCTTTGAATTTTCATAAACATAATAGACATTTGTTTTGGTTCTTTCAGTTTGGTCCCTTACTAGGACTTACTGCATGTGTCATGACATAGCCATTCCTCTTCCACATTTAGAAAACTTCTCTCATGGTTACCTAATGTGTCCCATGAGACTATGACAAGGTTATACACCTCCCATAGATCAAACTTCAGGTGGACCCAGCTTGCACCATGATGTTTGGCACAAAACTTTTGTATTATTTCCTCCGTCTGACCTGGTAAACTTCAAGACGGCATCCTGGAATGGCATTCAGCAATACGTCAATAAATCATACGATCATAATGGTGTTGTGTTGTAAACAACATGAAAAATTATAATTTACTCGGTGTTCTCCCAATTAAGTTAGGGAATCATTTTCATAGGATAAATGAGTAGCTCTGTAAAAATGTTGGCTATATAAACAAAAAAATATATAATCCTTGCCAAATTTGGCTATACGTTTTTGTTAGTAGACAGGTAGCGTCCAAGATTCAATGTGTGAACTGAAGTGTAAGAAAAGTTTGCAGTCGCCAATTAAAATAATAATTATATTAAAAATTTTACAAAATTTATTTTTACAAAAAAAAGCATAAAATAAATATAAATAAAATAACAAAAATAACAAAAAATATAAAAATTCTGTCTTAGGTGTAATAATTGAAAATAATAATTCCTAATTCATTTTACAAATGTGTTTTGAGTCTCTGAACACAATATTACAAAACATTACTTTGTCGAAGGCGGCACCCTGTCTGACCGTCATAGCCGTACATGGCACTAGTTCTACAGCACTGTGATCACAGGGGTCTTGACCAAGGTGTTGAAAACAGAATTAGTGGGGGTGTTGGTAGTCATGTGTCGTCATGTGCATGCCAGTCTCCATCAAAGAATGGATGACATCACCATCAATAATGCAGAAAGCTCATCAATGACCAACGGGAGGGGGCTTGAGCATATAAAAAGAGGAAGAGTAGCCCCAACGCACAAATACGGCGCCCGGACAACACATGGACCCTCTCAGTAAAGCAGCTACGAAATACAAAAGCAGTCAAATAAAAGACAACAAGACTTGGTAAGTTTAGAGGCCATTGTCTCGCTATCAAGGACACTTGTGGACCAAAGATAAATGAAAAGTCTCTTTACTATAACTTACCTTACAGGTATCACTATGTTACCCATAAGTTCTTCGGAGAAACCCGTGCTCATCATTGTGCTGTGGGGTCTTTGCAGTTTGTTATATCTGGAGGGAGCACCACTCAGGTAGGATAAAATAGGATGCGTCATATTGCTCTGAGGTGTTGTTTTGTGATCTCAATTCAAATCTGACTTCTCATATCCATATCCGCAACAGCAAGAGGTCAATCAGCGAAGTTCAGCTCATGCACAACGTCCGGGAGCACAAGGAGATGTTAGAAAGACAGGACTGGCTTCAGCTGAAGCTGAGCAATATCCTCATACCCTCAGTAAATGACTCCCAAAAGGAGCAGAAAGGGAAAAGCAATGGCCCATCTGTCAGACGTTTAAGAAAGGGGGAAGGAACGACATACCTGGATCTGGGACTGACGACTGATGTTTTTGGAAAGCGAATGAACTCTAGATAATGAAAAGTGTTTTTTCAGTGGCGTCAGTGCAGGAGAGGGACACAGTAAGTGTCAATTAAAATATACTGCTGTACTTGGAGAAAGAAAGTGCACTGCTTTACTTATGTCTTTTTTATTTTCTATTTATTTTTTAAATAGTATGTTTATTTATTTGTAAATATTTGTCGTTATTTAGATATTAAAGCGTTATGTTCAGACCCTGTGTAGGACATACAAAGGACAATGTCTTAACCTTGTAGTAGGCCCATGCCTTTAGTCTGTTTTCACAGTACATGCTCTTCAAATGTTTGTTTTTTTCTTTATGAAAGATTTGTACTTTTTTTAGACATTGTAGCTAATCATTATGTAACAATGGCACATAATGTAATAAGTATTACTTTATCACATAGTTTCATTATTGTAATAGCTTTTAAAACATAACAACAACAAAAATCCCTTACAGTATTAAAAAAAAATCTAAATCCAGTGATAATCTACCTGTAAAATGCAACAGATGTTAATATTATGCGATTATAATTATTAAACAAAGCATTGGTTTTTATTGACAGTGCATTTTAAAAATCTAAATCAAGTCGTAACCTGCCTACAAAATCCTTCAGATTACTGATACTGTATTTTTTGTTTATGTTTTATTATTTTATATTATTTTTATTTTATAATTTTATATTATATATTATTTTATGTTTTAAAAGCTATTATAATAATGAAAATATTACGTTTTTATTACATTTTGAGAAAATTATTACTTTATAAACATTTTATAATAATAATAATGTAATTCTTATTACATTATGTGCAGTTTTTACATTGTGAGTTCCTACAGACATCCAGCAATTGCACTAAAATGTGGACCAACTGGATCTGTTTAACTGTAGCCTACATCACAACAAACTATTGACCTGATTTGTGTTGCTCTTTCTTTCTTAACGCTAGAACTTGTACGTTTTTTAAAAACATTATATAAACAAAGAAGGAAGCAGTCACACTGTAGACAAAATAAACAATAAAAATGAAATAAAGAAAATAAGGTAGGCTATAAGACAGTGGTGAATGAATGAATGAATGAATGAATGGATAACATCAAAGGAAAATGTTTACATATTTAAATAGTTTTTAAAGCCTTCTGATTACACGAGTGATATATTCCCAAAATAATGTTGTACTTCAGCAATCAGAACATGAAAAAGCTAACAACTTGTAATCTGATCAATTTTACAAAGCCCACTGACTACATCACGCAGTTCTCGCGATACTTCAGCGAAGTCGTGTTTCCTGTCAGCAGTTGGTGGAGATCAAATTCGCATTTTCAGAAAAAGCTGATGGTCCTCCTCAAATGTTGACGGTTTTTCTTTTCGGTTTACCCCACGGGACAACACCAGTATTTATTTTTTCACAGACCATGCTCACGACACTGTAAAAAGGTAAGAATTTGTATAAAATTTAATCTAGCCGGCTGTTGTTTTGTTGGTTAGCTTCGGTGGCTAGCTAATAGTTCTGTAACGTCCGCTGAGGTTTTGTGTGTAAAAATTAGTTCTCTGCGTTACAACAAACTAGACACATAACCACACATTTAATTATATATATCTATATTTAATAATTAAGTGAAACGTGTCAGATAGCGTTTTTTTCCCGCTTTCGTTCTTTTCTTTTCTTGCTATGTATCTATCGACTCTGGAAGGATGACACACCATCCGCGAGACTTTGATTAGTTGGACGGGTGTCAGTTTTGTCGCTTTTGGCGATCAAGCCAGTCGAGTTACTTTTTATTTTAATTTTTTTATATTTTTATAAATAGCATTATTAAACATGATTATTTACACATCAGTGGCCCTAAACAAGATGTTTGCTATTGTTGACACTTAACGTTAACTCTGAATCATGGATTACATTCACAAAGAAAACGGCTATTTTTACTATTGCATTTTATTATGTAAAAGATATAAAAGAGACAAAAAAAAACCTCTAAACTATAACAACACGCATGTTGCCTATATATATATATATATATATATATATATATATATATATATATATATATATATATATATACATATATATATATATATATATATATAGGGCTGGACAATAATTCAATATCAATATATATCGCGATATAATTTTTTTCAATAACGGTGATATGATTTTTAAACACATTTTCGATATTTCGATAAATACATTACAGCATTCCTCACTGAC
Source organism: Pseudorasbora parva (assembly GCF_024679245.1). Lineage (NCBI taxonomy): Eukaryota > Metazoa > Chordata > Actinopteri > Cypriniformes > Gobionidae > Pseudorasbora > Pseudorasbora parva. Next base: position 6,556,019 of record NC_090172.1, on the reverse strand, counting down.
TGACGTTCAGGGCGCAGCCGTCAGAAAGAGCAGAACATGATTGGCTACTTGCGCGATGACGTACACCACAGAAACGCAGCCAGTGCTCAGCAGTAGTAGGCTGATAGATCAAACGCGGCAAGTTTTAGCTACAAAGAGTTTCCCTGACCGCAACACAAATGTGACTGAACGAACTTCCACAAGTAAGGAGAAATAAAAAGTTGATAAGAGAAGAAAGACTAACGTTAATTCAGTGGGGTGGAAGTGGTTCGACGTGTCCCCCGCACTTTTAATAAAGTGTATTTTCATCCCCCGCACATTTACTGGGTCTCACCGGTCCTAGTCGACCCGCTCAGAGCAGGATTCGAAACGGCGTTACCTGGAGCGAGGGCGGGCAAGTTAACAGGGACGCTACCCAGATAGCAAACTGACATTGAATCAACATAGAAACGACGTTTCTCGTGACATCGAAACGACGTTGATCTCCGACGTCGATCCGGCATCGTTTTGCTCATCGAAGTAATGTTGAACCAACGTCAGACACGCCATTCAAAACTAACATAAAATCGACGTAATTGGTTTGCTTACCTAACGTTGAAACGATGTTGATTTTCAGTTGGGTGAAACAACGTTATAGAATCAACTTAAAATCGATCTAATGGTTTATACCTAATATTGATGCTGATTTCAGTTAGGTGAAGCAACTGTATAACAGTCATTTTCTACTTGTTTTAAAATCTTAAATACTTAATACTAATAGATAAATACACACATCACATTCAGTTAACATTGCTTTAATATTTACCAAATACAGTTACAAATAGCCTACATAGAGTATACAAACCTTCTGTATAAAAAACATTCCCTTATGAAACAAAAATATGTTGCAGTATATTGGAAAATATCATGTAATACATTAGGCAATATATTCACATATATAGGATTTAATATTTATATTCTCCAAAATATTGCAATATATGAAAGCGACAATCATTTGTATATTTTGCAATATATTACAGGAATATATAATATATTGTATAATACCATCAATATATTATTCCATGTATTTACAATATATTATAATATATTTCAAGTAATATATTGGTAAATATATTTTCCTTTCGTATGGGTTTACAATATAGAAAAGGCATTAACACTCAAATACACAGAAATATCAAAGTTAATTATATACCAATTTTAATTATATACCAATTTACACAAATGCGATATTTACTCAGGAATAAAACTGGTCATGTTCTTTTGCACCAAATAGCCTATATTATTTTTATTGGGGCACAAAGGAGATTTTAGGCAGAACATTGTCACAATTCACTATCACTGCTTCTTTTCTAACTGTGACTGAGACTATTGATTAAACTATTATGAGACAAAATGATTTCTGAAGGATCATGTGTCACTGAAGTAATGATGCTGAAAATTCAGCTTTGATCACAGGATTTACAGAAGTCAATTAAAATAGAAAACAATTATTTTAACTTGTAGTAATATTTCATAATATTACAGTTTTTACTGTATTTTTGATCAAATAGGTGCAGGTTTGATGAGTACCGGCATATTGTTTATAGTTAAGAAGTTTGATGTAATTTGCATTGTTAAATGTGCTTGGGGAAAAAAGAGATCTGAATATTGACTATACTGATATCTAGTATTAGTGTAGCAAAACTGAACAACTGTGACAGTGGAATTTGTAGACAATATTTCCATTAAATCATCAAGAAAAAGTTTTAAGAGTTGCAAGCTTAGTAGTTTTTTTTCCTTTTTCATTCCCAAACACAAAACAACCTTTTTAAAATCTTCATTGCAAGTGCACAAATCCAATTCTACAAATTAAGAAACTCAGGCTCAAACGTTTGTAGATCAGTAAAATTTTGGTCAGTCATGCGCATTTCTGTATGATTTACATTTAGTGATGTGTGACTATTCTTTAAAACTACACATTTCATTGTCACCGGTGCTCAGTTTTGCTGTAATAATAGCAACACACACATAATATAGCACAGAACATGGTAGTAAATCAGCCATCTATGCAAAAGCAGAGGTCGGTGTGGTGGACTGTTGGTACATCTGTCCAGGCAAACATCTGGGGTCTTGATGCCTTTAAACCGGGTATCCCTGAAAACCTGCAATAAAAATAGAACAGTTCTAAATCCATCATACATACCCTTTATAAAGCATCTTCTCTGGTATACAGTATCACAAATGATAATTTCCAGGTTCAATTTCAATTTAGCTCAATATACAATATTTGTGGTATGATATTCCCCAAAAGGAATGATTTCTCAACTCACCCATCTGAATATTGCTTTAACATGGCATTTTATGAGAAGACCAGTGACCTTGTCACATTTCTTTTAATTTTCATATAGAATAAAAAAACCTCCACGCATTTACTAACCTCATTTGGATAAATGGAATGGTGGAAATCTTGAATCCGTGTTACAAAGTCAGTGATGTGCTGTAAAGTAAAAGGAAAGACAGATATAATTAAAACTTTATTTTCATAGTAAGTCATTTTCTGATTAGGTCATTATTTTTATTTTTTTTAAAGATCTTTGTTAATAACTTTGCTTAATAATATTAACATAATAATAATAGTATTAGTAGTATTAGCAGAAGTAATAGTAGTAGTAGTATATAAATGCTATAAAAATTATATCATGAGCTAGAGCTAATGAGAGTAGAAAGTGAAAAACTTTTCAATCACGTCAAAGGAGTACCAGCAGCACCTGTTCTAAAGTTATAGTACACAAGACACAAAAATGGGAGGTACAGCCTCTCACTAATCTTACAAAATAACAACCATCCTGACAAATACTGTATAAAACACCTCTTCTAATCCTCACATTATATCTAAAAATACAAATAAATAAGTTATTTTAGTAGTTTATCCTCCTCAAGTCCATATTTTCAGTTCAGAAATCTTCTTGAAGCCATCTTACAACCTCCATGCAGTAGATAGGTAGTTAGAGATGTTCTGATAACCTTTTTCCTTCTTGATTCCGATACCTGGGCTCAGGGTATCGGCCGATACAGAGTACTGATCTGATACTACTAGCTCTGTATGAGTTGCTAGAATTATTTTATGGTGTGCTTCAGACTTAACCCTTAATAGAACATGAACAAATACATATTGAATACAAATACGTACATTTAGTACAGTATTTTTATTATCTGACATGCATATGACAGTAATATTATTTATTTTTCTTATATATTAGCGAAAAAGAACTTCAAATGCAGCCACAAATCTAGCACGCAAACTGAAAATAGGGGTTTTAGTTTTACAATATAACTGTATTAAAAGAACTGCAAAAAAAAAAAATCTAGGATTATAAAAAAATCATATATTAATTAGAAAATAATCTCTACTACAAAACGTGAAAAATAAGCAATTATCTAGGCATAATTATTATTATTACATAGAGACACAGCCATATGCACTTATGCTGAGTAAATACTATATTTATATTATCATAAGCAAGGTAGCTTGTAGGGCTGGGTAAAAAAATATTGATTTCAATCCGAGTCTCCCTTTTACAAAACAATATTCATTCTTAAATCCCTGTTTTCAGTTAATGAATGAAATAAACATTGTAGTGCGCCTCCCATCCAATAAATCGCAATAAATGTATGTGCTTTAAGACTTTACAAAGTCTCAGTTTGAAAATGTTTTTTTTTTTTTAACAAAATTTAAAAACATAAATACCGTTTTGGTGTTGTGATGTGAGATCGCTCTGCCGCAGCTCAGCTCAAGAGAACCAGTGCCAAATAAACATGGATGAGCATCTGAAAGTGTGTTAAAAGATACAGGACAACTTAATGAAATCCGTATCACTTGAGAAACCTGTCAGTAACGGATTGTAAACAATGTCATGTAATGTCACATTTACAGAAAAAACTTATCCAGTGTCCATAAACTCGTTAGTCTGCTAGAAAAATTTACTCTAGAGAGGAGCATTTTGCTAATTATATGCACCACATTACATGGGTTATTCTTTGTCATTTTTAATGTTCTTCTATATTTAATGTATGTATGAATAAATCTGGCAAGTTTTTATGACAGACACCATTTAAATGTTTTTTTATATATATATATATATATATATATATATATATATATACTAATTAGAGTAGAAATATGATTATGTAATTGTAAAGTTAATATTATAACATTATTATTTAAAACAAAATTTTGTGTAATTTAAGTGTTTGAATACAAATCAGTTAATTTAGTATGCTAATGTAGTATCAACTGACTCCCATAGTTTACAGCATTAGTTCAGAGATTAGTTTTCCTTGAGAAAATTTGCCATGTATTGTACAAACCTGATATATATCGAAAAGAATCAATTTGAATTGAATCAAATTGAAAATCGAATCGAAAGCTTGTAATCAAAATCAAATCGAATTGTGAAATTTGTGTCAATACCCAGCCCTAGTAGCTTGTGACGACATGAACAGATGAACTTCATCTCCAAAGCCGTTCAGAGATTGTACTGATTAATTTGAAAAAAACAACTAGTCATATATTAAGTAAGGGATAATGTACACCCAGGCCGGTTGTTATCGCAGAATAAAGGAAACCTGCCTTGAAGTCTTCCATTGTAACCCACGGCTGTTTGAGCCACAAGATGGCGCCAGCGTTAAGCACAGAAGTAGAACCGGTCAAGATAACTCGCAGTACCCGGATGAGCGGTGTGTGTTATCTGGAAATAACATACCGCTGGAATGGCGATTGACCAATCAGAATCAAGTATTTCACAGAGCCATGTAATAAACACAGATACTTCAAGACCTTTTACAGCAACTAGGCTTGCTGTGATAGTCAGTGTTAGAAAAGTAGTTTTTGTTGGTATATGGTGTTAATTATTAAAAGAAAATTGTCAAAAATTGGTATCGGTGGGTCACAAAATTACAAAATCGGTGCCTCTCTAGTAAAAATACATACATACAAATAATTAAATAAATACCTTTGAGTGGAACACTGTGCAGTATGGTCTCTGTCTCATTGGCAAACATAACTCAAAACAAACCTAGAGAAATAAAATAAAATATATTAACCAACATGACATCCTGCTATCATAACAGTTAAATTAATTATCATAACTACAATTATAACATTATATTTAGGGATGCATGATATATCAGCAACATATCGTTATCGGACGATATATGAGCATTTTTTTTATATTATTCTTATTGATCCGATAAGAAAATGTGACCGATATATTCAAGCCGATAGATAATGTCTTATTTCCTTAAACTGAGACACAGGAGCGCTGTCCGCCATGATGGGCTTGAATTGCTCGAAATATGATTGGAATCACTTCAAACAGAAAACTACATTTTTGTGCAACATTTGCAGCAAGATTGTTGTGTTACAGCGCGTTTGTTGAGGGAAGAGCGAGTCCACGGAGTTACACCTTCATGACAAGCACTGTCAAGTTCGCTTGTGCATTCGCAGCCTTTTGTGCCATTGTAAGTTGTAATATTAAATTTAATCTGTGTATGTAATTATAAAGTGCTTCATTTTATCGGTCTAGCTTCAGCGTGCGCAGTTCAAACAGAAATGCTTAGCATTAATAACTACTGGGACTGTCATATACATAACACTGTATTGAGGACTTTTTTTTGTAATAAAACGTTGTGAATTCTCTGGGTTTAGTTGTGTTTCAGTGCTGTTGTGGGAAGAGCGCGTCACCAACGCATTCTGACCAGGAGTAAAGATCGCTTGTGCATTTGGGTCATTTTAAGCATGTGTCGTAATATTAAGTTTATGTAGACAACATCTGATTGATCTCATATAGGACGCATTTTGTTGAGTTAATAACCTGCAGCCCTTTATTGTACCAATTTCAGGAAAGAGCATCCACAGGAGTTTTAGGTATTCACCTGTGTGTGATTTTGTGCGAATATAAGTTGTAATAATATATTTCCTAAGACTTGTTTGCAATATTATTTAGGCTTTTTTTTGTTTTTGTTAGGCAATATAATTGTTGGTAACATTTTACAAATAAGGTCTCATTTGCTAATGCATTATAACGAACAGAGAGCAATAACATTTGTTAATGTTACTAATAAAATGTTTGTTTATTAACAGTCCATTTACAGTGTATTACTTAATCTTAACACACAACTTTGGATCTGAAAATGTTGAGATTAACATGAACTAAGATTGATAAATCCTGTAGAAGTATTGTTAATTCATTGTTGGTTAACTAATGCTAACAAAAATTATGTTCGGCTCATATATCGGTTATTGGCTTTCAAATATAAAGTTCTCAGTATCAGACAAAATTTTCATAACAGTGCATCCCTAATTATATTTGTTGCCTTCTTCATTTAGCTGATTATTTATTTTACGGGCTTTTCAATGACAATCTCACTTTTTCTTGAGATTTTGTTTAATATAAAGAGCATTACACATAAAATTTATTATTATTATTATTATTATTAATATTATTATTATTATTATTAAACAACCTGGGGTTAATGATTTTAAATGTGAGACTTATTTCAAAAACATAAAAAATCTTACAGACCCCAAACTTTTGAGCTTGAGCTTACTCAAACATCATATGGTTTTATAGCCTTGGAGATTGTGCTCAACTCTGCTGGGATGCTGCAGGCCATCAGCATGGGAGGATCTAGGAACATAAAATGCAATTTGTCAAAGAGTCAAACATATTTCATATATAATGCCAGGTTTATTACAATGAACCAAGCTCTAGCTTGCAGAGGTTAAAATGTAGAAAAGAGGAAGAACATAAAGTAAATAATATAAATACATTTCTTAAGATAACAGATTTTATATTTTAAGGTTTGATCATTCAGTATTGTTCATATATATATATATATATATATATATATATATATATATATATATATATATATATAATTTTGTGAAAGAAAACTACAGATGCATGGTGATATAGGTGAGATATATTGTGAAATTAATGCAATACATATTAAATTATGAACTTCCTCTGTTCACCTTTTTCTGTCAAAAGCTCCATTGAGAAATGTTGAAACCTTGGGAGCTTCCTCCTAGGTTGTAGAGGGTTTTTTCAGTCCTGTAATAATTTTTTATGATATCAATATTTGTTTACAATGAGTTTTCATCTGATTTTCGGCTACGTGTAAGTGACGTCACCGATTAGTGTTACATCGCATACTTTTAGGTTAAATAAGCTTACTAATTACCAGCTAAACCTTTGCATAACTATCAAAAAATGTTTTCTACACATAAAGATGTGATTAAAAGCCCAAACTTTCATAAGCAAGAGCTCAATCGATAGCCTGTTATGTTAGCTCTTCTGAAAACGGCTAATGCTAACTGAAGTTTTCGAAGACACGTAACCATTTCTTTAAAGTAAATATTCAACAGAAGCGTGTCAATTACAGGTAAGAAACGTGTCAGGAACAGTTTTATGTATTATTTGTGTGATTTTAGAGACTATAAACTCACCTGAAACCAGTGAAAACAGCGAGAGACGGAGTTTTGCTGCTTGTCAGTTGACGGTTCCCAGGTTTCCATGGCAACTCCGAGCCGCTCCAGTTTTTGAACGGTTTGAACGCAACTCGAATATATTAACGCGCACGCACATTAAACACGTCACAATCAAGCAACATTTGCACAAATAAACATACAGTTAACATAGAGTTAAACCATGACATCATTTAAAATCTCATTAAATATGTAATTATTACAAAAACGCTTTTGTGATCCAGTCTTTAGTGCTTTCAGATTCTTTAAACCCTATATAGTAGACATGAAATAGCTTCAATCATACAAATAAAAAGTGTTTGCTGTCAAGATGCCCCCCCCCCCCCCCCCCCGCATCTGACCACAGAAAGTCCCTTCTGGAGTCAGTAGTGTCACTTTTCAAACGTTCTTTGATGGGTAATTATTTTAATTAATTAATTATTTTAGTAATTATTTTAAACTCAAGATGGGTTTGGTGCACACAGGGATAAAAACGTACCTAATGTTTAAAATGTAATTACTCTGCATTTATTTTCTCTAATGTTGTTGGCCTTCATGGTATCATGGATTCTAGCAAACAAATACCAACAGAACAGAACCAATATATATATATATATATATATATATATATATATATATATATATATATATATATATATATATATATATATATATATATATATATATATATATATATATATATATAGGCTATAATATAATACAGCCTAGCTTTAGAAATAGTAAACATGCAAAAACTCACTTGAAACTATATGATGCATGAATATATTTTCAGATAGCCTATGTACACATATTTACACATAAAATGAAATATCCTCTTTAAGCTTTATTTTCTATGCATTTTCAAATACAGGCTATTTCAATATATTTAATTGTTTCACGTATTGTAGCCTAAATATTATTTCTGTGTGGGATTATCGTTCTTCATGTGTTTTTGACCTGTGCTTACGCACCAATCTTTCATTCTTTTTACTGCTTTCATTTAGTAATTTTAATTCGTCGGCATCCGACGACAAAAAAAAAAAAAAAAAAAAAAAAAAATCTGGCAAACTTCAAAGACTTTCCATTTAAATATCAACCACTTCTATAAACTTGTGGAGATTACTTAAATATTTTTTTCATAATGAATTAAAAGACATAGGCTATCCTATTTCCATAAGAATTCAGTTCAGGCGATGGTCTGATTCCTCTAACCAAGTTTCAACATATATTAGACGTTATTTTGACCATATCCGTCAGCCGTATATCGTTGGAAAGTCAACCTCATTTCAACGTGGAATCAACGTTATATTTTCGACGTAATAACGTTCTGATGTACCGACCAAATAGTGAACGTTGATTCAACGTTGAAATTTGATTGACGACTGATACTGACCTTTAAAACCAAAAATCAACGTTGAAACGACGTCTGTTTGCTATCTGGGTATAGACCGCTTTCTCTAACCTCGGTTGATTGCGCGCTTCTTGAGGTCACGGGCAAGTGTATACATAGAAACCAACGTGAATACATCAAGATTTAATTTCAGAGACAAAAAATAATCTATGCATGACCTTTCATTTTATTCGTATCTAAATATGAGGAGGCGCTCTCACAGAAAGTCCAAAAGCGGATTCGTTGAAACTTACTGTCGCGCTGGAGCTGCAGCTGAAGGAAAACAATCGTTATGAGCTGAAAGGTGACGACGACAGTCAGACGATTGCGACAATATATGAAAGCAATGAAGGAGCATCATGAGCAACAAAACTGTTTTCAACACTGATAATAATCATAAATGTTTGTTGAGCATCAAATCCTAATATGAGAATGATGAGTGACACTGAAGACTGGAGTAATGATGATAAATTCAGCTTTGATCACAGAAATAAATGACACTACTATATATTCACGTAGTGAACAGATGATGTAGATCAGAATAATATTCCACTGTATTACGTTTTTTACTGCATTTTTAATTAAATAACTGCAGCATTAAATATATGCTATAGTTTTGCATAAATGGAAAATAGAGCGCTATGGTACGCTGGCATATCCACCATCTGAAGCAGATCCATCCGCTGTATTCTGAGTCAGGCTGAATCCTGGCTGAAGCACTTTTGTTTAATCTATATTAAGAATAATATAATCAGCCTATATTATATTTTAAACTTAAAGATATTAATATTAATAAAGTGAGAGTCTTATGTTTATTTGATGTTGATTTCACATTTCTTTTTCATATAAAGGCTAAATACAAATAAAAGGTGAACATTAATTTATTTGTACTGGTTTTATTTCTAAAAAATTATATAGTTTTATAGGAGGACTATTCATAGACTTGACAAATACATTTTTCAGAAGTTTGTAGGTACAGACATCCTATGTGGCAGTTCTTAGTAGTTTTTTCTAAAGCTTTTATATAATTCATATCGATATCGGAATTATATCGTATCGACCGAAATTAAGAAAAATATCGTGATATGAATTTTGGCCATATCGTCCAGCCCTATATATATATATGGAAAAGGTTAAATAAATAATCATGTCATAGTTGTAACATCACATCCAGAATATTTTGAAATACTTATCTAAAGCAACTGCATTTTGAGAAAACAATTTGAGAAGACAATTTAATTGTTACTCAAGTGTCCATAACTGTAGAAAAGTAATGTAATGTAAAAGAGATTTATTAAAAGCAGGCCATTAGTTATTAATTAATGACGTTATTTTAGGTCATCTTGTACTTGTGAGGACACGTGCATCTCAAGAGTTCTGTGAAGTGTGTAAATACTGCAAAAGATTACTCACAGTATCACAGGATGATAAATGTAGCAATTCACTTCCTTGTAAATCTACTAGTTTATCTACTTGTGAGTCACTTAACTACACATTTCAAAGGATAACAGTTTGTGGTTTTGGCTTTAACTGAGACTTTGCAGGACATTTGACTCAATTTTTTAACAATGTTAAATTTTATTTAATGCACCGACTCTGTTATCTAGAATAGAAAATATGGTACTCGGCAGAATATGTAGGAATGTCAAACTGGCCAAGGGTTTATCTGAAGCCCTCAGCCGTGTAATTTGGTCAGTGCACGGCTCAGGAAGAAAGGGGTTCTCTCTCTGTCTCTCTCTCTTTCTTTTTATTTGTTTTATTTTAAGGGACTGGTTTAAATGGATAACTATCTTAGGAATTTCCTGAACTTTAAAAAGCCCCAGAAGTGGGAGTGGTTCTCCAGACAAATGTCCGATACATATCCCGTCTTAATGGTTATTTATCTCGTTTGTTTTAGGATTACATATGTTTGACATATAATTTGACTTTCAAATGTATCTTTACCATGGTACAGTAAACATCAGATGGTAATAGTACTTTGATATCTGTAACAGTACTGTAAGATTACTTTAACATGGGACAAGTCAATGTCCATGTAGTAATAAATGTAGTAGTACATAACTGTATTCACTTATATTCTGCAAGTGTGTATATGCACACAACAAGTCGGTTCAGTTGCATTGCATGACAAACGCCAGGCCCCATTTGTCCTGCAAATTACTCATGACAACAGCTGAATTTACCCCAGGCGCTTCCTGATCAACTGGAACAGAAGCTGTTGGGACACACCCTCTCTCATTCCTGTGCGATGCAATGTCTCATCTGCTGCCTTGTTCACTTGTCTTATGTATTTGGATATTATTACTGACTGTTAATATGCTACATTTCTGCCTGAGCATCTGACAATGAATGAGTATCATGTAAAAGTGGTGTATAATTAAGAATAACTCCCTGAATTGAATTGTGAGATGCATAATGGTTTCCACCCCTATCAGTAACCCCCATATTGCTGATCACTTTCTGTTGCAGAGTAAATTAATCCTAGGGTATGTTCAGACTTTTTGTGTGATGCTGCATCTATATGACTATGAAGTCAACTCGCTCGAAAAGATGTTTTTTTTGAATAAGTACTTACTTTGTGACCGGCTGCTAAAAAACACACTACCAGACAAAAGTTGGAGAACAGTAAGATTTTTAAAAATGTTTCTAAAGTCTCTTCTGCTTACCAAGGCTGCATTTATTTGATATTTGAGTTTAATTAATTTCTATGTAAAGCACTTTGAATTGCCATTGGGTATGAAATGTGCTATACAAGTAAACTTGCCTTCCCTTGATCCAAAATACAGCTAAAACAGCAGAAGAACAGCATTTATCTGAAATATAAAGCTTTTGCAACATTATACATGTCTGTACTGTCACTTGATCAATTGAATGCATCCTTGCTGAATAAATGTATTCATTTCTTTAAGTTTTTTCCCCCAAAACATATAAATAAATTCTTACTGACCCAAAACTTAAACGGCAGCACAATGTAATGTTACAAAAGCTTTCTATTTCAGATAAATACTGTTCTTTTGAACTTTCTATTCATCAACGAATCCTAAAAAAAGAACTATAGTATATATAATTTATTATAACATTTAAATATATATATATATAATATATCATAATTATATATTAAGTTTATTTTTATTAGTTTTAGTTATTTTAATACATCAAGTAAATTAACATGTGAATTTTTTTATTTAACATTTATTTCAAGTAACGTAAAAGTTTTATTTAAAGCTACACTGTGTGATATTTTCCCCCATCTAGTGGTGTAAAGGTATATGACCATCCAGAGAATAATAATTTTTCTGTTCCTCTCAATTCCGATTTAGTTTTAACTCCTACGGTGGCCGATTTAATGATGGGATGATGCTGCTGCTTAAGGTGTGCAGTGTGTGCGAGTCAGATTTTTGTCAGTGCTGGTGTGCCCACCTGCTCTGCAGTGCTGCGCAATATCATGTACAGAAGTATGTGTAGACTGATTGATTCAGCAAACAGTATAATCTTAGCAGTGATGAACCCAACACTAAGTTCAGTCAGATTCTTCTCCAGTACGTGGAACCACTGGCGTTTTTGCTCGTCTTTAAATGTGTGATATTGTGTTTTGTTTTAGTTTGTTTTTTTGTGTTTGTATTGTTATTACTGTATTGGTTTTACATGTTTTTGGACCGTTTGTGTCCTGAATAAAAGTTTTGATTGATTAATTGATTGACATGGTGTTGTGGGACCCATTTCACCTGTTCCTCTCAAGAGTTGCTGAGCTATGACACTGGGGTTTGTCTCTTCTAAGGTTTCTGTCTTTTTTTGCTACTTGCAGTGGCCAGATGTGTTAGTCTGGACTTGAGACTGTCCAGGTGAAAATGAACATGCATGGTGCCAGCGGAGGCTGTGACCGATCCAGAGATCGAAGACGCTCCAGTGACCGCTCTCGGGACTCCTCGCACGAGCGTGTCGAAGGCCAGCTCACACCCTGTATTCGCAACGTGACCTCACCCACACGCCAACACAACAGCGGTGAGAAAACTGTCTTTGTTGTTTAGGTCTGATTTGGCTGTTCATATGAGTCCCGTGGTTTCACGAGTGCACATTTACATATAATTATATAGAGTAAATTTAAAAATGTATTTGGCGTGCTGTCCGGAGGGAGGGATTCAAGCTCGAACTTGGCCCGAACCCAGAGTATCCCCCCTCGTGTATGTAAGTGGTTATAACTAAAAGAGCAAAATGTGGAGCAGGGGTGGTGGAGGGATGCTGATAAACTGTCAACAGAATGAAGGTAAGACTGCTACATATATATATATATATATATATATATATATATATATATATATATATATATATATATATATATATATATATATATATATATATATATATATATAATATAAAATGCTTGTTGATTAGCTGAGTGCTTTCCACCTGTGTCAATTATGAAAGCGCTGAAAAAAGCGATATTCCCGAATGTTTGTTAATAAACATCATTTGTCATCATGTTGTGTCACATGGGCAGATCGCGAGGGCGGCTCATCGCGGCCTAGCAGCCCCAGGCCTCAGAGGATCTCTCCCAGCAGCAGCAGCAGTGGGGTGGCCAGCAGCCGTAACAGTAGCTTATCCAGTTCAGAGGGCACCTACAAGAGCATGGGCACCGGTGAAATGGTCTTCATCTATGAGAATGTCAAAGATGGAGCCCGCAGCGTCCGAACATCAGAGAAAGTCACGCTCATTGTGGACAACACTCGCTTCGTGGTGGACCCCTCGATATTCACCGCACAGCCCAACACCATGCTGGGCAGGTTAGGAGCAGACCGCTCATCTGATAAAGGGTTAAAGATCACCTCATAATTTTGATTGTCTACTTAACACCTTCATGTCGTTTAAAACATGTATGAACGTAATTGTGACCACATTGCATTCGTAGTGGTAATGCTAATCCGACTCAAGGTCTTCCAGAAAATTATTTTTTTAAATTGTTATGCATGCATATAAGACACACAAACAAAAACATTTTAAAGACCTGCACAAATAAAATTAATACTGTATGTTCATACAGAACAAACACAATAAATCATGCATCTTGGTATATTTTACCTAATTAAACAGACATGTTTTATTCAATGTACAGTTCAGCTTAAAAGTTTACATAACCCATGCAGAATATGCAAGATGTTACAAAACAAAGGGATCATAAAAACATACTGTCCTGAGTAAACTGTTTCACGTGACGGATGTTTACTGAAAAGGCCATTAGACAAAATAACTTGATTTACACAAATACATTTTTATACTGTGTGTGTGTGTTGATGCTCCGCTGGATGGTCAACGGCTGTTTTATGCTTTCTGGTCAGTGTTCAAGAGTCTTGTTTGTCCTGAGCAGTTAAACTGTCTATCTTTCTTCAGAAAAACCCTGCACTTTCTCTGATTTTCAATCATCTTCTGAGCGACAATGAATTGATTATGATCTCTTCTATTTTGTTAAAGGTGAACTATGTAGTATTTTTGCAGTAAAATATCCAAAAACCACTAGGCCAGTGTTATATATTTTGTTCAGTTGAGTACCTACAATATCCCAGATGTTTCCAACTATTTGTAAATTGTGAGAAAATTGCTATTTTAACTAAGGACAGGGACGTTGCAGCATTGCATTTGAGAGAGTCGCCTGTCAATTGCGTCATATCTGCGTTACCCTCGGTTTCGGCTTTTATTTGGCAGGAGCACTTTATTCTTAGCAGTGTGAACAACTGAACGCACGGAGTAACGTCATAACATCGTTTTAAACAAACTTAAATGTATCTAATATGATAAACAGAGCTCCATTACCTCAAAATCATAACCGGAAGAGCGGATCTGTGCAGGCGCCCGGCAAATGAGTCCCGTCCCGTCATAATAAAAGTCCCGGTATTCGCAAGGCGGGTATTTGTTTAACAATCGCTCCAGCAGCTTTGCTCAGGTCCATAACACTCGGTCCTGCTATGCTTTAGACTACAGTAACGTTAATAACCGCATCCATGAACATGATTTCTGCCCGAGTCCTATTTTTCACCGGCTGTGATGAGAAGACCACATCTCCCAAGATGCTGCGCTCACACTTTGCGTCATCAAACTACGCATTTGTTTTGCATAGGCGCCCTCCAGTGGACAAAAGCTGCATAGTGCACCTTTAAGCTTATTTAACATCTGTCATATTTTGCCAAGGGTTTGTAAACTTATGAACAGATCTGTACATATGTATTGAAATTGGTTTATGTACTAATATAACAGAGGTTGATCGATGTTGGATTTTGCTGATATGATCATGTTTGAAGAGTTTTTTACATGCAGCACTCACATTTATGTAATTAAATTGTTGCCTTTTACAGTTTACAGATTAATAATCAATAATTTTTCCCTTGATTTTAAGACCTCTTAAAAGGATAATGAAGTTAACTTTTGTTAGACCATTAAAGATATGTAAGACCCTTTGGCCTGGTTTCACAAACAGGGCTTAGATTAAGCCAGGATTAGACAATTAGTAGCTTTTATAAATGTGCCTTAGGAAAAAAAAAACATTACTGGTGTGCATCTTAAGACAAAACAATGGCACTGACATGTTTTAAGAGAGAACATTTTTAAGAGAGAACCCACAGGTACTACTAGATGTAAAACCGTGTTTGTCAGCCTAGTCCTATCTTAATACCAGCAGGGACTATTTGGCTGAATATGGGCTGTTTTTGTCCTCCATAGAAGCAAAGCAAATGGTACTTACTTTAAATATCTCTCTCAAAGAAACAAAATGGAGATGATGAAATGACAGAACCCTTTAACTTATCTTATTAGCCTTAAAATAATGTGTAATCGTTCTGTTTCTGATACATGTTTCCATTCGTTTCTAAAATAAATCATGTCTTTTTGTGTTTTTGTTTTGTAGAATGTTTGGATCTGGACGGGAACACAATTTCACCCGGCCCAATGAAAAAGGAGAGTATGAGGTGGCAGAGGGCATCAGCTCCACTGTGTTTAGGGCAATTCTGGTGGGTGTTTGTTTCTAGATATCTTGTCTTTACTGTTTCTGTACATTTAAAGCGGGTTACGAACCAGATGCTGCTGGCAGACAGCATGAGGCTTGCATGTACAGAATGATTCATTTTTAGGGCTGTCAAAATTAACACTAATTTTGCGATAATTTATTTTCCCATTTTAACACATTAAACATATTCTATGCAATTAACGCAGCCATTTTTTCCCTGGGATCCTTTGGCTAGTGGGTACATTATTAGATCCAATTTCATTCATTCAAGTGCTTTTAAACCATTCTGTGAAGTGTTTCTTTGTGTTTGCTCACCCGAAACGCATGCACAGAAAGCCGCTCCAGATGAGTTCATTGAGTTCTCTTTCTCGCTTGAACGGACAGAAATGCAAAATTATGTTGAAATGCCCAGTTTTGTATCCTCGTAATCACGGTCTTAATTGAGTTAAAAAGTCTTAAATGACTGTAAAGAGTTGAGAAAAAGAACATTGTATGCGTGCCAGATCCCCGTCATTAGCGTCGGGTCTTAAAGTGACAGCAGCCTTATAAATCTGCTCCAGTCTGTCAGTAATGTTAATCAAATAACACAGATAATCACACTAAAAAGCTCTTGATTGAATCACTTTGTTGGCTTTAACAAGTATTAATCTGAGCAAGTGAAAATAAGAACTAGAAAAAAATGTTGAGCCCTGCTATATTAAAGGCACAGCTTAAATTAAAAGTAGTTACATTTTAATGGTAATTTTATTTTTATTAAATGTTAAAAATGATGGCTCTCAATCATACTGTAATTTTGAATGGCTATAAATACTCATTCAATCCCCATAAATTAAGAGATATTTATTTACATCAGTAGCAGTATTGGTGTCTGGTCTTTATTCATTGTACTTAGATGCAATTTAGCAAATATTTAAAATATTGAATATAGACTTCATGCTGTTTCTACATTTCAGTGTGAAATTATACAATTTAAAAATATAATTATAAATAAAATGTTAATGTTAGATGCGATTGATCATGATTAATTACAGAAAAATGTAAATAATTAGTAAAAAAAAAAAAATTGTTTTTTAAAAATGGTCAATTGACAGCACTATTTATTTTATGTACGATACCAGTTCATTTTCTCACCGGTGGTGTGGTGCATTGTGTCTGTGTGACCCACTTAACAAGATGTAACAGTCACTCCAATTCTTGTGGTATCATATATAAATGTTATTTATAAGTTCTATGACAACTTTAATGTCACTTCATGAGTTCAAACGGTTCCATTTTACACTTGTTCGCATCAATGTGTCTCAGCAAACGGAATATGAATCTTCATTTCCCGCGCTATATGCAAATTTAACGGAGTTCACGTCAACAAAAATATCAGATATGAGCTGCATTTTATTTATCATCAGCTAATTTCAAGATCAAAGACCGCAATAGGACAGAGAGCGGCATCAGCACTGGTAAGATCTTTTAGTCTCACTACTTTTAATGAATTGTGTTGAACGTTTTGCGATTTACTTCCGTTTCATTTGCGGCATCGGCTTGCTGAAGAGAGAAACTCAGCTACTCATGTGGCACGTGTTGCAGTAGCCCTGTTATATCTGGCTATAGCGCCATATAGCCTACTATAACACGCTCTCACTTTTTATTTTTTTGGGAGGAGTAGAATTTATAAACGTGGTTTCAACAACCAGATGCATTTACACTTGTCCAGTTTCGTTTGGGATCCGTCTCCAAGTGGTTTGAGTGATTGGATTTAAATCCATATCAAAAGTGTTTCGGCGGGCATTTGCACCTGGTATTTTCACGATCGGATAGCTATCCCATCAGAGAAAATGCATGAAGTAACCAGGTGTAAACAGGCCCAAGGAAATCCCTAATTGTGTTTAGATAGCAGAACAAAACTCGTTAATTGGAAGACTAATAGGTGATTTGTATGCGTAAATGAATATTTAAGACAGCTTTGTGGTTTGGTCACAGGCTTGCATTCTGGGCTGCTTCGTCTCTGGGAACATCTCATAATGAGCTTCCAGCAATAGCTTTTAAATAATGCTGTTAAGTGCAGCATAAGCCTGTCATCAGCTTTGCTGTATATCCTGCTGTAATGATCTTTCGCCACAGTGTCTGTTATGCGTCTCGGGGCGGTGTTTATTGTGCTGCTGTAGCTCAGAGCTCTGTAGACAATCAATAAACTCAGATGAGTGCATTCAAATAATGTCACTGACTAGCAATCCAGAGAGAGGATGTGTTGAGCCTGAGAGCTTTAACAGAGGGGCGTTCAATTTGCAGGACCAATTTGAACTGCAGTATAAAAATCACTAGAGGGGATGGGGAATGGGATTTGGACAGAGTCTGGTTTTGAACCTGCGTCACCTTTGTGAGCTCTTTGGCTCTGACCTATCAAGGCCACGTGGTCTACTGCAGGTGGGTCTGATATTAAAATTCAGATGTTTTTCCTGCTGAAAATTAATTTAATGTAATAGATGGTAAGCAGTAAATAGCTAATGTTAAAGTTTTGTTTTTGTCTAAATAAATAAACAACAAACTAAAAGCTAAATGAACCGTTTAAAATGTTGCAAGAGAATATACAGCATAATAATGTAAAATATGAAAATATGTATATCACAGCACTATCGACACTTCAGACTGATGAAATGCATGAATGAGAATATAAACAGCAGGATGTGCTTGATATTAAAAATAGTTATAAGTGCAGTATACCTTGAAAACGAGCAGTGTGTTGCTCGCGCTGACTGGCGCACAAAGCTCAGTATACGATCGCGAATTTAGCGCACTTACATCTTATTATGCTTTAGTGATGGATTCTGAACTGCCAAAATGACTTGTCAGTAATTACAGTCGCACTTCCTATTAGATATGGTAGGCATTTCGTTTCCAAAGTCGTAATCGTTTGTAAGCGGTAGACCAATCACAACTGGCTGTGCCATCTAACCAATCAGAGCAGAGTAGACCAATCACAACGGACTAGGCCATCTGATCAGTCCGAGCAGAGTAGACCAATCATGACGGACTGGACCATCTGACCAATCAGAGCAGTGTATACCAATCACAATGGACTAGGCCATCTGATCAGTCCGAGCAGAGTAGACCAATCATGACGGACTGGACCATCTGACCAATCAGAGTAGCTCTCAGAAAGGAGGAGTTTAGACAGACTAAATAAATCCTTGATTGTTTCAGACACTGTGAGAAAAGAGTTGATGCTGCACTGTGTATCATGAGAAAATTAAAGTGTTTTTTGACTTTGGATGCATGTAAACTTCTTGTAGGAGACCTCCAAAACAAAATTTAGGGTGATTTAAACTAATATCATAATGTAATATTTATCATAATATTTAAGTTGTGCAGCTTCTGTAATTGCATCTTTTGTGTTGTCTGTTCTTTCTTTCTCTAACTGGCAGGATTACTATAAATCTGGGATAATCCGTTGTCCTGATGGAATCTCCATTCCCGAGCTGAGGGAAGCGTGCGACTATCTGTGCATCTCTTTTGACTACAGTACTATCAAATGTCGAGACCTGAGTGAGTAATTCCTCTGCTTCGTGAAGAGCCCATTCTGATAAACTGAGATTAATGTACTGTCAATGTCCATCCCACTTCCGTGAATCTGACAACTGGGCTATTTTAATCATGTCCTTAGCTTATAGGCTGCCAGATTTCCCTGCTTTGATTTTCCACAGGATTTATTGACCCAGTTTGTCTCGTCAGGTGCCCTAATGCACGAGCTGTCCAATGACGGCGCTCGGCGGCAGTTTGAGTTCTACTTGGAGGAGATGGTGCTCCCCCTGATGGTGGCAAGTGCTCAGAGCGGAGAGAGGGAGTGTCATATTGTAGTTCTCACAGACGATGACGTAGTGGACTGGGACGAGGAGTACCCGCCTCAGATGGGAGAGGAGTATTCACAAAGTAATCATACACACCTTTCTCTATTATCTTAAACTTTTCATGAGTGTTTTTAGTGATGCACCAAAATTATTTTTACCAAAAAATTAAAGCTTGCTTAAAAAAATCTGCTTTTAAAGCTGATTAAATTCTGCTTAAAGCAGTTTTATATCATCTTTTTATACTTTTGTTTTTATCCAATTCATGCTTTCTTTTTTTTAAATAAATTAAATTAAACATTAATTAAATAAACATTTCATATTCAAACATATATGTGTGTAATATTATTATAATTTTTTTTTTTTTATTTAAGAAACAGGGACAGCGTACAATAAACATTAACCTCAAAGGGAGAGATGCATAGTACCAGGTTTTAGCTCAAGAGCTAATTTTCACCCGTAGTCCCTGGGCAGGCTGATGTTAAGCTACAATATGCATATTCATACATAGTCTAAATTAAATTATGACGACGACAATCACAGGTTAAGTAAAAATATAACTGGTATGCAATATAGTGCATTTATTAATCAAAAGGCTCCTTTCTAGAGTTATTTTTCTCTAGCTAACTATCCAGCTATGAACATTGAATGGCTTTCCTAAGTAAATAAATGTAATGTTACGTGACATTGTTTACTAGCTGTTTTATTGACATCTTTCACAGCGATTACATGACTTGAAACATTTCAATAAATTGTCCACGTTCTTTAAACATACCTTCTGATTCTCATTCATGTTGATTTTGTGCTGTAACTAGTAGTAAAGAGGAAGAGATGATCAGTTCACACTGCCAATTGAACTGAGGTGACAGCGATCTTTCACACCACATCAAGGAGTTTGAAAGTGGAGAATTTGTTTCATATTAAAAGTCATTAAAAACGCATTTCAACCAAAACTGAAAATCATTTGTTTGCTGTTTGGTGCATCACTAGTGTTTTGTGGATCACTCTGGTTACAAACAATATATATTTTTGTTTTGTTTCCCCTTTTCAGTCATATACAGTACAAAACTGTATCGCTTCTTCAAGTATATTGAAAACCGTGATGTAGCCAAGTCGGTTTTAAAAGATCGAGGACTTAAGAAAATTAGGCTGGGTATCGAAGGTAAGAAATCGTATTTTCACATTCTATTTTTACAATATTATACATATTTAGTTAAATATGCATTATAGGGAAAGTTCCCCCAAAAATATAATTTTCTGTGCAGTAGCAGAGAATTAAATATGATAACAGGTGACAGGTTTGACTTGACATTTGGTCACAAAAAAAACTGACAACCAACAATGTTCATTGTCGTCCAAGTCAAAAGTACAGACTTCAGTACCAAGTCGGTAGTGAAATTTAAAAAAATGACATGATACCAGCATTTCCTTCTAGCATTGAGAGCTTTTAAATGGATTTTTAAACACCTCTGATTGGCCATTGTGTTCACATGCTCAACATGTACACTATATTGCCAAATGTTTTGGGACGACTGCCTTTACATGCACATAAACTTTAATGACATCCCATTCCTAATCCAGAAGGTTTAATATGAAGTTGACCAACCCTTTGCAGCTATAACAGCTTCAACTCTTCTGGGAAAGTTTCCCACAAGGGGCAATTCCCACAAAATTGGGAGCATGAAATTCACCAAAAAGTCTTGGTATGCGGAAGCATTAAGAGTTCCTTTCGTGGGAACTAAGGGGCTAAGCCCAAAAAGTTGGTGACTTCTGTGCGCTGTGTGCCTCAACATGCGCTGACCCCGCTCTGATTTTTGCGTGGCTGAGTTGCTGTGGTTCCCAATTGCTTCCACTTTGTTATAATACTACTATCAGTTAGACTGTGGAATATTTATTAGTGATACAATTTCACGAGTGGATGAGTGCACAAGTGGCAACCTATCACAGTACCACGCTTGAGCTCTGAGAGCAACCCATGTTTTCACTGTTCACTATTATAGGAGCAGTCTGCATGCCTATGGGCTTGATAGGGAGGTCTATCAGCGGATCCCTAATATATCTGCAGATAGGTGCCGGCTTTCAAACGTTCCTGTGTGTATCTGTGTTGTTAAGAGCTGTGATCCATTCAACAGTGCAAAATGCTAGAGGGAAATGTTGGTATCGTCACATTTAAGTCGGTACTTTTGACAACTAGTCACGATATTGATATCTACAAAGCTGACTGGCTGATGGCTGATATAACCACAATACATGCATACTACAGTCAGACTTTAGTTTAGAGTCCAATTCTCACTATTAATTAACTGACTTTTGCCTCAGTAAACTCCTAATTACTGCTTATTAATAGTTAGAAAGGTAGATAAAGTTTGATTTGGAGGCTACAGTTAAGGACAAGGTTCTGCGTGAGGGTGAGCACAATGACGGAATTTCAACTCTTGAATATCAAATTTGCATCTGTAGGTTATCCAACATACAAAGAGAAGGTGAAAAAGCGTCCCGGCGGTCGACCTGAAGTCATCTACAACTATGTCCAAAGACCCTTCATCCGCATGTCATGGGAGAAGGAGGAAGGCAAGAGTCGACACGTGGACTTCCAGTGCGTGAAGAGCAAGTCCATCACGAACCTGGCAGCGGCCGCGGCAGACATTCCCCAGGACCAGCTTGTGGTGATGAACCCTGGACCACAGGTGGATGAACTGGACATTCTTCCCAACCACCCTCCCCCGGGCCACCACTACAGCAACAACTTCAACAACGAGCCTGACCCCGACGCCCCCTCGCCTGCCGTCTGAAAGCAGACGCCCCTTCACAGCATGCTGCAGCATGAACCAGAGTGACACTATAACCAGATTGCCTTCTGCACCTCCTCCACAGCCTTAGAGCCTCAACTGTCTAGTTACTGTATTTAAAAAAAGTTAAAAAATACACATGGACTTGGGATACTGGCATGGGCAGTGCTCTCCTGTTCTGTCTTCGCTGTTCTCTTTTTTTACTTGACCAAAGGAAATTTATTTTTATTTGTTTGAAATGAAGTTAGCAACCTCACTTATTTTGTAATTGGGCCTATTATATGATTATAATTATTGTTACTATTGTTCTTTTCCATTTGACTTCTATTATTACTGCAATGAGTTTCATTATTATTAATATTACGAAGTTCCTTTCACTTGATGCATTTGGGTTTGGTGCCACTTCTTCTTTCGGAAAGCTCTCCCCTTGATCTCCTCAGGAGGTCCACTTGCCTGGTGAATGAATGCAGTGTTTTTCTTCGATGGACATTAATTTATCTGCTCAAGATCTGTCTGTTCAAGCGCTTGAAAATCATTGTATTAATAAAGATATAATATTATGTACTGTGTTTGACACATCAGGTTTGATTTTTGGTGTTTTGCTAATGTCAAAGATCATAATAGCAACTGATAGAACAGTGTAAAGGCCCGTTCACACGAATTTCGATAAAGATACGGTTCTAAAAATAGTTTCTATTAGAATTAGTTTAAATAATTCTGATGTCCCCAGAGTGTCTGTGAGAAGTTTAGCTCAAAATATCCCACAGATCATTTTTATACATGTTAAAATTGTAACTTTTTGAGAGTTAACCAAAAAAGTTGTTTTTGTTTGTCCATTTAAATGCAAATGAGCTGTTGCTCTCCGCCCCTTTCAGGAAGAGGGCGGAGCTTCAAGAGCTGGTGTTAGCAGCTCCGATTACCTCACGCAAACTGTTCAGCCTTTTATGTTCAAACCGGAGTCGGTCAATGATGGAGAGACTCGAGAAGAAGTGACACCATGTAGAATGAGACGGGACATTTCGGAATGGATAGTTGATGAATTTATGTAGCTGATGTGGAGTTCACCGTCTTCATTGATTAGCATATTCTGGCATGATCATCTATAAATTGTTCATGTGGGAACTGTTGTAAGATGCACAGAGCCAGAGAATATCTGCTGCATGAAGATAGAACAGGTATAATTTAGTTTAGTTTAACTATGGTTATAACTAATGTTGTCATATTTTTATGACATGCTATTGCATTTGTGTTTGTACTGCATTGTACCCCCAGGGGTGGGTTTATGTACATTTTAAGATTAGTGATGTAATCCAAGCTTGTAGTCCTTTAAAAGAGATTTCTGTAAAAGAAACTATCCCTTTGCTTTAAACTTTGCAGATGTTGTTTATGCTCAAACAGCAACACTACACACTAACTTAAGTAAAAAAAAAAAAAAAAGGTGAAATAATTATCAACCATTCCTTGACAGAATAGCAGTTCACACCACAGCTATAACGGCACAGAGAAGTTAGAATCACTTTCAGAACGATTGTATCCAGCTGATGAATGATAAAAACATTGATCAACCAATCAGAATCCATCCAGCTATGATGAGCTTGAGCATTTAAAGTGACAGTCGAACGGATTCTAATAAAGTAATCGTTCTTGGTGTGAACAGGCCTGGGCATAACAGTTCAACTTTCTATTGATATAATACAGTATAGATGCAGTATATTTTGTTTCTCAAATCCTCTTCAATTGATAGAGCCAATTCACTGCCTGCCCCCCTTTGCACAACACTTCACAATCAGGTTTGGGGATGTTTGGAATTCAGTTATTAATGATATGTTTTACTCTAAACACAGGCAAATGCATACTTACATTCATCAAACCCTAACCTTATAGTGAGTACATAATGGTAATATTACTGAGTAATTACTTAAAGGGATAGTTCACCCAAAAATTCAAATTTGAAAAAATTATGACACATTGATATCTTAAGACACAAACCGATCAGTTTGTGTGAGAAATCGAACCGTATTTATATAATTTTTTACCTCAAATACAACGCTATATCCAACAGCCTGGAATGCGCTTCACTTCCGGTAAAGAAGGTCAATATCCACGATCTGGCGTCGTGTACGAGGTTCTTCTTAAACTACGCCAGATCGTGTATACCGGAAGTGATGTCTACACGTACACGACTCCAGAGTGAGGATATTGTCCTTCTTTACCGGAAGTGAAGCGTGTTCCAGGCTGTTGGATATAGCGTTGTATTTGAAGTTTAAAAATTATATAAATACGGCTCGATTTCTCACACAAACGGATCTTTTTGTGTCTTAAGATATCAATGTGTCGTCATGAGCCACAGGACTCTTTGTGCGTGTTGTCTAAGCTTGTTTTTTTTTTTTTTTTTGCATCATATAATTGTTACCCATTCACACTATTATATGACCTACACACATCAACGGTTGGAGTATAAAATCTTCATTTGTGTTCTACTGTAGAAACAAACACACCTACATGTTGGATGCCCTGGGGGTAAGCAGATAAACATCAAATTTTCATTTTTGGGTGAACTATCCCTTTAAATATATAATTACACTGTAACAATGACAACTTAAACCATAACCAGTTATTTTAAAGTGACGGTTAAATTGTACTTAAGTGCTGAGTAATATTAATTAACTACATGTACTTACTATGGTTACGGTTAGTTACTTCTAACTAGCATAATTTACTCTCATTACTATAGTAAGTACATGTAGCAATGTGTAACTGTCACTTTAAAAGAAAGTGTTAGCCAGTGGTTTGAACAAAAAATACATATTTGGTGCTAATGTCATTTCTTCTTACGTTTTTTTTCTCTCCGTATAAATGTACTCTCACGTTAAAAAATTAAGATTGTACTCAAAATATTTGCCTATAAAAACAATATAAAGAGAAAGAAATACTTTTTATTTTTAAAAATATGTCGCTGCCCTTTCGTTCATTTAAATCATATACATTCAGATACAATTATTCATACATGTTAGAATATACATATCTATTTTACATTTTTTTTTTAACAAGTAAATATGCAGAAACACAAAAAATAACTGAAATGCTGCAAGGTGCATATAGAAATCATCTCTAAGCCCAACAGGATTTCTGGTTGTTTTTGTTTGTCGATTAAAACAGTATTCTTGCACTGATAATGGTGTGTTGTAGGATGTCACAGCCTGGTGCGAGAAGTCATTTTGTCCTCAATGCAAGTGAAACAGTAATAAGATCGCTCATTTGACACATTGGAATAGAAAGCTGTGGAATGGGGTTGTGGACCAATGAGATTGTGCTATGGGCAGAGCTACCTGAGGCAATGTGACAAAAACAAACGTAACGTCACAAAGAAAACGTGTCCACACGTGTTGCTTGTCAAAGTCATGGCTGGTTAGAACGTGAACGAGATGGATTTTTGTGGCACCTCGTTAGGATAGAGTGTGACCGGTTGAGCATGTGATGGGTGAAGGTCTCCTTTAGGCCTCTCACAGCGGCCAGGGCAAGTCACTGAAGTCCACTGGACCGCCCAGGCCTGCATCCGCCTCCAGCAGGCTCATGATGATCGCCATGGCAGCCTCATCACTGCTGGGGCTGCTGGAGCCGGGCTCGTCCGTGATGTCACCGATGCCAATGTGTGAGTGATCACCTGCAGATCAGAGGAAGAAGTGTTGAAACTGCTGAAATCACGTGACATTGGCGATCCGAATCATTGATCGATTCACTGATTCATGACCGTTTGAATCTTTACTTGAGGAACTCGGAAGAGAAGACAGTGCTGAATAAAGTCTTAGTTTTTGTTATTTTTGGACCAAAATGTATTTTCGATTCTTCAAGAGATTCTTATTAACTAACTGATGTCTCATATGGACTACTTTGATGATGTTTTTATTCCCTGTCTGGACATGGACAGTATAGTGTGCATACACTTAGATACGCTGTCGGACTAAATATAAAATATCTTAAACTGTGTTCTGAAGATGAACGGAGGTCTTACGGGTGTGGAACGACATTAGGGTCATTAGTCATTAATGACATCAATTTCCTTTTTGGGTGAACTAATCCTTTAAAACTTACGGTAACACTATTTTACAGTGTCCTTGTTACACGTTACATGTAGTTACGGCATTAATAACTATAAATGATGCATAATTACATGCAATCTAACTCTAAACCACACCCCAAAGCTAACCCCATAGTTATTTATTATTACACAGTACTTAAAGGGTTAGTTCACCCACAAATGAAAATTCTGTCATTAATTACTTACCCTATTTTCACAAGTTCACACTTACATCAATTAAATAGAGTAAAGATTATGCGTATTTGGCGTGCTGTCCGGGGAGGGCTCCGGGCTCGGAGAATTTGCCCGAACCCAGAGTATCCCCCCCGTGATGAAAATAGTCTAGAACTAGACTGCAGTTTATGATTGTTTTGATATTTATAGGAGTTGATTTAAGTAAGTGCAGAGAAGGGGTGGTGGTGGGATGCTGAGAAACTGTCAATGACAGGAAGGTAAATCGGCTGTCTATATACACCTCCTATAATTGATTAACTGATTAGTTTAATGTTCAAATTAGGTTTAATTATCTGAGCATGCTCCACCTGTGTTTAATTAGATTTATTTGTCTGCGCGTGCTTCTCCCGAAATTAGTCTGTAAAACTTAAAAGTTGTTCAACACCCGTCAGACCTTTTTTTGTTGAAATCCGATGGCTCAGAAAGGCCTTCATTGACACCAATGTCATTTCCTCTCTCAAGACCCATAAAGGCACTAAAGACGTCGTTACAAAGCCCATCTCACTACAGCGGCTCTACAATCATTTTATTTAATTATCGATTCATGATTCAGATTGCTAATGTCATGTGATTTCAGCCGTTTGGCAGTTTGACACGCGATCCGAATCATGAATCGATTCACTGATTCATAACCGTTCTAAACATTGTTTGAATTCGGCCCAGCACTATATAAGTCTTTATTTCTTTTTTAAGCACACAAACTGTTCTCGTGGTTTCATAAATGATTGTAGAGCCGCTGTAGTGAGATGGGCTTTGTAACGACGTCTTTAGTGCCTTTATGGGTCCTGAGAGAGGAAATGACATTGGTGTCAATGAAGGCCTTTCTGAGCCATCGGATTTCAACACAAATATCTTCATTTGTGTTCTGAAGATGAACGGAGGTCTGACGGGTGTCGAACGACATTAGGGTAAGTAATTAATGAGAGAATTTAAATTTTTGGGTGAACTAACCCTTTAAATGCATAATTACACTGAGACACCTTGAAATAAAGTGTAACCAAACTTACTTAAAATAGAGCTGTTGGAGTAAGGATATCCTATGCTGTCCTGGCCTGACATCATCCCTGCAGACGGAATATCTGGAGTTCCACCGTTTGAGATCTGAACAGTTAGGAAAAAATAAAATAACATTAACATATTATTGTTGTTTTAACAATATAGACTTTTGCTTGCATGGATAACCTAGTAGAATTCAGCGAGAATGGCCCCAAATGTTTTATTATATATATATATATATATATATATATATATATACAGCAATCAGGCATAACATTATGACCACTGACAGGTGAAGTGCATAACACATATCTATCAAAAGTGCCCCAAGGAAGGAACAGTGGTGAACCGGCGACAGGGTCATGGGTGGCCAAGGCTCATTGATGCACGTGGGGGGTGAAGGCTGGCCCTTGTGGTCCAGTTAAACAGACGAGCTACTGTAAGCTCAAATTGCTCAAGAAGTTACTGCTGGCTCTGAAAGGTGTCAGAATACACAGTGCATCGCAGTTTATTGAGTATGGGGCTGCATAGCCGCAGACCAGTCAGGGTGCCCATGCTGACCCCTGTCCACCGCCGAAAGCACCAACAGTGGGCACGTGAGTATCAGAACTGGAGCACACAGCAATGGAAGAAGGTGGCCTGGTCTGATAAATCACGTTTTCTTTTACATCACGTGGATTGTCGGCTGTGTGTGCATCGTTTACCTGGGGGAACACATGGCACCAGCATGCATTATGGGAAGAAGGGAAGCCGGGAGAGGCAGTGTGATGCTTTGGGCAATGTTCTCATCTTGGTTCCAGAAACAACAGCACACCTTCAGGGGTCTAGCGGAATCTAAACCTCCACGGGTCAGGACTGTTTTGGCAGCAAAAGTGGCACCAACACAATTATAGGAATGTACTTATGGTCATAATGTTATGCCTGATCGATGTATATATTTTTCAACTGTTTGGTTATCCATATTCTTCCAAATATCTTCTTTTGTGTTCATCAGAAGAACGAAACTCATACAGGTTCAGAACAACATGAGGGTGAGTAAATGATGACAGAATTATTGTTTTTGGGTGAACTGTCCTTTAAGGTTGCAATCCCATAATGTCCCTTGATGTTAAAATGAATTTCTGTCAACTAACTATTGTAAAGAATATGACGAATATGAAAAGCTTCAGGAATCAACTGTCCATGACAGGCTCAAATGAGACACACAACACATCAAAATATTGCCTAATTATCATTATCGACAAAATATTTTTTTTGTGTCAATATCGCACACCCCTTTAAATGTTTGTCAGAGACGGAACCCCAAACGTTACCTTCCTGCCCCCAGGGGACGATGTATCAGGAGGGGGTGTGCTGTTAGTGATGTTGAGGGGGCTTGAGCCACAACTAGAGGGGGATGAGCCTCTTATCCTGTGAAAGATAAAACCAGATGCAATGTCATCAAGAGTGTGACTCAAGGGCAGATAATGAGGCTTAAAACCAAGTAAAGCGATCCGCTCACCTTTGGATCTCCATCACTTCCTCCGCGATCATGCGGCCGATCTTTCCTGCTCCGGCTCTCGTGCCTCCAGGGATTCCCGGGACCGTTTTCCCTGAGCCTACAGCAGAACATTTGACAAGAAAACACACCGACTGCCTATGTATATCTGGGGCAATGAAAGTGCTATGCAAACTTCCAGCATAATATTCTCCCTTAGAAAACTGTGGGCGTAGCAATCTCTTTAAATAAATGGAGAGAGAGCTTGAGATATCTTTAGTGTAAATAATGCTTTGTCCTGTTCTGAGACTTTTCTTTGTGATTTAATGTTGTGCTTCATTTTCTCACAGTTTCCATACACTGCACTGCACTGCAACCAATCTCACACACTCAAATTTAAAATTGTATTTCAATTTCATATAATATTTCCATCCATTTGGATTACAGTTTAAACAAACTAATAAACTTAATGTGGTGCATATTTGTCATACAAAAATGTAATTGGGAAAGAGAAACTACATGTTATAAATATACAATAACCAGGTTTATATATTTATCATCAATAAATCCCATTGGTTTCAGTCTATACAATACATTAAATAATCGAACATTGCTTGTTCCATAACTTTGTATTGTTTTATTTTAACCTTTTAACTGATTAAATATACTGGTTTTAACACTGAATACATTTATGCAGACTCTAGGCCTCATCAATATTTATATATAATTTTTATAGGTAGATTCTAGGCAATTTCAATATTATAATATAATTTTGAAAATATGATTATTCAAATAAAAAAGATGCACAATTGCACATAGTTAAAGGGTTACTTCAGCGATTAGCATATGGCTTTGCATCAGTAGAAACCCGGAAGTATATTCGAAAGATCATGCTTCCCCCCTCATATCCCCCTGAGACGAGAGATTCATGCATTTTATTTCTGGAAAAAATCCTCTGATGACTCAAATATTGTCAATTTGCATCATCAGAGGATTTTTTCCCCAGAGGCTAAAGACTACAGCCAGCAGAGGGAGCTATTTCCGCATGTTTTTAACCCACACATGGAGGATGGGATATCTCACTCTACAGATACCGGCTCGGGCCGCTACGGGGATTCATGTAAACGGAGCGGTGCAGAGCAAAGTGAGTGTTTCAACTTCTCAAATATATTCCTATGAAAGTTAAGCTTCCAAAGGCATGAACTGAAAACGCGCCAGACTGAACACGCGATGTGAACGACTGCTGCGGTCACGCTTACCTCAGCTCTCGTGATGAATGTAATCTGACTCCTGCTGCGATTGTGCCGTGACTCTCGCTCGGCTCACTCACATTATACTGAACAGACACGTTCAGTTTTTAATTGTAGTGTCTGTTCTCTAACTGAACTGATTTTGTAAAAATGAACGCTGTGGGAAAGTGATCAGTGATTCAGTAATCTAGTAGCGGTGGCTTTGGGAGTGGCCTCGTAGGGCAGCGAAGCATTCTGGGAATTGTTGTCTTTCATCCCCATGAGACAAAAATACATTTTCTGTCTTTTCTTCTACTACATTAATGACCCAGGTTAAATACAGATTCATCTTCCCAGCGCTGAAGTACCCCTTTAATAATAAACTATGCCATGATTATTTACCCATTTCATGTGTGCATGACTAACAAATATGCATATGCATCAGATTAAGTTTATTAGTTTTATTAGAGTTCATTAATCCAGAACATTGTTTAGGAAGAATCTCACAAAACTGCTTGGAATATGGAAGCTTGTTTCTGTCACAAGAACAAAAAATTCTGACATTTTTTCCTCGCAATTGAAAGTTTACATCTTGCAATTCTGACTTTTTTTTCTTAGAAATGTGTGGTATAAACTCACAATTGCTAATTATAAAGTCACAATTGTGAGATAAAGTCAAAATTCTGACTTTTTCTCAGTTTATATTGAAATTCTGACTTTAAAAACACGCAACTACAACTTTATATCTCAAAATTCGCAGAAATATATATATTTTTTCTTCTCAGAATTGTAATTTATAACTCACAGTTGCGAGTTTATAACTCAGAATTGCGAGATTTACACTCGCAACTGCAAGAAAAAAAAAAGTCTGAATTGTGAGATAAAAAGTTGAAATTATCTTTTAAATGGTTTTATTCTGTGGCGGAAACAGGCTTCCTCTGGGTTAGGGCATGGTTTAACAGTCACTCATTTGTCGTGTTAGGAGTAAATTAGATCTGCCTACCGTCTCCGGCTGTAAGGACACTGTCCATACTCTGGGGGGAGGCAGTGAGCTGCGGATAGTGAGGCTCTGATCCCTCAAGGGAACTGCCCCTTCAAAACACACATCCATTCAGGTCAGTACACCAAACCATCTGAACACTGATAACATTTTATTAAAAGACATTTTTTTTTACTTACGAGACGACTGTATTAGTTGAGACTATGTATTCTACTTCTTTGGTCCAAGGGTTCATGAAACTGAACCAGCGACTTCTTAAAGTTATAAAAGTTCCATCTTTAATCTTGAAATTGTAACAGTTAGTGTTGATCTTCTCTCTCATCTGCAGCACTGCAAACAGAGATGTGCAGTTCAGAAATCACGAGTCCGGTCGTGTTGCGCTCGGGAAAAGAATGGAGCGCATCGCTCTATAGTTACCCTGTCTATGGCATTCAGCAAGATGTCCGATGTCCTCCTGATGGAAATACTCATAGAAAGACGTTCCCAGCAGCTCTTGAGGTAGATAAGCAAGAATGGCCGTGGCCCTGAAATGAAAAGAGCAATGTTTGACACACACAGAGGAGCACAAGTGTTTTTACAATGCCTGTAAGTCCTTAAAGTACTAATTATATCGTGCAAACATCCTATTTATCTTCTTTTTCTACTCTGCGATTTTCTGCACTTGCTTAAAGCGGTTCAAATCACTTAATATGAAGCCGACGGTTTATAGATGTTCTGTAGATCAGTTCATAATGATGACAGCATCAAAGTGATTCATTTTCAGTGAGAGTTTGGTTCACTTTAATTCGGCAGTCCACTTGAGACATTCTAACTGTAAGTAATGCTGTTACTAGATGTCAACTTCCAGTCATTAGAGTGTTAAAAGCAAACACCGGTCAAGAATTAGAAGTCTAAACAAGAATTTGTAAAGAGAAATGTGGAAGGAGCTTGAGTTTGTTAGTTTGAACCATTGTTAGTTTTGGGACGTCTATTCTCACCTAAGCTTACGTTAAATTAAATCAAATCACCTTTATTCATATAGCGCTTTTAACATCCTACATCATCCATCGGGTCAGAAGTCACTCTTCCATCAGAACTAGACTCGCGTACGGCTGTTACTGAAAGCCAGAAATAGTAGTTTATAAAGTTATAAATATGGATATTTTTCGTACAAAAACACATGAAATATCTTGGAAGAGCCAGGATATTTTTTTTAATCTAACTCTGATTGTGTTTGGTTGAAAGAAGAATGTCACATTTGGCAGGCGGGGAAACCCTCTAATTTTGTGTAGGTGTAACAGTGAAAAATGGCACCATGATGTGTATCATGGTATAGCAATACTTTTGGGGGATAAGATTGTCATTGTGGCACCAAATAGCACAATACTTATTCACCTGATATTTGAATGGTTTTATTTTGGTCCATCATCTACATTGATATGATGATGATGATGATGATGATGATGATGATGATGATGATGACGACGATAATATATTAAAACTGCTGAGCACCACAGTATGGAACACAACCTTGTTTTTCACAATGTAAATTCAAACATAAAAACGGTGATTAAAATGTAACACACCAAAAGACACAACTACAACAGAAATAAATCTCAACCTAGATAGATCTATTGCAGACTCAATGTCAAAATGCAAAATCAGAAGTTTTGCTGTATCATAAAACATAAGAAGAAACAACAACAACAAAACAACAATCCAGTCAAAACAGCTCCCATATTGACTGTGACTTGATTTGTCCTTTTAACTCTACTGCAACCAGGCCTGGTTAAGAACACGTCTAGCCCCGGGGCTATAGCAAACCCAAGGGCCCCCACAGTAGCTGATCTTGGTGCCACAACGCTTTCTACAATAGAAATAATTAGTATTTTTAAAAAACAAAAATCATCAAAACACAAAGATACAATGAGTATATACTGTCTGAATATTCAATTGTAATATTAAGTAGGCATATTAATATGCACTGCGAATGCTGGATCTATTTATTTATTCATTTATCTGAGGTGCCAGAATGCAGATCCGGCCGACTTTAACCCCTGTATACACTATAGAGTTTATTATAGGGTGAACTAGCCCTTTAAGACTCTACAGGTGCAGTTGAAATACTAAAGCCAAACTGTTCCTTTGTCGCAGAGGCATTATGCAATATTTTTAGGTTCAGTGTTTGTCCTATATTTCAGCCTCTAGCCAGGCCCTAGTGACCCTACCTCCAGCTAGTCCATTCGTCCATTTCTATATTTGGATATTGACCTGCATTGGGGTCACAAAACCAAATAAGCGGTCATGCTAACATCAAGATTGGTAATACAGTCACCATGACCGCCAAACATCTGATCCCAAATCAGTTTATCCCTCAGTCGACAAAAACAAACATCACCCAACCAACAATCAATTTTACTTCACTCTTTACCAGAGTTTGCTCACACTTTCATTCAAGTAATTTAGAATCTGGAAAGGTATACCATATTACATAAGCCATGCCACATGTTGTAGTGCATTGGCAATGTTAAAGATGAGGTCACATTTACTAAAGAAAGCAGGCCAGCTAGCAAACGAACCGACCCTAAATAAATGCTTTCCAAATAGCATCTTCATGAAATGTTTTAATATTGAAGTTTAACGTCGCATCCACTGTGGATCTTCAGTTTTATTATGAGTTTCTGCCCTACTGAGAGGCTTGCTATTGGTTGTCGCTGCAAAAGTTCACGCAACTTTAACCTGATGCGACATTCGCATATGGACATTTTTCCATCAGGCAAAATTCTTCATTGCACAGATTTGGATTTTGCTTGTGAAATTCCGCCGAGTAACGTTAATTATGCGTCCGCACCTTTAAACTGCTACTGTATTTCATGTTCAGGTGCCCAGTAGTGACCACCTACCTTTGGTCCACAAAGACAAACTTTCCATCGATGGCATGGCGCGAGACATACTCTGTCGGCTTCACCCGAATGTCTCCATTCATAGGTTGTGGGACAATATGAGGATGTAATCGGCCAATGGCCACTAAGCAGCTGAGATTACAGCCCTCATTATCAGGCTCATTGTCTTCATCTAAGCCCATTTTAATGGGCGGCCAGCTCTTCAGATAGCCAGTGCTGTGGATGGTGCAGAAGCTCTTGCGGTCGGCTGCAGGGAGAGCAAAGCAATAGTTATGATGAGGAATCGTTGTCTTTGAATATTTGACAATATTCACAGTAAATGAAAGAGCTGATTTACCATTCTTTTTGGAGCAAGTCGAGGGAAAGTCCTTTTCCTCCATTTTGACAAGGGACCTGTTGTACTTCATTCTGCAGAAGAAGGAGCGTCTGGCCCCCGAGCACAATCTGGAGGGGCTAGGGGCAATGTCTGTCCTGACCCGCAGCCCGGCTGAGAAAATAATGCTCTGTCAGATCATTTTAAAAATATATCGTAATCCCAGACAGAGTACTGAAGGAAAATGAAAATTGAGCAGAAGCATGTAAGAGGGCAGAGCCAGGCTACCTAACAATGCCTGGTTAGGCCAAACAAGATTAAAAAGGCAGATATTTTAATGTCTTCAGTGGCGTAGTCAGTAAAGCATAAGGCTTATCGATCTAGGTTTAGATGCGATCAACCCGGGGTCAAATCAGAAAGGCATTTATTTTCAATTAAAAATTTGATAATATTCTAAAAGAGGAACTAAAGTGCCTCACGAAATGTTTAATAATAATAAAAGCATTTATTGGGTAGCGTTAGAGATAGGTGTAGGGAGGGGTTTTATTGTCCCATTAAGGCAGCATCCATTTAATAATTTTAATGAATATAATCATGTACACTATTTACACGTAGTATGCTATTTCACTTAGAAAATAGCATCTAAAGCTATGTGTACTTAGTGTAAATATCATCTATCGCTAAGAAAATGTGTAAAAAAAACATGTGTGAGTGTAAATAGCCACTGCCTTTTTTTTGGTCCGGACCAAAAGAATCACGCAAACTAAACTACAAGTATGAACACACTCAAAAGTCCTGTAGTGTACTCCAGCATGTACTGTTTGCTTGCTGTATTTAAGGCATAGAGCAACAAGTACTAACTTACTTTTAGCATCAATGAGTCTCTCCCGTGGTGCTGTGTCAGATGACGAGAGCTGCTCTTTGACTTTTGCAATGTCTTTAGGATGCAAATAATCAAACAAACTCTGGCCAATCAGGTCATTCTGTAAGATGGAGAGAGCGCAGGCAATATGAGTCAGTCAGAAGACTAGTATACACTGAGCTCTGAATCATATCGTGGATGTTGTGACGCATTAGTAGGCCTCACCTGACTGTAATTTAGAATTTTGTAGACTGACTCTGACACAAAAAGGATCTTTCCCCGATCACAGCCCACAACGAATAGAAAACCATCAGCAGCCTGAGACCCAGAGTGAATCACCAATGAATTATCACTCAGCAAAACACAAAAGACTTATTTCTTTAGGTCACCTACCCTTAATATTAAGTGTTTCAGCTCATCATCTGATAGAAAGGCTGGCTTGTAGTTAGCTTCAGTGTAAGGGTTTGCAGCACCTTAAAAATACATGCATAAGTAATCAATTAATACTTCTTGTCAGTATGTCAGACACTTTCCATTCAATTGCAAAACATCTAGGTACCTCCTGGGCCCAGAGAAACTGTTTGTTCAAAAACTCAAAATGTATGCATTCTCTCTAAAACGTAGTTACCAGAGAAAATTAGTTTTCACTCGCAAAAATATTGAAATACAGTATGTCCCCTTCTATTTCATATTATTGACATCATTAGTTTTGCATTTGCTCAAAAAACCTTCTTAGGGCAATGCAAGACTTTTGGGAACAAAGAAAAAGCACTGAAATATAATTTCCTCGCTCTGTCTCATATTTTTTGTTCCATCACCATGTCTTCTTAGGGCCTCTGTAAAGACTGACTGACCAATACAGATTGTTATTTTTTAATACTTTTAATATTTTTAACTGATACCAATCCTGAGTATGTATTTTATCATTATTTTTATTTTTAGAACTCATTCATATACTTTATTTTTTATGCGTTTTTGCACAATGGGACAACATAGTCATTAAACTGCAGTGCTGTAATAAAATATTAATATTCATTATGAAAATGCTAATAAGCATATAAATAATATCAGATATAATAATACACATCATATAATAAAGTTATTTTTACATTGCAAAACAACTTTGCATATATTCACCATTCTACCATTTTAAACTACTCTTTAATCTTTTCAAAAGAATAGCATAGGCTTTTCTCTCAGTTTGTTTTAAAACCACTATCGGTGATATCATTTTTGTGAATAAAACTTAATGTCAACCTCATACTCGTTCTTTTTAATGCCACAGTACTCGGCTACAGAATGACTTGGATGCCCATGTCTAGAAATAAGACTAGGCTACATTTAAAATCCCAGCCAGGCCATAATGTTTCTATGGAAAGACCGCGTGAATCTCACCTCGGAGTGTTTTCATATGCTGGACCGCCATGCGCAGCACTGTGAGTTTATCCAGTTTGCGGGACATAGCATTGCAGGTAGGCACTAATGAAGCCAGCTCATCAATGAAGCTGTTCATCTTGTCTCTGCGTCTCTTCTCTATCTGACTGTGAGCCTCCCTGCTGACAACCAAGAGTTCAGAACAATGTTACAATTGGAAAAATATGGCACAAGATCTACAACAGGCTTTAATCATTAATAAAATAAAATAAAAATAAAAACTGAATTACAGCACCTTGCATTCTTCATCTGCTGATCGACCCTGTTATGAGAAAAATGAATAACTTAACATCCAGGAAATTAATGTAGGCTATGTATTAACAGATGAACCAATTTATTCAGACTCATTGAGCATACAAAAATCTCAAAGGATTATTAAAATGAAGTGCAAAATGAATGTTTAGAAATTTGTGTGTGTGTGTGTGTGTGTGTGTGTGTGTGTGTGTGTGTGTGTGTGTGTGTGTGTGTGTGTGTGTGTGTGTGTGTGTGTGTGTGTGTGTGTATACTAATGTAGACTTTTGCACTCTACTGTATACATGCATTTCAATCATAACTAGACAAAATAGCTTTCACATGTTATTGGATATGGCAATGTTAATGTATTTTGCCTTGGTGGACTAGATCTGCTACGCTGCTGCTGCAAATATTGAGTCTATGGACTTGATACTGTTAATAGATACACAGAAATGCTGCTGTGAGCATGGAATAAATAGACATAAATAAATCCCATATCAAATCTAGACAGGTGGAGCTGGGGGAGGTGGAGGGTTTCACAGAAACTACAGTAAACACTAAACAATACTATTTAAATGTTGAGCAAGTAATCTCATTAGCTGAAGAATCAGCAGAAACCAATATGCTTGTACCATGTACATAGATGGAGGGTGAACCAACTCCAGGGTAAGGCTAAGAAGATGCACTTCCCCTTTAAAACACATTTAAATAGACTTCCATTAAATAGTTTCAAGTTAAGTGTCACTGCACAGCCTACACATCCCAGCATAAACTCCTGAGAAATGATTTGTTATTAAATCATCTACATTCACAAACCACCCTTCATTTTAACAGAAAAGCAAGCACACTGTATGCGCAAAGAGCGCTCCCTTTATAACCACTAAAAAGCTTACAAAGATCACAATCTTACAAAGTTTGCATAATGTCTACACTTACTCCGGTGTTTTGAGCAGTGAGTGGATTCTAACTTAAGCACTTCGGATTGGCCATTGCGTTCAAGAAATCAACAGATATGTTTGTGATTGGCTACATTGCTCAACGCTGCAAAAACATGTTGTGAATATAAACCTTTGAGGTTCTCCAGAGTGAAAAACAGACACACTGGATTTTTTCACCAATATGCTATTATTATGAAGAAAACTGATCGTAGATGAGCAGTTATTTCCCTCTAAAAGCAATCAGAAACAGCAGCATGCATTGGTTTGAGTAAGAAAATCCTGTGGCCAGGGGAAGGATAAGCCTTACACACACTCCACCTATGGCCATGTGATTGCTCATGTAAATGAAGTGTAACCTAGCAGATTACACGTAAAGCACTGTGCCATCTACAGTTTTGTGACTGAACTTTGAATCTTTGAATCAGACCATACTGTGTATATTTGATATATCGTAATTCATTTTACCTTACAAGTTGTTTGTCATTGTCTGTGTCCATACTGTCCCTTAAAAATGAACAGTAAACAAATACATTAGCTTTAATAGTTCAGAAGTCAACCAATTTAAAGTACTTTGAATTAAAATGCATGAAAGTCACATATGTTTATACTGCAGGTTAAAAAGAACAACATTTCTCAAAACCTAATATTTCTGAAAAGCATCTAAAAAAATTAAAACTCTTGAGCTAAAAATATTTTACGTTTATTTATTTTTGTATTTTTTTCAGGGGGAAAATATAGAGATCTTGGTAAAGATTTTATGAAAGCTTTATGGAGATTTCAACCTCGAATTTGGAAACCAGCTTGTTTAAATTCATGGCTTTAATTTTCTTGCAGCTTTAGAGTAAAACATATTTGTATATTTCATATCAAATTTTAAAATAGTATTTTTGTGCAAACAGTGATACAGGTAATTATTGGATTACAACAGCTATATTCATTCAGTACCATAACATCCCCTAAAAATACATATATAATATTAAATAAAAAACATCATTAAGCTAAAATATTGTACATTGATTTCTTTTAAATAATAATAATTATTTTTATTTTTTTACCACCACATGAGAAGCACCTTAAAGGGTTAGTTCACTGCCTTTTCATATTAAACTATGTTATTCCCTTAACTTAAACGAGTTGATACATACCTCTCTCGTCTCTATATAGAGATATCTCTGACGTGCGGTGACGATCTGATAGCATTTAGCTTATCCCACTAAGCCCAGTTCATTCACTATAGTACCAAACAGAGATCAAGTTAGAAGTACCAAACACCTCCACGTTTCCCCTATTTAAATACAGTTACACGAGTAGTTGAACGATCAAGTATAGTGACAAAATAAAACGTGGTGCGTTTCTAATCGGATTAAAAAGGAGAACTATAATGTATGGCGGAATAGCACTTCTGAGTACTTCGGCTCGGCGCAGTAAAAAGTCCCGGCCGAAACATCTTCCCTCACATCTCCCTATTGACAGAAATGAGAGTGAGGGGGAGGTAACGTGGAGGTGTTTGGTAGTTCTAACTTGATCTCTGTTTGGTACCATAGTGAATGAACTGGGCTTAGTGGGATAAGCTAAATGCTATCAGATCGTCACCGCGCGTCAGAGAGATTAAGTGCACGCACTGAGACGAGAGAGGGATGTATCAACTCGTTTTAGTTAAGGGAATAACATAGTTTAATATGAAAAAGCGGTGAAGTAACCCTTTAATTGTCATTATTATAGTCCATAAATGATTAGGATATTGGAACCTCTTATTAACTTCTCCTCATTAAATGTCATTACAGAACAAGGATCCCACAATATGGAACCAAAAACAATATGGGCTCTATGATTTCCGTGAAGTAGTAAACACGGAAAAACTGAGTTTACAGTATTTCATGGAATTTGTCATATTTTTGATGAATAAATAAAAGCAGGTTAGGTTATTTCATAAAAATTATATTTAAAAAAAACTAGCCCAAAAAAGAAAATTAAAGTGGAAAGAAACAGAATAAGGAAAAAAATAAAACAGATTTTGGGGAAAAACCCGATTTCACAGGGCCGTACAATATACTATGACTTGATATGATATAACTCCCATTTCATGCACCATCAACTCCAGCTTGGTTGTTTCATAATGGCTGGTTTCATAACGGAGAGAAATTGTACACGCTGTTTACCTGAGGGCTTGACTCTGTGATAACATCTGCTGCAGACTTTGTTTTCTCTTGGTTAAGTAACTTTTTAGTTACCTGAATCCCTGCATGACCTCAATTATTGACCTGAAGTACTTGATGCCTGAGTTTTTAAGCAAAATAAAGCAAACATCTGGTCTTGTTTGCAAAAAAATTAATTTCATACTCTTTATAATAACATGCCAGTTTTATTAAAACCTCACAAACCTGATGTTGTTTACAAACCCTTGGGTGGGAAAATCTACATTACAAGTTATTGTTAAAAAACGAATATCAAAATCATTGCTGCATACAATAACTGCTATTTTGCATGATATTAAGACACTGAAACTGTTATAATAAGGGGGGAATTCACTAAAAATGAATTCTGACTGTATAAATTCTCTTTTGATATTTATGTACACACACTGTTGAGTAGTTTGAGCACCTGATTAACAAAAACGATGCACGCAAATCGATGTAATAGCACTATATTAGTAGTGCAGACTACCATAATCGACAGCAGCACACTGAGACTGTACAACAACAATTCAGGCACATAAATCCGATTTTTAAAAGGCAGAAAGTGCTCTTGTCCATCACTTGATGGATAACTCTTATAATCAGAATAAAATATTATGTAATGCTTACCAGCATTAACTTCGCCAGGCAAATCGCATTTTACATAAGGAGCAATCTATATTAAGTCTAGATTTTGATATTCAGAAATATTGTTTTGGACTTGTGACTTTCCTATGAAAATGTGTAAATTCTTCTGTCTCTTTTTGAAAGATACTTGTGAGCCACTGAGGCTTATGTGATGATTTAATTTCATGAGATTTTTTTGTTTTGTTTTGTTTTCCTTGCCCCCCCCCCCCCCTGATTTAAATAAGAAAGGTGCATGAAAAAAGGAAATGAACCCCCTTTGAGTTGAATAAAGAATAAGCCTATCAAATGTGTTGCAATTGTAAAAATTATTTACAAGTTATTTTATATTTGTACTGTTCTGTGAAGAGTGATTTGCATACCTAGACTCACTTCATCACAAGTTTTAATAGAAAGGAGGCATATTGAGCTGATAACTTAATACCAGCACACAGGTAGCACCCGATTAAACCGGATTGTCTGCTGGGAGTATAAGACGCAGGTTTATGAGCAGAAAAACTGTTCAGTGAATTTGCCTCTAATTGTATAATTGAATCTGATTATTTGTAATACATGGAATGGCAGCCCAATTGCTGTAGGTGTTTAGCTAGTGACTTTATAGGGTGTGTTCATACTTGGCAGGTTTAGTTCAATTAAAACGAATGATTGCTCTGTTAGTGCGTATATAAAATAAGTGTGAACGCTGCCATCCGTACCCTGGTGCGCACCAAAAGGTGGCCCAATCCTTGGCTTTTCTCATCATAATCGCCATGTCGGCCATTACAGTTCGGTACAGGCATTAAGAACCGCGTCTCCTCGTGGAAGATGAATTTGTGTTTTTATTTGTGTGTGTGACAAGAGGGATTCTTGCCGCTGTTTTGACTCCTTTACACATTTTATAAGCTCTCCGCAGGTTCACAGCTGGTCAAAATAACATTATATGTACGCACTAGGGGTTTAACGGTTCAAATTTTCTCACGGTTTGGTATGTGCTGTGTTCAGGGGGAAAAAGGACTACTGCCAAATAAAAATAAAGAAAATAAGAGCAAAAAATCAACAAGCAATAGCACAAATAAATACAACAGATCATCTCTGGACCAAGAGCACTAAACTACATCCATAGTTAACATGGTCACAATTGTCTGCTTTTTATCTCTGAAGGGAGAATTTGGATACCGAAAGTGCTGGAGCACATTTGTCTTAAAGTAAGAACAGACTGTCCATCTCTTCATCCATACTCACTGACCGTTCACTCTCAGGGTATTGTGTGAGCTGTGAGCTTGGGATGAGGAATCTCATCCATGAAGCCTCAGATCTAAGAGGATAAAATTGGTATTCTTCTCAAAATCAAATGGGTGAGTTTATACAGTTTTTATCGTTTATTTTTTATTAGATGAATGATGTGCCTGTGCTTAAACAGAAACACAAACACTTTTTCAAAAAGGTACTCTGACAGTACCATTGTTTAGTGCTGTTTCAGTGATGATAGCATGGTAATATGATAGATATCTTGGTAGTGCATTATACTGTTCATGCACCATGGTATGCCATGGTTTTTCTCACATTTTATACTATTGTAAAATGAAAATCATTTGGATGTTTTGATACTTACTCAAAAGAAAAGCCATCGATTCTGTAAAAAGAAAGACAATGACAAAATCAATTTCATATAATCTCATATTAAAGGAATAGTCCTTCCAAAAATTAAAACTCTCTTTGTCCACACCTACCTGTGTCTAGGGCTGGGCGATAAATCGATTTTATGGATTAATTCGAGTTTTTAGTTTACGACGATTTTTGTGAATGAAAATCGGTTTTCTCTTTAAAATCCGCCGACGCTCCCCTCTGGGCTCCCGTAATGGCTCAGCACTCCCCGCGCACGTTTGCCACAGAGGTACACAAACAACAAGGATAGCGTCAACATTCAGTTTTTCACAGAACAATTAACAATACCCCGCTGCAAAGTGTGTTTGAAGTCTGAACGGAACCGCGCTAGGCGCTGTAGCCTACTCATTTAAAGCTGCGCTGACACGAACGCAGCGCGAGCTCACACACGGGCCAATCTCGTGACAGACACGATACACAGCGCTGGTGATCCAGTGAGAGACCGTTTAAATCAACACACCATCGCTACTGTGATCTAGTGGAAGCGGTCGGCGCACAATTCTGTTATAAACCACAGATATCAGATGAGATCAAACAGAGCTGAGCGAAGGTCAGGGGTTTCAGTCACAAATCACCAACATTCACCATGATTTACTGTAGTAAAACCACATGGATTTAATGTTGTTGTTGTCATTATTTATCTCAGGATTCGTACAACCTTTTGAGATTAAAATTCAAGCACTTTCCAATGGTTTTCAAGAGCTTCACACTT
This sequence comes from Pseudorasbora parva, assembly GCF_024679245.1. Classification (NCBI taxonomy): domain Eukaryota; kingdom Metazoa; phylum Chordata; class Actinopteri; order Cypriniformes; family Gobionidae; genus Pseudorasbora; species Pseudorasbora parva. The sequence continues at coordinate 6,512,675 of NC_090172.1, read as the reverse complement.
ATTTCCAGCACTTCAAAGCTCTAAATATCCGATTGTAATGTTATTTTTAATGTGATGGTTTGTAAAACTAAAAGTTTAAAGGGGTCTTGTGAAAGAAATAGTGGAATGTTTTTTTAGTTTATTTTTTAAAAATGTGTAATCCATTTTGTAGCATTTTTATTTTAAAAAATATATGAAATGCCCACCACTATAACCAGCAGAAGAGCACTTATTGATTTATTAGCGATGTCCACTCCCTAATGTATGGAGAAAAGTACGAAGTCACAGTCTCAGGAAAAACTAAACTTTTCTTCAAATTGTGACTAAATTACAGTAAAGTAAAGAGCTCCTTTAATAATCACTGAAGCTGTCGATCAGTTCAGTGTGAGACTATTGAAAAACAATGCTAATCTATATTTAATAAGAGCATAACATTTAAATTTTCCCTATACTTTTTTTGCACATTACTGTTGTTAATAAAAGTTACTTTTATCTGCATATCAATTCATAAACCTTTGATATGTATACTGTATATTGCAAAAGATATGGTGCCCATTTATACTGTGGAATAGTTGGGGATTATTCACATGCTGAAAGTTTTGCACCCCAGGTAGGCACTTCTACCAAGCCGCAAATATTTAATTTTACCTAAACAAAATAAAGTTAAAACTTGTTTTGAACAATATCTTTGTCATCTGCAGATTGATTTTAAGTAGGAGGGGGAAAAAATCGTTTTAAATCGTAAATTGAATTTTTGGTGAAAAAATCTGGGATTTTTTGGGGGGGCCATATCGCCCAGCCCTACCTGTGTCAATGCCTTTTTTTACACCTGTTTGTCTTTAGTAAATCCTGACAAAGTAGCTTTTTTTTTATGCCAGACTGCACTAGAGCAAGCTGTTAGTAAATATGGCCCTTAGTTTCTTTCAAAACCGATCATACTTTTAATAGTTGAATATCTCCACACACGCTTATTTTACAGAACTAAACATTGGGCCTTGAATCTCAATGAATCCTGCTTGCACACACAAACGTGAATGATAATGGACGATCTTTTTAAAGGATCTGTTAGGACCCATTCTTACTGATAGTCGGTCATGCTGCCCTTCCTCTTGCGGCTGTAGTCCATGCCTGGCGTTCCCATGGAGCTGCTGATCAGGTCAGTGGAACTGGAAGACATGAACTCATTCATTGTGGAGGAGATGTCCATTCTTTGGTCTGCCATTAGATTATCTGCAAAATACAAACATACGTGTAACCCCTTTCATTTCTTGGATTCTGTTATTGTGAAAACCATATTGAAAGACATCTGCAATTTCACAAACACTAAAGACCACCTGATGCATATGATAATTAAAGACCTAACACAAATAATCTCTTAAATTCCTTAAACTCACCACAGAGATAGATGAGAGCTGCTCTTCCTTCACCATTTCCCGAGGCTGTCTGACACGATCCTCCTCTGCAAAAGAACAGAGCTGTAGTAAAGAGGGATACATAATCTCCACCCAGACAATTGAGCATTTCATAACCTGGACCCAAGAGAGGGGTATGGATGATGGAAGTGAGCAGGCAGCCACTCATGAGCGTGATATACAGGACAGTCCGAAAACACAGGTTTTCTAATGGACGCGAGCCAAACTAAACAATAAAATTACACTTCAAATATTATTTCCCCAAAGTTAGTTTATGTCATGGAAGGCAGTTATCATCACGATGATTTCATTTTAAGTGTTCGTTTTTTAAATAAGTTTAGTTTTAGTTAGTTATTTGATGCTATAAAACAGGGGGGGGGGGGGGGGGGGGTGACGTCATGATTGACAGCTGAGACTGACGGCTTCTCTGTATGAAGTTGAGGCACTGAGGCACTAACTGACTTTTTTTGGGATTTTTGGGAGCAGATTGGAGCTTTAGCTTTAATTTCTAAATTTCCATAACTGTTTATTTCACACCAACATAATGAATTGTTCTGCATCTGTGAGTGTGGGCGGGCTTTTGATATCGCAGCACTTCCTGCTCTACTTCCTGCTCTCTACTGCGCAACTCGGGTCCCGAAATTTCTACTGCACAGACTCGGTCCCAACATGTCAGTGCCGTGCAGGCCGCCTGAAAGCTTCAACTCTGCTAAGCGGAAACGGATGATGTCGCGTCGTCCATATTTTTATACGGTCTAGGTGTCACACTCCCTTTGCTTTGAGCTTTGCAGATGTTGTTTATGCTTAAACAGCAACATTACACACTAACTGAAGTTAAAAAGTGAAATCATAATCAACCATTCCTTTAAATCGGATTGATTAAGGTGTTTACATGAAGGCTTTTCAGTCCGATTGAGCCGTCAATCCAATTACTAACAGATTATTTGGTTGCATGTAAACACAGCCATTGTCATAAGGCTGTGACTCTTCTAAGACTCTTATTCTCTTTGACTTCATCATTATCTTTGACCTATTTTTCAGCGACTGACACTTGATCCAGGTGACCTGGCAGATCCAGGGTGCCGTGACACCTAATTAAACCTGCTATGTAACACCCTGATCTCCCCATGCCACCAGAGGCCCAGATTCGATTAAGTTCTCGGACAATCATTAGGTGATCTCTTTACAGCGATAGGTCAGACTGACACCTGCTCCTATTCACGCCAGTCATTTGCAATGTGACGCTTACAGCCAAGTACAAAAGGACACTGAGAATGTGACACGTCTGTGACAAATGTGTTATGGGAACTGAGTGTCTTAATACTATAAGAAGCACTGGAATGAATTCTCTACATTTACACATCATGAACTTCGCTGACATTTCTGTCAGGATCTATAAGGAGCGGGTTGCAGTGAAGGAGAGGAGCGCTGTAACGTTTTTAAAGAAATTAAAATTATATTTCAATCTGCATCTCTCTCTCAAAAGTGTTGCGTTCTCCCAGGAAACATTGCGTTCGCTCGCAAAACCATTGCATTCCTGTGAGAAACGTTGTTTGCTTGCTAAACATTTGCTTTCTCTTGCAAAAATGATTGCGTTCCCCTGAGAAACTTTGCGTTCATTTGCAAAAGCACTGAAATGGTCACATTATTAACATCACAAAACGTTTAAAAATTTTGAATGCAAAAGTTTTGCGAGCAAGTGCAAAGTTTTTCAGGGGTACACAAAAGTTTTATGCGAGAATGCATAATAATTTAAATATGATTTTTATACCTATCTATTTTTCTTCCCAGCACAATGTCCCTTTAGAGTCTTTTTAAAAATAATATATTATATATATATTTAATTTAATAATAATTCATTACATTTATATAGCGCTTTTCTAGACACCCAAAGCGCTTTACATATAGAAGGGGGGAATCTCCTCAACCACCACCAATGTGCAGCATCCACCTGGATGATGCGACGGCAGCCATATTGCGCCAGAACGCTCACCGCACACCAGCCGATTGGTGGACAGGAGACAGAGTGATTAGGCCAATCAGGAGGGGGGGGGGATTATTAGGAGGCCATGATGGACAGAGGCCAATGGGCAAATTTGGCCAGGATGCCGGGGTTACACCCCTACTCTTTATCGAAGGACATCCTGGGATTTTTTAACGACCACAGAGAGTCGGGACCTCGGTTTAACGTCTCATCCGAAGGACGGCACTCATTGACAGTATAGTGTCCCCATCACTATACTGGGGCATTAGGACCCACAAAGACCACAGGTTGAGCGCCCCCTGCTGGCCTCACTTACACCTCTACCAGCAGCTACCTGGTTTTCCCAGTTGGTCTCCCATCCAGGTACTGACCAGGCTCAGCCCTGCTTAGCTTCAGTGGGAAACCAGTCTTGGGCTACAGGGTGATATGGCTGCTGGCCATATATATATATTAATAATCAATAGCTTTTTTTAAAGCAGTCATAAGTGCCCTGAAAAACAGCTTTGATTGTAAATCAACCACTAGATCATATCAAGACATTGTAGGTTACATGAGCAGAGGAAACCAAAAGCTGTGGTTGTGAATGACAGGCAACAATCAGATGCACACAAAGGTGGCGGCAAATGTAGGTCACTTGAGTAAGTCTGTTGACTTACAGAAAGTTCTTATCCTTATAAAAGGCATGAAAAGGTCTGAAGTGATTTGTGTTGATTATAGTTTTCATTACGAAAATTGCTAATTAAGTAATTCAAAAAATATATATTCTGTCATCATTTAATCACCCAAATGATTGTCTTTTGTTGAACACACACGTAAGCAGAATCATTTTTTGAATCATGGGTTTCCAGAAGTTGTCAATTGAAACCAACATAAAATATTTACTTAAAGTATTTAATTCAACAACACATTTACATAGCCCTGGTTCTCTGATGTTGGTCACATGACATAATATATCTAATATTTTTTAATGTTTTAACTTTTCTTTAAATATAAATATACAGCTCTGGAAAAAATGAAGAGACCACTTAACATTGAGAAATCCATATTAAGTGGCCTCTTAATTTTTTCAAAGATGTATTTATTACGTGGCTCTGTGAAATACTTTTTTCTTAGTAACTGTAACGGATTACAGATACATTTTGTAATTAAACAGCGCTTAAAGTAGCGCCGCTACATGAAACTAATCCTTACTTTTTACCAAATGCACATTAAGCTCAAATGCATGCTGTAGTCTCTGCTCAAACTTTAAATAACATAACAAATCTTTATTTTTAGTTTTTGATCCAAAATGGGACCTGTGCACCTTTTCGTTACATTCACCCAGAAATTTGATGTTGTCAAGTCACCAAAAGGCACCATAAAAGTACAACTTGTGTGCTCTTTTTCCAAGTCATGATGCCATGTAACAGGTTAGCATGAGGAACAAACTGCCATTTATCTATAAAATGAATCATTTGAAAATTACACAATGACTTCAGAGAGATTTTGGGTGAAATATCCAGGCATTAATTCTACATTCTGTTTCCAAATATGCACATACCTCAGAGAACAGCTGTTTCCTCACAGCGCTGGCTTCTGCCGAAATACACAAAACAGGCACTGGACCTGAGAGAGCACAGGCCATAGATAGAGGCCAGATAGAGGGGGTGAAAGACAAAAGATAGAGCATATGAAAATTAGGATAGCAGCATTACTTCACCAACCTGCTGTGCTGAGTGTATGAGGAGTCATTAGCAGTATGGGTTGTTGTGATGAGTAACTTCAGTGACTGCAGGGCCAGCAGATGGGTGCTATTGCACATGTACTGTTAGCAGAGGATCATGGGAGGACAGAGGCTCGCACTGCAAGCTGCTTAACTGTACCACCAGATGTACTGACTTCACCTGCACAGCGTCAACACTGTCAAACAGCTGCCACGGTGTACTCTGGTCCAGCACACCGCCTTGAAAATAATAGGGCGTCTCACACACGCCACAAGAATCAGGCTGAATGTGGAAGCTTAACAGGATTGAGCAGTGAAGATGAAGGGAAAGACACCTTTCACCGTGTATCTATTAGGGGTACAACTGCTTTTTTGAGTTGACATTTATGTGATAAAAGTCAAAGTCAACTAGTCACTCGTCATTAATTAACAAATAAGCCTGAACCTCGAGCTGAAAGTCGAACGCAGGTTCCCAGCAAGCAATAGCCATCCTTTCACCTTCTCGGTTAACTTTAGACCCGATATAATCCGGCTACGAGTAACCCACTTCTAGCAAAATAGCCTTGAATTTGGTTACATGTCGTTTTTGCCAAAATAACTATATAAATTGTCATGTAAGTCAACAACAGTGATGACAATTTGTTTGGTTTCATTTCTTTGGCATGCTCATGTTCTCGGTGACTAGTCTACTCTTGGGCTATGGTAAGACGCCTGTTCAATTTTCACTGACAGCCCAAATTTGCCTCGTTTTAGCCTAGAAGTTAGGGCTGTCGACGTTTTTTTAAACGTAAAATGGCTGTGTTGCCTTGTGCACATCTATGGCAAATGACACAGCACTGCCCACAAGGCTTTAACAGCTTATTTTAATCAGATCTTTTGTCTTTGGGTCGTTATATTGCTCACAGATTTCTGCTCTTTCTAAATCAGACACAGATAAAGTCGCACAGTAAATGTTATATATATATATATATATGAATGTATTAGTGACAGAGCGATTGCGTGTAAATTAATTCTACCTGCCAGTATCTCTCTACTAATAGTGAAGCTGGGGGATTTAGTCCTGTGGGGGATAGAGTGATCCTGTGTGTGTGTGTGTGTGAGTGTGTGTGTGTGTGTGTGTGTGTGTGTGTGTGTGTGTGTGTGTGTGTGTGAGAGCCTGTTTATGTGGTTTATAAGGACACAAATGTGTATAACTACATGGGTATTACACTGGTATTACACTATAAATGTGGTTTATGAGGACATATCAAATGTCCTCATAATTCAAATGGCCTTAAAAACATACTAAATGATGTTTTTTTGAGAAAGTAAAAATGCAGAATGTTTCATGTGATGGGTAGGTTTAGGGGTAGGGGCAGTGTAAGGGGATCGAAAATACGGTTTGTACAGTATAAAATCCATTACGCCTATGGAGAGTCCCTGTAAACCACATAGACCAACATGTGTGTGTGTGTGTGTGTGTGTGTGTGTGTGTGTGTGTGTGTGTGTGTGTGTGTGTGTGTGTGTGTGTGTGTGTGTGTGTGTGTGTGTGAGTGGAGCAGTGTCTTAGTTTAGAACGGTGATTAGCTTATACAATGAACAATACTCTCAGATATGCATTTATTTGTAATTTTAACTGTTGGAAATTGAACCGTAAATGTGGACTAGCGACTAGTCGACGTCAAGCTTGAAGCGCCATAGCAGAGCAGAGCACTATTTCATACTTTTAATAACAATGATTTTCCAAATTATGAAAAGTATTAATGATTTTTAGGGTGCTTTCACATCTCTAGTTCGGTTCATTTGATCCGAAACAAGGGCAAACAATTATACATTGTTGCATTTTTCAGCTTTTTTGGTTCCTTTTCACACCACACTGATTGCTTTGGTCCGAACCACTTGAAACGAACCAAAACGCAGGCACGTGACAACATCCACATCACTCATTGGCCATGGCGTATTTCCTAAACTGCTTTTCGATTGGTCAGAATTTACGTTACATGTGGGAAAATTCCAACAGAAGAGGCAAAGCCAGCAAACTATAATAACACTATGGAGAGACAACTGCGCGGGCTGGTTTTGTCCCTGGCCATAATCCACTACACTTTGTGTATTTACCACAGTATGCAAACAAAACATTTCTATAATGAAGCGCGGATGCGACGTGAAAACAACATTCTAATGCACTGCAGACGGCGAGCGCGCATCAACGATCTATCAGGTAATGTCATGCACACAATGTCAGCGCAGCTAACTACGGCAGCTGGTTTAGTCCAAAAATGATCAGTACTTTTGCAGTTGGTTCTGTTCGAGGTCGGATCACGTTCTCACCAGAAATGAACCGCTCCAGAGTTCGTTTGAAAACGTACCGAGACCACCTCTTCAAGGAGGTCTCGGTACGCTTGTTTGGTCCGCTTTTGGTGCGCACCCGAGTGCGATTGCTGCTTTCAGACCTGACCAAACGAACCGCACCAAAGAGGGAAACGAACTCTAGTACGATTCAACCGAACTAAATGAGGCAGGTGTGAAAGCACCCTTAATGACAATTAATGCAGTTTATTGATTGTTCTCAGTAATGTAACATGGTCTTTTCCAGCATTCTGGCTTTAGCTTGTATTCACACAAACCAATTTGCAATGTGAATTTGTGGTACTACACCACAAAGTTTTTAGAGATACCATGTTATTCTTTGTAGTATGTTTGAGTACCGTACCTTAGGACATAAATATGGTTGGTTCAGGTCACTGTATGGCTACTGCTCAAACTGCTCAAAGGAAGTTTAAAAAGTTTCTCCAGACCATTTTTAAACTTCTATTTGTCTGCCCTTAATTGAGTCTATTACCAACAAAAACATCACATTCCTTTTGGAAAACATGTTTTTTTTATTATGTTTACTCAGTTAGTTCCTTGTTGCACAATCTCCATCAGCCCAATAAATACTGCACAACACAAACACACACACAGCGGTGTAAAGGTAAACACCTGTGCCAAATTAGCTTCACTTGTTTAAATATATTCTGCACACTACTAATCGCAGGAGCTTATGATACGATACATTGCTCACGATACACACAAAGAAAAAGAGTGTCAGAGTTGTACCTTTAGGTGTACAACAGATTGTCACTGGGGCAGTACCCTTAAAAAAACATGTATGTAAATCAAACTAAAGGTGCGGAAAGCTATAGATAGATAGATAGATAGATAAATACTTTATTCATCCCCAGCAGGGGAAATTCAGGTGTCGAGTAGCATTCCATAAGAAACAGACACAGTAAGTGCAAGAATTAAAAACAGATAAAAATAAAAACAAAAACACATTCTGCCCAAGCAATAAATAAATAACGACAAATAATAAATAAATACATAAATTTAGTTAAGAGTTACTATCAATAGTAATAAAGAGCAAATCATCGGCATTCAGTGTAAAGTCTTATAGCAGCCGGTACAAAAGATCTCCGGAATCGTTCAGTCCTACAGCACAGAGAGAGAAGCCGATCGCTACGTGTGCTCTTCTGAGCTACCAAAAAGTCATGTAAAGGATGACTGCTGTTGTTGAGGATGGCCTGTGTCATGCTCATCATTCTTCTCTCTGCCAAAACTCCCACAGAGTCCACGCCTCTCCCCAGGACCGACCCACATTTTTTGACCAGTTTATCTAGCCGTTTACTGTCTCTGACAGTCAGGCAGTTCCCCCAGCACACAACACTGAAGAATATAGCACTGGCAACAACAGACTGATAAAAAAGGTACAACATATCATTGCAGACATCGAATGATTTGAGTCTTCTGAGAAAGAAGAGTCTGCTCTGACCTTTCTTATATGCTACATTAGCATGAACGGACCAGTCAAGTTTGTTATCGAGATGGACACCCAGATATTTATAGGTGGGGACCACCTCGATGCTTTCTCCACCGATCAACACAGACGGATGATGAGTCTTCTGCCTTCTAAAGTCTACAATCATCTCCTTTGTTTTAGTTATATTAAGGTTGAGGCCATTGCACCTGCTCCAGTGTGTGAAATCCTCAAGTACCCTCCTGTACTCCACCTCGTCCCCTCCCTTCACACATGCCACCACTGCTGTATCATCTGAATATTTTTGGATGTGGCACGAACTAGACTTATATGCGAAGTCAGTTGTATATAGGGTGAAGAGGAAAGGGGAAAGCACTGTTCCCTGTGGAACTCCGATGTTTGTCATAACAGTTCCCGAGACAGCATTTCCCAGTCTGACATACTGTGGCCGGTTTCCTAAGTAATTCGATATCCACTCAATGAATGTAGAATCCAAACCTAATCCCTCGAGTTTCTCTCTAAGGATCAAGGGCTGAATAGTGTTAAATGCACTTGAGAAGTCAAAGAACATTATTCTGACATATCCCCCAGATCCTTCTAAGAAAGACAGAGTCCGATGGAGCATATACAAGACCGCGTCCTCCACTCCCACATTTCCTTGATATGCGAACTGTAGTGGATCAAGTGCTTGCTGAACTTGGGGTTTCAATATCCGTAGCAGAAGCCTCTCAAAGGTCTTCATAATCACAGATGTCAGAGCCACTGGTCTATAGTCCTTGACCCCCGCCGGTCTCCCTACTTTGGGCACCGGGACAATGCATGATGTCTTCCACCTAACTGGAACCTGCCCAGTTTGTAGACTCGTGTTAAAAATGGCGTGTAAAGGCACAGCCAACTCTGACGCACAATCCTTTATGACCCGAGGTAAAATTCCATCCGGGCCCGCAGATTTATAAGGGCGCACTCTTCTCATCTCCATCCGCACCTCATCAACACTGAAATAGCCAACAAAAGCAGAGCAGTTGGCAGCATTATAGATGGTAGAGCCGCTAGGTGGAACAGAGCAGGAGGCAGCATTATAGATGGTAGAGCCGCTAGGTGGAACAGAGCAGGAGGCAGCAGTATAGAGGGTAGAGCCGCTGGGTGTAACAGAGCAGGAGGCAGCAGTATAGATGGTAGAGCTGCTGGGTGGAACAGAGCAGGAGGCAGCAGTATAGATGGTAGAGCTGCTGGGTGGAAAAGAGTAGTTGGCAGCATTATAGATGGTAGAGCCGCTGGGTGTAACGGAGCAGGGGGCAGCATTATAGATGGTAGAGCCGCTGGGTGGATCAGAGCAGGAGGCAGCAGTAGAGATGGTAGAGCCGCTGGGTGGATCAGAGCATGAGGCAGCAGTAGAGATGGTAGAGCCGCTGGGTGTAACAGAGCAGGAGGCAGCAGTATAGATGTTAGTGCCGCAGGATGGCACAGAGCAGGAGGCAGCAGTAGAGATGGTAGAGCCGCTGGGTGGATCAGAGCATGAGGCAGCAGTATAGATGGTAGAGCCGCTGGATGGCACAGAGCAGGAGGCAGCAGTAGAGATTGTAGAGCTGCTGGATGGAACAGAGCATGAGGCGGCAGTAGAGATTGTAGAGCTGCTGGATGGAACAGAGCAGGAGGCAGCAGTAGAGATGGTAGAGCCGCTGGATGGAACAGAGCAGGAGGCAGCAGTAGAGATGGTAGAGCCGCTGGATGGATCAGAGCAGGAGGCAGCAGTATAGATGGTAAAGCTGCTGGGTGGATCAGAGCAGGAGGCAGCAGTATAGATGTTAGAGCCGCAGGATGGAACAAAGCAGGAGGCAGCAGTATAGATGGTAGAGCCGCTGGATGGAACAGAGCATGAGGCAGCAGTAGAGATGGTAGAGCCGCTGGGTGGAACAGAGCAGGAGGCAGCAGTAGAGATGGTAGAGCTGCTGGATGGAACAGAGCCGGAGGCAGCAGTAGAGATGGTAGAGCCGCAGGATGGGACAGAGCAGTTGGCAGCATTATAGATGGTAGGGCTGCGGAATGGAACAGAGCAGTTGGCAGCAGTATAGGTGGCAGAGCTGCTGGATGGAACAGAGCCGGAGGCAGCAGTATAGACGGTCAAGCCGCTGGATGGAACAGAGCAGGAGGCGGAAGTATCAGTGATAGAGCCGCTTGGTGGGATAGAACAAGAGACAGCAGCAGGGATGGTGCAGCTGTTGGTTAGAGATGGTAAGGGAGTGCATGCAGGGTCGAACCTGCTGTAAAAGCAGTTGAACTCATTGGCCATTATAGTATCCCCTGACATCACATCCCCTTTCCCCTTGAAGCCAGTAATGGCTCTCATGCCCTTCCACACTTCCCTTGTACTGCCGTTCTGAAGTTTCCTCTCCAACTTCCTTTTATATTCCTGTAACAAGTTCGATATAGTGAGGAAGGAAGAGGACACGGGGGTCGGCAGGACTGTTGATGCTCTTTATTCTCAATAACTCAAAACAATAAACGTGCACGCTTCAGCGTGTGTTTGTCTCTGTATATGCTCAGTTTCGCTTCCGGGTCACGCACTTCCGGCTTCCGGATATCTCAGGGTCTCCTCGCATCAACAGTCCGACTCTCTCTCTCCTCGGTCTCCGGTTCCGCTGGTGTTTTATCCCGTCTCCGCGCTCATTACTAGAACAAGAGACAGGTGTTATTAATCTGCGTCCAACCCACTCACTTACCGCTCGTCCCGCGGCCCTCTCTCCCGCTGCAGACCTCGCTGAACCACGCCCCCCTTGCCACATACCCCCACCGCCCGACTCAGGCCGGGGAGCCGTCCGGCCTGCAGCCCCCCCCCCCCCATTTCTGGAGAGGAAATCGGCCACAGCCATCTGAGCACCCGGCCTGTGGACCACCTTGAACTTAAACGGCTGAAGAGCCAGATACCAACGGGTGATCCGCGCGTTGGTATCCTTCATGCGGTGGAGCCATTGGAGAGGAGCGTGGTCCGAACAGAGAGTGAACTCCCGCCCCAGGAGGTAATAGCGGAGGGTGAGAACGGCCCATCTGATGGCCAAACACTCCTTTTCTATGGTGCTGTACTTAGCTTCTCTCTTGGAGAGCTTACGGCTAATGTACAGCACCGGCCGCTCTCCCCCCTCCACCTCCTGGGCCAGGACTGCGCCCAGCCCCCTGTCCGACGCGTCGGTCTGCAACAAGAAAGGGAGAGAAAAGTCAGGGGAGTGTAACAGCGGCCCGCCACATAGGGCAGCCTTTACTTGGGTAAAAGCCTGTTGACACGGCTCCGTCCACTGGACCGTATCTGGTAGCCCCTTTCTAGTAAGGTCAGTCAAAGGGCTGGTGAGGTCCGAATAATTTGGTATAAACCGTCTATAATATCCCGCCAGCCCCAAGAACTGTCTTACCTCCTTTTTGGTCTTGGGCCTCGGACAGGTTGCAATTGCGGCAGTCTTATCAATTTGGGGACGCACCTGCCCATGACCCAAGTGGAAGCCCAGATACCTTACTTCCACCCGCCCAATCGCACACTTCTTCGGATTGGCCGTGAGCCCCGCTCTCCTCAGCGACCTCAGGACCGCCCTCACATGCTGCATATGCCGCTGCCAGTCGTGACTATAAATCACTATGTCATCTAGGTACGCAGCAGCATATGCAGCATGGGGACGCAAAATCCTATCCATGAGTCGCTGGAAGGTCGCGGGCGCCCCGAACAAGCCGAACGGAAGCGTGACAAATTGGTGTAATCCGAACGGCGTGGTGAAAGCTGTTTTTTCTTTGGACAATGGAGACAAGGGGATCTGCCAATAGCCCTTTGTTAAGTCCAGTGTCGAATAAAATCGAGCCGAGCCTAACCGATCAAGCAATTCGTCAACCCGTGGCATTGGATACGCGTCGAACTTCGACACAGCGTTCACCTTGCGGTAGTCCACACAGAACCTGACCGAGCCGTCCGTCTTGGGGACCAAGACTATCGGGCTCGCCCAGTCACTGTTGGACTCCTCGATTACTCCCATGTCGAGCATTGCGCCTAATTCGTCCTGAACTACTTTTTTCTTGTGTTCAGGCAAGCGATACGGCCGGCTGCGAACTACCACGCCCGGCTCGGTCTCGATATGGTGCTGAATCAAGTCGGTACGTCCCGGTAGGGGCGAGAACACGTCAGCGAACTCCGCTTGCAACTTCGATAAATCAGCGAGTTGTAACGGTGAGAGGTGGTCTCCCCCAGGGGCCAGTGCGACTGATTGCGCCTTAATGCTCGCCTCTGGCCCGAGATCATCCTCTCCCCCGATCACCGTTGCCAACAACACCGATTCCACCTCATTCCATTTTTTCAGCAGATTGAGGTGGTATATTTGACGTGCCCCGTTCCTATCGGATCGTATCACTTCATAATCGAGCTCTCCTATCTGTCGTGCGACCTCAAACGGCCCCTGCCACTTCGACATTAATTTTGAGCTCGAGGTTGGGAGTAAAACGAGCACTTTCTCTCCCGGTGTGAATTTGCGCAGTTTAGTACCCCTGTTATATGACCGGCTCTGGCGGTCCTGGGCTTGCAACAAATTCTCCCTAGATAGCCGCCCCAATGTGTGGAGTTTTGTTCGCAAGTCCATGACGTACTGAATTTCGTTTTTGGCCAACGACGGCCCCTCCTCCCAAGTTTCTCGTAGGACGTCCAGCACCCCCCGTGGCTGACGCCCGTAGAGAAGCTCGAAGGGGGAAAACCCCGTGGAGGCTTGCGGGACCTCGCGCACAGCAAATAAGAGGGGTTCTAACCACCGATCCCAATTCTTGGCGTCTTCTTGTACGAATTTACGGATCATGGATTTAAGAGTGCGATTAAATCGTTCGACCAACCCGTCTGTTTGTGGGTGATAGACGCTGGTTCGAATGGATTTAATGCCCAATAATCCATACAATTCGCTTAACGTGCGTGACATAAACGCCGTGCCTTGATCAGTGAGGATTTCTTTCGGAATCCCCACCCGGGAGATTAAACGAAACAGTGCGTCCGCAACACTCTTCGCCGAGATGTTGCGGAGAGCCACTGCTTCCGGGTATCGTGTTGCGTAGTCCACGATAACTAGCGCAAAACGATGCCCGCGTGCGGATCGTTCTAATGGCCCGATGAGGTCCATCGCAATTCTCTCGAAGGGGACCTGCATTAATGGAAGGGGGCGCAATGGCGCTTTTGGGGCGGCCAGTGGGTTCACCAACTGACATTCAGGACAAGACGCGCACCACCTGCGCACATTGTCATAAATGCCTGGCCAAAAGAATCGGGTCATTAAACGATTCAGCGTGGCCGCCTGTCCCAGGTGGCCCGCCATCGGGTTAGAATGAGCCGCCTGAAAAAGCATTTCCCGGCGGCTCTTTGGTACTAACAATTGGGTTGTATCCATTTTTGTCTGAGCGTCTTGGGTCACTCGATACAACCTATCTTTAATTATGGCAAAATAAGGATACGTGACGGGCAATGCGGGTTGGAGGGACTGACCGTCGATCGTGCGGACCTGCTGAAACGCATGTTTTAGCGTCTCGTCTTGAGACTGCTCCAGAGGGAAGTCATCGCGGTCCGAGAGAATCAGTCTCTCAACCCCGCTTGGTTCCTCTGAAGCCGTTCCCAAGGGCCCCGTATCAGCCTCGCCAACCTGCACTCGCACCGCCCCGTTCCTAGCCTTGTTTTCCCAAGCGGCATCCGCGCACAACGACCCCAATAACGCCGAAAAGGCGGGCCAATTCGTCCCCAGAATTAGCGGATGCCGGAGGTGGGGACTAACCGCCACCTCAACACTATGCTTTTCTCCCCTAAACTGTATCGTGACTGGGACAATCGGATATTCCACCACATCCCCGTGCACACACCGCACCTTAACCACGCGGCTTGTATCCAATGCCCCAGGCTGAATCAGGCTTTGATGGATCGAGGTTTGGTTACATCCTGAATCCACCAAGGCCTGATATGTACCCCCCTTGATACTTACAGGAATTTGGTACTCTCCTGCTTGATCGGGGGTGGTCCGCTGGACGTCCGGGATCCGGATCATTGTTCCGATGTCCATCATCGGACATCGGTCCACAAAATGATCCGGATCACCGCACCGCCAGCAGGCCAGCCCCGGCGGCGGGGAGTGGGTTGGAGGCTGAGCGCGGATAGGGGCCGGAACCGGAGCCATAGTCACTACCAGTCCCCAGCGGCCCCGCCCCCCTGGGCGGGACCCGCGAACTCCCAGACGGTCCAAGGCCCATCCCACCCCGGCCTCTGGGGGGAACGCGAGGAGGGCCTGGAGGGCGGGACCTGGGGAGAGGGACAGGTCGAGAGAGAGAGAGAGAAGGGGGAGAGAGAGAGGGAGAAGTTAGTGGGGGTGCGCCGACCCCCGGGCACGCCACCAGGTGGTCCTCCGCCAAATTGATGGCCGTCTCCAGCGACGTGGGCCGGTGGCACTGGACCCACTCGGCGGTCTTCCTGGGGAGCCGAGTGATGAACTGCTCCAGCACCACCAGATCGACGACATGGTCCACGTCGCTGCCGCCGGCCAGCAGCCATCTGCGGCACTCGTCCCGGAGCTGTTGGGCCAGTGCGAAGGGTCGACCGGACTCGCCCCACTCCAGGGAGCGGAAACGCTGGCGGTGTTGTTCTGGGGTCCGGCCGACCCGCTGAAGGATGGCCCGCTTCAGATCATCATAGTCCAGGAGGTTCGCAACCGGTAGATGTTGCGCGGCCGCCTGGGCTTCGCCTGATAGCAGAGGGATGAGGCGCACCGGCCACTGTGCCCGGGGCCACCCGCAGGCCTCCGCGGCTTTTTGGAAGAGATCCACGAAGGCCTCGGGGTCATCTTCCGGCCCCATCTTCTGTAGGGGCACGTGCACCGGTGCGCTGGCCCGCCCAGCGGCCTCGGCGCGAACCTCCCGGTCCATCCAGCTCCGGAACTGCTCGCGGTCCTCTTGCTGGCCTTGGACTATGGCCGCGAAGCGGCGCTCCTGTTCAGTCCGAAGGTCCAGCAACGCCGTGTGATGTTCCTGGTGGAGGGCCGCGAGCGAGGTGATGATCTCCGCAAATGGCGAGGCGGAGGGCGTTGTCATGGCGGCGGCTCTGTCCTGCTTCCTTCCCGGGTTTCGGCACCAGTGTAACAAGTTCGATATAGTGAGGAAGGAAGAGGACACGGGGGTCGGCAGGACTGTTGATGCTCTTTATTCTCAATAACTCAAAACAATAAACGTGCACGCTTCAGCGTGTGTTTGTCTCTGTATATGCTCAGTTTCGCTTCCGGGTCACGCACTTCCGGCTTCCGGATATCTCAGGGTCTCCTCGCATCAACAGTCCGACTCTCTCTCTCCTCGGTCTCCGGTTCCGCTGGTGTTTTATCCCGTCTCCGCGCTCATTACTAGAACAAGAGACAGGTGTTATTAATCTGCGTCCAACCCACTCACTTACCGCTCGTCCCGCGGCCCTCTCTCCCGCTGCAGACCTCGCTGAACCACGCCCCCCTTGCCACAATTCCCCTCTGGCCTTCCTTATGTTTCTTTTCAGATCATGTTGAATAGTCCTGGCCCTGTCCCTGTCACCAGCCTTAAATGCCTCCTTTTTCTGATTCAGCAGGTTCTTAATGCTACTCGTAATCCAAGGCTTATTATTATAGTGTAATGCCTTAGAGTGCAAATACATACCATAAAGAGATAGTTCACCCAAAAAATTAAATTACCCCATAATTCACTCACCCTCAAGCTGTCCTACGTGTGTATGACATTCTTCTTTCAGACAAATACAATCAAAGTTATATTAAAAAATGTCCTGGCTCCTCCAAGCTTTATTATGGCAGTGAATGGCAAACCAAAATGTTAAGCCTAAAAACGTGCATCCATCCATTATAAAAGAAACCCACACGGGTACGGGGGTTAATAAAGGCTTTCTGAAGCGAATTATAAAGTACATTAGCCTCCTCCAGACAGCCTTATGTATTCAACTTACACAGAAAGTGTAGCGCCTGCCGTAGTTCAAATTTGACACTTTCTTTCTCTGTGTGTACCAATAATATCATGATAGAGCAATTCTTCGATAATCAATATATTGCTAGACAATCCTATAATGATACATCACGATATCTGTCTAACTATGAAAACAAAATGCCTGTGAAAAGGTTACGTGCAGGTTTTTCCAGACTTTGGACTCGGCTGAGGCATCTATTAATTTGTTCACCATACACTTTGTTTGAAGGCGTTCGTGTAAAAGTGTAATAATATAGCCTATTTAAGTACTGAGTAATAATAATTAACATGAACTTACTATAAGGTTAGGATTAGGGTTTGTTGTAGGGTTATTTGCATGTAATTATGGACAATTTATAGCAATTACTACAGTAACTGTTTAATAAGGACACTATAAATTCAAGTCTTACCATTTATTTTATGCAAGTATAGTAGAAAAAGACACCTAATATAAAGTGTGACCCCAAATTCTTTATTGTACAGAAATAAACAAGACCTTAAAAATCAAACAGACTTTTTACTGCACAACCACAACAACGTGCAGATGAACTTACTACAAAACACGGTAGTGTTTGACCCAAATGCATCATCAAATCAAATCACTTTAT